>NC_044394.1:78905360-79520360 GCF_006542625.1 Nomascus leucogenys
AATGTATTGCCTAGGTTTTCTTGTAGGATTTTAATGGTTTTAGGTCTAACATATAAGTCTTTAATCCATCTTGAATTAATTTTTGTATAAGGTGTAAGGAAGGGATCCAGTTGCAGCTTTCTACATATGGCTAGCCAGTTTTCCCAGCACCATTTATTAAATAGGGAATCCTTTCCCCATTTCTTGTTTTTGTCAGGTTTGTCAAAGATCAGATAGTTGTAGCTATGCGGCATCATTTCTGAGGGCTCTGTTCTGTTCCATTGATCTATGTCTCTGTTGTGGTACCAGTACCATGCTGTTTTGGTTACTGTAGCCTTGTAGTATAGTTTAAAGTCAGGTAGCGTGATGCCTCCAGCTTTGTTCTTTTGGCTTAGGATTGACTTGGCGATGCGGGCTCTTTTTTGGTTCCATATGAACTTTAAAGTAGTTTTTTCCAATTCTGTGAAGAAAGTCATTGGTAGCTTGATGGGGATGGCATTGAATCTATAAATTACCTTGGGCAGTATGGCCATTTTCACGATATTGATTCTTCCAACCCATGAGCATGGAATGTTCTTCCATTTGTTTGTATCCTCTTTTATTTCATTGAGCAGTGGTTTGTAGTTCTCCTTGAAGAGGTCCTTCACATCCCTTGTAAGTTGGATTCCTAGGTATTTTATTCTCTTTGAAGCAATTGTGAATGGGAGTTCACTCATGATTTGGCTCTCTGTTTGTCTGTATTGGTGTACAAGAATGCTTGTGATTTTTGTACATTAATTTTGTATCCTGAGACTTCGCTTGAAGTTGCTAATCAGCTTAAGGAGATTTTGGGCTGAGACAATGGGGTTTTCTAGATATTACAATCATGTCGATCTGCAAACAGGGACAATTTGACTTTCCTCTTTTCCTAATTGAATACCCTTTATTTCCTTCTCCTGCCTGATTGCCCTGGCAGAACTTCAACACTATGTTGAATAGAGCAGGTGATAGAGGGCATCCCTGTCTGTGCCAGTTTTCAGAGGGAATGCTTTCCAGTTTTTGCCCATTCAGTATGATATTGGCTGTGGGTTTGTCGAGATAGCTCCTTATTATTTGAGATACGTCCATCAATACCTAATTTATTGAGAGTTTTTGCATGAAGGGTTGTTGGAATTTTGTTCAAAGGCCTTTTCTGCATCTATTGAATAATCATAGTGGTTTTGTCTTTGGTTCTGTTTATATGCTGGATTACATTTATTGATTTGCGTATGTTGAACAACAGCCTTTGCATCCCCAGGATGAAGCCCACTTGATCATGGTTGGATAGCTTTTGATGGCTGCTGGATTCGGTTTGCCAGTATTTTATTGAGGATTTTTGCGATCAATGTTCATCAAGGATATTGGTCTGAAATTCTCTTTTTTGGTATGTCTCTGCCAGGTTTTGGTATCAGGACGATGCTGGCTTCATAAAATGTGTTAGGGAGGATTCCCTCTTTTTCTATCGATTGGAATAGTTTCAGAAGGAATGGTACCAGTTCCTCCTTGTACCTCTGGTAGAATTCAGCTGTTGAATCCATCAGGTCTGGACTCTTTTTGGTTGGTAAGCTATTGATTATTGCCACAATTTCAGAACCTGTTATTGGTCTATTCAGAGATTCAACCTTCTTCCTGGTTAGTCTTGGGAGGGTGTATTTGTCGAGGAATTTATCCATTTCTTCTAGATTTCTAGTTTATTTGCATAGAGGTGTTTGTAGTATTTCTTGATGGTAGATTGTATTTCTTTGGGATCGGTGGTGATATCCCCTTTTTCGTTTTTTATTGCATCTATTGATTCTTCTCTCTTTCTTCTTTATTAGTCTTGCTAGCGGTCCATCAATTTTGTTGATCTTTTTCAAAAAACCAGCTCCTGATTCATTAATTTTTTGGAAGGGTTTTTTGTGTCTCTATTCCTTCAGTTCCGCTCTGATTTTAGTTATTTCTAGCCTTCTGCTAGCTTTTGAATGTGTTTGCTCTTGCTTTTCTAGTTCTTTAATTGTGATGTTAGGGGAGTCAATTTTGGATCTTTCCTGCTTTCTCTTGTGGGCATTTAGTGCTAAAATTTCCCTTTACACACTGCTTTGAATGTGTCCCAGAGATTCTGGTATGTTGTGTCTTTGTTCTCGTTGGTTTCAAAGAACGTCTTTATTTCTGCTTCATTTCATTATGTACCCAATAGTCATTCAGGAGCAGGTTGTTCAGTTTCCATGTAGTTTGAGCGGTTTTGAGTGAGTTTCTTAATCCTGAGTTCTAGTTTTGATTGCACTGTGGTCTGAGAGACAGTTTGTTTTATAATTGCTGTTCTTTTACATTTGCTGAGGAGAGCTTTACTTCCAACTATGTGGTCAATTTTGGAATAGGTGTGGTGTGGTGCTGAAAAAAAATGTATATTCTGTTGACTTGGGGTGGAGAGTTCTGTAGATGTCTATTAGGTCCACTTTATGTAGAGCTGAGTTCAATTCCTGGATATCCTTGTTAACTTTCTGTCTCGTTGATCTGTCTAATGCTGACAGTGGGGTGTTAAAATCTCCCATTATTATTGTGTGGGAGTTTAAGTCCCTTTGTAGGTCACTCAGGACTTGCTTTATGAATCTGGGTGCTCCTGTGTTGGGTGCATATATATTTAGGATAGTTAGCTCTTCTTGTTGAATTGATCCCTTTACCATTATGTAATGGCCTTCTTTGTCTCTTTTGATCTTTGTTGGTTTAAGTCTATTTATCAGAGACTAGGATTGCAACCCCTGCCTTTTTTTGTTTTCCAGTTGCTTGATAGATCTTCCTCCATCCCTTTATTTGAGTCTATGTGTGTCTCTGCACGTGAGATGGGTTTCCTGAATACAGCACACTGATGGGTCCTGACTCCTTATCCAGTTTGCCCAGTCTGTGTCTTTTGATTGGAGCATTTAGCCCATTTACATTTAACGTTAATATTGTTATGTGTGAATCTGATCCTGTCATTATGATGTTAGTTGGTTATTTTGCTCGTTAGTTGCTATAGTTTCTTCCTAGTCTTGATGGTCTTTACAATTTGGCATGTTTTTGCAGTGGCTGGTACCGGTTGTTCCTTTCCATGTTTAGTGCTTCCTTCAGGAGCTCTTTTAGGGCAGGCCTGGTGGTGACAAATCACTCAGCGTTTGCTTGTCTGTAAAGTGTTTTATTTCTCCTTCACTTATGAAGCTTAGTTTGGCGGGATAGGAGATTCTGGGTTGAAAAATTCTTTTCTTTAAGAATGTTGAATATCGGCCCCCACTCTCTTCTGGCTTGTAGAGTTTCTGCTGAGAGATCAGCTGTTAGTCTGATGGGCTTCCCTTTGTGGGTAACCCGACCTTTCTCTCTGGCTGCCCTTAGCATTTTTTCTTTCATTTCAACTTTGGTGAATCTGACAATAATGTGTCTTGGAGTTGCCCTTCTCGAGGAGTATCTTTGTGGTGTTCTCTGTATTTCCTGAATCTGAATGCTGGCCTGCCTTGCTAGATTGGGGAAGTTCTCCTGGATAAATCTTGCAGAGTGTTTTCCAACTTGGTTCCATTCTCCCCATCATTTTCAGGTACACCAATCAGACGTAGGTTTGGTCTTTTCACATAGTCCCAAATTTCTTGGAGGCTTTGTTCATTTCTTTTTATCCTTTTTTCTCTAAACTTCCCTTCTCTCTTCATTCATTCATTTCATCTTCCATCAGCGATACCCTTTCTTCCAGTTGATCGCATCTGCTACTGAGGCTCTGCAATCTTCGCGTAGTTCTCGAAACTTGGCTTTCAGCTCCATCAGCTCCTTGAAGCCCTTCTCTCCATTGGTTATTCTAGTTATCCATTCTTCTAATTTTTTTTCAAAGTTTTTAACTTCTTTCCTGTTGTTTTGAATTTCCTCTCGTAGCTCAGAGTAGTTTGATCGTCTGAAGCCTTCTTCTCTCAACTCATCAAAGTCATCCTCCATCCAGCTTTGTTCCTTGCTGGTGAGGAACTGCCGTTCCTTTGGAGGAGGAGAGTGCTCTGTTTTTTAGAGTTTCCAGTTTTTTTGGTCTGTTTTTTCCCCATCTTTGTGGTTTTATCTACTTTTTGTCTTTGATGGTGGTGATGTACAGATGGGTTTTTGGTGTGGATGTCCTTTCTGTTTGTTAGTTTTCCTCTACCAGACAGGACCCTCAGCTGCAGGTCTGTTGGAGTTTACTAGAGGTGCACTCCAGACCCTGTTTGGCTGGGTGTCAGCAGCGGTGGCTGCAGACCAGCGGATTTTCGTTGAGACCACAAATTCAGCTGTCTGATAGTTCCTCTGAAAGTTTTGTCTCAGAGAAGTACCGGGTTGAATGAGGTGTCAGTCTGTCCCTACTGGGGGGGTGCCTCCCAGTTAGGCTGCTCAGGGGTGAGGGACCCACTTTAGGAGGCAGTCTGACCGTTCTCAGATCTCCAGCTGCATGCTGGGAGAACCACTACTCTCTTCAAAGCTGTCAGTCAGACAGGGACATTTAAGTCTGTGGAAGTTCTTTGCAGAGTTTTGTTTGTCTGTACCCTGCCCCCAGAGGTGGAGCCTACAGAGGCAGGCAGGCCTCCTTGAGCTGTGGTGGGCTCCACCCAGTTCGAGCTTCCTGGCTGCTTTGTTTACCTAAGCAAGCCTGGCAATGGCGGGCGCCCCTCCCCCAGCCTCGCTGCCGCCTCGCAGCTTGATCTCAGACTGCTGTGCTAGCAATTAGCGAGACTCCGTGGGCATAGGACCCTCCGAGCCAGGTGCGGGACACAATCTCCTAGTGTGCCGTTTTCCAGGCCCGTTGGAAAAGCGCAGTATTAGGATGGGACTGACCGGATATTCCAGGTGCCGTCTGCTTCCCCTTTCTTTGACTAGGAAAGGGAACTCCCTGACCCCTTGCGCTTCCCGAGTGAGGCAATGCCTCGCCCTGCTTCGGCTCGCGCACAGTGCGCTTCACCGACTGTCCTGCACCCACTGTTAGGCACTCCCTAGTGAGATGAAACCGGTACCTCAAGCAGAAATGCAGAAATCACCCGTCTTCTGTGTCACTGGGGCTGGGGAGCTGGAGACCGGAGCTGTTCCTATTCGGCCATCTTGGCTCCACCCTTAAAATTTTTTTTTAAATCTTAATTGTGGAAATTTAACCAAGTAGAAAACAGTAAGTATGTGGAAGCACGATTTATACTATTAAAAAATTATTGATATTGGACCATATAAGAACTAAGCACTAAAATTCAGGTTAGGAGTGGTGGAGATTTTCCTTTTTTTGAAATTCATGTCACAGTCCTTTACTAGAATGTAGTCATGCACTGCATTACGCAGTTTCGGTCAACAATGATCTTCACATAAGACAGTGGTCCCCATAAAATTATAATAGAGGTAAAAAGTTACTATCTCCTAATGACCTTATAGCCATCAAGACATCATAGTAAGGGAGGAGACCACCCCTCATATTGTCCTATGCCCAATTTCTCCCTCCAAGGAAAGAAGAAGTACAAACTAAAAGGCAGGGAGATAGCCCAGCACTGCGCTCTGGGCCTGGTAGTTAAAAATCAACCCCTGACCTAACTGCTTGTATTATCTATAGATTTCAAACATTGTATGGAAAAGCATCGTGAAAATCCCTGTCCTGTTCTGTTCCATTCTGATTACCAGTGCATGCAGCCCCCACTCACGTACCACTGCTTGCTCAATCGATCATGACCCTCTGATGTGGATCCCCTTAAAGTTGTAAGCCCTTAAAAGGGACAGGAATTGCTCACTCAGGGAGCTCAGTTTTTGGAGACGTGAGTCTGCCAATGCTCCCAGCTGAATAAAGCCCTTTCCTTCTACAACTCGGTGTCTGAGGGGTTCTTGTCTGCGGCTGGTCCTGCTACAATAGTACAACGCATTGCTTACCCATTTGTGGTGATGATAGTGTAAACAAATCTATGCACTGCCAGTCCTATTGAAGGACATACAATTATGTATAATACATAATACATGATAATGAACTATGTTACTGGTTTATTTATTTACCAGGCTATACCTTATAGTTTTTATTGTTAATTTGGAGTCTACTGCTTCTACTTACAAAAAGAAAAAGCTAACTGTAAAACAAACTCAGGTAGATCCTTCAGGAGATATTCCAGAAGGCATTATTATCATAGGAGCTCCATACGTCTTATTGCTCTTGAAGACCTTCCGATGGGACACACTGTGGAGGTAGAAGACAGTGACGTTGGTGATCCTGACCCTGTATAGGATAATGTGTGTGTTGTGTCTTTGTTTTTAACAGACAAGTTTAACAAGCTGAAAAAAATTAAAGAATGAAAAAAGCTTGTAGAATAAGGAATAAGAAAAAGAATATAAAGAAAGAAAATGCTTTTGTACACCTATAGAGTGTGCTTATGTTTTAAGCTTGTATTATTACAAAAGAGTCAAAAACTTTAAAAATATTAAAAGTTTATGAAGTTAAAAAGTAACAGTAAGCTAAGGTGAATTTCTTATTGAAGAAAGGTAATTTTTTAATAAACTTATTGTAGCCTAAGTGTATTGTGTTTGTAAAGTCTACAGTAGTAAACAGCAATGTTCTAGGCCTTCACATTCACTTACCACTCACTCACTGACTCACCTAAAGCAACTTACAGCCCTGCAAGCTCTGTCCATGGTAAGTGTCCTGTGCAAATGTACCATTTTACCTTTTATACAGTATTTTTACTGTACCTTTTCTATGTTTAGATACACATTTACTTACCATTGAGTTACAGCTGCCTATAGTATTCCAGTAACATGCTGTGCAGATTTGTAGCCTGGGAACAATAGGCTATACCATACAGCCAAGATGTATAGAAGGCTACACCACTGAGATTTGTGTGACTACACTCAATGATGTTTGTGCACTGACAAAATCACCTAATGACACATTTCTCAGAATGCATGATTGTACAGTAAAGCAAATGTAGTATATTTTCCACCTCTGGGGGCAATACTTGTACTCCTGCATTAAATTTCCTGTGTAACTTTTGAATTTGGGAACAAATGCACTGCTATATGTTCACATTAGGTTCATAATTTGGAGACATAGGAAAGATTGAAATGTGCTGATTAATCTTTAAAATATGAAAAAAGGGGGCCAGGTGCGGTGGCTCACGCCTGTAATCCCAGCACTTTGGGAGGCTGAGGCGGGTGGATCACCTGAGGTCAGGAGTTCAAGACCAGCCTGGGCAACATGGTGAAACCCTGTCTCTACTACAAATACAAAAATTAGCTGGGAGCTGTGGCACATGCTTGTAATCTCAGCTTCTCAGGAGACTGAGGCAGGAGAATCACTTGAACCCAGGAGGTGGAGGTTGCAGAGAGCCAAGATCACGCCACTGCACTCCAGCCTGGGCGACAGAGTGAGACTCTGTCTCAAAAAAAAAAAAAAAAAAGAAAGAAAAGAAAAAGAAAAAAATGTACTTTACCAAATGGCTACAGCTTAGATTCTTTTTGTTTTGTTCTCACTTATTGAGCACCTATTGTAGGCATCAGGAATCCTAAGTCCTAAATATCCAATGTAGTGGGGTCATGTCTAATGTGAGGGTTTTGTTCTAAAGTCAGCTTGTTAAATGAACATCAGGAAAATCAAAATGTTGTACTAATACCAAGTGTTGTTGAGATGTAGGGTAGCAGGAACTATTAGATGCTGTGATAGGAGTGTAAATTGGTACAACTCTCATGAGATCAACCACATAATTAGTAACCTACTCAACTTAAGATGAGCACACCCAACAATTCATCAATTACCTTCCTAGATATATACCCTGCAGAAGGTCTTGCACAGTGCATCAGGGGACATGTATAAGGATGTTCATAGCAACATTTTTTTTTGGTAACAACAAAAATAACCTGTCTGTTGATAGGAGTATGGATGGATAAAAGAGCACCATACAGCAATGACAATGAATGAACCTTAACTATACATATGAATATGGTTGAGGTAGAGCAAAAAATAGGAAGTCACATACGCATAGCCACAGTAGGATTCCATTTATAAAAAAATAGGCAAAAACTAAGCAATATATTGTTTAAGGGTTTATCCCTACATAGTAAAACTGTAAAGAAAAGCAAGACAATGATAAACACAAAATTCAGGATAGTAAATACCTCTGGGAGGAGAGAGAAGAATGCCTTCAGAAGGCTACAGGAGGTGCCAATGTTTTTATCTTTAGATGACTGGTGAATGCATAGGTTTGCAACTTACCATTATTCTTGAAATGCTACATACTTGTTTTATGTACTTCTGACAAGAAGAGTTGATTTTCACCTTCCATCTCTCTCTGACTCACACTGAAAGGTATGGCAGGCTGTGGCACTAGTGTAAATTGGCACAATTGTAATTTCTTTCTCCTGTATTCCTCATACCTCATTCCCTTATTCCTGTCTCCTTTATCACCTCTTCCCCATCCTCCTCCCCTCTTCCTACTAGTAAGCATAGCTAAATGATGTAGCCCTTAAAAATTTGATGTGCCCCTGCTCTGCCCTGCATTACAGATTCCTGAAAAGCGTCTCTGGGGCTGCAGAACTCTGTGGATCAATATGAAATCTGAGCTTAGAAAAAAAACACAAAGACTTACTGGTTTCCACAGACAAGTGAGATCTTCAGAGAACATTGGATCAAAGATTACCAAACACTGAGTGGTTTATGAAAAGTGCCTTAAATATGAACCAAGAAATCAGCGTTCTCATCTGACCCTGCCACAGAATCATTCTGACATTTGCATGTCATTTAGCTTAGAGGGAACCCTACATTTCTCACCAGTGTAACCAGAGAGTTAGATTAGACCAGTGGTTCTCAAAGGGTGGTTCCCAGAGCAGAAGCATCAGCATTACCTGGTTAAACTGTGTCCAACAAAAAGATGGTAGAGTCCCACCCTCTATACCTCCTAATGTGACTTTACTTGGACACAATAAACTTCTCCTCCACACAGAAACATTCCAACCTGTGATAAGCTCTCTGCCTGAACCTTTAAATACATTAGTCTGTAAGAGAGAGTATTCCTGACCAAAACTGGCCAGAAGCCCCTCTCAGGTTTATTCTGGAAAATAAACCTGTCTTTGACTGTTGAGCCACTTTTCCTCTGTCTCTAACTCTTACATCCACCAATTTCTTTGATACTTCTCTCTTCAAAAGGTAGAACCTTTTTTCCTGAGCATGAGCTGAATTTAACAACCTGTCTCTGAAAACAGAAGAAGTGGAAGTCTTGGTGTATAACTTTGGATACTAGTCAGAAAAGTACTGTGGCTTCCTGCTTGCTCTCTTTCTCTGCTGAAGGAACTACTCTGGGAGAACTCGGATGTCATGCCTGAGACAGCCCTACAAGAGGCCTACCTAGTGAGGATTCAAGCCTTTTGCTGACAGCCATGTCGATAAGCCATCTTGGAAGTGGGTCCCCCAGCCACAGATTTTTGTCACTGCAGCCTCTGTCAACATCTTGCTTGCCACCTTGTGAGAGATCCTGAGCCAGAACCACTGATTTCAGGCAGTTGGACCACAGAAACTGTGAGATAATTAACATTGTTTTAAGCCACTGTATTAGGCTGTTCTTGCATTGCTATAAAGAAATACCTGAGACTGAGTAATTATAAAGAAAAGAGGCTTAATTAGCTCATGGTTCCTCAGGTTGTACAGGAAGCATGATGCTGGCATCTGCTTGGCTTCTGGGGAGGCCTCAGAAAACTGAGAATCACGGCAGAAGGTGAAGGCAGAACAGACACCCAGAGCAGGAAGAAGACAGAGAGGAGGAAGATGCCACACACTTTTAAACCACCAGATCTCCTGAGGACTCACTCGCTATTGTGAGAACAGTACCAAGTTCATGGTCCTAACCATTTGTGAGAAATCTGCTCTCATGATCCAGTCGCCTTTTACCAGGCCCACTTCCAACATTGGAGATTACAATGCAACATGAGATTTGGGCAGGGACACAGATCTGAACCATGTCAGCCTCTAAAATGTGGGACAATTTGTTATGCAGCAATAGATAACTTGTATACCTGGGAACTTGTTAGAAATGCAAATTTTTGGGTCACTATAAAAACATATTGTTTCTGAGTGTGAGACCCAGCACAAAGCCCTTCGAATAATTCAGGATTCTTATTTTGGTTTGTTTGTTTTAGTTTACAATGTTTAATTTATTTATAGGTCAGATTTCATTATATTTAATTCACTGGCAATGTTCTTTTCCATCTTGTTCATCTGGCAGATTCCTATCACTTTTTATTATTATTACTGTGATAAAATATATAACATAATATTTACCATTTTAACCATTTTTAAATACACAATTCACTGGCATTAAGTACCTTCACATTGTTGTAGAAGCATTGCCACCATCTGTTTCCAGAATGTTTCCATTCTCCCAAACTGCAACTCTGTACCTATTAAACACTAACTCCCGGCTGGGCATGGTGGCTCATGCCTGTAATCCCAGCACTTTGGGAGGCCGAGGTGGGCGGATAACCTGAGGTCAGGAGTTCAAGACCAGCCTGGCCAACATGGTGAAACCCTATCTCTACTAAAAATACAAAAATTAGCTGGGCATGGTGGCATGTGCCTGTAGTCCCAGCTTCTGGGAGGCTGAGGCAGGAGAATTGCTTGAACCCAGGAAGTGGAGGTTGCAGTGAGCCAAAATCGTACCACTGCGCTCCAGCCTGGGCAACAGAGCAAGACTCTATATCAAAAAAAACCACAATAACAATAATAAAATAATAAATAAACACTAACTCCCCAAACTCCTTTCTCCAGCCCCTGACACCCAACATTCTACTTTCTGTCTCTATGAGTTTGACTGTTTTATGTACCTTATATAAGTGGAATCATATACGGTATTTATCCTTTTGTATCTGACTTGTTTCAGTATGCATAATTTTTTTTCATTTTGCCATTTTTTTCCAACTTTTATTTAGAACTGGGGGTACATGTGCAGGTTTGTTACATGGATACACTATGTGATGCTGAGGCCTGAGGTATGAATAATCCATCACCCAGGCACTGAGCATAGTTCCTAATAGGTAACTTTTCAGTCCTTACCCCCTTCCCTCTTTCCTCCCTCTAGTAGTCCCCAGTGTCTGTTGTTCCCAACTTTATGTCCATGTGTACCCAACGTTTAGCTTCTACTTATAGGTGAGAACATGAAGTATTTGGTATTCTGTTTCTGTGTTAGTTCACTCAGGATAATGGCCTCCAGCTGCATCCATGGTGCTGCAAAGGACATGATTTTGTTCCTCTTTTATGGCTGCATAGTATTCCATGGTGTATATGTACCACATTTTCTTTATCCTTCCACTGTTGGCAGGCATCCAGATTGATTCCATGTCTTTGCTATTGTAAAAAGTACTGCAATTAACATACTGTCTTTTTGGTGGAATGATTTCTTTTCCTTTTGACATATACCCTGTAGTGGGAGTGCTGGGTCAGATTATTGTTCTATTTTTAGTTCTTTGAGAAATCTCTAAACTACTTTCCACAGTGGCTAAACAAATTTACATTCCCACCAACAGGTTATAAGCATTCCCTTTTCTCTGTGGCCTCACCAACATCTGTTATTTTTGAGTTTTTAATAATAGCCATTCTGACTGGCATGAGATGGTATCTCATTGTCATTTTGATTTGCATTTCTCTGATGATTAGTGATGTTGAGCATTTTTTCATGTATTTGTTGACCAGTTGTATGTCTTCTTCTGGGAAGCGCCTGTTATGCTTTTGCCCACTTTTTAATGTGGTTATTTGGTTTTTGCTTGCTGAATTATGTTTCTTACAAATTTTGGATATTAGTCCTTTGTCAAGTGCAGTTTGTGAAAATTTTGCCCATTCTGTAAGTTGTCTGTTTACTCTGTTGATAGTTTGTTTTGCTGTACAGAAGCTCTTCAGTTTAATTAGGTCCTACTTGTCAATTTTTCTTTGGTGCAATTGCTTTTGAGGACTTAGAGATAAATTCTTAGCTAAGGCCAATGTCCAAAATGGTATTTCCTAGATTTTCTTCTAGGATTTTATAGTTTGAGGTCTTACACTTAAATCTTTAATCCATCTTGAGTTAATTTTTGTATATGGCGAAAGGTAGGAGTCCAATTTTATTCTTCTGCATATGGCTAGCCAGTTATCCAGCACCATTTCTTGAATAGGGATTCCTTTCTCCATTGCTTATTTTTGTCAGCTTTGTTGAAGATCAGATAATTGCAAGTGTGTGGTTTCATTTCTGGGTTTTCTATTCTGTTCCATTGGTCTATGTGTCTGTTTTTGTACCAGTACCATGTTCTTTTGGTTACTGTAGCCTTACAGTGTAGTTTGAAGTCAGGTAATGTGATGCCTCCAGCTTTGTTCTTTTTAGCACAATGTTTTCGAGGTTCATCCATGTTGTAGCATTTGTCAGAATTTTCTTCCTTTTGAAGCCTGAGTAATATTCCATTGTATAGATATACACATTTGTCTACTCTTTCATCCATTGATAGTCACTGGGTTGTTTCCACCTTTTGGCTATTACGAATTATGCTGCTATGAACATAGATGTACAAATATCTATTCAAGCCCCTGCTTTCTGTTCTTTGGGGTATATACCTAGAAATGGAACTGCGGAATTCTTGTTTTTAAAATGGCCAGATTTTTAAACTCAATCCTCACAGCAAGATACCACAAAAGATAGCTTGAGTGGTATTTAAATCTACAACTTGAAAAGTCTCTAATTATCTAGGCCGGGGGTCCCCAACCCCGGGCCATGGACCAGTACTGGTCCATGGCCTATTAGGAATCAGCCACACAGAAGGGTGTCAGTGGCAGATGAGCCAGCGTTGCTGCCTGAGCTTTGCCTCCTATCGGATCAGTGGTGGCATTAGATTCTCATGGGAGTGAGAACCTTATTGTGAACTGCATATGCAAGGGACCTGGGTTGCGTGCTCCTTATGAGAATCTAACTAATGCCTGATGATCTGAAGTGGAACAGTTTCATCCTGAAACCATCCCCCAAACCCCGTTGGTGGAAAAATTGTCTTCCATGAAACCGGTTCCTAGTGCCAAAAAGGTTGGGAACCACTGATCTAGCCCACTCCCAGCTAAATAAATATATATGGGGTAAGAAAATAAGTAATGTAAATTTCACTGAAATTTAAAAGTATTTATTAGAGGTAATTTTCATATATAATTGCTATATATTAAGCTTCTATACTATTCAAAATGGAACCTGTCCTAGCCTACAAGTAAATCTATCCCAAGATGCATATATTTTACCATGTTAATGGAATCTTAATAAATAACAAATAGAGCAAGTATCTTCTTTGATTTTTTTTCACTGTGCTCAGCGTGGACCAAATCCATACACATATGCAGCTCTTTAGCTATGAGCAGTCAATTATGTTTGCTGTAAAAGATATAACACTTAGGGAGCTGTCAGTCAATGCTGTTGTGATGCTTGAAGCATCGTTTCTCCAAGTTTAGCTGTCAAAAATAAAACAAATTTACATGAAACCTAAAGGTAGATTGATCACACCACTTGCTGTGCATTGAAAATGACTTCGAACATACACAAGTTCAGAGACAATATGCTTAAGGTCAGTGTTTCTTTGGCCATGTTTGTAATTACTTTACATAGACTTTGTTATTATTATTATTTTTTAAAGTGCAGGCCAGGCACAGTAGTGTGCATTTGTAGTTCCAGCTACTCAAGAAGGCTTGAGGAGAATGACATGAACCCAGGAGGCGGAGCTTGCAGTGAGCGAGATCGCGCCACTGCACTCCAGCCTGGGTGACAGAGCAAGACTTTGTCTCAAAAAAAAAAAAAGAAGGCTTGACCCCAGCGGTTTGAAAGCAGCCTGGGCAACATAGTGGGATCCCATCTCAAAAAGCAAACAAACAAAAAGCCCCCTAAAAGTGCATGTAGACAATGAAAGTAGTCGTTGTGAAATGGTGATGGGATTGTGAGTGCTTCCTCTATTTGAAATAATAGTGTGTAGACAATTTCTATGGTGTTATGGACATTTATTTCACTCATGGATTTGGAGTCAATGCAGGACTCCCCTGTGATGAACAGAGTAGAGGTAAAGAAGATCTAGCAAAAGAGAACTAAATGCGCACGATTATAGACTGGATTTATTCAGGATACCAGGACTTTCTGAATGAAAGAAATGAACGTGAATAAGGAATATAACTAAAATCAATAAAATCATGAAGGGCATGGTGAACATAAATAAGACTTAATCAAATTTCAAAAACTAGAACCGAAGTGAGGCTGCTTCAAGCATAAAAGAGAGGAAGTACCACATTACACAGCAGGGAGGCAACTTAAAAATCACATTGTCCCTAAGAAGTGGATGCAGCCTGAAAATATAAGTCAGTAGAAGATGGTGATTCAGATCCCAAAATGAGAAACATTCTGAAGTGGGTAATTTTCATTCTTTTTTTTTTTTTTTTTGAGAGGGAGTCTCACTTCGTTGCCCAGGCTGGAGTGCAATGGCATGATCTCGGCTCACTGCAACCTCTACCTTCCGGGTTTCAGCAATTCTCTTGCCTCAGCCTCCCAAGTAGCTGGGATTATAGGCGCCCACCACTTAGCCCACCTAATTTTTGTATTTGTAGTAGAGATTGGGTTTCACCATGTTGGCCAGGCTGGTCTGGAACTCCTGACCTCAGGTGATCCGCCCACCTTGGCCTCCCAAAGTGCTGGGATCACAGGCGTGAGCCACCGCACCCAGCCAATTCAATTTTCATTCTTAATCTTTTTTTAAATTTATTTATTTGTTTTTATTTTTAGATGGAGCCTCGCTCTGTCGCCCAGGCTGGAGTGCAGTGGTGTGAACTCGGCTTGCTGCAACCTCCAACTCCAGGGTTCAAGCAATTCTCCTGCTTCAGCCTCCGAGTAGCTGGGATTACCGGCACAGGCCACCATGCCCATCTAATCTTTTTTTTTTGTATTTTTAGTAGAGATGGGGTTTCGCCATGTTGGCCAGGCTGGTCTCAAACTCCTGACCTTAGGTGATCCACCTGCCTTGGTCTCCCAAAGTGTTGGGATTACAGGTGTGAGCCACCGCGCCTGGCCTCATTCCTGATCTTTGAGGAAGCAAAGGTAAGAGCGACACATCTCTTGTGTCTCCATCAGAGAAAGAGTATTGATTGAGAGAGACCATGGGATGCAATTCTAAGAAATACAACAGAGAATAACAAAAATTATACATATATGTGCATATAAACAACACACATTATATATAACGTTAAAAATTTTCAAGAACATTATATAACATTCAGTGTCCAGGCATGGTGGCTCACGTCTGTAATCCCAGCAATTTGGGAGGCTGAGGTGGGTGGATCACCTGAGGTCAGGAGTTCAAGACCAGCCTGGCCAACAAAGTGAAACACCGTCTCTTCTAAAATACAAAATTAGCTGGTGCGGTGCTGCATTCCTGTAATCCCAGCTACTTAGCAGGCTGAGGCAGGAAAATCACTTCAACCCGGGAGGCAGAGGTTGCAGTGAGCCAAGATTGCGACATTGAACTCCAGCCTGGTCAACAAGAGTGAAACTCAGTCTAAAAAAAATAAAAATAAAAATAAATTCAATGACATTAATTGAGCACTGTACTGAGTACCTTAAAGGTTTTATCTCTTGTTAGTCATAACACTGTCCCTGTGAGGAAGGTACTGTTAGTATCCTTGCATTAGACGTAAGGAAGCTGAAGCTCCTCCTAGTCCTAGCCCCTCATCCTCGCCTTCATCCATGCCCTCTGCTCTCTGTAGCCCTTCTCTTCAGGGACCCAGCTCACTTGTCCTCCTACTTCAGCACCCAAGCCCCACTGGTTAACTCTGCCCGCTGTTCTCACAGTTATCACCTCCGTCTTCTCCTGTGTAAGGACATGAGATTATATTTGTCTAGGTTGCTTTTTAGAAGTGAAAATCTGGCAAACCCTTCAGCTATGGTTTCTATGACCTGAACAGTGTTTTGGGGGTGTGTGTGAAATTTAAACGTGGATGCTATGATTGATCACACAATGTCCCTTTACCATGTCCCCAGCACCCGTGGTGTTCGCAGGTTCACGTGACAGCCTTGCGTTCTACAGTGCCTATCATGAGTTCAACACATGCACACTTGACAGATGCAAACATGAACCCCAGAATTGTTGAGGCTTTGCCTACTCAATGAGGGATCGGAGTGCTGGGGCTCTAAGACCCCCAGGATTCTTCCAGGAAGGCCAAATGGGGGACTGGATATTTCACAATTTGGAGACATGGACAATCCTGCCCAGCATTCCTGCTGACTTTGATGCCCTGCTGGAAAGTAGAAATTTGGTACTTTGGGAATTAAAGTAAGAATTTAATCTACACAAAGATGATTTTATCTTTATCAACCAATATTTAGTGACACATGCTTTGCAAGGCTCTGTTGTCAAGAACCACCTAGGTGTTAAGATGATACCTGCCTTTGAGAGGCTTATTAGCTTATAGAAAAAGAAAAGATATTTACATGAATATGATAATTCTAGGAAGACCATAATAGAGTCATGAAAAAATTTACAAAGTAAGTTGGGGAGTTCAAGAAGGAAAACATTACTTCCTGCCAAATGGTTCAAGATGGTTTTATTTCCTAAATGTTTATAGAGTTGCAAATCAAAATAAAGAAACTGTCTAATTCATTTTTTTACTCTCATGCAGAACCACTTCTAAATGCTCTCTGAAAGCAATTAACCCATCCCATTTTATAGTACCTACAAAGTAGAATCTTCTGTCTCAATTTATCAAATCATGTGATTAACAATTATTCTTCAGTAACCTTAAAAGATTCTTAAGCATTTGCATGCCACCTTTCTTACTTCCACTGGAGAAACATTCTTGGCCCATTTTCCAAGTGTTTTCCAAAATCAAGTATCATATCTGATATTTAAAATTGTGTCCAATTTCAATGAGCACATCACAGCCTAGGTGTGTGATTAAACTATCTCATCTCTTTATGAACAGAGTTTGCTGTGATTAAATTGTAAACACCTGCATGATGTTATTTTGACTTTAGACTCAAAGGAACATTTTATCCTGGGAAATACAGACTTCCTGAAATAAAGCATATCAGTTTTCCAACCAAGCTATTAGCATTACCTTCTTAATGACCTTGAAGCTTAGAAATATTTTTGTTTATATGGCAAATCCATGTTTCCCTGTCATCTAAATTATGTGTCCAGCACTATTTAGATATAGATTGCTGACCTCAGGGCATGCACTTGTCAAATATTCATATTCTCTGTAACTTCTTATCCAGTCGGGCAAAATGTTTCTTTATGTTGTGAAAATTAGAGTTCAATGTAGAAATTCAACAAGTTCATGCAGTTTATAGCAGGGAAGTTAAAACTGATAGGACAAATTAGCATAACTTCTAGATTAAATATATATATATACACATTTGGCTCATTATTGGAAAGAGAGAATGTTTAAAAAGCAATGGAATTGCAGCTTTTGCCATCTTTGTTTCTTGTGCATGTTGTAATCACACAAAAATCATCAGTATTTTAGATGCAGACCATCCTAGCAGCAGAAAGAGATTTCTGCTAAAACAGTAGGCACAAGCATTGGGACAGAAACAGCACATCCATTGTGGTCGGTTGCAGGCAACAGAAAGAGCTCTAATGTTTTCAGTGAAAAGAATTTATACCAGGTATTAACCATATAAAATTATTGTAAGGGAAGCTGAGTCAAGCCTTAGCTGAACTTTGGGAACACCTCTAGCCCATGAAATGACATGGCCTCTGCCATGAACTGCACCAGCCAAGGGAATGCCTCATTCTCTGCCCACCTATTCCTACTTAATTCAGTTCCAAATCCAAGTCTCATGTGAGTGTCTCTGATCAGTAGAAATTAAATCAAGTCTAGAACTCTAGTTCGCAAGACAGTCTTTAACTTTTCATCATTAACTGTATAGTAGGAAAGTTATTTTTTTAAACTGTTTTACTCATTGCTGTAATTCCTAACAATTTTCCAAACAGTGCCCAGTGCCTAGAACCTGGAAACATAAATGTTTTTGAAGGAATGAATTGGAATGGGTGTTGAGCAAGCTAACCCACAGTTTTTGTAACAACCACTTAATGCGGATATTGCGGAGGATCTTCAATGTCAACAGATGGTTGTTTTTTTTTTTTTTTTTTTTGAGACAGAGTCTTGCTGTCGCCCAGGTTGGAGTGCAGTGGCGCGATCTCGGCTCACTGCAGGCTCCGCCTCCCGGGTTCACGCCATTCTCCTCCTCAGCCTCCCGAGTAGCTGGGACTACAGGCGCCCGCCACCTCGCCCGGCTAATTTTTTTTTTGTATTTTTAGTAGAGATGGGGTTTCACCGTGTTAGCCAGGATGGTCTCGATCTCCTGACCTCGTGATCCGCCCGCCTCGGCCTACTAGATGGTTTTTGATGAGAGGAATTTGAGGTCATTTTCAAATGCTTTGAGGGCAGGATCCGTGTCTGTTTTGTTTTATATTGTATCCCCAACCCAAAACATGCCTGGCACATACAAGGCAATCAATAAACACTTGGTAGAATGAGTGACTGTGTACACATAAGTTGCCTTTTTCTCCAATCTCCACCATCTTTCAGTGGTATACATTCATATTCTTTCATTTTTTTGGTGTCATATAGATATTTATGACAAAATATATTTATATTAATTTTGTCATTACTTTCAATGGCAAAAACCGCAATAACTTTTGCACAAACCAAATATTATCTTTTATAATTTATCATTTAGTTTCCTTTTTCTAACTTGAGGAAGTCTACAATACAAATTGAGAATTTATATGTTTTTGTGCGCTTTCTCTATACTGAAAGCTAACTTTATTTTGGTGCTTAGTTAACTCGGGGAAGGACTGGCTGTTACAGTGACTGTGTTTGGTTGTCTAATGGGTTCATCTCTATTTTTACTGCACAGAAAATTATCATTGAATATTTTTACCCTCACAGAAGATGCCTTCCTTTTAACCTTAGAAAAATGGTACCTTAGCTCTCAAAGGAAGGCAAACACAGCATGATTAATCGGATTATAATGTCATAATGACAATTTCGAGCAGCAAGTCTTGATTCAGTTTTGTTTCTAAGATATCAGGTGAAGGCTAAGCAAGGAGAAGTGCCAGTTGTTTGGCAAATGGTCCCTTATGACCACATTCACAATAGGGTTTTTTCCTACAATTTTTTACTTATAAAGGACAACCGATTTTTTTCCTTTCCTAAAAAAAAATTAATTGGTGCTTTATTTTCTGTTCAGGTATGTGTGGAAACTTCCATTTTATTTTGCACGCAGACCCAGGGTCTGTGTATTCTACAAATGAAGAATTGTAATGATTGTTTAATTGAAGTACCCAAAGTTCAGCACCTTTAAGAATTAAAGTGAATTTCTTGCACATTATACACAGCTCCATGTTTTATTTTACAGACTTCTACTGTGTAAGATTTTTTGTCAAAATTAGATTTGTAACTAAGAACTAAATTCATACTTTTATTATTCAATAATTTATGTTTTTCATATTTTACCTTGAGTCTCACAATGACCTGATTAGATTTAAAACAAACCAGAAACTGTTAAGTTTGGATACACTGGCTTGCATGTTTTAAACACTGAAAACACATGTTAACAATGGAAAGGGTTTAACATCAAAGAAGAGAAAAAGTGCTACCTATTTATATCATGAAGATTAAATACTTCAAAAGAAAACAAAAGTGTATCAAGCTAGATTGGTTGAGAAAACAGAATAACCTCTTAAATTTCTTAAATGTTCTTAATGTCTCACACATACACATACACACACACACACACACACACACACACAGAGAGAGAGAGAGAGAGAGAGAAAATCTAAAGCACTCTAAATAATGTGAAAAAGTCCTTTAAAAGTTTTTGAAATAATTTCATCACCACAAACACTAATTTGCCCTAAGGATTGGTATCCACATTTCATGGAATGTTCCTTTGGCCAGATGGATCAAGTTTATTCTTCAAATTCAGAATAAGAAGTGAGTAAATGAGAATTTAGAAAAAAAAAAAATTTGCTGAGATATTCCATCATTTCCTTGCCATTTTCCCTGATTAGCTTATTATCCTCTCCACATAAACCATTTCTTTCTCAGCTTGATAGTGATGTCTCTTTAATTTTATCTTTTTAAAAAATTGTGGTAAAATATACAAAACATAAAATTTACCATTTTACCCATCTTGAAGTGTACATTTAGTACTATTAAGTGCTTTCATATTGTTGTGCAACTGTTATCACCTTCCAAGAGTTCCTCCTGGAACTCTTTATTTACAAAACTGAAACTCTGAGCCCATTAAACAATAATTCACCATTCCCCCTTTCCCCTCAGTCCCTGGCAACTATCATTCTACTTTGTGTCTCTTTCAATTTGACAACTCAAGGAACTTTATACAAGTGAAGTCATACAGTAGTTGTATTTTTGTGACTGGCTTAGTTTGCTTAGCATTATGTCCTCAAGGTTCATCCATGTTGTAGCATGTTTCAGAATTTCCTTCCTTTTTAGGGCTGAATAATATTCCATTGTATGGATATGCCACATATTTTTTATCCATTCATCTATTGAGGGACATTTGGGTTTCTTCCACATTTGGGCTATTGTGAATAATGCTGCTATGTGGTTACTATCTGCATCAAAAATCTTTTTCCAGCCTTTCACTTTCAACCTATTTGTGTCTCTAGAGTTAAAGTGAGTCTCTTGTAAACAGCATATAGTTGGATTTTTTTTTTTTTTTGTATTCTGCTAATCTCTACCTTTTGATTGGAGAGTTTAATCCATTTACATCAAAGTAGTTACTGATAAGGCGAGACTTCTGTCATTTTTGTTTTCTTTTTGTCTTTGTTTTTTTTTTTGAGACAAAGTCTCACTCTGTCACCTAGGCCGGAGTGCAGTGGTGTGATCTCAGCTCACTGAAACCTCTGCCTCCCAGGTTCAAGCAATTCTCCTGCCTCAGCCTGCTGAGTAGCTGGGATTACAGGTGCCCACCACCACAGCTGGTTAATTTTTGTATTTTTTAGTAGAGACAGGCTTTCACCATGTTGGCCAGGCTGGTCTTGAACTCCTGACCTCAAGTGATCCACCTGCCTCGGCCTCCTAAAGTGCTGGGATTACAGGCATGAGCCACCACACCCAACCTGTTCTCTATATGTCTTATAGATTCTTTTGTTCCTCATTTCCCAGATTGCTGTCTTTTTTGTTTTTAATTGATTTTTTGTGGTGAAACATTTTAATTGTCCTCTCATTTTCTTTTCTGTATATTCTATAGATATTTTCCTTATGGTTACCATGTAGATTACATTTAACATCCTAAAGTTATAATACACTAGTTTGAATTTATACCAGGTTAACTTCAATAACAAATAGAACTCTGCTCCTTTAACTGCTCAATCCCCACCCTTTTACAGTTATTGATGTAACAAATTACATCTTTATACACTATGTGTTCAAAAACACAAACTGATAATTGTGTTGCTCTGCATTAGTCTCTTAAATTATTTAGAAAACAAAGTGTGGCATTACAAATCAAAGTTACAATTATACTAACTTTTATACTAATAATTTTAAAATATGTATTAGTTCCTTAAATCATGTACAAAAACAAAAAGTGGAGTTACAAACTGGTGTTACAACAACACTAGCTTTTATAATTGCCCACATATTTACCTTCACTGACATCTTTATTTCTTCATACAGCTTTGAGTTCCTGTCTAGTGTCCTTTATTTCAACCTGCAGTAGTCCTTTTAGCAGTTCTTGAAGGGCAGGTCTAGTGATTACAAACTCCTCACTTTTGTTTATCTGGAAATCCCTTAATTTCTCCCACATTTTTGAAGGACATTTTTGTTAAAGATAGGATTCTGTTGGCAGTCTTTCTTTCAGCACTTTGACTATATCAGCCCACTGACTTCTGGCCTCTAAAGTTTCCAGTGAGAATTCTGCTGACCATCTTATTGAGGATACTTATATGGGACAAATTGATTCTCTTTTGCTGCTTTCAAGATTCTCTTTGCCTTTGGCTTTCTATAGTTTGATTATAATTTGCCTTGGTGTGGGTCTCTGTTCATCTATTTGGAGTTTGCCAAGTTTCTTGAATATTTATATTCATGTCTAAATATAATATTTATATTCATGTCAACTTTAGGAAGAGTTCATCCGTTATTTCTTTGAATAATTTTTCTGCTGCATTCTCTTCTTCTTTTAGACTCCCACAATACATATATTGGTCTGCTAGATGTCCCACAGGGCCCTTAGAATCTGTTCAGTTTTCCTCAATCTTTTTTTTCATGTTGCTCAGACTCAATAATTTCAATTGTGTCATCTTCAAGTTCACTTATTCTTTCTTCTTCTTGCTCAAATCTGCCTTTGAATTCCCAGTGAATTCTTTTTTTTTTTTTTTTTTGAGATAGGGTCTCGCTCTGTTACTCAGGCTAGTGTAGTGGTGCAATCCCAGCTCACTGCACCCTCCGCCTCCCGGGTTCAAGTGATTCTCCTGCCTCAGCCTCCTGAGCAGCTGGGACTACAGGTTTAAGCTATCATGCCTGGCTAATTTTTTGTATTTTTAGTAGAGACAGTGTCTCACCATGTTGCCTAGGCTGGTCTCGAACTCCTGAGCTCAGGCAATATGCCCGCCTTGGCCTCCCAAATACTGGATTGCAGGCATGAGCCACTGAGCCAGCTCCTAGTAAATTTTTGTTTCTTTTTTCTTTTTCTTTTTTTACTTATTTATTTATTTTTTTGAGACACAGTCTCACTCTGTCACCCAGGCTGGAGTGCAGTGGTGTGATCTTGGCTCACCGGAAGCTCCTGTTTCATATTTCGAAGCAATAAAATATTCTCTATGTAAATCTCTGCAAAATTCTTAATAGCTTGTCCCTGCACCAGTTAAATAATTTTTCAATAAATACCAAGTAATACATTAATGGGGAAAAAAGGATGACTTTTTTTGCCAAAAGCAAGACATTTTTCTATTAACATGTTATTGTATTGAGGGCAGAATGTTTTGTTTTCCAGATTATAAACAAAAGCCATCTTAAGAAAGAAACTACATCTTTTTGCAAGTGCTATCAATATTGAGACTGTTGTCTATGCCAAGGTTTCTTAACATTGGATACATGTACAGGCTGAAAAGACACATGTTGAAAAGAGACATGTGTGGTCCCAGGCTCAGAGATTCTAGTTAAATGATCTGGGGTGTGACTTGGGCTTTGGGATTTCTAAATGTTTCCCAAGTAATTCTAATGGGCAGAGGAATCTCTGCTCTATGCCTTTTTTTCTCTGATGGCAACAAGCATGCCACTCAACATATGATGCTCAGATTTTTTTATATTTTTCTTTTATGACAGAGCTCATGATTTCTGCATGCACATTTATCCTTACATTATAATTCCAGTCATATTGTCACATGCCATACATTTTATGTGAGCAGACAATACATTTTATTCTTCCATTCTCACAAGGAAAATATTGGGTTACTTTTAAGTAGGTCATAGTGGTTCAAGAATCACTTTGGATCACTTGCAGATGGAATGACATAGTGGGTTCAATGTAATTTCTGATCCATGAGGATCCAGAAAGCATTGCCCTAACAGTTGCTCATTTTTCCACTTAAGGCTGCAACCTTAACCAAGAAGCAAATACTAGATCAAGAATAAAAGTAACCTAAGCCCTCTTTTAAGAAGTAGTCTCTCTAGTGCGAAATTGAGGCCAATAGCCGCATAAAGGCGGTTCTTTCCTGAATACACTAATTCTGAAGCTGAATAAAAGGCTTCATTTTCCAGAGCTGTCAGTCTGGTGCCTTTCTCAACAATTAGATTTACTAAAGAATTTTATAGAGAAAAAAGAGAGAGAGAGAAATTAAGCAAAATGTCCAGATGTCATCTGTTAAAAATGCTTTATTGAGACAATAAACAAATAACATCAACAAGTACTAAAATTTTAATTAAAATATGATTTACAATGTTGCTATACACTACTAGAAGCATTCTTATTGATGGAAAATAAGATTGCTTTGCTTGTATCCTTAGGACATTCAAACACCCATTTGACTTGTGGGTCTCCCATCCAAGTCTTATAATATCTTTTCCATGCCCATGAGCATGAACATTTTCTTCAACACTTTAAAACACAATGGCAGTATCAATCGTTCCCTTTCATTGCTGGCTACATCACTAAAGATATGTATATTATGTTCTCTTGCCTTCTGCTCAGAAAATCTAAGTATTGCATTTCTGTCAATTCATTGATTGAAGAGCTTCCCCTCAGAATGTTGACAGCTGTTTCAGACATTTATAAAATAACTTGGATAACAGCTGCAGACGGATTGGCTAAAGAATATTTCGAACCATGTAATTAGCATTCATCAAATGCACACATTTCCATTGAAAAACCTCTTCAACCCAAAAGTTGACTATCAGGAAGCTGATAATTCTTGCTAAGTCTCCAAACAGGACTTGCTAATGCTTAACTCTCCATTAGCTGATTTTAGATGGAGCATATTAATGTAGTTACTACTAAATAATTTAATATTAAATGCTGTCTGTAACTAACACTGCTTTAATTTTTGTCCTTTATCCATCTAGACACTCATCCATGTGAGACTGATATCAGGTAAAAAATTAAAATAAATACATATATCACACACAAAAATAAAAAAAGATAGCTCATTGTGGTGTGTGATGATCTCTTAATGATATAATGCACTGATAAATCCTGTGTACGTGAGCATATGTAATTCCCCAGATATAAAGTGGAAATAAACCTACTCACCTAATTAATTACCCTATGTACATAAAAAATAATGTTAGTAGGACACAAAAATGTTTATGTATTTTAATCACTACTATATTAAGAAGTGCATTAAAATCCTAGAGGTAAACACCCAAATATTAGTGATTGTTGCTTAGTGTGGCATGAATATAAAAGACTTTTTCTTCTTCCTATATATTATAAATATATCATTTGAACATGTAATTCTTATATAATTGTAAAAGTAAACTTTATATTAGAGTTCTTTGAGTACCTGAGGGAAGCTACAAGTGTACCTTCAGAGCCAAGGAAACCACTGGTCTACTTAACTCTCTTGAATGCATCTTCAGTTTAAAGGAACTTCCCGAGGGACTAGGTTCCTACAGATAGATAAACAGATCACACACTGTTTCTTGCATAAACATTTCAGTACCTATAAAAAGACTAGTGTCCTCCAAAGAATAAAGATACTCAAACATATACTCACATTTAAAAATACATGATTATACTTGATATTAGAAATATGACTGCAAATCTGAATATCCATGGAGCAAAACTTAAGAGACCTGAAAGAAGGGATACTGCTTTTCAAGACCACCTATAAATATTTCCAAATCTGTGCATTTGTTGAACCAGCTCAGTCTACCAGAAATTCCCTTCTTTACCAACCTATTTAAATCTTGTAGGGCCTGCTTTAAATATTGCTTCTTGAAAGTGTTTGTGCATATCTGGATTGCAGCTCCCACAGAGATGGACAGAGCAGTGTGTGGAGACTTGAATGGTGAACTTTTGCTCCAGAACTACTGCAGAAATAAACCAGGAAAGCTGAGAGAACTCACAGACCCTCTGAAGGAAGCAGATTGCTCCTGCAGGACCCAGGAGACACCCCAAATACTGTGCTGGTATCCATGGCTGAGAGATCTGCAGATGGTTCACATCACAAGACTATGCAGACAACCCCCAGTACCAGCCCAGAGTCTGGTAGGCCTGCTGGGTGGCTAGATCCAGAAGAGAGATAACAATCACTACCGCTCAGCTCTCAGGAACACATCTCTAGAAAAACGGGGAGAGTATTACATCAAGGGAACAACCTGTGGGACAAAAGAATCTGAACAGCAGCCTTGAGCCCTAGACCTTCCCTCTGACAGAGCCTACCCAAATGAGAAGGAACCAGAAAACAATTCTGGTAATATGACAAAACAAGGTTCTTCAACACCCCCAAAAGAATCACACCAGCTCACCAGCAATGGATCCAAACCAAGATGAAATCCCCAATTTACCTGAAAAAGAATTCAGAAGGTCAGTTATTAAGCTAAGCAAGGAGACACCTTGCTTCGAGGTACCTTGCTTGCAGGTGAAGTCCAATTTAAGGAAATAAAAAAAAAAATGATACAAGAAATGAGGGAGAAATCTTCAGTGAAATAGATAACATAAATAAAATACAATCAAAACTTCAGAAAATAATGGATGCACTTAGAGAAATGCAAAATGCTCTGGAAAGTCTCAGCAATAAAACTGAACAAGAAGAAGAAAGAAGTTCAGAGCTTGAAGACAAGTTTTTTGAATTAACCCAATCCAACAAAGACAAAGAAAAAAGAATAAGAGAAAATGAACAAAGCCTCCAAGAAGTCTGGGATTATGTTAAACAACTAAACCTAAGAATAACTGGAAAACATATTTTGGTGAATAATTGAGAAAAACTTCCCTGGCCTTGCTAGAGACCTAGACATCCAAATACAAGAAGCTCAAAGAACACCTGGGAAATTCATTGCAAAAGTCATCGCCTAGGCACATTGTCATCAGGTTATCTAAAGTTAAGACGAAGGAAAGAATCTTAAGAGATGTGAGTCAAAAGTACCAGAAAACCTATCCGTTTATCTCAGCAGAAACCCCACAAGCTAGAAGGAATTGGGGCCCTATCTTCAGCCTCCTTAAACAAAACAATTATCAGCCAAGATTTTCATATCCAGCAAAACTAAGCTTCATAAGTCTTTTTCAGATAAACAAATGCTGAGAGAACTCACCACTACCAAGCCAGCACTACAAGAACTGCTAAAAGGAGCTCTAAATCTTGAAACAAATCCTGGGAACAGAACCTTTTTAAAGCATAAATCTCACAGGACCTATAAAACAAAAATACAATAAAAAGCCCACAAGGTATACAGGTAACAAATAGCACAATTAATGGAATAGTACCTCACATCTCAATACTGACTTTGAATGTAAATGGCCTAAACGCTCCACTTAAAAGATACAAAATTGAAGAATGGAAAAGAATTCACCAACCAAGTATCTGTTGCCTTCAGGAGACTCATCTAACACAGAAGGACTCGCATAAACTTAAGGTAAAGGGGTAGAAGAAGACATTCCATGCAAATGGACACCGAGAAAGCGAGCAGGAGTAGCTATTCTTATATCAGATAAAACAAACTTTAAAGCAACAACAGTTAAAAAAGACAAAGAGGGACACTGTATAACGATAAAAGGCCTTGTCCAATGGGAAAATATCATAATGCTAAATATATACATGCACCTAACACTGGAGCTCCCAAATTTATAAAACAATTACTACTAGACCTAAGAAATGAGATAGCAACACAATAATAGTGGGGGACTTCAATACTCCACTGACAGCACTAGGCAGGTCATCAAGACAGAAAGTCAACAAAGAAACAATGAATTTAAACTATACCCTGGAACAAATGGACCTAACAGATATTTACAGAACATTCTACCCAACAACCACAGAATATACATTCTATTCATCAGCACATGGAACTTTCTCCAAGATAGACCATATGATAGGCCACAAAATGAGTCTCAATAAATTTAAGAAAGTTGAAATTATATCTAGTACTCTTTCAGACCACAGTGCAATAAAACTGGAAATCAACTCCAAAAGGAACCTTCTAAACCATGCAAATACATGGAAATTACATAACCTGCTCCTGCCTGGGCATGGTGGTTCATGCATGTCATCCCAGCACTTTGGGAGGCCAAGGTGGTTGGATCACCTGAGGTCAGGGGTTTGAGACCAGCCTGGCCAACATGATGAAACCCCATCTCTACTAAAAATACAAAAATTAGCCAGGTGTGGTGGCCCATGCTTGTAAACCCAGCTACTTGGCAGGCTGAGGCAGGAGAATTGCTTGAACCCAGAAGGCGGAGCTTCCAGTGAGCTGAGATCATACCACTGCACTCCAGCCCGGGTGACAGAGCGAGACTCCGTCTCAAAAAATAATAAATAAATAAATAAATAAATAAATAAATAAATAAAGTGCTCCTGGCTGATCATTGGGTCTGCAATGAAATCAAGATGGAAATTAAAAAATTATTTGAACTGAATGATGATATTGACACAACCTAGCAAAACCTCTGGGATATGGCAAAGGCAGTGCTAAGAGGAAATTTCATAGCCCTAAATGCCTACATCAAGAAGTCTGAAAGAGAACAAGTAGACAATCAAAGGTCACACCTAAAGGAAATAGAGAAACAAGAACAAACAAAACTCAAACCCAGCAGAAGAAAGGAAATAACCAAGATCAGAGCTGAACTAAATGAAATTGGAAGAAGAAAAATACACAAGATAAGTAAGACAAAAAGCTGATTATTTGAAAAGATAAATAAAGTTGATATACCATTAGCAAGATTAACCAAGAAAAGAAGAAAGAAAATCCAAATAAGCTCCATTAGAAATGAAATGGGAAATATTACAACTGACACCACAGAAATACGAAAGATTATTCAAGGCTACTATGAGCACCTTTATGCACATAAACTAGAAAATCTAGAGGAGATGGATAAATTCCTGGAAAGATACAAACCTCCTATATTAAATCAGGAAGAATTAGGTACCCTGGACAGATCAATAACAAGCAGCAAGATTGAAATGGTAATAAAAAAAAATACCAAGAAAAAAATCCAGGACCAGATGGATTCACAGCTGAATTCTACCAGACATCAAAGAAGAATTGGTACCAATCCTATTGACACTATTCCACAAGATGGAGAAAGCAGGAATCCTTTCTAAATCATTCTATAAAGTCCAATATCACCCTAATACCAAAACCAGGAAAGGACATAACCAAAAAAGAAAACTATAGGCCAATATCTCTGATAAATATAAATGCAAAAACCCTTAACAAAATACTAGCTAACCAAATCCAACAACATACAAAAAAGATAATCCACCATGATCAAGTGGGTTTCATACCAGGAAAGCAGAAATGCAGTGATGGTTTAACATATGCAAGTCAATAAATGTGATACACCACATAAACAGAATTAAAAACAAAAATCACATTATCATGTCGATAGATGCAGAAAATGCATTTGACAAAATCCAGCATCCCTTTATGATTAAAACTCTCAGCAAAATTGGCATACAAGGGACATACCTCCCTGTAATTAAAGCCATTTATGACAAACCACAGCCAACATAATACTGAATGAGGAAAAGTGGAAAGCATTCCCTCTGAGAACCAGAACAAGACAAGAATGCCCACTCTCACCACTTCTATTTGACATAGTACTGGAAGTACTAGCCAGAGTGATCAGACAAGAGAAAGAAATAAAGGGCATCCAAATTGGTAAAGAGGAAGTTAAACTGTTGCTCTTTGCTGATAATATGAGTGTATACCTAGAAAACACTAAAAACTCCTCCAAAAAGCTCCTAGGACTGATAAAAGAATTTAGCAAAGTTTCAAGATACAAAATTAACATGCATGCACACACACACACACACAAAGAAACAAAATTAACATATACAAATCAGTAGCTCTCCTATACACCAACAGTGACCACACTGAGAATCAAATCAAGAACTCAACTCCTTTTACAATAGCTGCAAAAAAATTAAAATACGTAGGAATATACCTAACCAAGGAGGTGAAAGACCTCTACAAGGAAAACTACAAAACACTGCTGAAAGAAATCACAGATGACACAAATGGAAACACATCTCATGCTCATGGATGGGTAGAATCAATATTGTGAAAATGACTGTACTGCCAAAAGCAATCTACAAATTCAATGCAATTCCCATTAAAATTCCACCCTCATTCTTCACAGAACAGGAGAAACAACTCTATAATTGATATGGAACCAAAAGAGAGCCCACAGAGCCAGAGCAAAACTAGCCAAAAGGAAAAAATCTGGAGGCATCACATTACCTGATTTCAAACTATACCATAAGGCCGTAGTCACCAAAACATCATGGTACTGGTATAAAAATAGGCACACAGACCAATGGAACAGAATAGAGAACCCAGAAATAAACCCAAATACTGACAGCCAACTGATCTTTGACAAAGCAAGCAAAAACATAAAGTGGGGAAAGGACACCCTATTCAACAAATGGTGCTGAGATAATTGGCAAACCACATATAGAAGAATGAAAATGGATCCTCATCTCTCACCTTATACAAAAATCAACTCAAGATGGATTAAGGACTTAAATCTAAGACTGGAAACTATAAAAATTCTAGAAGATAACATCGAAAAAACCCTTCTAGACATTGACTTAGGCAAGGATTTCATGACCAAGAACCCAAAAGCAAATGAAATAAAAACAAAGTTAAATAGATGGAACTTAATAAACTAAAGAGCTTTTGCACAGCAAAAGGAACAGTCAGCAGAGTAAACAGACAACCCACAGAGTGGGAGAAAATCTTCACAAGCTATACATCTTACAAAGGACTAATATCCAGAATCTACAATGAACTCAAACAAATTAGCAAGAAAAAAAACAATCACATCAAAATGCATGCTAAGGACATGAATAGATAATTCTCAAAAGAATATACACAAATGGCAAACAAACATGAAAAGATGCTCAAAATCACTAATGATCAGAGAAATGCAAATCAAAACCACAATGCAATACCACCTTACTCCTGCAAGAATAGCCATAATCAAAAAATCAAAAAATAATAGATATTGGCATGGATCCAGTGAAAAGGGAACTTGTTTACACTGCTGGTGGGAATATAAACTAGTACAACCACTATGGAAAACAGTATGGAGATTCCTTAAAGAACTAAAAGCAGAACTACCATTTGATCCAGCAATCCCACTACTGAGTGTCTATCTAGAGGAAAAGAAGTCATTACACGAAAAAGATACTTGCTCACTCATGTATACAGCAGCACAATTTACAATTGTAAAAATGTGGAACCTACACAAATGCCCATCAATCAACAAGTGGATAAAGAAACTGTGGCATATACATACGATGGAATACTACTCAGCCATAAAAAGGTATGAATTATGCCATTCACAGCAACCTGGATGAGATCGGAGACTATTATTCTGAGTGAAATAACTCAGGAATGGAAAACCAAACATAGTGTGTTCTCACTCATAAGTATGAGCTAAGCTTTGAGGATGCAAAGACCTAAGAATGATACAATGGACTCTGGGGATAAAAGACTACAAATTGGGTTCAGTGTATACTGCTCAGGAGATGGGTGGGCCAAAATCTCACAAATCACCACTAAAGAACTTACTGATATAACCAAATACCACCTGTTCCCCAAAATCCTATCAAAATTAAAAAAAAATTAAAATCTTGCTTCTTCCCCAAGGTCTTCCCTAATTCTCAGAGGAGGTGTCCCTTCTCCTTCTTGAACTGACCTCTTTTTTTTTTAATTTCTCTAATACACTCATTGGGCTCTGGCTTCCTCCAGTCTTCCAGACCACTAGTAGCTCTCTCACAGAGTTCCTGTCCTGCAGGGCATGAAGTTTTCACAGGCAGAATTAGTCTCCTTCATTATCCATGACAATGAGCTATAATATTTTTTATTTTTGTGTGTGACACAAGTATTTATTTTCATTTTTACCTGACGTTAGTGACTAATTCATGGTTCTTTTTTATAAGTTAATTGAGGTATAGTTGACATACATAAACTACAGATGTTTAGAGTGTACGATCTGATAAATGTTGACATATGCAATACACCTGTGAAACCCTCACCACAATTATGATAATGAATATGTCCATCATGCCCCCAAATTTCCTCATACCCCTTTGTAATCCCTCCATCCAGCCCTGATCCCAGGCAACAACTGAGCTGCTTTCTCTCACTGTGGATTAGTTTGCCTTTTCTAAAATTTTATGTAAATGAAATTATGTGGTACATACTCATTTTTGGTGGTGGCAGGGAGGGTGTCTGGTTGCTTTAGCTCAGACAATTATTTCAAAATTAATTAATACACTTTTGTGTGAATAGTTTGTTTTTATTACTGAGTAGTATTACTTGGCATGGATTAACCACATTTGGTTTATCCATTTAATAGTTAATGGGCATTTGGGTTGTTCCCAGCTTGGGGTTATTATCAGTAAAGCTACTAAGAACATTTGTGTACAAGTTTTTGTGTAGACATGAGCTTTCATTACTCCTAATTAGATAAGTACCTAAGAGTGGAATGGCTGGATCATATGGCAAATGTCTGTTTAACTTTTTAAGAAACTGTTGAACTGTTTTCCAAAGTAGTTGTGACATTTTACATTCCTAACAGCAGTGTGTGAGAGTTGCCCTAGATCCTTGTCAACACTTGATGTAGTCAATCTTTTCACTTTTAGCCATTCTAGTGGGTGTGTAGGGGTGTCTTATTGTTTTAATTAGTAAATTCCCTAATCACTAACGATGTTGAATATCCTTTCATGTGCTTATTTACCGTCTGTATACCTTATTTGGCTAAGTATCTGTTTAAATCTTTTGCCCATTAAAAAATGGTTTGTCTTCTTATTTTTGAGTCATAAGCTTTTTATGTATTCCATATAGAAGTTCTTTGTAAGACTTTTTTTCAAATAATTTCTTCTAGTATGTGGCTTGCCTTTTAATTTTCTTAACATTGTCTTTTGCAGGGCAAAAGTTTTAAATTTTGAGGAAATCCACTTGTTCTCATTTTTCTTTTTATAGTTTATACATTTTGTGTCATATTTAAAAATTCTAACTGCATATGGTGACATGTGCCTGTAGTCTGCAGCTACTTGGGAGGCCAAGTGGGGAGGATCACTTGAGGCCAGGAGTTGAAGTCTAGCCTAGTCAACACAGCAAGACCCCATATCTAAAAAAAGAAAGAAAGGAAACACAGCAACAAAAATACTTCTGCTGAATCCAAAGTTACTATGGTTTTGTTTTGTATTCTATTCTGGGTATTTTTAAGTTTTTGTTCTTATATTTACATATATGATCCATTTCAAGTTAAATTTTTTCCTCCCTTGACTGCTCAGCAGAATCAAACTAATTTTTTATATGATGGGAATGTGAAGTAAAGGTTATGGTTATTTTTTGTGTATGGCTATCCAATTGTTCTAACAACTATTTGGTGAATAGATTATCCTTTTCCTGCTGAATTAACTTAGCACTATTGTTGAAAATAAATTTACCATACATATGTTAGTCTATTTTCTAGGATCTATCCCATTGATCAGTTTGTCCAGTTTTACTCCAATACCACACTGTTTTTATTATTGTAGCTTTATTATAAAGCTTACACACAGATACTTGAGTTATTCATCTTTGTTATACTTTTTCAGTATCATTTTGATGCTTCTAGGTCCCATGCACCTCCATATAAAGTTTAAAATGAGCTTTTTCAATTTCTGTAAAAAAAGGCAATTGAATTTTGACTGGAATTTCATTGATTTTGTATACCAATTTGAAGACTGTATATTTTAACTATATTAACTCTTATCTATGAGCGAGATATATTTTTTCATTTGTTTAGGTATTCTTTCATTTTTATCAGCAATGCTTTGTAGTATTAAGTATACTGGCCTTGGAAATATTTTGTCAAATTATTCCCAAGTATTTATATAGATAGATAGATAGATAGATAGATAGATACATGCATATATATATTTTTTCTTTTTTTTGTGAGACGGAGTCTCTCTCTGTTGCCCAGGCTGGAGTGCAGTGGCGCAATCTTGGCTCACTGCAAGCTCCGCCTCCTGGGTTCACGCCATTCTCCTGCCTCAGCCCTCCCAGTGGCTGGGACTACAGGCACCCACCACCACACCCGGCTAAGTTTTTGTATTTTTAGTAAAGATGGGGTTTCACCATGTTAGACAGGATGGTCTTGGTCTCCTGACCTCATGATCTGCCCACCTCGGCCTCCCGTATTTTATATTTTTTATGCCATTGTAAATGGTATTTCTTTTTTTAATTTCAATTTATGATTGTTCATTGCTATTATGTAGAAATACAACTTATTTTTGTTTATTGATCTTGTATGGTGAAATCTTGCCAAACTTACATATTAATTCTAGAAGCTATTTTGTAGATTCCACATGCTTAGCTATATATCTGATCATGCCATCTGAGAATAAAAAGTTTTAATTCTTCCTTTGAAATATGGATGTCTTTTTTTTCTTTACTTATTGCATCAGTTAGAACCTCCAGTATGTTGTTAAACAGAAGATAGTGAACAGTCTTGCCTTGCTTATGATATTATAGTAAAAGCATTCAATCTTTCATAATGTTAGCTAGAGACTTTTCAAAGACTTACTGTATCAGCCTGAGAACATTTCTTTCTATTTTTAGTTTGTAATTTATCTGAAATAGATGTTGGATTCTTTAATTGCTTTTCCTGAATCTGTGGAGATGTTAATATAGTTTTCCTTTCTAGATGGATAATTTGGTGAATTATTGGTTGATTTTAATGTTCAACCAACCTTGCTTTCTTGGAATGAACTCTAGTTGAGAGAGAGAGAGAGAGTTGTATTTGATTTTCTAAAAATGTATAAAGAATTTTAAATCTATTATCATAAAGCATATATTGGTCTTTAGGGGTTTTTCTTTTCAATGTCTTTGTCTGGTTTTGGTATTTGGGTGATTCTGGCCTTATAGAATGAATTGAGAAATATTCCTTTTTCTTCAATTTTTTGGAAGAATTTGTTTAGAGTTTGGGATATTACCATTGAAGCCCTGTGGGTCTGGAGTTTTAACTACAAATGTAATTTATTTAATAGATAAAGAGATATTCAGGTTATCTCTTTTTTTTGCAGGGATGTCCAAAGGACAGAATATAGTCATGGATTCTTAGTTTCTGTTTCTGGTTGGGCCAGTGAAGCCCCTTCCTCATCCTTGTTTTCCACTTATTACTAGAGACAGAAACTAAAAACCATGGCTTCAGGCTGCTAAAAGCCTAAAACAAAACAAAACAGAAAGACAACAACTACAAAAATAAGGTGGGTTGGACAAGCTTGTAAATCGAGAGTGAGTTTTTGTAGTTTATGTCTTTCAAAAATCAGTCTGTTTTCTATAAGTTATTGAATTTATTGGCTCAAAGTTTAAACTGAAGGTAATGGCAAAAACCGCAATTACTTTTGCACCAACCTAATATTATTCCCTACCTTCAGAGTCTGTAGTAATTGTCACCTTTCTCCTTCCTGATACTGATTTTTTGTCTTCTCTTTTTTGTCCTGATCAGTCTAGCTAGTGATTTATCAATCTTATTGATTTCCTGAAAGGAAACTTTGCTCTCAGGGTTGAATATTGGTTCTACTTTACATGGCAACTGATGAATCTGTTTCCGAAGTTAGAGGGTTAGAGAAGTTAGCAGGCTCTCTTCTCTCTCAGAGGTACCAGTAAGGTTTTGCATCTCAGTGTCTGATGGTATCCCTCTCATTATTTTGTGTGCCTTCTTTTGAAGAACTTGGAACAAATTCTTTTTGAGCTGGGTCTAAAAGAAATATAAGTGGTATTACACACAAAAAAACTTAGTCCACACAAGATCTCCCTCACTTCTGACATCAATTGCAAATTTAAAAGTGTCCCTAATAGCACTCTCAGGTTCAATAATTTCTTAGACAGATTCACAAAACTCACTAAAAGGCTGTTATACTCATGGTTACAGTTTATTACAGGGAAAGGGTATACATAAAAATCAGTCAGGAAGAAGCACATCAGGCAGAGTCCAGGAGGAAGTGGAATGTGGAGCTTCTGTTGTCTTCTCTGTGTGTAGTCAGGGCGCATTCATCCTCCACCATCAATGTGTGATAACGTTCGTAGAGGATTGCCAACCATGAACACTCCCCCAAGCTTCAGTGTCCAGAGTTTTTATTGGGTCTTCATCACATAGACATTACGGATTGACTGAGTGCTTAACCTCAGTCTTAAGGCCAACTGACATGTGTGACTGCAATCCAGAGGGACAGAGGTAAAGATTCGATAAAAGGGGTGGATTAGAGGGATGCTGGTTAAGTGGTGGAACTCTGGATACTTCCTGGGATATAGAGACTGATTAGAGCCTACAGTGGCAGGTACAAAAAGGCTTTTAACAATAAGAACAGCTAACAGCAATTTTTAAAGTTTTGTTTCTTGGTATGCATGGCAACTCTTTCCTATAACCATGGTCTTTATAAAAGTTTAAATTCTCACTGTTATGGGCTGAATTGCATTCTCCTCAAATTTGTCATGAACAGACATCCCAGCTCCTGGTACCTCAGAATGTGATTGTATTTGGAGACAGGGTCTTTACAGAGGTAGTTGATTAAAATAGGGTCATGAGGGTGGGCTATAGTCCAATATGACTGGTGTCCTTATAAGAAGAGGAGATTAGGGCACGGACATGCACAGCAGGGCATGCTCATGAAGATATAGGGAGAATTTGGCTGTCTGCAAGCCAAGGAAAGAGGCCTCCAGAGAAACCCACCCTGCTGACACCTTGATGGTGGACTTCCATTCTTCAGAATTGTGAGGAAATAATTTTCTGCTGCTTAAACCACCCAGTCTGTAGTGCTTTGTTAGGGTAGCCCATGCCAACTAAGACACTCACCAAAATGTAGTAAAGGGGTTTAGGAAGTGTGTAAATCAGTGCACAGCTTACGTGCATAAAGCAGAGTAGACCAAGTATGGACCAGAGGCAGCCCAGGCCAGAGCAGAAGTCTAGAGCTAAAATCCACTTTAAGAAATCTCAAAATCTTTAAAAAGTTTGAGAGATTTGGACACACAGGAATGTTAGGTCAACGTTACCCAGATCCAGCTGCCCACAGGCCTTAGCTGTACTTAATCACCTAGGGGAGTCAGATTCATCTTGGCAAGTGCTTATTTAGATTAGGCGTTGGCAAACTAAGGCCTGTGTGCTTCATCCTGCTCACTGCCTTTTGTAAATAAAATGTTGCTGGCAACAGCCCTGCCCATTTGTTTACATATCATCTATGCTGCTTTCTTGCCGTAATGGCAGAGCTGAATAGTTGCAACAGAGGCCGTATGGCTTGCGAAATCTAAAACAGTTACTAAACATAACAGAAAAAGTTTGAAAAGTTTGAAATGAAGTGAATATTACAATAAAATGCTCCTTCCTTTCAAGCACATGATGAGTTTGCCGATGTTCAGGCACCTCAAGTTCAGGGTAGTGTTGTATACTTACAATGAAACTGTAAGAGTAGTGGGGGTGATCCCATGGGTCAGTGGCCTGGGGAAATCAGAAGAGATGTACTTGGGAAGCTTATGTTGGATTTGACAATGAAAAAGCGTCAAGGCATGCTAATGGAGGTGAAAGGCTGAGTACAAGGCAGCGGAGGGGGAAGTCTGAGAACCCAGAAGAAAGGGAGGCATATTTGTCAGAGCGTTCATACATGAAGAACCCAAGGCGCAGTAGGCATCCTGGAGAGAATGGTTTTGTTCTGGAGGTGGAAGTACTTTGTAACCCAGGTGTCAGCTGGAATGAAGTTTTCCAGGTCCTGGCTATCCAGATGGGCTTGGCTCAAAACTCTGTGGAAGTCTAACCTTCTCTCCCTCCCAAGATTTCTACAAGTGCTGGGCTTTCATCCTTTCCATTGTCTCTGCCTCCAGGTTCCTCATTATGGTGAGACTGCCTCTAGTCCAGACACATCAACCTAGATGTTACACTCAACCCCTTCCATGAATTTTATGCACACACAAACACACACACACATGCACACACACACTCTTACACATACTCATAGAAAGTATTCAGGAGCATGAAATATTTTACTATCAGTTTCTGAGGTTTGTGGGAGCATGAGCAAGTAGTTTATGCTGTAGCAATATAAATCACCTTAAATTAAGTTCTGAATTCTTTTTGTCCTTCAATCTCCTTTGGCTACTTCGCCACTGGGAAATTTTTTGTGGCTGTATCTCACCACATAAAGCCTCCAGCCTCAGACCTTCTCACTCTCCAACACTACATTCTCTCCCCATTTCTTTCATGTGTTTGATCTATCTATATTTCAGAAGCAAGAAGAAATTCCTCCTCATGTTTTCTGCAGACCCATTTAGCCAGCCTCTTTGGGTCTCTTTAAAGTTTCACTGCTGGGCCGGGTGCAGTGGCTCATGTCTGTAATTGTAGCACTTTGGGAGGCGGGGGCATGAGGATCACCTGAGCCCAGGAGTTCAAGACCAGTTTGGGCAACATAGTGAGACCCCTGTCTCTACAAAAACTTAAAAAAATTAACTGAGTGTAATGGCACTCACTTGTAAACCCAGCTACTCAAGGGGGCTGGGGTGGGAGGGTTGGTTGAGGCTGGGAGGTGGTGGCTGTAGTGAGCCATGAATGCACCACTGTACTCCAGCCTGGGCAATTCAGCCAGATCTTGCTTAAAACAAAAACCAAAAAACCAACCAAACAAAAAAACAAGTCTCGCTGATGTCTTCTTGGTGCCAATAATACTGTTGAGAAGCCTGATGTCTTTTAGTCTGTTGCATGTAATTTGCTTTTTCTCTCTGAAAGTTTTAGGAATTTTAAGTCATTATGAATTTTTTCCAAGTGCTTTCTCCCCTCTGTTTGTTTTCCCCTCTCCTTTTGGCACTCCTATTACCTGGATGTCGACTTATTACTCCCATGCTTTCTGGGAAGATTTGTTGACCTGCTCTTCTGCTCATGAAATCTTCCTTCTGTGGAATCCATTGTGATGTGCATACCATCCACCCAAGTTCTTTATTTCAGTAATTACAGCTTGCAATCAGTGTTTCTACTTGGTTTCTTTCCTTCTTTTTTTTAGAGACTGGGTCTCTGTCTGTTGCCCAGGCTGGAGTGTGGTGGTGAGTTCATAGCTCACTGCAGCCTCAAATTCCTGGACTCAAGCAATCCTCCTTCCTCAACCTCCTGAGTAGCTGCGACTACAGGCACTGCCACTGTGACTGGCTAACTTTTTAAATCTTTTGCAGAGATGAGGTCTTCCTATGTTACCCAGGCTTGTCTCAAACTCTTGGCCTCAAGCAAGCCTCACACTTCAGCATCCCAAAATGTTGGGATTACAGATGTGAGCCACCCTGTCCAGCTTGTTTTTATATATATATATATATATATATATATATATACTTGCATAGTATTATGTAGAACACAGTAAACTATTTCCAAGAATGAAGGAAACATGAAAGACTTCAGAGAGAAGAGTTCAAAGACCTCAGGTTGAAAGAGTCCACAGGATAGATAATAAAATCTTACATTTAAATACAGTATAGTAAAATTGAAGAACCTCAAAGACAAAGGTAAAATTTACCAGTTCTGCTCACTATCTATACATTCATTTGGTAGAGTTGTTTAGTGTATTTTCTTTTCTTTACTCTCAAAACAGTGTAAATAATCTGCAGATAGCAGCCATCATAGACCTATTCTTTATTTAGTGGTAATCTCTTGGGTGGTTTGTGAAAGTGGTAATCTCTGGATGGTTTGTGATGTTGGCATTGTTTTGAGTTAGATATTCTTTATCATGTCCAGGAGGTAGAACCCTGTTTTTGGATTTATAAGACTTCTTATTTTTCATTATAATTAGATGTTAATTTTAATCACATACTTTCTAAAGCAAAGAAAGCCTGCATATTGTAAATTAATAATACTGTTTGAAAGTACTATTGGTACTGATTGCTAACAATGAAAAACTTTTAACCCATACACTCCAATTTATTAGTAAACATATGTCTTAAATTTCTTATAATTAAAGACCAAGCCTCTTTGTCTGTCATTTCCCTTTAAGCCTAATTGAAATTTGATAGTTCTCATGTTTATTTGTTAAAAGTAATGAAAATAAAAAACCCCAGTAGCCTCAGTCTAATCCAATGTTTTAAACAACCCATTTAGGCTTTCTGCCTGTCTGGTGTGGATAAAAGCCCTTATTCTTCCTGACTCTGTGTTTTTTTCTTGCTGTTTTCTAGCAATGCTGCAGGCTTACTTGCCTACCTGTCTACCTTCAGCCTTTGCTATGCTATGGTCTATCTTTTGTTGGATGGCAATGGGCTCAAAGCTGGAGTTCTCTCAATTGCTTGTAGCCTCCCCAATTTTGTGTCCAGGAAAGGGCCTCTGTGACTTTGGATGTCTGTTTGTTGGGGACAGAGTTCAATGTGCACACATTAATTCAATTCTATTAATTATATCATTTAGGTGTTTTATAAAATTCTTTACATAGATTGTGGACTATAGAATATATATTTAGTCTCTGCTTCATATCTTTTAACCCCTGTTTAATGTTTTCTCTTCTTTATGCCTCTGTACTTCGTTCTATACCATTTATAAAAATACATACAAATATATAAGTATTCGTATACCTCACTTTTCTAACCATGGTTGTTGCTCTCTCTCACTTATGGTGCTTGTTTTTGTTGTTTTGTTTTGATTGAGAATTGCTAATTTTCCTTGAATTTTTGAGGGGAGAGAAGGGAGGAGAATTTGCTTTGGATCTGTGATAAAGGTGCATTTCTTAACAGAGGATTTGTGTTTGCTTTTGCCAGATTTCTGGTTACAGTACCAACCCAGGACCATTCTAGTTCAGTCATTGTGTTTTTTCATTTCAGAATTTCTGTTTGTTTCTTTTTTATGGTTTCCACCTCTTTGTTGAACTTCTAATTTTGTTCATGTATTGTTTTCCTGATTTTGTTTAATTGTCTACCTGTAACTCTCTTATAACTCACCGAGCTTCTTTAAGATGACCATTTGGAATTCTTTGTCAAGCAGTTTATAAATCTCTATTTCTTTAGGTTTGGTTACTTGTGCTTTATTTTTTTCCTTTGGTGGTGTCATGTTTCCCTGACTGTTTGTGATCCTTGTGGCCATGCATTGGTATCTGCACATTTGAAGAAGTAGACTCTTATTCCAGTCTTCACAGACTGGCTTAGGCAGGGAAAGCCCTTCATCAGGATTCACACAGGCTGCTTACTGTGATCCTTCAGCAGGCTTTCCACTGGAGTCCTTGGGCAGGCTGGCCCAGTGTCAGAGTCAGCAGGTGTGTGGACAGGACATGGCATCTGGGTGTGCAGGGTTGAGCCTGGAGCCTGGGTCCACTGGGGTGGGCTTTGAACTTGGGTCTGATGGGATGTGCCTGGACAAGAGGGCTATATGGGTGGGTGTGGGACCTAAAACTATCAGGACAGGCCTGGAGCCTATATCTGCAGGGAATAACCTGATTTTTGGGTCCAAGGGCCAGCCTAGTGCTGGGGGTGGGCCTTAGTCCTTGGTTTGTGGAGGCCAGCCTACAGCCTGGATCTACAAGTATGTTCTTGGAGCTTTGGTCCATGAGGACTGGCCTGGTGCTGGGGTCTATTGGAATGGGCTTGGACCCTGGACCCAGGACCCACTGGAGCCTTGGAATAGCCTGGTGTTGGGGCAAGTATGAAGTCTAGGTCTGCAAGGGCTGGTTTGGATTTGGGTCCACAGGTATTAGACTGGTGCCTAGAGTTAAGGGGGCTGGCCTGGAGCCTGGGGCAATTAACAACAATAATTATTGTTCCAGATTAACAGATAATTGACAACAATCATTATTGTTCCAGATGAAGTTTAAAATCAATTAAATTCCTTCAAAATTCCTTTGATATTCTCATTGAAAAAACAGCATGTTTATCTATTGCTTTTGGAAGCTAGACTTCTTTATGCTATTTGAGCCTTCCTATCTAGGAGGATACTATTTTCCTCATTCACTTAGGGCCTCATTTTATGCTTGTTTGTACATTTGCTTAATTTTCTTTATACCTTTACATACCTTTTTCTGGTGGATTTTTTTTTTGAGATGGAGTCTTGCTCTGTTGCCCAGGCTGGAGTGCAATGGCATGATCTCCACTCACTGCAACCTCTGCCTCCTGGGTTCAAGTGATTCTCCTCCCTCAGCCTCCTGAGTAGCTGGGATTACAGGCATGCACCACCATGCCCAGCTAATTTTTTTTATTTTTAGTAGAGACAGGGTTTCACCATGTTGGCCAGGCTGGTCTCGAACTCTTGACCTCAGGCGATCTGCCTGCCTTGGCCTCCTGAAGTGTTGGGGTGTTGGGATTACAGGTGTGAGCCACCATGCCCGGCAGTTGAATTTTTTTAGTTGCCATTTTTGTGAATGAGGTTTTATTTTCTATTGCATTTCTAACTAGTTATGAGTAGTTGGAAAGAAAAAATACTAATTTGTAAATATTTATGGAGTTTTAAAAGTGATAGCTCTTAAATTTTTGCAGTTTCAATCATATCTTAGGTAAATGTTGTCTTTTCTTCAATTTTTTCCTCATTTATTTGTTATATTTACTCCATTCTATAGACTGTACAAAATAGTACTTAGTAATACAGACAGTAAGCATACTTATCTTGTTCCTGGCTTTAGTCAGAATGCTTTTAAATTTTGTGAATTTAACACAAAGTTTACTACTAATTTCTGATACATAGTGTTTAAAATATTTAAGAAATATTCTTTTATTTTTATTTTACCAAACATTTTTATAATGGATACAGAATTCTATTAAATATTTTGTATCTATTGAAAAAACTCAATCACCACCAGCCATTTGGCTTTTATTTTTGATTTATTGATGTGACATACAATGTTTCCAGTTTTTGAATGCTGAAGCACCTTATTAATGCAAGAAGGCATCCAATTTAGTTATTTTACAACATTTTAAAGTATGCTCCTTGATTGTATATGCTAATTTTTAAAGAACTTTGGCTACTTATTATTATTCTTTGGTTATTTATTCTTAGAAATGTGGTCATTTTGTATCACAGGACATAAACAAGTAACTAAAACAAGGCTCCAGAAAAGATGAAAATATATTATACTGCATAAACAAGGAGTCCCAAAGTACAACTATTCCAGAGAATCTGTGAAGAAGTTGAAACTAAGTTCTTTTGCTTAAAGGTGACTGGTCCTTTTTGCCAGAAAATTCAAAAAATATTTTTTATTTCTTTTTAGGTCCAGTGACTCCACTAGGATGCCTCTTTGTTGATAATCTTTTAGTTTTTTGAGGGATATTGTATAACTTTTAAACCTGTAGATTTCATTGACTTTTTAAAAAGTGTTTAAAGTTTTCTTGAATTATATCTTTGATTTCTTTCTTTTTTTTTTTTTTGAGATGGAGCCTCACTTTGTTGCTCAGTCTGGAGTGCAGTGGCATGATCTTGGCTCACTGCAACCTCCATCTCTTGGGTTCAAGTGATTCTCCTACGTCAGCCTCCTGAGTAGCTGGGACTACAGGCATGCACTACCACACTTGGCTAATTTTTGTATTTTTAATAGAGATGGGGTTTCACCATGTTGGCCAGGCTGGTCTTGAACTCCTGACTTCAAGTGATCCACCCACCTTAACCTCCCAAAGTGCTGGGATTACAGGTGTGAGCCATGATGTCCAGCCTTTCCCCCATTTTTTTTAGTAATATGAAATCTATCATTTTTATCTGATTCATTTATCTCCTTGTTAATTTCCATCTCATCTTGCTCCCCTTCTATAGTCTTATTTTCTGTTCTCTGTATTTGAAGCAGTGTCTAATCTCTTTAGTGCTGCTTTCAATTTTGTTTTCATTTATTTTCCCTCCATTTAATTTCTGACAACTGCCAGCTCATATTGTCTCTTCTTGAACTTATATTACTTTCCTTTGCCTTTTCATATTATTATAAAATGCAATTTTTATTATATAATCACTACTTTAAAATGTTTAGTTACAGTTTTCATCTGCTCTGCAGCAACATTTTTCTGCTTCAGGGTTCTTCATCTCCTGCTTATTTTTCCTGTTCCATTCCATGTTTATTTTCTAATTTCAGATAGATTCCTATGTTATTCTTTCCTCATCTAGGACATAGCATGTACCTCCATATAATTTATATCACATTCCCTTTGGACTTTTGTTCTCCTTTAAATAAGATGAGCTCTTCCTGGACCAGTTGTCTATAGGCGGTACACAGCAGGGAGCAGGCAGGGTCGTGCTCCAGGTTGGCAAGAATTCCTGCAACAGAGAGGCTTGTGCAGACAGCGATATAATGGGCTCTAGAGAGTTAGAAGGAGGAGGTGACAGGGGAGTCAGGGATAGAAAACTACACATTAGGTACAGTGTGCACTACTCAGGTGATGGGTGCACTAAAATCTCAGAACTTATGACTAAATAATTCATTTATGTAACCAAAAACCCACCTGTATGCCAAAAGCTATTGAAATAAAAATGAAAATAAAAAACAAAAAGCGCCAACAAAAAACAGAGAGCTTTGTGTGGTGTTCTCTTACATGTGACCTCTCCCTGGACAACGAACGCAGCTGGTTCATAGGGCTGAGCCTCCTTCCTTCCCTCCCACTTCATCAGGGCACATCCTGCTGCACTTGTTGTCTGCCTATGTGATGGTTTATCCAGCATCACCCTTCCTGCTTCTAGAAGCTTCCCATCAATCCAAGTCCAGGGAAATTCCATCAACCAGCCCTCAGACATTATTAATTTTGCCCTTCAGGGTGTGTTTCTTCCTTCTGAGAATGGGGAGTTTCATATTAGAGTCCACTTAGGAAAACAGAACTCCACCAGTTATTTTAGCACAGCAAATTTAATATAATAAATTGATTAAACAGATTTTGGGGCAAAGAAATAAAAAGTGATCACCAAGTTAACCCAGAGATAGTAACTTCAGGAGGTAGCTAACACTTATAGTACTGAAGCAACAAAGGGGAAAGCTTGGGGTTATTAGAACCTGCATTTTCTTGTTCAAAGCAGGTCATGAGGCATCCCAGATTTAAATGGTGGGGAAATGAGAAGAGCTACAAATAATGTGTGCCTACTTCTAGTAACCGACCATAATGCTTTGAAACCTAAATACCTTCTTCTCAACACCCCAAAGAGCATAAGCCAGGAACAGGAAATAGGGGATTTGGCAATCACCATGTCAGTCTATAAGAGACAGCATTAACATCACTTCTTTGACCACCTACACCCATGCAGAGTAAGAATGTTCAGAGAATGAGACACTGCTAATTTGGAGCAGACGAGTGAGACTAGAAAGATTAATGCCATTTATATCTTTTCTTTCTGGTCAATAATATGAAATAAATAGGTCTTTTAAATTTCCTTTTATAAGTACCATATTCTAGGACTGTTTAACTTGGCTTCAGGGGAACTGAAGGAGGCTTTCTGTAAATAACCCAACCTGTTTACTGAGGCCATTTTGCAGTAGTGAACACGATGAAGTTCAAGTTCAAGTTCAACTGCAGATACCGTGTACAGATGCTGCATACAGATGCTGCATAATACTCCATGATTATCTGACACTCAGTGTGGGTAGGGGAGGTGTGTGTGTATGATTATCATCTCCCATCCAGGTTCTTTAAAAGTCCTTTATTGCCATGAATTCATTGCACTTAAGAGTTTAAGAAGATATTTGAGATGTTCTTGACTTTGCAGCAAGCAACTCTTTGAAAAGACAAGTTCAAGATGTACTGAAATGAACTTAAGCTAATTTTCATGTGTACAAGTGAAGGTTCAATGCAAAACAATAAGTATGACAAAGATTATGGGGCAAAATTTAAATTAGCCTAACTATTTATGACTGTTTATGTTGAAATGTTTTCAAAGTTTCAATGCATAAACATGTCAGCTGAAAAGGATACATTTCTACCCATATCTATCCACCCACTCAGATGGAAGAGAAAGTATATTTTTATAACTTAAAAAATCAGTTATTTTTCTCAGGCAAATGCATGGGTGGAATTTTCAAGGCATTTTCCAGTGTTAACACCTGCATACTGGAGAATGTAATGAGCCTCTTTGTGTTTCAGGAAGGGGGAAAGCACCAATCACTGAATACCTCTTGGCTTTTGCACAATTATACTATTTAGTATGATACATATTTAAATTATACATGCAAGCCAGCATTTAGGCATGTAGCTAATATATATTCCTAACATTACTGCTGAAATAGCAATAAAATGTGATATAAGTTGGTGATGGATACTTGACCCATCCAGTTTAGATTTCATAATTTGCTGAGTATTGTCTGTGTCTGTATCTCTGAGTATAGAACAGAATTGTGCAAATTGTTGAGAAGTATATAACAAGGACACTTACTGTTTTGGCCACAACGTAGTAACATTTCATAGTGATGTCAGAAGGGACCTGTTCAAATATCCACAATCTTACCAGCTGAGTTGAGAAAGTATTTGAACATCTCCTCTTGCTGGCCACTGTTCCTAGGGCTTCTTTTGAGCATTCTCAATATTCTGCATAAAGAACAAAATGCATTGAATGCTACAGACTTCTGAATTGCCTTTATCTATTTTCTTTTAAGTATCATTATGTTCTTGAGATGCACAATACCCATTTTTCCCAGGAATATTTTTGTGTGTAGTAAACATAAAGCTACTTATTTGTGGGGGTTTTTTGTAAGGTATCAAGGTGCAAAGGAAAAAAATGTGGGCACTGCTGTCAGATGACAACAATTTGGTAACGGCCATAGTTTAGTTCCAAACCTCCGTGAACCTGTCTCTGTGTGCATAGGACAATAGCCCCAACTATGCAAGTGGTTGGTAATAATTAGTGATAAGGTATGTACATTTCTTAGCAGATAGTAGGTGTGTTATAAATCATAGATATTGTTATAACTGTACTTTGCACAGTTAGAGCATGGCTACATTTATAGTTCATCTTTTAGTTATGTACTTTACATTTTTCTTTTACTATTAAAACATTTAGTTTATACATTCTACTAGTTTCCATGTTCCATAATGCACACTCGTATTCCTGATCATGGCTTCACCAGCAGCCCTTACCTCAGCTGGAGACATATGTGGGCTCATTGGGGACTGAGCTCTGAGCTGTCTGCTCTCTATATGGGAAAGCATTGCCTTCAGAAGCTGGAGGCTGCTACTTTGCTTTGTGAAATTATCAACTCCAGTTGATAATTTTTACCCTGAGTAGCCCATGTAGTTATATTTGATGAAATATGACCATTTTTTAAATGTTATTATTTTTAAAACTATCTTAAATTATTTTAATACTTTATAACTTATTTTAAATTATTCTGTTTCTACGAGTTTGACTGTATATATTTTTTAAATTATGGTAAGTATTGGTGAGAATGTGGAGAAATTGGAATCTTTGTGCACTGTTGTGAATGTAAAACAATGCCACTGATATGGTTTGGCTGTGTCCCACCCATATCTCAACTTGAATTGTATCTCCCAGAATTCCCATGTGTTGTGGGAAGGACCCAGGGGGAGGTAATTGAATCATGAAGAATGGTCTTTCTCATGCTATTCTCATGATAGTGAATTAAGTCTCATGATATCTGATGGGTTTATCAGGGATTTCCGCTTTTGCTTCTTGCTCATTTTCTTTTGCTGCTGCCATGTAAGAAGTGCCTTTCACCTACCACCATGATTCTGAGGCCTCCCCAGCCATGTGGAACTATAAGTCCAATTAAACCTCTTTTTTTTCCCAGTCTCGGGTATGTATTCTTCCCAGTCCCAGGTATATATCAGCAGCATGAAAATAGATTAATATAGCCACTACTGTGGAAATGTTACTGTTTTAGATATCTCATTCAAGTGGAATCATACTGTATCCTTCCGTGGCTAGCTTATTTCACTTAGGATAATGTCCTCAAGATTCATCCATGTTGTAGCATATGGTATGATTTTTTTCATTTTTCTAAAGGCTGAATAGTATTACATTGTTATGGACTGAATTTTTATGTTAACCCCCTGCAAAATTCGTATGTTGAACCCTAATTCCTAATGTGATGGTATTAGAAGGTAGGGCCTTTGGGAGGTGGTTAGGTCATGAGGGTGGAGCACTCAGAAATTGGGATTAGTACCCTTATAAGAAGAGGCCAGAGGACTTCCTCTCCCTCTCTCTCCTCTCCACTGTGTGAGGCTGCAACAAGAATATGGCCATCTACAACCAGAAAGTGGGACCTCAATAAACACTAGACCTGCCAGCACCTTGGTCTTGGACTTCCCAGCCTCCATAACAATGAGAAATAAATGTTTGTTATTTAAGCCACTCAGTCCATGTTAATTTCTTACAGCAGCTTGAACTAAGACATCCATTACATATATATGGATCTATTACATCCATTACACACACACACACACACACACACACACACAAGCATACCTCAAAGATGTTGTCAGTTTAGTTCCAGACCACCACACTAAAGCAAATATCACAATAAAGCAAGTCACACAAATGTTTTGGTTTCTCAGTGCATATAGTGCATATAAAAGTTGTTTACCCTACACTGTCATCTTTCAAGTATGCAATAGAGTTATGTCTACGAAAAGTACATACCTTAATTTAAAAATATTTTATTGATAAAAGATTCTAAAGGTCTTCTGAGTCTTCAGTGACTTGTAATCTTTATGCTAATGGAGAGCCATGCCTTCATGTTGATGGCTGCTGACTGATCGGGATGATGGCCACTGAAGGTTGGGTTGGCTGTGAAAATTTCTTAAAATAACACAACAATGAAGTTTGCCACATTGATTGACTCTTCCTTTCACAAAGAGTTTTCTGTAGCATGTGATGATTTTTGATAGCATTTACCCACAATAGAATTTGTTTCAAAATTGGAGTCAGTTTTCTCAAACTCTGTCACTGCTTTCTCAACTAAGTTATGTGATATTCTAAATCCTTTGTTGTCATTTCAACAATGTTCATAGCCTCCTCACCAGGAGTAGATTCCATTTAAATAAATCACTTTCTTTACTCATCCATAAGAAGCAACTCCTCATCCATTCGAGTTTTACCATGAGATTGCAGTAATTCAGTCACAGCTTCAGGCTCTACTTCCACTTCTAGTTCTCTTTCTATTTTAACTACATCTGCAATTACTTCTTCCACTGAAATCTTCATCCCTAAAAGATATTCAAGACGGTTGGAATCAGCTTTTCCCAAACTCCTGTTAATGTTGCTATTTTGACCTTCTCTCATGAATCACAAATGTTCTTTTTTAAAAAAAACTTTTAAATTCAGGGGTACTGTGCAGGTTTGTTATATAGGTAAACTTGTGTCATGGGTATATGTTGTACAGATTATTTCATCAGCCAGGTATTAAGCCTAGTACAATTAGTTATTTTTCCTGATCCTGTCCCTCCTTATACCCTAATGACATTTGAATGATGAATTCTTTCCAGAGGTTTTAAATTTACTTTGCCCAGATCCATCAGAGGAATCACTATCTATGGCTGGTATAGCCTTATGAAATGTGTTTCTTAAAAAGTCAAAATTATTCCTTGATCCATGGGCTGCAGAATAGATGCTGTGTTAGCAGGCATGGAAAAAACATTAATTCCTTGTACATCTCCATTAGAACTCTTGGGGGACCAGGTACATTGTCAATGAGGTGCACTGTCTGTATTTTGAAAATAATCTTTTTTTTTTTTTCTGAGCAGTAGGTCTCAACAGTGAGCTCAAAATATTCAGTAAACCATGCTGTAAAGAGATGTGCTGTCATCCAGGTTTTGTTGTTCCACTTACAGAGCATAGGCAGAGTAGATTTAGCATAATTCTTAAGAGCCCTAAGATTTTTAGAATGGTAAATGAGATTGGCTTCAACTTAAAGGCAATTAGCCCCTAACAAAAGAGTCAGTCTGTCCTTTGAAGCTTTGAAGCCAGGCATTGACCTCTTCTCTCTGTCTATGAAAGTCTTAGATGGCATCTTCTTCCAATATAAGGCTGTTTTGTGTAACCACCTTCATCAGTGATCTTAGCTAGATCTTCTGGATAACCTGCTGCAGCTTCTACATCAGTGCTTGCTGTTTTACCTTGCATTTTTGTGGAGGTGGCTTCTTTCCCTAACCCTCATGAACAAACAGCTACTAACTTTAAAGTTCCCCTATGCAGCTTCTTCACCTCTCTCAGCCTTCATAGAGTTGAAAAGACTTAGGCTTTGGCTTAAGGAAATAGTTTGTCTGATTTGATCTATCCAGATCACTAAGACTTTCTTCAGATCAGCAATAAGTCTGTTTTGCTTTCTTATTCCTGGGATCACTGGAGTAGCAATTTTAACTTTCTTCAAGAACTTTTCCTTTGCATTCACAACTTCAAGAGCTATTTGGCACAAAATGCCAAGCTCTTGGCCTATATTGACTTTCAGCATGCCTTCCTCACTAAGCTTAATCATTTGTAGCTTTTGATTTAAAGTGAGAGATGTGTGACTCTTCCTTTCACTTAAACACTTAGAGGTCATTGTAGGGTTATGAACTGACCTAATTTCAATCTTGTGTCTCAGAGAATAGGGAGGCCCAAGGAGAGGGAGAGAGATGAGGGAATGGCCTATTCTTGAAACAGTCAGAAAATATACAACATTTATCAATTGAGTGCCATCTTATATGGGTGAGACTTGTGGCACTCCAAAACAATTGCAATAGTAACACTGATCACTGATCACAGATCACTATAACTGACATAATAATAATAAAAAAGTTTGAAATATTATAAGAAATACCTACATGTGACACAGATTCAAGAAGTGAGCATATGCCTTTGGAATACGACACCCATAGACTTGCTAGATTCAGGGTTGCCACAGACTTTCAATTTGCAAAAAAAAAAAAAAGCAATGTCTGTGAAGTACAATAAAGTGAAGCACAATAAAACATGGTATTTTCTTTATCCATTAATCCAATGATGAGCAATTAAATTGTTTCCATATCTTGGCTATCGTGAATAATTCTGCAATGAACATGAGAGTGCAGATATCTCTTCAATATACTAATTTTACTTTATTTTTCATATGCCCAGAAATAGGGTTGCTGGATCATCTGGTAGTTTTCTTTTTAACTTTTTAGAAACCCCCATACTGTTCTCCATAGCAGTGGCATTGTTTTACATTCCCAACAGTGCACAAGGATTCCAATTTCTCCACATTCTCACCAATACTTACTGTAATTTTTTAAAAAATTATAGTAAAATTCATAGAAACAGAGAATGGAATGGTGGTTGCAGAGGCTGGTGGAGGAGGATGTGGGAAGTTGTTCACCAAGTATAAGTTTGCAAGATGAATAATAATAATTCCTAAAGATCTACTGTTCAACATAGTACCTATTCCTTTTTTGTTTGTTTGTTTGTTTTTGAGACAGAGTCTTGCTGTTGCCCAGGCTGGAGTGCAGTGGCGCGATCTCAGCTCACAGCAACCTCTGCCCCCTGGGTTCAAGCAATTCTTCAGCCTCAGCTTCCCTAGTAGCTGGGATTACAGGTGCCCACCACCATGCCTGGCTAATTTTTATATTTTTAGTAGAGACAGGGTTTTTCCACGTTTGCAGGCTGGTCTCGAACTCCTGACCTCACGTGATCTGCCTGCCTCAGCCTCCCAAAGTGCTGGGATTACAGGTGTGAGCCACCACACCCAGCCAGTACTTATTCTTAACAATATTGTATTGTGCACCTACAAATTTAAGAGAGCAGATCTCATGTTAAGTGTTTTTACTATCATAAAAAGTTATTACATTAATTAATTTTAAACTATTTAAAAATGTTATTAGAACATTTGTCAAAAACCCATGGAATGTACAACACCAAGAGTGAAACTTAATGTAAATTATGAACTTTGGGTGTTAATGATATGTCAATGTAGTCCTAGGACTACCAGGTCCCAGGCTCTGGGCACTCCTCCACTTCTTTATCTTTGAGTGCTCACAGCATAGTTGTGGAACCTCTCATTTCAAACTGCACTGACCCCCTTGATAATTTCATGCACTGTTATGGCTTCAAATTCCAAATTTAAATCTTCAGTCCTGATTACCCCTCTGAACTACAGACTAGGAAATCTTATTACCTGCACGCCCCCCATCCCCACTTGGGTACTTAGTAGACACATCTGACTTACGCAAAGTGGACTGATGATCTGTGGCCCCCTCTCCCAGCCCTGCTGAACCCTCATTCTTCCTCCTATCAGTAATGGCAACTCTGCCCCTCCGGTGCACAGACCAAAACATGGAGTCATCTTTGACTCCCTCTGCCTTGTCTCACACCCCACATCCAGCCCATTAAGAATTCCTGTTGAGTCTGTCTTAAAAGTAGATCTGGAATCCACTCCTTTCTCATCACCTCCACTGCTCACCAATCTGGTTCAAGCCACCCTTGTCTCTCCTCTGGAGGGTTGCCATCACCTCCTAAGTGACTGCTGTGCTTCTGCTCTTGCTGTCCTAAGATGTTGGTCAGAACATATCATTCTTCTACTCAAAACCTACCTCACACAGAGTAAAAGAAAAGTCTTTACAATCATCTACAAAGGCCCTACGAGATCAACCTACCCATCTCCCCAAAACTGCACTTACCCTCCAACCTCATCTCCTACCAGGACCGCCTTACTCACTCTGTTCCAGTCATGCTCAATTTTTTGTTGTTGTTATTGTTCTGTTTCTGAAATATGTCAGACATGCTTCAATGCAAGGCTTTTGCTCTGTCCTCTCCCTCTTTCTGAGCTCCCCTTGCCCCAGATATTCACATCTGGCTTCAGATATTCATGCGGTCAAGTAATTCCCTCAAGAATGTGTTCAAGGCCGGACAAGGTGGCTCACGTCTGTAATCCCAGCACTTTGGGAGGCTGAGGGGGGCAGATCACGAGGTCAAGAGTTTGAGACCAGCCTGGCCAACATGGTGAAACCCCGTCTCTACTAAAAATACAAAAATTAGCTGGGCATGGTGGTGCATGCTTGTAGTCCCAGCTACTTGAGAGGCTGAGACAGCAGGATCGCTTGAACCTGGGAGGCGGAGGTTGCAGTGAGCTGAGATCCTGCCACTACACTCCAGCCTGGGCAACACAGGGAGACTCCATCTCAAAAAATAATAATAATAAAAAAGAAAAAATAAAAAAATTTAAAAAAAAAGAATGCGTTTAAGTGTTCCCTTCTCAATGAGGCTTTCCTGGGTCACATTATTTATTTAATTGTCAGCCCCCAAGGTTTATCTTCCTTCATCATTTCATTTTTCTTCAAAGTATTGATGCCTTCTTAGAATATAGTTATTCGTTGTGTTTGTTGTCTCTCTCCCCCAGCTAGAAGGTAAGGCGTTAAACTTGTGAGTGTACGTGATTTTCACCCCTGCAGCTGTATCCCCCAGTGCCTAGAACACATGGTAGGCACTCCACCGATACATGAATGGATGGATTAGTGAATGAAAGCATATATTCCCTCTGAAGCAATAGTTCTTCCTCATGCAAATGAGGAATAAGTATTTAACTGCTCTTGAAGACCTTTCCAATGCTAAAAAAAAAAAAAAATTAAACCAGAATCTCTAAAAGGATTATTGCTGTAAATATAGCCAACGTATTATGCTGCAGCTTGAAATGTAAAATAAACACTGTTTTAATCAGAAAGAAAGCGACTTATTTGCACTAAACTCTCGCTTACCTAGATGCTGAAGGATAACTGAAAGGGCACCTGCCCTCTGTAGAACCTGAAAGGCAAGAGAAGTCTTATTTTTGAGTCAATGTCTTGATTATGTCAATTTGTCATCCTTCTACTTTTATTACTCACTGAATGAAAAATGAGCTGAAATATTTAGCTTTATAATTCCTTGCACTGAGGAAGTTTTAAAATTTAGTAAGAAATGTGTCTTGATTTTTTAAAGCTCTCCATATGTATAGAGTTGAATTCAGATTGGAAGGAATTTCAATGATGCTATTAAGAACTAGTAAGCAATGTGATCTGGTGGAAAGGAATTTTTGTTTGCTTTTTTTCGGGTTTTTCCCCTTCTGCCTTTGCCAATAATTTGCGATGAAATTTCAAGGGACACTCATTACTTTTCTGCTTTCAGGTTGAAAAATATGAAGAAGAAAAATTACTACTCTTTTATAACAATATTGTCATGTTTTATAAACTAATGTCAGTTAAGGTAAAAATACTTTAAAATCTGAGGAAGCATTCACAATGTATTTATTTTTATTTTTTAGAAACAGGGTCTCATTCTGTCACCTAGCTCACAGCAGCCTTGAACTCCTGGGCTCAAGGAATCCTCCTGCCTCATCTTCCCAAGTAGCTAGGACTATAGGCACGCGCAACCACACCCAACTAATTTTTTTTACTTTTTGTAGAGACTGGATCTCGCTATGTTGCCCAGGCTGGTCTTGAACTCCTAGCCTCAGGAAATCCTTCTGCCTTAGCCACCCAAAGAGCTGGAATTACAGGCATGAGCCACCGTGCTTGGCCAAATTCATAGTTTAAGTTTAAAGTGCTATTATATATTAACTAGGTGAATGGAAAGGTACTTTTGCGGTCTAATAATATGAACACAATGATCAAAGACTTCCGCAGGGAACATCTCCACCATGTGCCATCCTTGTCCACAGGGAGGCCTGAATCCATCTCCAAATTTGTATAGTTTACAAAATTTTGTTATACAAATGCAAAATATTGTATTATTATTTTTTTCTTATAGTAAGACAAATTTAATTAAAAGTTTTGAAAATACAGAAAGCCTCAATTTGCTTTTTTCACATACTTCTTATAATGTCTGAACTGTTCATCTACTATAGCAACCATTCTTTTGATTAAATGCACTTTCTCTTTTTTTTTTTAAATTTTTTACTTTAAGTTCTGGGATACATGTGCTGAACATGCAGGTTTGTTACATAGATATACATGTGCCATGGTGGTTTGTTGCACCTATCAACCCATCATCTAGGTTTTAAATCCTGCATGCATTAGGTATTTATCCTAATGCTCTCCCTCCCCTTTTCCCCCCACCCCCGTCTCTGTGTCCATGTGTTCTCATTGTTCAACTTCTACTTCCCAGTGAGAACATGCAGTGTTTGGTTTTCTGTTCCTGTGTTAGTTTGCTGAGGATGATGGTTTCCAGCTTCATCCATGTCCCTGCATGAACTCATTCTTTTTTATGGCTGCATAGTATTCCATGGTGTATATGTGCCACATTTTCTTTATCCCGTCTATCATTGATGGGCATTTCAGTTGGTTTCAAATCTTTGCTATTGTAAATAGTGCTGCAATAAACATACGTGTACATATGTCTTTATAATAGAATAATATTATATTATTATAATATTATATTATTAAATTAAATTATTCTTTTCTACTTTAGAAGAACTCCTTGATAGACAATGGACCTCAACATTTACACAACACTTTATGTTATATTAATATCTTTCATGCTTGAGAGAATCAAGAGCAATAATGAATCTGTTGGCCTAAATTTTGGGGAAGCATTTTTAACTGTAAGTAATTTGCACAGATGTAAAATCCTATCATAATGCAATTCTGTGAAGCAGGCGTGACATATTCCCATATCTTACACAAGGATTTTGAGGGTTCATAAGGTTGAGATGTGTGAGAGGTCACATAGCTGGCAAGTGGAATGGTGGAGATTCAAAATCAGGCCCCTTGACTCCTCCCCCATTCTCTTCCCATTACTCTTGAAAGGTGGTTCAGGTGTCAGGAGTGGTGCATATTTACAGTACTATTTTTTTATTTTTATTTTTTGAGATAGAGTCTCACTTTGTCACCCAGACTGGAGTGCAGTGGCACGATCTTGGCTTACTGCAACCTCTGCCTCCGGGGTTCAAGCAATTCTCCTGCCTCAGCCTCCCAAGTAGCTGGGATTACAGGCCTGTGCCACCATGCCCGGCTAATTTTTGTGTTTTTAGTAGAGATGGGGTTTTACCATGTTGGCCAGGCTGGTCTCAAACTCCTGACCTCAGGTAATCTGCCCACCTCGGCCTCCCAAAGTGCTGGGATTACAGGCGTGAGCCACCATGCTTGGCCTTACAGTTCTATTTATATTGATAAAATATTATCCCGTTTTTTTCTATCAGAAATTTAAATATTTCAAAATGAAAATCTGAAAAAAATTAACATTTGGTGTTCTTGCAAAACCACCTTTTCATGCCCTTCCAGAGAAATGAACATAAATCTTATACAGATGCACAAATTCCAACGGAAATGTTTTAAAATACCTTGTGATTGTAAGTGTTATTAGAAAGTACAATTATACTCTAAGATTTCTGAAACCACGTATCTTCAAATCCCCCACTATCTGGTAAATAATACGCACTCAATAAATGTTTTTGAATGTACAAATGAATAAGTGTAAGTATTTCTGTATTCATTATTTACATAAATGTATCTTTTCCATGTGCTAACCTATATTGTTAGTTATCTTTGCTTGAGTGCCTATCAGACCTTCCTAACTAGATTTTCATTTTTGAGGCCAAGAACACTGTCCTGTTCTTGGTATTTCCATCCTTGGGGAGCATTGGGCACACAGCATGTTTATAGTGAACATTGACTTGAAATGGAAAGAGAGATGAGTATCTGTTTCTGACCCCTCATAGGCACTTCCTCAGATGCTCTCAGCCTCCTCACTACCTTTAGGACTCTTTGCAGCTTGTTTTCTCTCACAGCAGCCATGTCCACCAGCTCAGCTGGGGCTCCACCAGCAGCTCCAACATTGCAGGCTTCCCAGGGATGGACCTCGTGCTACCTCCCCAGTGTTTATCCCCTCCTGCCTCCAAGGCCTGGGAGGTGGAAGGACCCACGTGGTACCAAAGTCCAGTGCAGGCGGTTAACATTCTTGGGCCAAACCTTGATAGACAGGAGCTAGGAGCTATGGATGCATTCTTCTCCTTCTCTCCCCTTCCCAGTTGGAGACTGTAGTTCATGGGGTTTTCAGAAGATGCTTCTGTGAGATGAAGCAGTCCGTTCTGACAGCATCCTCTCAGATCAGCTCTCCACCTTCCTTTCTTCGTGCTCTCTTTCCATCCTCTTACTTCCCTAGGGCTGTACTTCCTAATAAAGTGGCTGCTCAAATGTTTTGATCTCAGCCTCTGCTTTCTAGGGAACCCTGGCCAGGACACTATTTTGAGCAGTGCTGATAGTGGCTTCCTTTGCTTTTGTGGGGTAAGGGAGTGGGAGGCAGCTTGTGATGGATTTCTGGGGTGCTGACTCCTGGTAGCCTTGTCTCCTCCTTCCCCTGGAAACTGGTCCCCTCTCACAAGCCCATCTCAGGGGCTTCTGCTTTCTTCTATGGTCCTACCTCTCAGGCCCCTGCAAAATGGGTCATGCACCTAATTTGAGCTGTTGACTCTTAGTCCTGCTCCCACCCCCATGGCACTTGATTGGTCTAGGGTTGGCCCAAGCCAAGTCCTTCCTGTTATTTTGTTTTGTTTGTTTTATTTAGTGCTGAGGAGAGCAGTCCCTTTCTCCTGTGGCAGAAGCATGAGATGTAAAATCAGGGAGCTTGTTTCATGAGGTAGAGGAAGCTGGTCAGTAGTGAGAGCGAAGGAAGGCAACACACAGAGGAAAAGGAAATGAGAGGTGGAGGAAACATGAAAGGTGCTGACCAGTACAAACCCCAGTTGTCCTTTGTGATGATGAAGGCATAGTCCCTAGGCCAAACATTGGTAATTGTCCCACTTCCTATTTTCTTTGCTACTGGAATCCATATTTTGTTCAGGGCAGAAATGAGCCATTATGACAATCCTGCTTTCCTTTGTCAGGCACACAGTTTTCCAGAGTCAGATGACCCCATTCTATCCAATAAAAAATGTCCTGGAAAGCTCTCCTTTCATGATAAGATTGGCATAAGAGGAGAGTTACCTGGTGCTGCTTCTTTCCCTGTCTAAAACATGGATGAGATGGCTGGAGCTACAGCAGCCACCCTGCAACAGAAGGCCACCAGCATGAAGGTGTGTCTTAGCAAGCCTGGGCTACGGTAACAAGGTGCCAGAGCCTGGGTGGCTTATAAAATACAGAAATTTATTTCTCACAGTCCTGGAAGCTGGAAGCCTGAGATCAGAGTGCCAGAATGGCTGGGTTCTGGTGAGGGCCCACTTCTGGGTTCCACACTGCTGACTTCTCATTTTATTCTCACATGGCAGAAGCAGGGTGACGGAACTCTCAGGGGTATCTTTTACAAGACCACCAATCTCATTCACAAGGGCTCCACCCTCATGACCTAATTACCTCCCAAAGGTCCCACCTCCTATACCATTACCTTGGGGGTTAGTATTTCAACACAGGAATTTTGGGGGTACAGAAACATTCAGCCCATAATAAAGTGAAAAGCCAGTATTCTAAGGATGTTGAACTAGAAAGAAGAAATAACCATGATCTTTCATGATGTGGTTGAGCTGTGGAACCAACTCTGAGATAACTTAATATTCAAACTTCTGATTAAGTAGGCAACATGTAGTTTTAATTAGGTGTTCTTTCTTCCTGGCAGGTGAATCTATCTTAACAGAATGTAATAGAGTAGAAATAACCTGGAATTTGTCTTCTGGCTGCTAGAGATGTAGAAGTTGTTCTGGGATCCAAAGACACAGTGAAGAGAGTTGGGAGAAAGGTCCAGAAACATCATGGTAGGCTGGGATCTGGTGGTGGTGTTGGTGGTGACAGTGATGATAGTGAGGGTGGTAGTGATGATGGTGAGGTGGGTGGTGATGGTGATCCTGCTGGTAGTGGTGACGGTGGTGGTGCTAGGGCTCACAGTGGTGATGTGTTTATTATGGCCCAATGGGTTCACCAAAGTGATCTGGCTCCATCTTGAAGTGCTGGCTTTAAATGAATGACTGAACGTAAGAGCCCAAACCCTGGGTCTCAATATTTTTACAGGTTTTAGAAATGGATAGAAAATTAAATCATCAGCAAAGGAATCGTAATAACAAAAGTACTTTTTTTTTTTCTGAGACGGAGTTTCACTCTTCTTGCACAGGATGGAGTACGGCAGTGGTGCTATCTTGGCTCACTACAACCTCCACCTCCCTGATTCAAGCAATTCTCCGGCCTCAGCCTCCCAAGTAGCTGGGATTACAGGCACGCACCACCATGCCCGGCTAATTTTGTATTTTTAGTAGAGATGGGGTTTCATCATGTTGGCCAGGCTGGTCTCAAACTCCTGACCTCAGGTAATCCGCCCACCTTGGCCTCCCAAAGTGCTGAGATTACAGGCATGAGCCACCGTGCCCAGGCACAAGAGACTTTCTTCTAATTCAGGAAATTGGGTGAATTAACTGGAGGTCCCAGAATAACGAAGATCTGTTTTGTGTCGGACACCGGTGGGCTGGTTTTCTTACACTCCCATTCTTTGTTATTCTTTCTCTCTCTTGCCTCCTTTTATTTACTCACTCTCCTTTTCTTTCTCTTTATCAAGTAATGAGAAATAAACTGATGTCAATAAAATGTGCCCCCATCTCACCTCCTTGATTAATATGTGTTCCATCCCAGTCAGACAGTCTTGTGGGTTTTAGATGGGAAGGCCCCCACCTCAGTCTGTTCTCACAAGTTGCATTCTCCTGTGCTTCAGCTGAGATATTAATATTATTTGAGCTTACACAGGCTGAGAAGTAGCTATTATCTGAATATGACAGTAAAACAGTTGATTACTTCCTGAAGTACCTCTTTAAATCAAGAATCCCCCTAATAAAACCTTTTAAAAATTCTTTTAAATTATAGAATCTGAACAAACCAGTCTCTTTACTCCATGGAGCACTCTCTTAGGCTTAATCCTGAAAAGCCCTCTTTCTCCCTGAATGGCAGGAGATCGGAGAATGCAGATGCAGTGATAGTGGCCAAGGTGTCTGTGAGAAGCCAAGGGCCTGCCTCAAACTCGGCCACCAGCCACATGACCCGGGATGGATTGCTGGTTGTCTCTCTGTGCCTGCTTCCTACCTAGAGCTCAGCGTAGCAAAAATGCCTTTATTACATCAAATAGCAAAAAGCTATGAAGGGAAGGTGCTTATGGAAGTTCCATGTCTGATTGTTCTATTTTGATTATATTTTGTTTTAATCATTTGAACTAAAAAACTAAGCCAAACTGCTTATAGTTGGCCAGAGTGAAAACTCACAGGCTTTTCCATCATTGTTGTGTCAAACATTTCAATCTGATAGTGCTTTAATAATGCATATTCTGGCTGGGCACAGTGGCTCAAACCTGTAATCCCAGCACTTTGGGAGGCCAAGGCGGGCGGGTCGCGAGGTCAGGAGTTCGAGACCAGCTTGGCCAACAGGGTGAAACCCTGTCTCTACTAAAAAACAAAAATTAGCTGGGCGTGGTGGCGGGCGCCTGTAGTTCCAGCTACTCGGGAGACTGAGGCAGGAGAATTGCTTGAACCCGGGAGGCGGAGGTTGTAGTGAGCCGAGATCATGCCATGCACTCCAGCCTGGGTGACAAGAGCAATACTCCATCTCAAAAAAAAAAAAAAAGCATATTTTTTCTCTGTCTTTAGGCCTGATGGCTTCTGCCATTTTGAGTGCTACATTTAGAATCTGGCTCCCACACCCACAGATTTCCCATGGAGGGGCCTGCTCATGTCACTGTGGAGGGGTGTCTTCAATTGGAGACGATTTCATCTGATTGTGGTTGGCAGAAAAAAGCAGAATTTGATTCTTGCTGAAGGGATTTTTACTAGTTCACACTGAAATGTTAATTCTGCCTAAACCATTAATTTATAACACCTTTCAGTGTACTTTAAACTCTTCTTTTGGAGGTAAAGTCATCCTGCCACCTCCTTTCAGTTTTTCAGAGCCAGGTGAACTGTTATCATTGGCAAGATAATGTAGGCTCCCTTGAGTGTATTTGGTATTTTTTCTTCATGGGTGCTACGGTCTGAATTTTTGTGTCTCCCTCCTAAAATTTATATGTTAAAATCCTAACCCCCATCCTAAATTTATATGTTGAAAACCTAACTCCCAAGGTGATGGTATTAGGAGATGGGGCCTTTGGAGGATGATTAAGTCACAGGGGTGGAGCCCTCATGAACAGGATTAGTGCCCTTACAAACGAGAGCCTGTCTACCATTTTCACCATATGGGGACACAGAGGGAAGGTGCCATCTATGAACCAGGAAGGAGGCCCTCACCAGACACTGACTGCCAGTCCCTTGATCCCAGACTTCCCCGCCTCCAGGACTGTGAGAAATAAATTCCTGTTGTTTATAAGCCACCTAGTTTATGTTATTTTGCTCTAGTAGTCTGAATGGACTAAGACAGTGAGGATGATGCATGCAAATGTAATCCTTCCCTATCTAGTGTAAAATATTCTCTACAGCATCTACGTTAACTAGAATATTTGAAAATGAGAAATGAAATGTTCATAATATAAAGCCTACAGCCCTGAATTTTAAAATATTTGGGCATATTTTGGGAACTTAACCAACGAGATGAACTTGCTGATAATCAGCATTTCAGTGTTTATTGAGTCCGTGGGAAGGGAAGCCCCTCCCCTTATTCCATCGTCCACCGGAACGCATGCTCCACACAGCCAGGACAAGGCGTGTCTGGTTAGCCAAAATTGTGTCCGGCACTTGGATGACTCCCCCTTAAAGTGGCTGAAGTTTTCTCAATTCTGGGACAAAATCCCTGTCCTATGACCACACTACACATAGACCACATATGTGATGGGAAGTAAAATTTTAATGGCTCTAAGAAGTCGCTCAGGAGTTTGGAAAAGGAAAAGAACTTTAAACAAACAATATTCTCTTTACTTACAGAAACTAGTGTTGGAGGAACTTGGGCCCAAAGATAGGTCCTCCCATGGTGTTAAAGGTAGAGACTAGATGAATGAGTCCTTAGTCTGACAGATCACTTCAGTGAATTTCAGAGTGTGGAAAGGCAGGCTTGGTGCTTAGTTTACGGTCCTCTGTGGTGCAAAGCTTATCTGAGGCAGAGGATGAACTAGTGACTTTGGATGTCAGCAGCCAGCAGGTAGTGAGAGAGAAAACGGAACCTGAGGGGAAAGTGGCTTGAAAGATGGCAACAAATTGGGCCCAAAGGGAGAAAACTGGCTAACAAAAATGTCAGGGGATGGCAATGGCTTTTGAGGACAGTTATGTCTAACAACATTGTATTGCACTGCTAATTCATTCAGCAGACCTTTATTGAGTACATATTATTTGTCAGGCCCTGTGTTAGGCACAAGGAATACAATAGCTAGTTACAAAAAGAAAAATCCAATATTCCTACTTTCCTGCTGCTTACTTTCTAGAGGGGAGCAGGATATTAACTAAATAAGCACACTTGGATTACAAGTTATGACTAGGATCTGAAAAGAAATGAACAATGCGAGGACCTTCTCTAGGCTGGGGAAAAGGGAAGGTGGGAGCAAGGCGGGGATCTTCTGAGGAAGTGACTCCTGAGCCCAGGGATGAAGAATGAGCAGGAGTTGTATATGCAAGACATGGGGAAGAGAACATTTCAGAGGGAGGCAACAAGGAAGAGCAGCAGGCACCAGCGAGAGCAGAGTGAACAAGGACGATGGCGCCAACTGAACCTATTGGGCTACCCAGAGATGAAATCACAGAGGGCCTTGTAATTTTTGCTAAACAATTTTTTATTTTACTGTAAGTGAAATGGAAACTTCTGAAAGCTTTTCGATAAGGAAAGGGCGTGGTCCCAATTGAGTTCCTAAAGACTCACTCTGCCTGCTTTATGGAGAATAGATTGAAAGGGGATAGGAATAGGATTGGAAAGACCAGCATGATGGTTAATTTTATGTGTCCACTTAACTGGGCTAAGGAATGGCCAGATAGCGGGTACTATAACATTTGGGGGTGCACCAGTGAGGGTGTTTCCAGAAGAGATTAGCATTTGAATCCACAGACGAAGCAACAAAGATTTGTTCTCACCAGTGTGGATGGGCATCGTCAAACCCATTGAGAGCCTGGACAAAACAAACAGACATTCCAATTCACTCTTTTTTGGAGGTGAGACATCCAGCTTCTCCTGTCCTTGGATACTAGAGATCCTGGTTTGGGGGCCTTCAGATTCAGACTGGGTCTTACACCACTGACTCTCCTGCTTCTCAAGACTTGGGCTTAAATTGGAACTGCACCACCAGCTTTCCTGGTTCTCCAATTTGCAGATGGCAGATCGTGGGACTTCTCAACCCCCATTATAGCATGAGCCAATCTTTTACAATAAATCTCTCTCTCTCTCTCTCTCTCTCTATATATATATATATATGTATGTATATATATATATGTATGTATACATATATATCCCATTGATTATACTCTTATTGACTTTATATATGTAGATATCCTCTCTGTATATATATATATATATATACAGAGAGAGAGAGAGAGATATCTTCTTTGTCTCTCTCTCTATATATATCCTATTGATTATACTCCTATTGATTTTATTTATATATATATATCCTCTATGTCTCTCTATATATGTAGAAATAGATAAACATCTCCTCTCTCTCTCCATATATATATATACACACAAACACACACACACACATACGCACACACAGAGATAGATAGATAGATAAAAGGCATTGTCTGTGTGCACCTGTTCTGAAAAGAAATAATCATAAGGACAATGGTTCCCATGAACAATGGCTCATCCAAAAGGAAGGAGCTTATTTCCTTACTGACTATTTGGATGACCAGACCAGATAGATAGATAGATAGATAAATAGACGATAGATAGATAGATAGATAGAAAAATAGATAGATAGATAGATAGATATAGCGAGAGACATATATACATCTTCTGTTGATTCTGTTTCTCTGAAAGACCCTAACTAATACAACCAGGTGAAGGATGACTGCAGAAGTCCAGGCAAGAATCATGACAGCATGGATGGAGGTGTTGCAGTAGAAATGGAGAGAAGGCTTAGGGCTACACATATGTTTAGGCACGACCAACTAGAAGTGAGTCAGAATAGCTGTCTCACACCTTCATAAGTTCCTGCAGCATCTCCTCTACAGAATTTGGCTGAGGAGGTATGCAGTACATTAATTGCTATTATGCTAATTAGAGGAGAGACACTAGGCATCAGTCTGGTCATCCAAATAGTCAGTAAGGAAATAAGCTCCTTCCTTTTGGATGAGCCATTGTTCATGGGAACCATTGTCCTTATGATTATTTCTTTTCAGAACAGGTGCACACAGACAATGCCTTTTATTTTGTTGGTAGTTCCTTTTCTATTGGCACTGTTTCCAACTGCTCTGTTGGCCTGGCTTACCTTTTGCCTTACACCTTTTCATAAGCCACCCATCTTTGAGTGCTGTTTTCCATGCCAGCATATGTATGCCTCTTTTCCCAGCAGCCCCCAGTGTGGCCCCCTTCCTCCTCACCATGTGTCAGGGTTCCCTTGCTGTATCTATTCTGAGAAGTCTGAAAAATTCTACGGTTAGAGTTTGGAGTTAAAAGGAGGGAGAAGATAGAGCGAGGCTGTGAAAATACCCTGCTAATAGTAGCAGAAATGTAAATGAAAAACACTTACCGAGAGATGCCTTTTATAGCATCTACATTATTATACTAACAGAAGTAAATTGTATTTTGATTGTGGCCGGTTGAAAACCACATCCTCCATGTATGAAGTATATAATCAGCTTAATCAGTTGCTGATCCCAGGACAATTTCATCCCAGTGCATTGGGAGAGTGCAAATCACATAGAGTTTATTCCATTCTTCTTAGTAATTTAAATGTCATTTTGTTAAATGAACTTGAAGACAGATTTGCATTACTTGAATTCAGGGTTTCCAATAATAATGTAACACTTTTCCTCCTCCCAGTACCAAAGCAATGGCTTAATATAAAAAGCAAGTGGTTCAATTCAAAACATTTTCCCACATGAATGTCTTTTACTGCTATAATTTTTTTTGTTTATGGTGTCAAATTTATTTTTAAAATCTTGCTAAAGATGCCAGTTATTAGGCGATTGTCTGTCAACTTCAAACCCACTTCAATGTAGTTTTGTGTTGCTGGGGCTGGGACTCTGCAAACCATACTTTACCTTGCCAGCGGCGTCTCTGATCAACTCTGCCAATAGGCGGTGCTAGAGGGAGGTTGTGCTTTAGAGGTGGAAAGGGGGACCTGACTCCTTCCTGTTTCCTTCCAGTTCGCTTCCTGTCGCTGCAGTGTCATTCCAGCCTCATCTCTTCATGCAGGCAGCAGCAGTTCATTGCAGTAGTAACAGCCAGACCTAGTTTGCAGTTTTTCCAGTACTCAGAACTAGCTTCATCTCACCCTGTGAGAGATGCCTGCACCAGCCAGCTGGTGCCCCTCCTCAGAAGTCTGCATCCCAGCATTGTGGGGCTTCTTCTTCAAGCTTCTAAGCTTTAATAACCTCCACCTCTAGTCATAGGGGAGGGAGCTGCTTCCTGCTGTTGCTACCTCTGTGATATTTTAGTGTTCCCTTTTTGCCTTTTCACTTCCTCAATTTCTAGTTAACAGGTCTTTATGCTAAAAGGTCTCTGTTAAAATAGCTGGTGTGGCTTCAGTCTCCTGGCTGGACACTAAATGATATGCAAGGTACCATGAAGCCACTATGAATGACTGACACTTGTGCGACTTTCCAGCTTCTCTGAGAATTCTGAGCTGCGTTAAACAAGACTTAGTAGTGTTGCTGGGCTGTAAATGCCCCAGTTTCACGGTGATGAAGACCCACTGTAGCCTAGTGCAATTGATACTGCTGAAAATCTCTGGTCCTGACAAACTTTGTTTTATGCAAAAGCCCATGCAATAGAGACATTTGGAGAAACAAGAGAAATCGAAGCCATAAAAGTAGCATTTGCCAGTTTTTCCAGCTGACGTCCACTGATAATTCTTTATAGATTAGAAGGATTTCTTTCCCTAAAGAGAGCTGATAAAATAAAAGAATTTTAAGTTCTGAGCTTGCATGCCTGTAGCTCAAAGCTGTCATTAGACTTCTTGTGGCCAGGGTGACAGTATGGTAGTCAGGGAACTACCCTCAGCTGTAAAGTCCTTTTATTCTTCATTTGCAAACACTCTGACAACAAAATGCTGAAAAGGAGCTTATAACAAAACCATGTAGGAGATAGCATGGATGTGGAGTCAGGAGCCAGCATTTCTGTTCCTGTAAGGGGGGTGATCTTGGGGAGTTATGTTCCAGCTTCCTTATCTTGAAAAACACAACGGTGATTCCTGCCCTGGATGGCTCTTTTGAGAATTAAACAATAATATTTGTAATGAAGTGAGCCAGGGCTTGGTATCCAACAGGTGTGTGATGATGTGGGCAGCCTTTCCACTCCCACCAATGTCTGCTCTCTTAAGTCCCAGTTGGGCTAAGTATTCCTAAGTACCCCTAAGTCCCAGCTGGGCTAAGCACTCCTAAGTACCCCTAAGTCCCAGTTGGGCTAAGTACTCCTAAGTACCCCTAAGTCCCAGATGGGCTAAGTACTTCTAACTACCCCTAAGTCCCAGTTGGGCTAAGTACTCCTAAGTACCCCTAAGTCCCAGTTGGACTGACTCCTCCTCCAAAGCAAAACCTGCCAGGTTGGTGTGAAAATGAAGTGCAGACTCCTGTCATGGGGTAGGAGTCACAATTGCTTCTTGCTTTTAGTTTCTAGTTTAGTGCCACCTCCACCGACCTTGCACCTTCCTTCATTACCATGTCTACACTGTCATGCAACAAATAGAGCCAAGACATACGGTGTACAACTTATGTAGCTGGTTTCACGTTCTACCGACCCTGTTTTGTTTTGTTTTTGTTGTTGTTGTTGTTGTTTTTGAGACGGAATCTTGTTCTGTCTTCCAGGCTGGAGTGCAGTGGCACGATCTCTGCTCACTGCAAGCTCCGCCTCCCAGGTTCACGCCGTTCTCCTGCCTCAGCCTCACGAGTAGCTGGGACTACAGGCCCACGCCACCGCGCGTGGCTAATTTTTTGTATTTTTTTAGTAGAGACGAGGTTTCACCGTGTTTGCCAGGATGGTCGCGATCTCCTGACCTCATGATCCGCCCACCTTGGCCTCCCAGAGTGCTGGGATTTCAGGTGTGAGCCGCAGTGCCCGGCCCCGACCCTGTTTTTAATAGTTTGCCATTTCTTTGCTTCCTCTGGGACATTAGGGAGTTATGTTGGAGTGTGGCTGAGAGAATTTAAATCATGTGAAGCTTCTCTCTTGATGTAGCACTTGCCGCTCTACTTATATGGATGGAGACTCACTGCTTTGGGACCACAGGGATGTGGGCTCTGTACCCCCTCTAGGCATTTGAGAGGTCTCCAGCAGAGGTCTCCAAGCCTCCCCAGGTATCTTTGGTGTTGCCCAGAAAGGAAATGGGTCATTCCTTCCCAATCTAGTTCATTTAGTCCCAGAATGATTGAAACAAAACTGAAATCAAATCCCTCTCCTGCTTAAAAGCCTCAATGACTCCTCATTATCTACAGGACAATAGCTTAGCTGCCACCTAGTCTTCCAAGATGCCCCTTTCATTGCGCCATGTCTCCTGGTAGCCATGCCCTTGTATAGTGCCCTCAGCATTGAATCTGGGCTGGCAGAGAGGCTTTCAAGTCTAGGGCATGGGACTTTGCAGCTTCTGTCCCGTTCTTTGCAACTCCCACTTTGGAGAAGCCAGCTATCGTGAAAAAAGCCCAATTACCCTGATACCACCATGCTGTGAGGAAGGCAGGGGCAGCCACATGGAAGGCACAGAGACTGCATGGAGGTGGAGAGAAGCCAGCCGCCCCTCTGTTCCAGTCCAGCCTTCACATGACTCCAGCCCAGCCATCCACTGCATTTGTACGAGCCACCCCAGTGAGACCAGCAGAAGAACTCCTTGGTGGGACCCAGTCAGACAGTGGTTGAAGCTGGAACAGTGAGGAGCTGGAGCAGGTGGAGACCAGCCACATCCCTGTCTTCACAATGTCTCAGCTTCACCGTGTGTTCACCCCAGGTGGGCCACTTTGGGCTTCCACCAAGCACGTGGTGGCTTCCAAGAGCAAGTGACCTAAGAAGAAGGAATTGGAAGTTGACAGTTCCTTGGGCCTTCCCAGGCTTAGAAACCAACATGGCATCACTTCCGTCATATTCTATCAGTCAATCAGTCACAAGATCCAGGCTCAAGGACCGGGGACTCAGACGTGCTCTCTCCATGGGAGAAGTCTCAAAGAATTCAGAGACCACATTACGAAGTGTTTCAGTCCGATCTCTGGTCAAAAATTACTTATAATTCTCTCATGTGCAAAACACACTCACCCTTTTTCTTCCTTGCACACATTCCTACCATTGCAGGCACCATACTGTTTGAATTAATCATTTACATGTTTGTCTGCATTTTGAACTTCCTTGGAAACAGATAGGGTGTCAAATTCATCCTTATTTCCCTTGTGCCTGGTATGCTTATTACACAGCATATAATATTACCCAGAGAAGGATGAACCACTAGGCCAGGTATGGTGGCTCCTGCCTGTAATCCTAGCATTCTGGGAGGCCGAGGCAGGTGGATCACCTGAGGTCAGGAGTTCAAGACCAGCCTGGCCGACATAGCAAAACCCCATCTCTACTTAAAAAAGTACAAAAAATTAGCCAGGCTTGGTGGCAGGCACCTGTAATCCCAGCTACTCAGGAGGCTGAGGCAGGAGAATTGCTTGAACCCAGGGATTGGAGGTTGCAGTGAGCCGAGATCACGCCACTTCACTCCAGCCTGGGCTAAAGAGCAAGACTCTGTCTCAAAAAAAAGGATGAACCACCATAAACTAAACTGTGCACACATACAGTCAATAGATTGTGATGAACATGAATTGAGAAAGTAGAATATCAACTAATGGTTGGACTGAACATGGTATTGAATGACACATTACCTAAACAGCTATCTCCCTCTTCTCAAGTCTATTCAAATCATTTTGAAAATTAAAAATAATTTTTAAAAAATTGGAAGTAGAAATGGAAGCAGCAGAAGGCTACTCACAGTGTTGCCAGGGGAGCAAATAATATTAACATTTGTTATCCTGTCCTATCTGCCTACTCATGTTTTATCTTTATTTTTGCCTTCCTTTTCTACTGAGCTGGGTCAGGTGAGAGCAGGAGTCAGGCTGTGGCCTTCCTCAGTTGGCAGGTAACTCACCAGTTCGTTCATCCTTATTTTTCTCTTATTGAAAGCACTTTGATCCAACCTGTCAGAAATATAAGCCAGGGCAGTAGGTCAGTACTGCCCTGAGCCATCATGAACCCTTGTCCATAGGAAAGAGGGGATTTGGAGAGCAGAAAAATGGAGAAACGTTTCAATTTAGATTCAAAAAAATCTAGGAGACATTCCCATGGTCACTGGATCTTTTCTAAATTTGCAGCAAATGGAGGAGTTTTGAGCTCCAAATGTTGTGATGTTTGTCCCACATCTGAATCTCGAAAGAAACAAGTTTGTGCCTCAGTCAGTTTGTGTGGAACCTGGTGCAGGATTGAAGTTACAGGAGGATGCTCCTGGAAGGGGGTAAGGATTCAGTGATGAGGATCTAGGGCTAGCCAAGAGAGGGAAAACCATCATTTTATTCATCTTCTCACCAACACCTAGTTACGTACAACCTGCCCTGTGCCAGGCACTGATCCAGTCCCTAGGAATACGATGGAGCACTAGACAGTTAGGGTTCCCACCCTTGGGGAGCTTACATTTCAGTGAGGGGAACACATATGTTTTAAGCTAAAAATCCATGTGATACTTATATTATAAGTTCTAGAAAGGAATCAACAAGGAGATATCATGGACAGTCAGTGGACAGGGCAGTATTTTAGGCAACGTGGTCAAACCTTTCTGAGGATGAAACATTACAGTTAAAACATGAGGGGTGAGGAGGAAGCAGCCAGATAGAGCTCTGGAGGAGGAGATGCAGCACCTGGTAGGTCCTAGGTACCTGACAGAGGTGGATAGAGTGAGATCCTGCAGCCCTCACGAGCCAGCTTGAGGGGTATTTTAAGGACAATAGGAAGTCATTAAAGGGTTTTAAGATGGAGAGTAAAATAATTATGCTTTAAAACCTTCAGCCTACATACTGTATGGAGAACAAAATAGAACTGGTGAGATCAGTCTTCATACTCTTCCAGTAGTCCAGACAAGATAGGAATATGGCTTAGACATGAGGAGTGCCAGTGAAAGTGGGGAAAATGAATGGATTTGAGACATATTTTGGCAGTATTGCCAATGGGGCCCACTGGTAAATTGAGGGAAGAACAAAAGAAGATTCAGATTTCTTCAGAACTGTGTGGCCCCTTATTGACAGGATCATCTTAAGATGCTAGAGATATCCAAGTGGAAATGCCAGCTCAACAGTTGCATATACGAGCCTGGAACACAGAGGAGCATTCTGGAGGTGGCCGCACAGAGATTTAATGCACAAGATCAGATGTGTTCACTAATGAGAACATGTGATGCAAGACAGACAGGAACCCAGGACCAAGGCCCAAGGGCCCGAGTGTTTGGAGGCTGTTAGGGAAGCAAAGGACTAGGGGTGGGTTGGTGAAGCATATTTTTACACCTTCACTCATGCTATTCCTGTTGTCTTTAGTGTTCTTGTTCCCTTTCTTTGACTGGTAAGATCCCAATCATCTTTCATAACCCAATTCAAATGGCAGCACTCCAATATTGACACACTGTCTCAACCAGGCTCCATGTGAGCCTTTGCTGACCCCACCAGCCCCATCCCCAACCGAGCAGAATCAGTTGCTTCCTCCTCTGTCAGCCCTTTGTTCAAATGCTCCCTGGGTTCCAGGCAATTACTGACTTGTCCTTTTCCCAAACATGATTGGAGCTCTTCCAGTCAGGAATCAGTGGCTTTATTTCTTTTTATAACTGGATACAGACCCAGTACTTAGCAAACTAGACATATTCGTTGAATGAATGAATCAGTGAATAGACAGATGGAAGAATGGTCTACACAGTATAAAGTAACCTGACAGTCAGCTAGTAGATGTGGGTTATCTGAAAAGATTGGATAATTTAGGTTGGGAAGTTTAGGTTAGGAAGAGTGGACAGGAATCCTCAGAAGATCTTTGAGAACCAAGCTGCCTGTAGAATGATCCATACATAAGATGTTGCTTATAACTAAACTCAAGGAATATTCACTGATGAATGTTCACCACCGAGTCATTGATCTCCTTTTACAGCAATGAGGTTTCTTGTGGAAGTCACTGAAGAGAAGCAAGGGAGTCTTGCTAAATATCAGGGAGTCAGGGTGTGCTGAGCTTCAGCAGAAATCCAGATTCTAGAATGTAAAGATGAAGAGGTTTTGAGAAGACAGAGTCCACTACTGGCCTCTGGTTCTTTTTCACTGAGTTAATTTCCTGAATGCATGTGGTTGCTGGCAGGAAAAAATCCATCTCTCCCAGTAACAGAGGAGTTTTGCCAAAGAGCAGCTCTGACAGGTTGTGTAAAAGCAGCAACAAAACACGTCTCTGTTCATTAGCAAGTTGCTGCTGCTTTCTACACTCCCAGCAGTGCTGGGGCTCCAGTGTTCCGGCTATAGCAGTGCCACCGACACAGGCATTGGGGGCAGGAGTGGGCCTGCCTGGCAGATAGATGGCAGTCTCCCAAGCCTGTGCCATGTCTCTAGGCTGCTTTTTCTTTTCTTTTTCTTTTTCTTTTACTTTTTTGAGACAGAGCCTTGTTTTGTTGCCCAGGCTGGAGTGCAGTGGTGCGATCTCGGCTCACTGCAACCTCCGCCTCCCAGGTTCAAGCGATTCTCCTGCCTCAGCCTCCTGAATAGCTGGGATTGCAGGCACCCGCCACCATGCCCAGCTAACTTTTGTATCTTTGGTAGAGATGGGGTTTCACCATGTTGGCCAGGCTGGTCTCGAACTCCCAACCTCAGGTGATCTGCCCACCTTGGCCTCCCAAAGTGCTGGGATTACAGGCATGAGCCACCACACCTGGCCTAGGCTGCTTTTTCTTGTTATCACCATGGCAGGATGTGGAAGCAGAGGGCCCTGGTTTTCCGCTCCACCTTCAACCCCTGCTGCTCACTGACTCCCACAAGGCGGTCATCTTGCCCTTTCTTTTTCATCACAAGCTAGGAAACCACTACACCAATTCCTCTTAAAAATCTGCCTGCAAGTAAAGAAATACAAAAACAACTTTACTGCCAATGGTGAGTTTAGTCGGTGTATCAGTCGGAATCCTGTCTCACGGCCCATTCAGAGCTGGGTAACTGAACAGAGCTTAATAAAGGAATTCTTTACAAAGGTGAGAACAGAGTTTAGGAAAAACCATCAGGTATGGTGCAGTACCTGTGGCTCTTAACAGCAGGAGCTTGACCACACCTGGACTTGAATGAGAGCAAGGGGAGGGAGTGATGACCAGGTGTGTGTTGAGGGGGTGTGGGCTGGGGAGCACACAGGAAGTACAAGTGTGAGTTGGCTGAATGAGTTGTCTGATGTGGGTTGTAGCCTTCTGTAGAGGCAGTGACTCAGCAGGGAAGATGCTGAGGGATTAAATACCCTTCCTTCACTCTTTACCCTCCTGCTGGCTTCCTTTAATGGCTGAACCAACCAGAAGCCAGAGGACAATGGATGCCATTTATACCAGTCACCCTCCCCGATCACCCAGCAGGTCTGAGGCGGGTGAGGAGTGGACCTTGAGGCCCAAATGAAGGATTCCCCTGCCCAGTCCTAGCTGGATACTTTGACACATTTGCCAGAGTTTTCAAAGGCCAATCCCATGTATGTTCTTTGCATAATGATTTAGGGGTCAAAAATGCTATCTGCTCTTCTCAACACCCAGGACTCTAGGGCTGACAGGAAGGCACCCGTGGTGTGGTACACCTCCAGAGGAGGTCCTCTGGCAGGTAGACATCCATCCATAACCGTTACCTGTTCTGACAGAGAAGTAACACTGGCCCTTGCTCTCTTGTTAGTGCTTAATGACCTTGACTTAAGATTTTTCCCTGGACCTTTACTTAAGATTACTCTTACAAGGATTTGACTTCTAGTTGGTTATTTGAGTTCTTGACCCTACCTGCATTCCTTCTGCCGTTAAACATTGGTTTGATATCTTGCTCTCCTGGAACCTGACTCCAGCACTCCCATTTCTGCATGCTAACTGGCTTGATTCCATCTTAAATAGAAAGACAGCACCTTTCTGTCTGCAGACTTTATGCTTTGGGAGTCTTGATTCATCCCAGGATTCACCCATTCCTACACTCATTACCTTCTCTAAGTCACCCCAGTGCCAGGGTTTTGGAAAGTAAGGCCATTTCCTTAAGTGTCCCAGGATCACCATATTGGTTTAAAGTAAAATCCATGCCAATCATAGAGCCACTTCCTCATCCTAGCTGGGTTTCCCCGACCCTCTCTATATCACCCTGTTAACCCTGTTTGCCTCTATCTCCCTGCATCAAACATAAGGCTTTTCTTCTCTCTTGATGTATCTTGGGAACTGTGCCCTGCATTTAGTCTTTGGTTTGGTTTTTTTCTAGAGACTCCAAGTGTCTATTTTAATGTTTCACCTGTTTCTCAACCCTGCAGGTTGACATTCTCTGGAGCCAAGACCTGGTTCCCACTCCCACCTTTCTTTTCCATTTTCTACATTTATATCTACTGCTCTTTTCTGATTTATCTCTTTCTCTTGATTTGAGCTGTGTCTCTACTGTTCCCCTCCCCAGACAAGGAGGTGAATTTTAATATTTTCTGCTAGGTGGTAATTTCTAGCACTCCCCATATCCAGCCTGGCTCTTAACAGTGAGACCTCTCAGTAGCATTTTAGAAGTTTAAGAATTATCTTAAAGACTTTCTGATTCATTCTCTTACATTTTTCAAAATATGCAATTTTCTATTCAAATCTAAGATGAGGAGCTGTTTCATCAAATATGTAAGATTGCATGCATACAGGATATTGCTGAGATTTAAATGTAATTTTTAGGATGTGTCACATTATTTTGTGTGTCAAAAAATATTCCTCAAATAAGGAAGACACTGTACATCTTAAAAATGCTTTTGACAGTGTCTTACAATCCATGTATGGGGACTTACAATTTTGGGAAATCATGTAAACTTTCCTGAGTTGCGAGTGAATTCAGTGCTTCCTCCACTCATAAATGTTATTACCCTACAAAGAAATTTCAAGATTGTCCCACATAAAAGAGAAAACCAAACTTGGGAAAGACCATAAAGTTATGAGCTGGTACCTTTTCCCAGCACAGAAATCAGAACTGATGACTTTAAATTAGAAGTGATATATAGCTCATTCTTAGAGAGCTCTCTGTGCAAAATTTCATCATTTTGTGCAATGCTTTATAAAGAGTACATGCACAAGAAGGATTGACTGACAGTAAATGTTTACCAGTTCAAATTTTACTGAACACCTCTAATATCAGTATCTATCCTGGTAGTTTTTAAAACAATGCTATATTCATCACCATTACCACCATTATCATTCTTGATTTTTTGTACTGATTAGAATGTTTTCCATTGCAACAAACCCCAACTCAAACTAGCTAGCAACAATGAATATTTTCTCTCTCATAACAGGGTATTCCTTAAAATGAGGGGCTTTAGAGTTAGTTGATTCATCAGATTACTAGAGTCGTTGAGTATCTCCTTGGTGTAGTAGCAAGGTTGGTAGTAACATTTCCAGATATGGCATTATTCAGAGAAAAGAAAAGTTATTTGTCTCTTCCTATGGCTTTACCTAGCAAGAAAAGACCTTTTCCCAGGAGCTTCTCAGGAGCATCCCCTCATGACTCAGCCATGAGGGTAGGGTCACAAGCCCATTCTCAGATCAGTTACTAGCATGATTGATTTCTGTGCACCCTCTGAAGTGAGGTGCATCTTGGGGGATCAACTATGATGTCTACCATACATTTATATAGTGATTTCAGCTTACCAAATGCTTTGTGCATCCATCCAAGGTATAAGGTAAGGTAAGGCAGGTGTTATCCATCACCATTTTATATGAAATGATGGGAGCTTATAGAATATTAACTTGTTCTTATGGAATGTGCTTCTGCAAGGAATGGTAGAGTAGCATGTTGCCATTTAAAAATCCCAAATAAAACAATCAATGGAGCCAGTGATTATTAATGTCTGCTAAACTATCAGATGAGTAGCCGATGGGAAACATTATAATGAACAGATCTGTCTGACAATGCCTAGACCTATTAATCAAACTTAACATCACAAAAAAGAGGGGTAGTCAGATAGTTCAATCTCCTGATGTGATATAATAGGTATTACATAAACCTGAATCTCATCAAGCCTCTAAATCTAACAGTGTATAGAAAATACAGGGGACAGAGGAACACATTAAAATACATCGTAGGAGTGCAATAAAAATCCAGAATGTGAGAAATTTTACATAATAATTTATTTGATTTCTTCAGTAGATACATTATAAGAAAAAAAGAGAGGCAGGAGGAACCAAAAGATCAAAAGAGTCTTAAAGGACATATCATCTAAATGCAATTAAGACCTTGTTTAGAGTGTGATTTGAACAAACTAAGTTTTAATAAACAATCATGTAGAAAAGGTGGAAAATTTTCATGGTAGTTGGAAATTTGATAGTATAGGGAATTTTTGTTAATTATGTTGCATATACCAATAATAATTTTCTTTTAGGGATATATTCTGAAATGTTTATGGATGAAATTATACACTGTCTGGGATTTGCTTCCAAATAACCCAGGTCAAAAGAGTGGCACCAACAATACAGCAGAATGTGAAGTCCCAGGTCCTCCTTCCTCTACAGAGACACTGACACAACAACACACACACCAGCTGCCTTTGTGAAAAATCCAGAAACAAGTTAAGAGGCTCTTGAACTCCAGGAAAACGTGAAGCCAGCTGAATCAAAGCCAGGCCGGAAAATCTGTGGCACTCACTCACTAAAGTCCCTCCTCTCCACACAGCACTGTATGATTTGGAGAAAACTTCCAAATCCCAACTTCTCCACAGGGAGAGAAAGACAAGAGCAGAATATGTGTCCAACAAGTCTGACTTTTGGAGGGGACTGCCTGAGAGACTGGTTTTTGTCTTGTCTGGATCTAAGTGGTGACAGGAACAGGGCACTGGGTTAGAGACCACTGAGAACAAAGACAATAAATGTGGCTTGGTCCAGCATGAGAGTCTGCACTGCCACAGATAGGCAATAGGAGGAGGTCCCAGGTAGAAACTGGCAAACCTCTTCAATTAGGAGATGTCACACATGCACAAGCCCAGAAAGAACATATCTCAGAAAAGCCTTGCAAGATCTCTACAACCTCTAACCGGGACAAATGGTGGAAGATTTCCCTGTACAAATCAGACCACATAGACTAGGAGAGGTGGCTGATTTTTCAGATGCCAAGGTCTCAACAGAAGATAACAAGGCATACAAAGATCAGGGTAACACAGCTCGTTCAAAGGAGCAAATTAAACCTCCAGAAACTGACCCTAAAGAAACAGAGCTAAACCAAACATAGTGGCACATGATTATAGTCCCTGCTACTTGGGAGGCTGAGGCAGGAGGATCAGTTGAGCCCAGGAATTTGAGACCAGCCTGGGTAGCAACATAGTGAGCCCCGTATCTAAAACAAACAAACAACAACAACAAAAGAAAAACTTAATAAGAAATAGAGATATATGAATAATTTAAAATAATTGTCATGAAAATGCTCAATAAATTAAAAGGGAGTGCAGACAGATAACTAAACAAAATCAAGAAAATAATGCATGAACAAAATGAGAAATTAATAAAGTGATGGAAACTATGAAGAAAAAACAAAAAGAAATTCTGAGCCTATGCAACATAGGAAGACCCCATTTCTACAAAAAATTTAAAAACAAATTACCCAGGCATGGTGGCATGCACCTATAGTCCTAGCTACTCAAGAGGCTGAGGTGGAGTATTGCTTAAGCCTGGGAGGTTGGGACTGCAGTGAACCGTGATTGTGCCACTGCGTTCCAGTCTGGGTGGCAGAGTGAGACCATGTCTCAATAAATAAATAAATGAATAAATAAATAAATAAAATTCTGGTGGTGAAGAATTTGATAACTGAATTGAAAAATTCACTAGAGGGAGTCAACAGCAGAGTTGATCAAGCAGAAGTAAGAATCAGCAAACTCGAAGGCAAGCCATTTGAAATTATTGAGTCAGAAGATCAAAACACAAAATGAAAGTGAAGAAAGCAAAAGGGACTCATGGCACACCATCGAGGTGACAAATATGTGAATAATGGGTGTTTCAGAAGGAGCAGTGAGAGAGAAGTAGACAATGAGCTTATTTTAAAATATAGTGGCTGAAAACTTCCCAAATCTGAAGGAAAAAAAATGGACATTAAAATTGAAGAAGCTCAAAGGACTCTAAATAAGATGAACAAAAGAGGCCTATGCTGAGACACATTATGATCAAACTGTCAAAAATCAGAAGGAGAATTTTGCAAGCGGGAAGAGAAAAGTGACTTGTTACATATTAGGGAGCTCCCATAAGATTATCAGTGGATTTCCCAGCAGAGACTTTAGAGGCCAGAAGGGAATAGGATGATATAGTACAAGTGCTGAAGGAATAAAACTGTCAACCAAGAATACTATTTACTGTAAAAATATCCTTCAAAAATGAAGGAGAAATAGATTTTCTCAGATAAACAGAAGCCAAGAGAGTTCATCACCACTAGATCTGCCTTATAAGAAAGGCTAAAGGGCATACTTCAGGTTGAAATGAAAGGACATAAGATGGCAACATGAAAGCATACAAAAATATAAAACTTGCTAGTAAAGAAATATAGAGACAAATACAGAATACTGTAACACTCTAATGGTGGTACATAAATCACTTCAAATTCTGGTATAGACTTCAAAATATGAAAGCATAAAAAATAACTACAACTATAAACTATGTTAATAAACACAAAATATAAAAATACAGTCATCCCTCAGTAGCCACAGGAAATTGGGTCCAGGAACCCCTGCAGATATCAAAATCCATAAATGCTCACATCCCTTATTTAAACTGGTGTAGTGCTGCATATACCACATGCACATCCTCCAATGTAATTTATGTTATCTCTAGATTGCCTATACATTAATAGATTACTTATTACTTAAATCTACTACATGTAAATGCTATGTAAACTGTTGCTATACTGTATTGTTTTAATAGCTGTATTATTTTTATTGTTGTATTGTTATTTTTATTGTTGTGGAGGTATTTTTGACCCACAGTAGGTTGAATGCATGGATATGGAACCCACAAATGCAGATGGATGACGGTACTAATTTGTGTCATCAACAACATAAAGTTGGGAGGGATGAAAAAGATCTGAGATTTTGTATGCAACTGGAATTGTTATCAGCTTAAAATAGATTGTGATAACTGTTACAAAAGAAAATGAGAAAATAATCAAAGCATAAAAAAGAAATCAACAAAACACAAACGAAGCAGCGAGAGGAAAAAAGACACAAAATAACTACAAAACAGACAAAAGACAATTGCCAAAATGGAAATAGTAAGTCATTCCGATCAATAATTACTTTAAATGTAAATGGACTGGCCGGGCGCGGTAGCTCACACCTGTAATCCCAGCATTTTGGGAGGCTGAGGCGGGTGGATCACGAGGTCAGGAGATCGAGACAATCCTGGCTAATATGGTGAAACGTCATCTCTACTAAAAATACAAGAAATCAGCTGGGCGTGGTGGCACTTGCCTGTAGTCTCAATTACTTGGGAGGCTAAGGCAGGAGAATTGCTTGAACATGGGAGGTGGAGGTTGCAGTGAGCCAAGATGGTGCCACTGCACTCCAGCCTGGGTGACAGAGTGAGACTCTATCTCCAAAAGAAAAAAAAATGTAAATGAATTACAGTCTCCAATCAAAAAACATAGAGTGGCTGAATGGATTAAAAAAAAAGATGCCACTATGTATTTTCCACAGAGATTCACTTTACATTTAAGAATACACATTGGCTGAAGTGAAAAGATGGAAAAAATATTTCCACGCAAATAGTAACCAAAATGGAGCAAGTGTGAACATATTTATATCAGACAAAATAGACTTTATGTCAAAATTTGTCACAAGAGGCAAAGAAGAATATTATATAATGATAAAAGGGTCAATTCTCCACAAAGATATAGCAATCACAAATATGTATGCAACTAACTTCAGAGCAACCAAATATATGAAGCAAACATTGACAGACTTGAGAAAATAGACAGTAACACAATAATTATACATTTGAATACCACATTTTCCATATTGGATAGATCAACCAGACAGAAGATCAGTAAGGAAGCAGAGGACTTGTACAATATTGTAGATCGATTGGATCTAACAAACATATACAGACATTCCATCCACCAGAACCAGAATACACTTTCTTCTCAAACACACATAGGACATTCTGCCAGATAGATCACATGTTTGGTCACAAAGCAAGCCTTAAGAAATATAAGAATACTGAAATCATATCAAGTATCTTTTCCAACCACAATGGAATGAAACTAAAAATCAATAGCAAAAGGAAAACTGGAAAACTCACAAATATGTGAAAATTAAACAACACACTCTTGAACAACCAATGAGTCAAATAAGAAATCACAAGAGAGATTAGAAGTATCTTGAAACAAATAAAAATAAAAACACAACGGGCCGGGTGCAGTGGCTCATACCTGTAATGCCAGCACTTTGGGAGGCCGAGGCGGGCAGATCACGAGGTCAGGAGATCCAGACCATTCTGGCTAACACGGTGAAACCCTGCCTCTACTAAAAATACAAAAAATTAGCCAGGCCTGGTGGCAGGTGCCTGTAGTCCCAGCTAAACAGGAGGCTGAGGCAGGAGAATGGCGTGAACCCAGGAGGCAGAGCTTGCAGTGAGCAGAGATCATGCCACTGCACTCCAGCTCTGGGTAACAGAGTGAGACTCCATCTCAAAAAAAAAAAAAGAAAAAAAAAACAAAAAAACACAACATACTAAAACTTGTGGGATGCAGCAATAGCAGTACTAACAGGAAAGTTTACAGTGGTAAACACCTACATTAAGAAAGAACAAAGCTTGCAAATAAACAAACTAACTTTACATCTCAAGAAACTAGAAGTAGACAAACAAATTAAATCCAAAATTAGAAGAAAAAATGAAATAATAAAGATTAGAGCAGAAAGAAATAAAATAGAGAATAGAATAACAATAGGAAAATAAAAAAATAAGTTTGTTTTTCAAGAAGATCAACAAAATTGACAAGCTCATAGCTGGAGTAAGAAAAAAGAGAGAAGACTCAACCAATTTAAATCAGAAATGAAAGAGACATTACAACTGATACAACAGAAGTAAAATGATAAGAGACTACTATGAACAATTAAATGACAACAAAATTTGATAACCTAGAAGAAATGAATAAATTCCTAGAAAAATATAACAGACCAAGACTGAAGCATGATGTAATAGTAAATCTAAACAGACCTATAACTAGTACAAAGATTGACTTATTGAGCAAATATCTCCCTACAAAGTAAAGCACAGGACCATATGGTTTCACTGGAGAATCCTACACACACTTGAAGAAGAATTCATACCAATCCTTCTCAAATTTTTCCAAAAACATTGAAGAGAATAGAACACTACTAAACTCATTTTATGAGGCCAGCATTACCTGACACCAAAGCTAGGCAGAAATAGTATAAGAAAAGAAAGCTGCAGACCAGTATTGTTGATGAATATAGATGCCAAGATCCTCAACAAAATATTTACAAGCCAAATTTAACAGCACATTGAAAGGATTATACATCAAAACCACGTGGGATTTATCCCTGGTATGCAAGGATGGTTCAACATACACAAATCAAACAATGTAATATACCACATTAACAGAATGAATAATAAAAATCACATGATGGTCTCAATTGATGTAGAAAATGCATTTGGCAAAATTCAACACTGTTTTATGACAAAACACATATATGAATAGAAGGAAATATATAAATATAATAAAAACTACATATGAAAAGACTAAAGCTGACATCATAATGGTGAAACATAGAAAACTTTCCTTTAAGGTTAGGAACAAGGCAAAGATACCTACTCTCACCACTTCTATTCAACATAATACTAGAAGTCTTAGCTAGAGCAATTAGGCAAGAAAAAGAAATAAAAGGCATCCAAATTGTAAAAAAGGAAGCAAAATTACCTCTGTTCACAGATGATGTGATCGAATTTTTAGAAACTCTAAAGATTACACACACACACACATATGAAAATTGTTAGAACAGATCAACAAATTTAGAAAAGCTGCAAAATACAAAATCAACACACAAAAATTAGTTGTATTTCTATACACTAACAATGAACTATCCAAAAAGGAAAATGAGAAAACAATTACATTTGTAATTTCATTTAAAAGAGCAAAACATACAGGAATAAACATAAGCAAAGAAAATCCCCACCTAAATCCCAATGGCACTTTTTGCAGAAACAGAAAAAACAATCCTGAAATTTTAATGGAATTGCAAAACACCCTGAATAGCCATAATAATCCTGAGAAAGAAGAGCAAAGCTGGAAGCCTCATACATACTGTTTTCAAAACATATTACAAAGCTACACCAATCAAAAAAGTATGGTACTGGCATAAAGACAGACATATAGACCAATATAACAGAATAGAGAGCCCAGAAATGCTCCTTTCACATCTATGGTCAAATGATCCTTGACAAAGATACCAAGACTACACAATGGGGAATGGATAATTTCTCTAACAAATTTGGTTATGAAAATTATATATTTATATGTAAAAGGAAAAAATTAGACCCTTTTCTTATACCATACACAAAAATTAACTTGAAATTGATTAAAAACCTAGAGATAAGACCTGAAACTATAAAACTCTTAGAAGAAAACATAGGAGGAAACCTTCATGACACTGGATTTGGCAATGATTTCATGAATATGACATCAAAAGCACAGGCAACAGAAGCAAAAATAAATGGGGCTACATCAAACTTTAAAATTTCTGCTCAACAACAGAAAAAATCAGCAGCATGAAAAGGTATCCTGCAGAATGGGAGGAAATATTTGCCAACCACGTATCTGAAAAGGGGATAATAATTGGAATATATTTTAAAAACTCTGACAACCCAATAACAACCAAAAAGCTTGATTTAAAAATGGGCAAACAAACTAAATGGGCATTTCTCCAAAGAAGATACACAAATGGCCAAGAAGCATATGGAAGACAAGTTCAACATCACTAATTAAAAGGGAAAAGTAAATCAAAACCACAATGATATATCACTTTATGTCTGTTAGGATGGATACTATTAAAACAAACAAACAAAAAAACAGAAAATAACACATGTTGGAGAGGATATGGAGAAGTTGGAATCCTCACGCACTGTTGGTGGGAATGTAAAATGGTGCAGTCACTGTGGAAAACAACATCGAGTTTCATCAAAAGTTAAAAATAGAGGATTCCATTCCAAGATGGCCAAATAGGAACAGCTCCGGTCTGCAGCTTCCAGCATGATCGACACAGAAGACAGGTGATTTCTGCATTTCCAACTGAGGTACCTGCTTCATCTCATTAGGACTAGTTGGATAGTGGGTGCAGCCCACGGAGGGCGAGCCAAAGCAGGGCGGGGCATTGCCTCACCCAGGAAGCACAAGGAGTCTGGGGATTTCCCTTTCCTAGCAAAGGGAAGCTGTGACAGAAGGTACCTGGAAAAATGGGACACTCCTGCCCAAATACTGTGCTTTTCCAATGGTCTTAGCAAATGGCACACCAGGAGATTATATCCCACATGTGGTTCGGCGGATCCCACGCCCATGGAGCCTTGCTTACTGCTAGTGCAGCAGTCTGAAATCAACCTGCAAGGCAGCAGCCTGGCAGGGGGAGGGGCATCCACCATTGCTGAGGCTTGAGTTGGTAAACAAAGTGGCTGGGGAAGCTCTAACTGGGTGGAACCCACCGCAGTTCAGTAAGGCCAGCTGCCTCTGTAGTCTCCACCTCTGGGGGCAGGGCATAGCTGAAAAAAAGGCAGCAGAAACTTCTGCAGACTTAAAAGTCCCTGTCTGACAGCTCTGAAGAGAGCAGTGGTTTTCCCAGCACAGTGTTTGAGCTTGGAGAATGGACAGACTGCCTCCTCAAGTGGGTCCCTGACCCCCATGTAGCCTAACTAGGAGACACCTCCCAGTAGGGGCCAACTGACACCTCACACAGGCGGGTACCCCTCTGGGACAAAGCTTCCAGAGGAAGGATCAGGCAGCAATATTTGCTGTTCTGCAGCCTCTGCTGGTGATACCCAAGCAAACAGAGTCTGGAGTGGATCTCTAGCAAACTCCAACAGACCTGCAATTGAGGGACCTGACTGTTAGAAGGAAAACTAACAAACAGAAAGGAATAGCATCAACATCAACAAAAAGGACATCCACACCAATACCCCATCTGTAGGTCACCAACATCAAAGACTAAAGATAGATAAAACCACGAAGATGGGGAGAAACCAGAGCAGAAAAGCTGAAAATTCTAAAAACGAGAGTGCCTCTTCTCCTCCAAAGGATCACAGCTCCTCACAAGCAACAGAACAAAGCTGGATGGAGAATGACTTTGACGAGCTGACAGAAGTAGGCTTCAGAAGGTCGGTAATAACAAACTTCTCCAAGCTAAAGGAGGATGTTCAAACCCATTGCAAGGAGCTAAAAACCTTGAAAAAGATTAGACGAATGGCTAACTAGAATGAACAGTGTAGAGAAGACCTTAAATGACTGATGGAGCTGAAAACCATGGCACGAGAACTATGTGACACATGCATAAGCTTCAATAGCCGATTTGATCAAGTGGAAGAAAGGGTATCAGTGATTGAAGATCAAATTAATGAAATAAAGCAAGAAGACAAATTTGGAGAAAAAAGAGTAAAAAGAAATGAACAAAACCTCCAAGAAATATGGGACTATGTGAAAAGACCAAATCTATGTTTGATTGGTGTACCTGAAAGTGACAGGGAGAATGGAACCAAGTTGGAAAACACTCTTCAGGGTATTATCCAGGAGAACTTACCCAACCTAGCAAGGCAGGCCAGCATTCAAATTCAGGAAATACCGAGAACCCCACAAAGATACTCCTCGAGAAGAGCAACCCCAAGGCACATAATTGTCAGATTCACCAAGGTTGAAATGAAGGAAAAAATGATAAGGGCAGCCAGAGAGAAAGGTCGGGTTACCACAAACGGAAGCCCATCAGAGCAACAGCGGATCTCTTGGCAGAAACTCTACAAGCCAGAAGAGAGTGGGGGCTAATATTCAGCATTCTTAAAAAAAAGAATTTTCAACCCAGAATTTCATATCCAACCAAACTAAGCTTCATCAGTGAAGGTGAAATAAAATCCTTTACAGACAAGCAAATGCTGAGTGATTTTGTCACCACCAGGCCTGCCTTACAAGAGCTCCTGAAGGAAGCACTAAACATGGAAAGAAACAACCGGTACCAGCCACTGCAAAAACATATCAAATTGTAAAGATCATCGATGCTAGAAAGAAACTGCATCAACTAATGGGCAAAATAACCAGCTAATATCATAATGACAGGATCAAATTCACACATAACAATATTAACCTTAAATGTAAATGGGCTAAATGCCCCAATTAAAAGATGCAGACTGGCAAATTGGATAAAGAGTCAAGATCTATTGGTGTGCTGTATTCAGAAGACCCCTCTCATGTGCAGAGACACACATAGGCTCAAAATAAAGGGATGGAGGAAGATCTACCAAGCAAATGGACAGCAAAAAAAGGCAGGGGTTGCAATCCTAGTTTTTGATAAAACAGACTTTAAACCAACAAAGATCAAAAAAGACAAAGAAGGCCATTACGTAATGGTAAAGGGATCAATTCAACAAGAAGAGCTAACTGTCCTAAATATACATGCACCCAATACAGGAGCACCCAGATTCATAAAGCAAGTCCTTAGAGACCTACAAAGATACTTAGACTCCCACACAATAATAATGGGAGACTTTAACACCCCACTGTCAATATTAGACAGATCAATGAGACAGAAGGTTAACAAGGATATCCAGGACTTGAAATCAGCTCTACACCAAGCAGACCTAATAGACATCTACAGAACTCTCCACCCCAAATCAACAGAATATACATTCTTCTCAGCACCACATTACATTTATTCCAAAATTGACCACATAGTTGGAAGTAAAGCACTCCTCAGCAAATGTGAAAGAACAGAAATCACAACAAACTGTCTCTCAGACCACAGTGCAATCAAATTAAAACTCAGGATTAAGAAACTCACTCAAAACTGCACAACTACATGGAAACTGAACAACCTTCTCCTGAATGACTGCTGGGTAAATAACGAAATAAAGGCAGAAATAAAGATGTTCTTTGAAACCAATGAGAATAGTAAAGACACAACATACCAGAATCTCTGGGACACATTTAAAGCGTGTGTAGAGGGAAATTGATAGCACTAAATGTCCACAAGAGAAAGCAGGAAAGATCTAAAATCGACACCCTAACATCACAATTAAAAGAATTAGAGAAGCAAGAGCAAACACATTCAAAAGCTAGCAGAAGGCAAGAAATAACTAAGATCAGAGCAGAACAAAAGAGATACAGACACAAAAAAAACCCTTCAAAAAATTGATGAATCCAGGAGCTGGTTTTTTGAAAAGATCAACAAAATTGATAGACCACTAGCAAGACTAATAAAGAAGAAAAGAGAGAAGAATCAATTAGATGCAATAAAAAATGATACAGGGGATATCACCACCGAACCCACAGAAATACAAACTACCATCAGAGAATACTATAAACACCTCTATGCAAATAAACTAGAAAACCTAGAAGAAATGGATAAATTCCTGAACACATACACCCTCCCAAGACTAAACCAGGAAGAAGTTGAATCCCTGAATAGACCAATAACAGGCTCTGAAATTGAGGCAATAATTAATAGCCTACCAACCAAAAAAAAGTCCAGGACCAGACGGATTCACAGCCAAATTCTACCAGAGGTACAAAGAGGAGCTGGTACCATTCCTTCTGAAACTATTCAAATCAATAGAAAAAGAGGGAATCCTCCCTAACTCATTTTATGAGGCCAGCATCATCCTGATACCAAAGCCTGGCTGAGACACAACAAAAAAAGAGAATTTTAGACCAATATCCCTGATGAACATCAATGCGAAAATCGTCAATAAAATACTGGCAAACTGAATCCAGCAGCACATCAAAAAACTTATCCACCACAATCAAGTCTGCTTCATCCCTGGGATGCAAGGCTGGTTCAACATATGCAAATCAATAAACATAATCCATCACATAAACAGAACCAATGACAAAAACCACGTGATTATCTCAATAGATACAGAAAAGGCCTTCGACAAAATTCAACAGCCCTTCATGCTAAAAACTCTCAATAAACTAGGTATCAATGGAGCGTATCTCAAAATAATAAGAGCTATTTATGACAAACCCACAGGCAGTGTCATACTGAATGGACAAAAACTGGAAGCATTCCCTTTGAAAACTGGCACAAGACTAGGGATGCCCACTCTCACCACTCCTATTCAACATAGTATTGGAAGTTCTGGCCAGGGCAATTAGGCAGGAGAAGGAAATAAATGGTATTCAATTCGGAAAAGAGGAAGTCAAACTGTCCCTGTTTGCAGATGACATGATTGTATATCTAGAAAACCCCATCGTCTCAGCCTAAAATCTCCTTAAGTTGATAAGCAACTTCAGCAAAGTCTCAGGATACAAAATCAATGTACAAAAATGACAAGCATTCCTATACACCAAAAACAGACAAACAGAGAGCCAAATCATGAGTGAACTCCCATTCACAGTTACTACAAAGAGAATAAAATACCTAGGAATCCAACTTACAAGGGATGTGAAGGACCTCTTCAAGGAGAACTACAAACCACTGCTCAATGAAATAAAAGAGGATACAAACAAATGGGAGAACATTCCATGCTCATGGATAGGAAGAATCAATATCGTGAAAATGGCCATACTGCCCAAGGTAATTTATAGATTCAATGCCATCCCCATCAAGCTACCAATGACTTTCTTCACAGAATTGGAAAAAACTACTTTAAAGTACATATGGAACAAAAAAAGAGCCCGCATTGCCAAGACAATCCTAAGCAAAAAGAACAAAGCTGGAGGCATCATGCTACCTGACATCAAGCTATACTTACAAGGCTGCAGTAACTGAAACAGCATGGTACCGGTACCAAAACAGATATATAGACTAATGGAACAGAACAGAGGCCTCAAAAATAACATCACACATCTACAACCATTTGATCTTTGACTAACCTGACAAAAACAAGAAATGGTGAAAGGATCCCCTATTTAATAAATGGTGCTGGGAAAACTGGCTAGCCATATGTAGAAAGCTGAAACTGGATCCCTTCCTTACACCTTATACAAAAATTAATTCAAGATGGATTAAAGACTTAAATGTTAGACCTGAAATCGTTAAAACCCTAGAAGAAAACCTAGGCAATACCATTTAGGACATAGGCATGGGAAAGGACTTCATGACTAAAACACCAAAAGCAATGGCAACAAAAGCCAAAATAGACAAATGGGATCTAATTAAACTAAAGAGCTTCTGCACAGCAAAAGAAACTACCATCAGAGTGAACAAGCAACCTACAGAATGGGAGAAAATTTTTGCAATCTACCCATCTGACAAAGGGCCAATATCCAGAGTCTACAAAAAACTTAAACAAATTTACAAGAAAAAAAAACAACCCCATCAAAAAGTGGGCAAAGGATATGAACTGACACTTCTCAAAAGAAGACATTTATGCAGCCAACAGACACATGAAAAAATGCTCATCATCACTGGTCATCAGAGAAATGCAAATCAAAATGACAATGAGATATCATCTCACACCAGTTAGAATGGCAATAATTAAAAAGTCAGGAAACAGATGCTGGAGAGGATGTGGAGAAATAGGAACGCTTTTACACTGTTGATGGGATTGTAAACTAGTTCACCCACTGTGGAAGATAGTGTGGCAATTCCTCAGGGATCTAGAACTAGAAATACCATTTGACCCAGCATTCCCATTACTGGGTGTATACCCAAAGGATTGTAAATCATGCTACTATAAAGACACATGCACATGTATGTTTATTGCGCCACTATTCACAATAGCAAAGACTTGGAACCAACCCAGATGTCCATGAGTGAAAGAGTGGATTAAGAAAATGTGGCACATCGTATACACCATGGAATACTATGCAGCCATAAAAAATGATGAGTTCGTGTCCTTTGTAGGGACATGGATGAAACTGGAAAACATCATTCTCAGTAAACTATCGCAAGGACAAAAAACCAAGCACCGCATGTTCTCACTCACAGGTGGGAATTGAACAATGAGACCTCATGGACACAGGAAGGGGAACATCACATTCCGGGGACTGTTGTGGGGTGGGGGGAGGGGGGAGGGACAGCATTAGGAGATATACCTAATGCTAAATGACGAGTTAATGGGTGCAGGAAATCAACATGGCACATGGATACATATGTAACAAACCTGCACATTGTGCACATGTACCCTAAAACCTAAAGTATAATAAAAAAAAAAAAGAAAATGTGGCACATATACACTGTGGAATACTATGCAGCCATAAAAAAGGATGAGTTCATGTCCTTTGCAGGGACATGGATGCAGCTGGAAACCATCATTCTGAGCAAACTATTACAAGGACAGAAAACCAAACACCACATGTTCTCACCCATAGGTGGGAATTGAACAATGAGAACATTTGGACACAGGGCAGGGAACATCACACACTGGGGCCCGTCGTGGGGTGAGGGCAGGGGGAGGGATAGCATTAGGAGGAATACCTAATGTAAATTACGAGTTAATGGGTGCAGCAAACCAACATAGCACATGTATACCTATGTAACAAACCTGCATGTTGTGCACATGTAACCTAGAACTTAAAGTATAATTTAAAAAAAGAACAACACTATAAATTTCTAGAAAAAACGCAAGAAAATATATCACCAAAGTGTGATCCATAATAGAAAAAAATTGTATTGATAGACCACATTTTGTTTATCTATTCCCCAGCTGATAGACATTTGGATTATTTCTAGTTTTTACAATTATAAATAATATTGCTGTGAACATTTGAATAGAAATTTTTGTGTGCACATACATTTTCACTTCTCTTTAGGTAGATGCCTAGGAGTAAAATTAATGGGTTGTATTGTAACTGTACATTTAATCTTTTAGATATTGTCAAATAGTTTTCCAAAGTGGCTGTATCATATTACATTTCTACCATCCATGTAAGAGGGTTCCAGTTTCTTCACATCCCTGACAACACTTGCTATTGTCAGTCTTTTTAATATTAGCTATTCTAGTGAGTGTTACAGGTAGCTCACTGTGGTTTTACTTTGCATTTCCTTTATGACTAATGATGTAATCATCTTTTTATGTACTTATTTTCCATTTGCATATCTTCTTCGGCAAACGTCTATCCAAATCTTCCACCACCCCTCTTTTTTTGTTCTATTATTGATTTGAAAGAGCACTTATATTTGAATTGTAAGGGTTCGTTATATATTCTGGATACAAATCGTTGGTCAGACATATGTTTTGCAAATATTTTCTCCTGACCAACGGCTAACCTTTTCATTTTCTTTTGTCTTTTGAAAAGGAACATTTTTAATTTTGATGAAATACAATTTATCAATTTTTTCTATTATGGATCATGCTTCAGTGATATATTTTCTTGTGTTTTTCTTCAGAAAGTTATAGTTTATGTTCTTTTGCTTTTGGTTTTGTTTTTGTTTTTTGTTTTTTGTTTTTTCTTTTTGTTGTTTTTTTTTGAGACAGAGTCTCACCCTGTTGCTCCCAGGCTGGAGTACAGTGGCGAAATCTCGGCTCACTGCAACCTCCACCTCCTGGTTTCAAGTGATTCCCCCGCCTCAGTTTCTCGACTACCTGGGATTACAGGCGTGCGCCACACATCAGGCTAAGTTTTGTATTTTTAGTAGAGATAGGGTTTCACCATATTGGCCAGGCTGGTCTCAAACTGAGGTGATCTGCCTGCCTCAGGCTCCCAAAGTGCTGGGATTACAGGTGGAAACCACTGTGCTCAGCCATTTTTGTTCTTATATTTAGGTCTATGTTCCATCTCATGTTTATTTTTATGCATGATGTGAGGTAAGGATCAAGGTTTATTGGAGGTTTTTTTTTTTGCATGCAGATATTCTATCATTTCTGCCATTGAATTACACTGACATTTTCATTGAAAATCAGTTGATCACATTTGTATGAGTTTATTTCTGGACTCTTTATTGTTCCACTGACCTATATGTCCATCATTACACCCGTGTCACAGTCTTGATTATTGCATATTTATAACAAATATGGAAATCAGTTAGTGTAAGTCACCCAATTTTGTTCTTCTTCAAAATTGTTTTGTCTATTTTAAGTTAGGAGTTGCTGTCTGTTTTTGTAAATAAAATTTTATTGACACATTAAAAAAATTAAAAATAGAATTACCATATGATCCAGAAATCTCACTTCTGAGTATGTGCCTAAAAGAATGGAAGGCAGGAGGAACACAAAGACATATGTGCACATCTGTGTTTATTGCAGCATTATTCATAATGGCTGAAAGGTGGAAGCACCCTAAATGTCCATACACAGATGAATGGATAAAGAAATGATTGTGTGTGTGTGGAGGGCGGGGTATGTGTGGGGGGTATGTGAACAATATTCCATGCAATGGGATATTACTGAGCCTTTGAAAAGAAGGAAATTCTGTCACATGCTACATGGATGAACCTTGAAGACACTGGCTAAGTGAAATAAGCCAGACACAAAAAGGCAAATACTTCAAGATTCTACTTATATGAGTGTTTCTCAAAGATTCAAATTCATAAACAGAGAGTGGAATGCGGCTGCAGGGCTAAGGGGAGGAGGCGGGGTGGGAGGGGTGTTGTTCATGGGTGTAGACACAAGATGGAGGGTTCCGCGATCTGTTATCTGTTGCACAGCAGTGTGCATGTGGTTGACAATATTGTCCTGTACACTTGAAAATCACTGCTAGGGTGCATTTTATGTTACATGTGGTTTTGCCACATAATAATCCAGTGCAGGTTGCGGGGCTGATGAGTGAGTGGAGTGCAGATGTCTGGCCTTACATGGATAATCAATCACTGAATCTAAGAGATGGGTACATGGGGACTCATCCTATACCTCTTTCTACTTTTGTATATATTTTATATTTCCATAATAAAAGTAGTTTTTTGAAAAAGAAAAGAAATATTATTCTTTCTTGTGATTTTTAAATTTTTAATAGCATTTATAGGTCTGCGTTTATGAGTTGACCTATTTGCGAAGGGTGCAGCCGTTGCTGCCATTAATAGTTCTTTCTGCTAACAGGCAAGGGCTGTGTTCTCTTAAAAATGGTTTAGCCCCAAACCTAAAGTATTGGAGGAGTAAGGAGGTCATAGAAAAGTCCAGGGTAGTGCTGGGAAGTTCAGATCCTATCTGTCTCCTGACACAGCCCATGACTTGTCTTCCTACCCACAGCCCAACCTCAGCTCCAATACCAGATGGAAATTGACCATCAGACCTGAGCTTCGCAAAGTCACTTATCTGTTGAGAATTAGTCAGTGCATAATATAAAAATTTCCTCTTACAGTTTGTTCTGAAACATGTTTTTCAATTCACTTCCTCTCCTCAGAAGTTGAAGATAAACTCCTATAAGATAAATTGTACCTTTTGCCAACAATTGTATCACATGCTAATATGCCAGATAGTTTTTAACAATTTGATCACAGTAAGACCTGGAAAATCAACTATTCATTTGTATCTTTGGAAACAGGGAAGCAGAACTGAGATAAGAACCCAGGCTTCTCTGTGGATTAAATGAAAAGCAAACAAACAAACAAACAAAATCAGAATGCCAAACTGTAACCTTGCTTATTATTATAGCATTATATCTATCACAAAGGATAATGTAATCTTTCACATCCAGAGTCCCACATATGTTCCAGCCTTAGTCCCACCAGACTAAGTGGGTTATAGTTTTTCTTTCTGGAATAGGGACTATGGTATGATTTTTTCCCTGAGTACGTCAGTTTTGCTCTGTTCTCTTTTCCACCCCACCTGGCCACCTGTCTTCCCCACATGGAGTGATCTGTCAGAAAGCTTTGGTAGAAAACCTTTGTAAATTTAGAGGGCAAGGATGTTCAGATACCGGAAGCACAGTAGTGAAGGGAGTCAAAAGTGATGAAATCGAAGAGAGTGCATCAGCAGCGAGGGATTAAACGTCCAGTTTGTGTCTCTCCTGTTCCACTTTCTTCCCTTCTTTCTTCCCCGGTGTCCAAAGGTCCCTCTTTGTGGGCCTTCCCCCAATCTAGAATTTGAAATACCACAGTGTTCAGTGGATTTAAAGATAAAATAACTCTTGGAATATTTTTTCCCTTAAACAATTTGTGAGCCCTCCAATAGTTATCTAGTGAGTGTGTCTGGGGAAGTTTTGGGTCGCACGGATGTGCTAATGACGAGACATGCCCCACCGCTGGGTGGTTTTCACCAGTGTGCGGGTTTAACTTACTTTTCTTCTTAGTTACATATTGTGAAGTTTAAACTTATATTTGTCCATTTGGCTAGAGACAGAAGCACAAAGGACACTGATGTAAAGTAGTTAATAAGGAGCATAAAAATGGTAACGTCAGCAAATTCCTCTTAAAGCTATCTGCATTGATCTACACACAGCCATGTCAACAGTATTTCCAAATTCAACGTGAAAAAGATTAAGTGTATCCAATGTGGCTTATTACTTATTGGGAATTTAAAATGTAAAACTATACTCTCAATGTGTTAGTTGCAAAGTTTTAACAAATATCAATATGAACTTTCTCCCATATTTTGTCATTGAGAAACAAAAAAAGCAAAAATTATAAAAATAAAGCTACTGATGTTTTAAGGGCAACATGCAAGATTTCTCTATATCAAGGAATAGAAAGGTATTTTAGTATATTTGACATAGTAATGTGTAATTGTTGTATTGTGTTTTAACATACATTCAGTCTCCAATGATGAGACAATATATCATTTTAAAGCAAATTGGTCTACAAAATATTCTTTTTTCTAAATTATGACTTTAATGGGAATAAAATGTCCTATTTCATTTATTTCTTGATACAAATAAGGCATATTTTATAGACAATAATATTTACAATTATTAAACATGAATTCTAAGACAACATTTTAGTAACATTGACATAAAATTTTTAAACAAAATTTTACCAAAAACAGTGGAATTACTTGAAACAATTACTAAGAAGATCTAGGGGATTATATTATTACTATTAAAAGAGTTTAGAATAAAAAAGAAAAAGGCAAGGACCATTGCTTGGTAAGATCCTCACCAAATGCCCACTCTGTGATGTCCTGGTGCCACCCTTGGAGGTCTTTCTTTCGGTATGAAGATCTCTGAGGACAGCTAGCACTCCACAGCCAGAAGCTGCTGATTGCCAGCAATTTACAGCTGCTCCCTGGAGCTGGCTTTCGGGACTTCTCAATGCTCCAGGAAGGGCTGTGCAGAAAGCCTGTTCTCCCCAGAGATTCCAGCAAGGATGTGAAGTGCACACCGGGGCTCTGAGTCTCCGCTTGGCTGTGTGGGGAGCGTGTTTTGCAACCTGATGAGCCCAGAGGTTGAGCAAGGCCAGCAGGTTGCAAAATGAAATCAATAATGATGTTTTCTGTTGGTTAAAGATAATTACCAAAATGAGTAGGGTGACATCTCTCAAAATGAATACAGTGACAATGAAAAAACTGGGGAGATCTGAATGAAGTCTGCAGTTTAGTTAATAGTACTGAATTGATTTTAATTTATACATTTTGACAAATGTACCATAGTAGTACAACACGTTCACATTATGGGAAAGTGGGTGGGGAGTATATGGGGATTCTCTATATTACCCTTCTGCAAGTCTAAAAGTATTTTAAAATAAAAAGTACATATATATTTACTATATATGTGCAAATATTTCTTTACAAGGAGTGCTAGAGGAGTTAGGCCAAGAGATTTTGATGCCACATGGAGGGAGTCTGCTTGCTGATCTCAAATACAGCGCTTGGCCTGATAAATATTTTGTGAGAAGGACCTCGAAGAATGCATCTCCTGTGCCGAGCGCACACAGTTCATTCTTTTGGAGCGCTGTCCTGCCCTGCGGATCACTGCGAGTGCCCCATGGTAGTCTGTTTGCACCTGGAGTTGCGGGGGCAGCACCCTGCCCCATCTCTTTTATGTCCTAATAATGCTGCCTTTCTGACCATCCATTGAATCGGGTCCCTACTGCATTTCACACTTGGATTAACTCAATCATGCAAATTGTGTCAAGCCTAAAAGAAATCAGGCTGTGGGCAAATAAGAAACACTAATAAAAATTGAAAACACGGCTCACAGCCGAGATGCTCCTTTAGGAAGCTGCAGCTCTCACAGTCCTCAGGTTCCCGGGCTCTGGCAGAGTGGGAGTGGGGTGGGTAGGCAGGCGGTAAGCAGACTTGAGTTACAACATAAATAAAACCCACAGGGTCAGTTAGATTCCCAAGTGTGGATTCACCTCTTCACATGGAATGAAATGGTTCTGACAAGATTAGCAGGACACGATAAACAAAGCATTCCTTGAAATATATTTGTTTGTCCTTACCAAGCAAAGATTTCCAGCGGACTTTTAGTAGGTTTCCTAATATTCCTTCTTGCGTTAACACACAGAGTTGTGGTGCCAAGCGTCTGCTCTGCTGGTTCCTCCACTTGGAAGCCCTCTGGTAGACATTTCTACCACACGTCCGGCTCTTTACTGTCTTCCGAGGTCCAGTTAAAACACAATCCCTTAATTCAGACAGCTTTCCTGACTGGTCTCAAGAGAAGCACTCTTTCCTGCTCTGAACCCTGTCCTGTTTTGCTGCTTTTTCACATACGTCACCTACATTTCCTGCCTTACATCAGACTCATTCGTGTACACTCAGCTCCTTGCTGCCTGGAATGCAGGCTCCCTGATGAAGAAGCCATGCTCTCTGGGTATCTCCCGCAAGTTCTGGTGTCATGATTTATACACATCATTGTGGGTGCTCAGAAGTTATTTCTAGAAGGATTTCCTTGGAGTTTAGGTCGTGGATGAAGAAAAGACCATAATGGGAGAGGCTATTAGAGCTTCTGACTTCTATCTCAGACTGGCTCCATGCTCAGACGATTTGGTCTCCGTTCTTCATTGGTAGGGAACATTAGGCCATTAGGCAAAGGAAGGGACCTGCTATGTGTGTTTCTTTTTTCTTTTCTTTTCTTTTCTTTTTTTTTTTTTTGAGACAGTCTTGCTCTGTCACCAGCTGGAGTGCAGTGGCGCGATCTCGGCTCACTGCAACCTCCTCCTCCTGGTTTGAAGCGATTCTCCTGCCTCAGCCTCCCGAGTAGCTGGGACTACAGGCACGCGCCACCATGCCCAGCTAATTTTTGTATTTTTGAGAGAGATGGCGTTTCACCATGTTGCCAGGATGGTCTTGATCTCTTGACCTCGTGATCCACCTCGGCCTCCCAAAGTGCTGGGATTACAGGTGTGGGCTACTGCGCCTGGCCGACTGTGTGCGTTTCTAAACAAAAAACCAAATTTGAAAAGAACTAGGAATATGCAAGGAGGGCCTGGACCCTGTTGGAAGCCCTCAGAGGCATGACTCCAACTAATCCTTAGCTTCCAGGGTGAACCTAAATGTGTAGCAGGTGCTTGGTTTGATTCCCCGCTTACTCCTGAATTCTCAATCCACTCAGCACAGGTCTCCCTTTACGGGTTTCACGTACTTTACTTGAAAGCTATTGACCTAAGATTGCCTATGCAGATAATTTCCTGTACCCACTAACATGGATTAAAGTTTATTGAGTGCAGAAACGACATTTAAAACTTCACTGTATCATTCACAGCACCTAGCCCAGAATGGAGTTCAAAAGTATTAATTCAATCATTGCCCCAACCAGTGGGATAAGCTGAGCCGGCAGGACCCTTCTCCAACCTCTCTTTGTCCCTCCCACATACTCCTGACAAGCGGATTGAGGATATTGTGTGGAGGATCACAACCTAGAGCAAACAATGCTGCCTCTGATGTTGGAGATGATGATACTACTAACAGCAACCCCAAGAACAACGTTTACAAGTGCTTCCACCTATGGGCCACGTACTGTGTTTAAGTGACTTACGTGCATCACCTCATTTAATCCTTAAGAAATCCTCTGAGGTATGTGCTAAATGAGTGTCATGATGCACCTTTTACATACAAGAAACCTGAGGCTTTGGGAGATTCAGAAATGTGGATCTCAGAGCCCAAGCCCTGAGTCAGCAGGAAAATCCGCATTTCTCCTGGTCCTGTAGTCTTGATCAGCTGTGGTGGTGCAGCCAGCACAGAGTGGAGGCTTTGAAACATACATCGTCTCACAAAGGACCATTGTTTCCAACAGAGGGATCGGAATAGCGCTGCTCCTGTCTTCTGGGTTGATGTAAACAGTCTGGGTGGACCAGGGTCTTATCTCCATCTCCGGCTGAGGAGGCCAGAGACAATTTGATAGAAGCTGCACTTCAATGACCACAGGCACACACAAAGAGTCTGCACAGGTTCACCCAAAGATCTATCTCCAAAGGCTGAGCTTTTCCTAGAACAGCCGTAATATCTGGCTTTATTCCACATTGGTCTTTACCTTACTTCTTCTCCTGAAGAAAGCCCTATGACAAAAATTGGCAATAAAATTATTAACCATAATCATTTTTGTCTTAAACCAACTCACTTACGTTTAATGACCACTAAAGTAGGTGAGTTAAAAATAACCTCGTATTCTATTTCTCCTTCTAGGTGATTGGCGTCTCTTTCCGTTCAAAATTAGAGAAAATACCAAAGCTCAGCAGTGATCTTCCTTCTAGAGGCTTGTTGGAACTCCAAACACATACCCCTGACAGATACAACAGGGATTAATGAGCCATGACCAGAAGTTTGATTTTTCTGTCAAGTGCTCCCATCCGTCTTTAATAAACAGAAGAACAACATAAACTCCATTGCCTGCTTTCCACTGCTGAAACTGAGCTGGCTGTTCCTGGTACCGTGTGTGTTGAGCTGAGTTATGATTCTAAATGACTTGACAAACGCTTTTACAAGCCCCTTTGGTCTGCTACTCTGGTGACTGGCTTTGCTCCCCAAGTTCCATTTCTTTGCCTCTGTTCAATGTGGGCAGCTCAGTGTTTTGCCAGTGGAAACTGTCAAATGTAATATCGCATTTACAACTAAATGACTTCAATTTAGTGTCACTGGTGCACTATCTGTGGTGTAAAACTGCCAAAATACCCACTGTTTTCCCTTTAAGCCATGCTGTGTGCTTTTTTGCAGAAGGCTGTCTCCTGCGAGGACCAGAAGTTGAGCCAAGGCACATGGAACTTACAATAGCAGATGGTAAGAACCAGGTATGATCATGGAGCAATGCCTGATGTCATGCTTCCTCTATTCTGATGAAGCTATATTTTGTTTCAGGAAAATATCTGTCCTTAACAAAAATAATTGCTCCATCCACGTTCACTGAAAAGCTGTGTTGCTCAAAAAAAGAGAAGTTTATATTGCAAAAATTATTAAGAACAAGAGTGTATTTCTTTTCTCTTTCCTTTTATCTTCTTGTTCTTGCAAAATAAACTAGGATTTATGTGGGACATTTATTTCTTTATTCCCTGAGATTGTTGCTGAAAAGACTGGCTGCCTTAAACCAAGCTGGCCACAGGATGTCCCCAGCGTTCCATGAAAATTCCACTGAAAGGGCATTTACCTGGTAATGCAAAACTTGGTTCTTAAAGAAGAAAGGTCAGAGCACATAGATGTGGTCACATCTACAGTTTCAAACAAAATCTGGTTTTGCAGAGGCAGCCTTAGTGTCATCAGATAAAAATCAAAGCAGATCTGAATGGAGGTTGTCCTTGAATGTAGGTTGCCACCTACAAGTAAAGCCACTAAACTTAACAGTCCAGAGCTGCTATTTAATTGCCCCTGAAGAGAAGTCACCCTGAGGTGGAGTTAATAACCAATACTAGACCTTTTTTTCCTTTCACTTTAATTTTCTTTGAAAGCTTCATGCTCAAGTGACGTGGTGATCAATATCTAATGAAAATATGCTGCTCAAATACCTTCCTTGGGCTGAGATATTTAGCAAATCCCAAAATGAGAGTCTGAAGAAGCCCAAAAGAGAAAATATTTGAAAGGATCATGAATATGCATCTAAACTTATTGAGTTAACACATTTTAAAATAGAAATTAGTTAAATATTTAACTCAATCTGCTCTGGCACAAGGGCAGGGGTGACATAGCCATAGTGCGAAAAAGCAGCTATGGACTAGGTCTTTAACAGAAGCTTCCCAGGGAAGGCAGTGGGAAAGGGCAAATCTATCTGTCACTGAGCTCATGGAGGCACAGTGTGGAACTGCGTGTGTGAAACATTTCCTTCTGTCTTTTCATGGATTGACAGGTCCCAGAGTTCAGTGCTAAGTCAAGTCACCCAAGGACCAAGGCAACTCGTCAGCCTCCTCTCTGGCCTGGATGATCCCAGGTTCAAGCAGATTTCTGTTGGCTTATGTTATCCAAGCTCCGTGAGTTGAGTCAACAAATATATTACACTGATCAATTCCACTGGTGTTATAATAGCCCTCACTTCTGCTTGATTTTAACTTGTCTACAGACTGTGAGTGTCTATTCTGTACTGGGGAACAGTCACAGAGCATGCAGCTTCATCTCAATGAAAGTATTCAAGGGTCTGGATAGAGCCTGTTTCCCCATTTTTTTCTTTTTAAATTAATTACTTTTTATGTATAATTGACATAATAAGTGAAGATATTTATGGGATAGAGTGTGATGTTTCAATGCATGTATACATTGTATAAATGATTAAGTCAGAGTAATTACCATATTCATCACTTTAAACATTTATCTTTTTTTTTTGTAGCGATAACATCCAAAATGTTCTCTTCTAGCCATCTTGAAATATACAGAACATTGCTATTTGCTATAGTCACCATACTATGTAATAGAACACCGGAATTTATTCTTCCTTCCTAACTACAACTCTTTATCTATTGATCAAGCTCTTTTGTTTCCCCTTACCCCTCCCCTCTCCAGGCTCTGATAACCACTATTGTACTCTCTATTTCTATTAAGGCAACTTTTTAAGATTCCACTTATGGGAGAGATCATACAATATTTGTCTTTCTGTGCCTGGCTTATTTCACTTAATAATGTCCTCCAGGTTGATCCCTTTCATTTATATACCCATGTATACAAATCTGAACTTCTGTTATTTTAAAAGTCTTGATAGAGGCCGTGCTTCTACTGATATGGAGGCTGTTATAAGCTGAATTCTATTTCACTAAATTCCCATGTTGAAGTCCTAACCCCCAGCACTTCAGAATGTGATGGTATTTGGAGATACGATCTTTAACAAGCTGAGGTTAAAGCTTGTCATTGGGGTGGGCCCTAATCCAATGTGACTGGTGTCCTTATAGAAAGAGGAGATTAGGGCACAGACATGCACAGAGGGAAGACCATGTGAGGACATAGGGAGAAGGTGGCATCTACAAGCCAAGGAGAGGGGCCTCAGAGGAAATCAACCCTGCCCACGCCTTGATCTCTGACTCGGAGGCTCCAGAATTGTAAGGAAATAAATCACTGTTGTTAAAGCCACTCAGCCTGTGACACTTTGTCATGGCAGCCCTAGCAAATGCATATAGAGGCAAAAAATTTCAGTATGGTAATACTAGTTATGTATTATTAGTCACTAGCTCTTTGGTTAAACATAGCTCTCCTAGGCCAGGCGCGGTGGCTCACACCTGTAATCCCAACACGTTGGGAGGCCGAGGTGGGAGGATTACCTCAGGTCAGGAGTTCAAGACCATCTCTACTAAAAATACAAAAATTAGCCAGGTGTGGTGGTGCATGCCTGTAATCCCAGCTACTCAGGAGGCTGGGGCAGGAGAATTGCTTGAGCCTAGGAGACAGAGGTTGCAGTGAGCCAAGATCATGCCACTGCACTACAGCCTGGCCAACAGAGTGAGACTCTGTCTCAAAAAACAAAAACAAAAACAAAACAAAACAAAAAGCATAGCTCTCCTAACTCAGTAATAATGGCTGATATCAACTTAGAACTTGGTAAATTCCGTGTATTCTACCAACAGATTTACATGTATTAATTCAGATAATCATCAAGGCAACCTTCTGAGGTTGAAATCCCCATTTTTTAGATGAGAAGACTGAGGTGAGGACCCCTGTCCCATCAGTCTATAGGGCCCACACTTGACGACTAGCACAAAATATTTCAAACCATGGGGAGGGAAGATCACAAAAAGGTAGAAAAAAAAGTTGTGCCATTTTCTTCATATTCCTATTTTATCTGCTAACTTCTGACACAGTATTTTTGCCTCTTGTGGGTGAATCTTGAATAGAATATACTTGCCCTACGCATATGCTGATTACCCAAGGGTTACGCTTGATTTCCACTCTTTAGTCATTGGGCCACAACTTTTCCCTTTTTTAGGGCACATCTATATCCATGGGTATATTCCAAATTATTTTATCTAATCTTCCAAATTACCTACTACCTACTGCCGCCAATTCCCGGTGGATTGTATGAAAAAGGCCAGGCTGGACAGGAGTGAGCAGGACACGGTGAGCATTGAGTGAGTGAGGCCAGTGACTGGGCATAACCCAGTTGGTGAATCCATGATTCACATGGAATCAGAGATCTGTGGAGCTGGGCAGGCCTTCTAAATCTTCTGGTTCATTTAATTCATGGTTCTATTTCAACACTTATCATCATCTGGACCGATTTAGAGTGGGCTGTGTGTGTGTGAGTCTTCCCTTCCCACCCCTGAAAAGGGGTTCCCTGCAGACACAGTGCAGGGAGAGAAGCACTGAGAACTCCTCCTTTAGCACCGGTACACACTGACACCCAGGGGTGTGTTCTTGGGTTTGTAACTTGCCAGCGTGTACAGCTAGTGCTGGACCAGCCCAGAGGTTGGCTTGGTTCATAGTCCAACACTGTTGCCGTGACAATGCACTGCCTGCTAGAAATATCCAAATTTATTTTTTTAAAAAGATACACTGGTAGATAATTATTCTCATCACAAAGGAATATGTTACTGTGAGGAAGGATTCACTGTCTAGGACTACGAACTTTGTAAGAAAACAGGGGCATGAGCTTGAAACCAAACTTGAAATTGAAAAATAAAAAGCAGCAGCTAGACATTCACTACCTCAAAAATAGAGACAAACATATTGACCTTCTGGTTTTGAAATTGTTTAATAACTGGAAACTAGTTTCAAACTTGAGTTTGGCATAGTTTTAAGAACTCAGTCAAGAGGAATACAAAATCCTATTTTTAAAATACAGCTGCTACAGTTTTAAGGCAACACCATCAATCTGCAGTGGAGGGAAACACACAAAGGAAATGTACTTTAAATGTTTTATAATTAATGTATGTATAAAGTAAAATATAAAGAAAATTCATATAGTTTTAACAATCGCAGAGTATTAAAAACATCCATTTTTAAGGATTACGGAAAATATTCAGGTCATTATTTGTTCAACTCAACCGGTTAATTATGTGAATGTCTATTTCAAAATACCCAACTAGAATCTCAGGGGATACGTGTGAGTGTTCTATCCCATGACTCTTTATAAGAATAAAAATAAGCAAAAAGTAAATACAATTTGGGTCTAAATAGCTTTCCTCTTTGGCCACTTGGGCCTTCGTTTTGTTTAATTATCTGTTCATTTCTGGTGAGACCATCTCTTGGCAATGCTTTGGGATACTTAGGTTTCCTGGAGTACAGAAGAATAGTCCATGTGGTTTCATACTGAATTATGCGGTTGGAGGTGGGTCTGCTGCAGTCGTTCTGGACACATTCCCCCTCCTATCTTGTGTGTGATACGAGATTTGATAAGCTTTTAAGCAGCTTCTGCCTGTTTTCAGCATCTACAGTGCATCACCTTCCTGGCTGGACTCACCAGCTTAGAGAAAGCAAACGACTTAGAAAAACCACAAAGCATAGTGCAGGTGCCCCACTGGATGGGGGAACACATTTTTGCAGTTATCTGCTGCTATGTTGTGTGTTAACTTCTGTAACTGAATATTTAAGCCTGAGAACTTGCTTGTTTTTCGCCCTCACGTCGGGCATTCTCCGGCCCTTCCCCTGGAGGGTGAATTGTGCTGGTGGGGTGGGGTGGAGGGAGAGGAGCGCGAAGGCAAGGATGACTGCCCACCTTGGATGCCTTTTCCAGCACGATGCTCTGACTAATGAGCAGAGGCCACTGCTGAAGAGCAAGGCTGGGTCTCCTTTTCCAGAGACTGAGCCCATTACCCTCTCGGCCCCACTAGCCTGCAGGCACCCAGCCTGCCTCCCAAATGGATGACTTCCGGCTAGCCATGCCGCTCCCAGTCCTGGTGCCAGTGGCCGTGAATAACCTTGCTTTTGTGTGTATTTATTTTATTTTGAATTTCTCCACCCTGGATCTTTCCACCTCCAAACCCCACCCCCTGCTTGCCGGCCCCATGTGGTGATGTTTCTTGAAATGTTAGATTCTTTCTTCCTCTATCCCCCCCTCTAGTTCTGGAAGCATTTTGTTTCTGTACTGCTTTGTGAAGCTGGTGCTGAGTCCAGATCCTTGGGGCTTTAAAGTTGAATTAATTATTAAACAGGAAGGGAGCAGTACTTTCAGCAGGCGCCAAGTAACTATACTTAAACTGCAACCTGGCACTGTTTTTCCCACCCTTGTGCTGTGGTTTGCTGAAGGCAACTGGAGATTTTTATTCTAGTTTTAATCAAGCATTTCTGTAAGTTTTCAGGCAGTTAAGATTTGGCAGCAAAGGGCTGGGAAGTCAGTCTTCATCACCTCCTGACCAGTTTGGCCAAAGAAAAAATTAAAACAAAATCAGAAGTACTTTCCCAGTTCATAAATCAATCTGAAATTGCCCACTCTCTACGGGTTGCTTTTCCTGAGGACAGGGTGGGCTTTTCTCTCAAATATATGTATATATTTTATTGATTAGCTTCCATTTGTAGAGAATGGTGCTTTTCAAATAAAACCATCAGAACACTGGCTTTAGTTGCTGTGTGATTGTTATAATCATTGCTTTAATTTAGGGGCTATGTTGAAGATATGAAACCCTGTATTTAAAAATATACTCAGGAAGAATGGGTGCAGTGGCTCATGCCTGTAGCCCCAGCACTTTGGGAGGCCAAGGCAGGAAGATCGCTTGGGACCAGGAATTTGAGTCCAGCCTAGCCATCGTAATGAGATCCCCATCTCTAAAATAATGAAAAATTAGCCGGGCATGGTGGTACACCTGTAGTCCTAGCTACTCAGGAGGCCGAGGCGGGAGAATGACTTGAGCCCAGGAGTTTGAGGCTGCAGTGAGCTAGGATATTGCCACAGGACTCCAGCTTGGGCAACAGAACGAGGCACTGTCTCTAAAAATAATAACAGTAATAATAAAGTAAAAATAAAAATACATGTGAAGACACACAGCAGAATTTCTTACTTCTCTGAGGCTAGGCATTGATGCTAGAAATTCGCAACTCAATGGAGTTGGTGGGTCAGCTTAGCCCAGATACTGAATATAGGCATTCTCACAGAGCTATATGAATGAGACAGTGGCCGTGTTCTAGAGAAACCCAAAGCCTTCCTAAAGGTATCAAACTAATACCTTAAATGACAGCAAAACGCTTTCTGGAGGCTGTCCCTGCAGCGGGCTGGCCCTCTGATTTTCACCTGGCTCCTGGTGTTTGGTGGTGGGCCTTTCCCAGTCTTGGCTGACTGCTCTGCAGGAAGCTCGCTAGGAAATGCTCTGCTCAGCTCCATTAAGTCTCGCCCTGTAGCTGAGCAGCGGTGCAGGCTGTCAGGGTGGGGAGGGAGGAAGAGCTATCTGGGTGCAGCTGGGTGCGTAGGCAGGAGTGTGAAGCAGCCTCAAGAGGAAAGAGAACAAAGATTTGGTTAAAAATTTAGATTCATGCATATAAATTTGGAACAGGGCAAAAAAAAGTAAGCACAACGCACACAACCCTCCCGCACCCCTCCCAGTTGGCTTGTGATGAAGTGTGCATGTGAGAACAGCTCAGAACCGAAACACCGTACAGTTATGTCGCCCCTAAGAATGTGCTGGGAAACCTTGCAACAGATATATCCTTAGAACTTTTAAAAATGAGAGATGTTCTGTGAGCCTTCAGTCCAAATACTATTTTTTGGACTTATTTTCCATTCAGGAATTTAAAAAAATGTATTCTTGCTGACAATTCTTAATTTTAAAAAATATTAAACATTTTAGTCATACATATAATATATGTCTTCACTGTGTAATTTCCATCAGTCAATAGATTTAATTATAATAAACAAATAAATGTACTTACAATAAGCAAAAAACTGTGGTCCACTGGCTTATGGGAAAAGACTAGTTAGAAGAAACCAGATAAATTCACACTTCTAGGAATTTAAGCTCAAAATTTCAAGCACGTCTATTTTTTTCTGAATGGTCACCTTTTCCAGGGACTGATCCTTTCTCAATAAATCATCCTCTGACCTTGGTGTTGAGATTGTCATGGGGCTTCTACTCTCAGGATGTCAAGTTTGGTCATATTACTTAGGATTCTATCATGGCCACATTGCACTTCTAACCACAGTAAATAATTTAAAACCCAAATTGAAAATGATATATTCCTCATCAACCAATATTTGGAAAATATATTTATTAAATGCACAACTTTTGTACAGTTTCTATCTGTTCTTTATGTCCCATTTTCTTTCCAGAAAACATTCTGCACTGGTTTTAAAATCACATGATAAGATTTCTAATCTCTGAGCAAAAGTCCTCGTCCTTTATATTTGGAAATGAGTTGATACTCTTATCCCTCACCCATGGAAAGTTTGCAACATAAAATTTTTAAAAATACTTTATTTAAAATAACCTTCCAGCAGCTGGCCTAGTCTTCTATGTTTAGATATTAGAAAACACTTGAAAAGCACTTTCACTTAGTTAAAAAGGAAAACTAGTCAACAGTAATAATAACAACCCTTTAAACAAAAAAAGGATACGGAGAATACCAAACAGGCATGCATTGCGTTGTAAAAGCCTTTTTTTCCCCCCTAGTTAAAGATAACTCTAAAAATACTGTGTATACCCACCTATGGTTTCCTGAGGACTTTCCTCCCTGTCTGCTAAAAAGCAAAAGTTAGGAAATTATGTCTGATTTGTGTCAAATATGTTCCAAAGAATCGTGAGGCTTTCCTTTCACTATGAGGAATATTCATGTAGGAAGTCGTCCTCTGAGCAGTTGCCACCTTTTCTTACATGGTATTCCCAACTGCAGTGCCAGGCAGTGGGGGCTTTGCCGCCGTGGGAGTGGCTCCAGTTCCTGGGTGATCCCAGGGCCTGCCCAGACATCGGCCATCTCTGCAGGTGTATGGGCTGCGGCCCTAGGCAAGACTGTCTCTGCCTTCCCCAAAGGTCTCTGAGCCCTTCTGCGGCCCAGATGGTTCCAATTTGAGGCCTACATTCAGTGCTGGAGCTGTATTGAGTTTCTTCCCTGAAACCAACAAAACCTGCTTCAGCATTTTGCTTGGATTAAAATATTTGTCCCTTTTTTTCACAGGGCAGAAGGAGAACTCCTGAAGCCTCCGAAGGAAGGAAATCATTACAGGGCCCTACAGAAGTAGGTCATGTGCTACAGCTGCTCATAGTTTAAGAGGAAGAAACATGGGACCTCAAACCTGGAACACGACTCTTTCAAAATGCTTGTGAGCAACCCAAGAAAAACATCCTCCCGAGGCTTATCTAATAACCATGATCTCTAATCGTCTCAATGTGTGCTCATGTTTCCTTAGGAGTTTGCACCCACTTCTCAGAGCTAACGAGATGCCGAAACAGAACACAGAAAGAGTAATGAAGGAGATTTAATAGTTTGTGTTAAAGCTAATATGGTCCATTAGGAGCTGTCATTTTTATAAACAATAAGGATACGTTACCCTCTTCTTTGGTGTAAAGTCATTCCATGCAGGACCTATAAACATTCAGTAATGATCTGTAGAACATGCATGAACGACAATTAAAGCGCCACTTGAAAAGTCTGTTTTCCTCACATACTTAGTTTCTTGCTAAATAAACTTGTAAAGTTCATACATGTGTACGCATATGCTTACATTATAAAAAAAACTGTGCATTTCATTAAGAAAATCTACAAACAGATATAAGTGTTTTTGGTTCCCATTAGCTTGAGAAATATCAGCAGTGATTAGTTAAATGAGGAGCATAGGTTCTGTTTTTTAGTGCATACTATAATAATAAAACAACCACTCTTTTATGGTAGCTTAGCAAGACAAAATTATAGTTCACAGTGTCATGAAAGGCATGATTACAACCTTTGAAAGTTATAAGTAAAAAAGCTTCTATAAAACCTGTTGCCAAAAAAGTACGTTCTACAGTCATTCCGATATATTTCTGAAATTTATTCTTTAATTGTGGCTGATACCAAGCAGAGGCAAGACTTGAGAACTTGCATTCTTTTTGAGACTCACTGAATGTACTTGAGAAAATAAAATCAGATTGACTCCTTCTGACTTTGTAAATAGAGTTTGCTCCCTTGCTTTCTCTCTCTCTCTTTTAAAGGACAAATGATTCCTTTTTATAGGTTTTAGGTTTGGCAGAATTTGATCAAAAAAATTCTTACAACCGCCTAACATTTTCTGCTGCAAACAGGAGTGGGTAGGGAGTAGGGGATAAAGAAAGGTCCAGATTAAAATTATTCTAGTTATTCACATAGACTCGAAAGCTCCAGTGACGAGTTTTGAGAAGTAGCCTTAGGCAGAACTTGCTATCAAAGAAGGCCAGGAAAAAAACACATTTAAAAGCAGATTACGAGTCTCTCCTAACAAAGCAAAATCAAATCACTGATCGATAAGTGCGGCTGGGTTAAAACTGTTTCCTTAAAAAGGCTTTAAAAACTTTTTTGAGTGATAAGCTGGAGGCTGACCCTTTTATGCTTTTGAGCACACTCCTCCTGGAAAAGTCTTTCCCATCTCTTCCAGGGCAGCCTCTTTTGGGATGAGTCTCTCTCTTCTCACGTAACACAAGCAGGCCCTTGGCAGGAAAAGGCTGGCAATGTGGTTTCCAAGAAAAGGAAAGATGCTCTTTGATCTAAGTCAAGCCCTCTAAGAGAGTTTAGCTACTAGTCCCGACAGCATAGCTGGATTCTCCATGGTCATCTATGAACTATTTGTGCAATGCCCAAGCTGGAATGACCATTATTGGTGTAAAATCAACTGGAAACCTAAAGAAAATCTTCAACAAAGAAAAGCCCCAGACTCCAGGTCACTTAAGCCACAAAAATGTGCTGGGTAGATTGTGGCTCGCTGTCTAGATCAAGGCCATGTGGACGACGTTGATGCGTACCTCCCAGCGTCAGACGTAACTCAGATGCCGGCTCTTTCAGTGACTGATTTCAAACAGGGCTTTTAAAAACAAGGGAAGAGGGAAAAAATAGAAAACCAATGAGCAAGTGGTGTTCAATTTATTCACATATGTTCCAAATGGCACAGAGATAAGCAAAAAGGGTTCTGGTACGTTTTTTAATGATTTCATTATCACCAGACAAGAATGGAAAGATCGTCCAGATGCTACTGAAAAGACAGAAAAGTAAGATTTAAAAAAATAAGAATAATATCTTGAATGGTTCCCTGCCTGGATACGTAAACAGTGAAGGCTGACCAATGAGATCTTTGAAGGTAGGTCTATTTGCAAGTCCGTTTATTTAAAAAGGAAGGTTGAGATGATGTAGAAAAAAAAAGAAAACTTTTAGAAAAATTTGATCTTGGCCTGGCTGTCTTCTTCTCTGCGTGAGCATCGTTTGCCTGGGGTGGATTGTCATTTGAGCCAGTGATTAAGCAAGGAGGGAGAGTGAAGCAAAGCTACAGTCCCCTTCGGTGGAGCAGGGGCTTGGCCAGTGCCCTGCCCGGGAAGCCTGTGTCACACACAGCACACGTGGAGGATGAGGATTATTCCCATTGCAAGGGCTGCTGCTTGGGTCACAGATCTGCTCCTTTCCTTCTCTTAGCTGCTCCTTGTCCATCCATAATAGCCATCTTGGTGTGTTGAATTCTGCACTATTGCAAAGTGCCCTGGCCACTGGGTCTGAAGAAAGCTCTCTCCCTTTTTGGAGGCTCTCTGAAAAGTGAGCACTCTCCATGGCTTATATGGAAATGCTTGGCCACCTAGAAAGTGAGTTTATGGTCTCTTTTTAGTTTTATAAAATTATTATTTATTGTTAGCTTTTTTAGAGACAGGGTCTCACTCTGTAGCCCAGGCTGGATGCAGGGTGTGGCAGCCTCAAACACCTGGGTTCAAGCTGTCCCCCTGCCTCAGCCTCCCAAGTAGCTGGGACTGCAGCCGCACGCCATGCGTTGCTAAGGTTTATGATCTCTTTATGGGTGTATGTGTGTGTTATGTTTCTAAGTAGATTGTAAGCTTCCTGAAGGTGGGGGCCACAGTCTTCCTGATCAGGTCTATGACCTCCTAATTGTTCAGTAGAAATTGGTCTGTTGCTGGGTGCATGATAATGAAACAGAATAGACCATGCCCAGGAAAGTGCATAGAGGTGCAATTCTTAATCAAGAACGCAAAGCGTGTTTGGCGTGACTCAAAGTAACGCCAAAAGTATTGCTCAAAGCAGCGTCTACCTATGGAATAATGAAAACAACGTCTCTTCAGAAAGACAGCATGCCTTTTACAGCACCACAATTCCCCTTGAATTTTCTTCCCAAAATCCACTGAGAGTGTGGGGGCTTGGATTCCTCCACCTCCCGATTCTCCTGATTCACTGCCACACTGTCCCTGGACTTTATTAGGGTAAAACTTTCCAGTATCTGGAAAAGTAGTAAAACCCTTATTTCTCCAAAAGCACTGGAGTTGTATATGCCGGATGGGTCATTTTCATTTATGTTTGGTATGACCGTTATTTCAGCTGCTTCATGTCTGTCAGGCCTTACACATGCTGTTTGTTTCATGGCCAAAATAGTATGTGACCTATCTTGAAACCCCAAGAAAATTTCTCTAGCAACAGCATTGTTTTCTGACATTGTAAATCATCTCTCCTTCCACACAATTTTGCATGGCCACAAGAAAAATAAATGTGGTTATCTGAATTTTATAGTTGAAGACGTTAAGTGGGTACTTCTAAATTAGATTCTCCAAGTCTCAACAACATCTATTTATTGTTTTGCTTATCATTCTTTAAGTTTTACCAAAGGGACCTCCTATTGTTTACAACAAAATAGCAACAAACACAATATCTAGAAGTGCGTTTAGTCCAGCTAAGGACTGATCTGGGGCTGCCCGTGCAATCAAAACCTCTGCCTTAGCTCTCCATGTGTCTTGAAAGGTAAAGCTCTCACCCACTAACTCTGTCAGTTCATGGATATGTCGCTGGAGTTTTTTTTTTTTTTTTTTTCCATATAGTACAAATCATATTGGAAAGAGGCAAATTAATCTCTTTAATTCAAAATCATTTACCTAGTACCCACTATGTGCAACACCAGTGACAGAAAAGCTACACATAAAAGCACATCAGTTGGGAATATGATCGTGTTCAGGTTCTTGTTCACGTAAATAATTGGAAACAGAGTCAGTGCGTCCCACTCCCACAACTGAGGTGCTGTTTCCCTTAATGGTTCCCTACGTGTTCAAAGGCAGGATCATCTCTGGATTACTGAAGTTTTAGACGACACACTAACATTCACTAATAGGGGAATGGAAATTAAAAATGCAAATAAGTGCTTGGGTTCCCCACCCCCAAATAGGTCAGATAACTGCTTATTTTCCTCTAAATTAATGTGCTTTGAGGTTCTGTAGGCAGAGGCTAAACACCTATTATGAATATTATCATATGTCTCGTTTTTACTAATCTTTGGTTTGAGTGACTAGATTTAAGTGATGTAAGCAAGAAGATATGGAAAGTGAGAGTAATCACAAAGTGAAAATGCCAGTGAGATACCTAGCGCCCTATGGCCTGTTGGAACAATTCTGCCTGCTTTTACAAGTTTTTCCCTCCTCCATCCTTTCTCCTCCTGGAACTTCCTGCCTTGTTTTTCACTAGTTCAGACAGACACTGTGTCTTCTCACCAATCTCAGCTTCCTTTCGCTCTAGATTTGTTCATTCTGGCCTGGGAACTTTACTTGTCATTCAGTCACCCTGGAGTCTCTTCCACCTCATTCCTAAACGACTTTCTAAGGTTTTCATTTAAGTAAAAACTCTAGTAAAGCACTGGTAAGCATTGGTTAAATAACCTTTGTGAAATACAAAATATTTAATCAAACTTGGGACTTCTTTATCTGATGAGAATCTATGTTATTCATTTTGTGATGTTTCTAGAAACTCTCCAAATTAATCTCAATGTAAATCTGGTCCTTCCACTTTCAGAGGGCCTTTGGCTTGTAAAAATCTTAGTTTTTCAGTTTTATTATATTCGTGTACTTATCCAGAACAAATGCTCCTTGTGCTTGTGCATGTGCTGTTGTGTGTGCATGTGTTATTGTGTGGATTGTTCATTCCTTCAGGAGGACAGGAACGTATCCTTTATCGTCATCGTCTTCTTTTTCTTATTTTTTTATCTTTTCATCATGAGTCCTATACTCACTGAATATCTATAATCGCAGAAGTCCCTCAATAAAAATATTACTGGCAGTTTTGCAGTTAGGCAAAATTCCCATGAAGTCCATAAAAAACTGCCTGAAAAAGAAAGATAGGATAGAGTAGACAAAGCAGTATAATTCTGAGCTAGTTGAAATCTGTATTATACCCATTTAACAAGGAAGCTTATTAAAAAATAATTAAAGAAAATGAGTAGTTTTAAATGTAAATTTTATTCAAAATTTCTAATTTTAAATAGGTTTTGAAATGCATAAAGCATATTTTGTCATCATATAATTTATTTTCCCTTATCTGACCTACCTTGCAACTCCAAGAAAATTTCTCTGGCAACGGCATTCTTTTCTAACATTGTAAATAATCTCTTCCTCCACAAAATTTTACATTTGTGTAGTTTAAAACATTTGTGGGTGTGTGTGTTTAATGAGAGTTATTCAACCAAATAAGTGATTACCAAAGATATCATTTTATTGTTTTGTTTTTTATAAGTATGGATAGAATTTTTAATTCAATTTTTTTTAATTTAAAACTCTGTGGCATAGCAATTAGACCATCACACCAAAAAGCAAGTTAGAAAGGGAACAAAGGGCATTTGCCATTTGTTTTGCATTCAAGGAAACATATTTCTTAGGAAATAAAGAATATCTGCCTGCATAAGAGATCAGAAACAAAATAGTGGTGTCATCTACAAAGACAAGGTGGAGCTAATGTATTCCCATCAGATGTCCTGGGAAGGCTTTTGAGTTTTGTTTTGAAATTTACTCAGATAGACAAAGCCCGGGCAGAGAGTAAACAGTGTACTGGAGTTGAGTAATCCAGGTGACATTTCTAGTGTCTAACTTGGGAGAGAAGAAATGTACAAATTCTGAATGAGGTAAAGAATAGGCTCCTATTACTTCACTAGGAGATTTCTGCAGGGGAATTTCTGCAAACTCCAGCTCATTATGATGCAGTAACAAATGCAGTTCTATAGAGACACCTACTAAAATTCCTGATTAACTAGGGACAAACCTGGCTCCTTTTACATCTAATGCTGCTGTATTTACCTAGAAGTCAGCAAAACCTACAATAATGTACCATTATTTTCCTAGGTAAAAGTAAGTGAATGTAAATCTAAATCATCCAACCCTATTGTGCCTTAAAAAGGCAGACGTTCATAGGAAGTAACAGTGGGAACTGCGGAGTTTGTTGTCTGAATTAAATACAAATTTACACACACAAATGACTAAAATAATGAAAGTGATAGATTAGGGTATTGATGCATAATCACTATCTAGAATGCAGAACTTATGAGCAGCCTGATTTTGAGAACAATTACTTGTAATTAAAGCTGTGCTGGTTACCAAATAAATAAATAAATAAATAGGGAAGTCCTTTGTGTATAACACCAATTAATTACTTTCTTTTTCAGTGAGAATAGCTCTTAAATGTCTGTGCTGCTATTTATATCTGACCACCTTCAGGAGTGGTATGAAATATGTATTGCTTAGCAGCTTTCTCAGGATGCTATTTGCAACTCATGCTTTTCAGTCAGTTTTCCTTAAATCCATTTAAAAAACAGTAACATCCGTAAGACTCTAATGTAAGAGTGATATTAAGATTCCTATTTTCTTCATAATTAATAAAAACAAATACCTAGACCCAACTAGACAGTTTGTAAATCAATTTCTCTAGCTGCCACCCCCACTTGAATAGTGATTCAATTATAAACACAGTGATGCTCAGGTATAGCAAGTATTTTTTTCTTGGTAAGGACTCAAAATATGACTGTATTGTATTTAGCCACACAGCAGCCCTGTGGTTCTTAGTCAACCCAAAACAGGAGATGGTGGTGGTTGGTGATTGTGTCACTGAGCACTCTTTGTTTTTTGGGAGCAGGGCAGGGTCAGCTGGCTGTCAGGGGCTGAAAGAGGCTTGGCCACTGGCATCCAGCTGCCATCCCAGCTCCCAAAGGTCTGATTACTGGCTGGCTCATCCACTGTCCCCATTTTGAGGTCCCTGCTGGAATTGGCCCTAGGGAGAGAGGCATGAGCAAATACACCACTCAGTCCCCTCCTCCACTTAGTGACAGAGCAAGTTCTGGATTTTTCAGAATAGTCCTTTTTTCAGGTGAGTTTATTATTTGCTGCGTAACCAACAGTGGCTGAATTCCTTACCTATTGTGAATCCATTCATAAACCAGGCAACTACATCAGTTACAGGGTTCTATGTCTAGATCTGGAGTTCTGAAAAGAAAATCACTGTAGGAAACAGATCAGAGTAAATGTGAAAATGAATTTTATTTGGGTGAATAATCTGAGTGTCATTTTTCTTCTTTTCTCTGTTTTTCCAAGGTGAATGTAACATCTCTGCAATGAATGGTGATCTGTGCTGTGGTTAGAAACGCAGGATTAGAGATCCTGCTGCCCGGGTTCAATTCCTGGATTAATCCTGTATTGCCGTAAGACTTTAAGAGACTTATTTTCAGCTGGGCATGGTGGCTCACACTGGTCATCCCAGCACTTGGGAGGCCAAGGTGGGTGGCTCACTGGAGATCAGGAGTTCAAGACCAGCCTGGCCAACATGGAGAAACCCCATCTCTACTAAAAATACAAAAATTAGCCAGGCATGGTGGTGCCCACCTCTAGTCGCAGCTACTTGAGAGGCTGAGACAGGAGAATCGCTTGAGCCTGGGAGGCGGAGGAAGCAGTGAGCTGAGATGCTGAGATCATGCCACTGCACTCCAGCCTGGGCGACAGAGTGAGACTCTATCTGAAGAAAAAAAAAAAAAGGCTTGTCTTCACCAAGGACTTCATGGGTCCTCTCTGTAAAACTGTAATGGCAAGGCTGTTGTGAAGATTATGTAAGATATATATAAAGAAGTTTTTAGGCTGGGCGTGGTGGCTCACACCTGTAATCCCAGCACTTTGGGAGGCCAAGGTGGGCGGATCACAAAGTCAGGAGATCGAGATCATCCTGGCTAACACGGTGAAACCCCATCTCTACTAAAAATACAAAGAATTAGCCGGGCATGGTGGTGGGTGCCTGTAGTCCCAGCTACTCAGGAGGCTGAGGCAGGAGAATGGCATGAACCCAGGAGGCAGAGCTTGCAGTGAGCCGAGATCGCGCCACTGCACTCCAGCCTGGGCGACAGAGCAAGACTCTGTCTCAAAAAAAAAAAAAAAAAAAGATATATATATAAAGAAGTTTTTACATTGCCCAATCCAAAAGAATCATCATTAATTAGTTGCATTAAAAAATAATAAAAACACAAAAATAAATTATTTTCTCATTAGTATTATGCCTCAAATTCTCATTATATTGATCACTTCTTTGATTTAAGATGTTAAGGCATAAGGTTTTCCTGAAACACATTTAAAAAATAATAACATCAGAAAGATTCTAATGTAAGAGGGGCATTAAGATTCCTGTTTTCTTCGTAATTAATAAAGACAAGTTCCTCTACCCAGCTAGACGTACTGAACAAGGACCTGGTTATACACTTAGGATATTTTCCAAGAAGGACACACACAAAACTCTGAATAGCGATTTCCTCTGTGGAAAGGGAGGGTTGGGAGAAGGAAGGAAAATTTTTATCTTTTATATTTTTCTGTAGCATTTGAATTTTTACTTTACATGGATATATCTTTTACATCACCTACTACAATACTCATTAACCCCTAAGTGGAAATCCACGTTTAAATCAGCTAGTGGAGTACAGGATTCTGAAAGACCGCATGTGAAAGTGAGGGAGCAGTGCAGGAAGTACAGAGGGAGCCCACAGCCCACCTTAAGGTATCACTGGGACATCCTGGGCCACTGAGCAATTCTGGGCCCCAGAGGCCACTGCTGACCCCAGCATGCCCTAATGCAGGCATGGCAGCACATAGGATTCGGGCTCAGTCAGACCTGATGTTGAACAATGGTCTGTTCATCAGTGATCTGTGTGCCCTTAGGGAAGTTCCTTAATTTCTCTGTCCAGCAATTTCCTCACCGGGTATCTTTTTAAAAGGAGGATCATAATGTCTACTTTCATTTCTCCACTTCTAAGTGTGTTGTGAATACTATATAAGCTCTGGCCTAGGGTAGGGTGGGGGAAAGTTAGCAAATCTTGGCTCTTCTTTCCCTCCCCTAACTCGTTGCCCTGTCAACTCGACATTTTTTTTTTTCTTTGAGACAAGGTCTCACTCTGTCACTCAGGCTGGAGTAGAGTGGCACAACTATAACTCACTGCAGGCTTAAACTCTTGGGCTTGAACAATCCCCCTGCCCCAGCTTTCAGACTTACAGGTGCACGCCGCAGCACCTGACTAATTTAAAAAAATTTTTCTAGAGATAGATGCCTCACTGTGTTGCCCAGTGTGATCTCGAACTCTTTGGCTCAAGCAATTCTAATGCCTTGGCCTCTCAAAGTGCTGGGATTAGAGGCATGAGCCACTGCACCTGACCTATTTTTTAAAAATCGTAAACATGTTAGTATTTATTAGAGAGTTAAATCCCCATCCTTTTCTCTCTCTCTACCCCCTCTCTACTCCCTTTCCCTTTTCTTTCTCCCTGCCTTCTCATCTTTGTTTGTGTGTGTCTTTAAAAACCACCAGAAGGAAGCATCCTGACCTCGTTGTTATGAGTTGGATGTCTGTGTGCCCCAAAAGCCATGTGTTGAAATTCTAATGCCCAAAATGATCGTATTAAGCGGTGGTTACAGTTTGAAGGCAGAGCCCTCATCAGTGGGATTAGTGCCCTTATAAAAGAGACCCCAGAGAGATCCCTTGCCTTTCCCACCATGTTAGGGCACAGTGAGGGCAATCTTTATATCTACATACTTCGAGTTCTGGGATAATGTGCTGAATGTGCAGGTTTGTTACATAGGTATATACATGCCATGGTGGTTTGTTGCACCCATCCACCCATCATCTACATTAGGTGTTTCTTCTAATGCTATCCCTCCCCTAGGCCCTCAACCCCTGACAGGCCCCAGTGGGTGATGTTCCCCTCCCTATGTCCCTATGTCCATGTGTTCTCATTGTTCAACTCCCACTTATAAGTGAGAACATGCAGTGTTTGGTTTTCTGTTCTTGTGTTAGTTTGCTGAGAATGATGGTTTCCAGCTTCATCCATGTCCCTGCAAAGGACATGAACTCATCCTTTTTTATGGCTGCATAGTATTCCATGGTATATATGTGCCACATTTTCTTTATCCAGCCTATCATTGATGGGCATTTGGGTTGGTTCCAAGTCTTTGCTATTGTGAGCAATGCTGCAATAAACATACGTTTGCACGTGTCTTTATAGTAGAATGATTTATAATCCTTTGGGTATAATGGAATTGCCAGGTCAAATGGTATTTCTGGTTCTAGATCTTTGAGGAATTGCCATACTGTCTTCCACAATGGCTGAACTAATTTACACTCCCACCAACAGTGGAAAAGTGTTCCTGTTTATCCACATCCTCTCAAGCATCTGTTGTTTCTTGACTTTTGATCACCATTCTAACTGGCATGACATGGTATCTCATTGTGGTTTTGATTTGCATTTCTCTAATGATCAGTGGTGATGAGCTTTTTTTCATGTTTGTTGGCCACATAAATGTCTTCTTTTAGGAAGTGTCTGTTCATATCCTTCACCCACTTTTTGATGGGTTTGTTTTTTTCTTGTAAATTTGTTTGAGTTCTTTGTAGATTCTGGATATTAGCTGTTTGTCAGATGGATAGATTGCAAAAATTTTCTCCCATTCTGTAGGTTGCCTGTTTACTCCAATGACAGTTTCTTTTGCTGTGCAGAAGCTCCTTAGTTTAATTAGATCCCATTTGTCAATTTTGGCTTTTGTTGCAATTGCTTTTGGTGTTTTTGTCATGAAGACTTTGCCCATGCCTATGGTGAAGACAATCTTCTATGAACCAAGACAAGAACCAAATCTGGCAGCACCTTGTTCTTCAACTTTCAAGTCTCCAGAACTGTAAGAAATAAACATTTGCTGTTAACACAACCCAGTTTATGGTATTTTGTTATAGCAACATGAACTGACTAAGACACTCGTCCAAAATGGTTTCTTAAACAAACACACAAAATAACTCCCCAGTGGGAAATTCTGCCTCAGAGTCTAAGCACTTTATGGGTGGGCTAATTTTCTCTGATTCTGTCAGAGTGGAAGTTCAGCCAGAAGCTATTCTTCTATCTAACTCTGAGGAAAATTAATAGATTTTTCTCCTTAGACTTTATTCTAGGCTAAATAATCACTAATCTTTTAGCTTTCATTAGTGGTCTTACTTTTTACAGTTTTAAATTTACTTTTTGCATTTGAGGATGTTTCTCTTACACCTTCTCTAGGTTCTGCATGGCTCACAGTTGTAGCACCCAGTTCTGCATAATCCAGAGAGATTCTGTTTGGTTGGACCAGTGGCCTCCTCCCCACCCTCTTTTGCTTCTATTTGAGGTTTAATTTAAGGGACATGAGTCAGGAGAGTAAGAGGAACGCTTGGGAATTTCTTACCCACTCGTTTTCTTTCTTCCCTTATTTCCAATCTCACAAGCACATCCTTCCAAACCTAGAATCAATTTTATGTTCATTCCCATTTAATATCCTTCTCATCTTATTCTCATGTAATGATCTGAAATACAAATCAACAAAGGCGTTCTCTAATAAAGACATAAAGGGCTACCTTTCCCAGGCACAAATGATAGCCAACAATGCCCACCAAAGTGAAGACTGGATTTGCTGGTTAAGAAGTTGGTTTCCCAGTTCCTCTAATCACTTGTAAGCATGAGTACAAAACCCAGAGAAGAAAACCCTAGATTGTTCCAAGGTAGGCTAGGAGTGAATATTCACTTTTCCAAGGATTGCCTTCTCATTAAAGGGCTTCATGATAGAACCTAAGTTGCAAATTCTTTAAATTGCACTGAAAGTTGCTGGATTAAGATATCTTTGCAGTATAAAAATTGCCATGTCTATAATGCTCCCTACTTTATTTTTGAAATCTGATGCAATTAATAGATACACAGGGCTATTTTCATAATACCCTAGATTCACAAAGAAAGAAGTGAAACTAATCACCTTTTACAAACTGGCAAAATTTTGGGACTGATTAATGGAACTAGTGAATAGTGTAGCCAGCAGAGGTTGCATTTCATCAAACAATTATATGAAGCTCAAAAGTGAGATGCAAGATTTCAGACAAAGAATAAAATCAATTCAGAAAAAGAGAGGATGAATAGATCAAAAGATGAAGAGACGAGGTTATGAAGAGTTGAAAGTGGAAAATGAATTTGAAAACCATTTTGGTTAGAGATTATAAAGGAGAAGGATCGATAATTATTTCATAGTGTTGAAAATCCTGTTAATATGAGTTCAAAGTTGTGAAATGTGATACTTCTTGGAGACAAATCTTACAGTTAATCCGAAGTAATGAGAACAAAATCATCAGAGTAGGCCGAGGGAGGGCTGCTTGGGGGCAAATGGGTCTTTCCATAACCTTAAATAACCAATTGTCTTTGCAGACAGAAGACTGGGGTTTGAGCTTACTCCCCTCCCCATCGATTCTGCATAGCAGTCAAAATGCTTTTCTAAACAACTCAAATATCATCATGTCCTTCCTTAGTTAGAATTGGTCAGTAGCTTCTCATCTTTCTAAAAATCCAAAATCTATAACGTCATCTTTTCATAGGTGGTCTGTGTCCAGGCTTGCCTGGGACTGTCTGGTTTGTGCCTCTTATTCTGGAGTGATTTTTTAAATAACATGTTTTTAAAAATCATGGTAAAATACACATAACACAAAATTTACCATCTTTTCCATTTTTAGGTGCACAGTGGTATTAAGTACATTTATGTTGTGCAATCATCACTGTCGTCCATCTCTAAAACTCTTACCCTGCAAAACTGAAACTCTGTATCCGTTAAACACTAACTCCCCCTTATCCTCTCTCCCCAACCACTGGCAAGCACTATTCTACTTTGTCTCTCAGAATTTGACTACTCTATGCACCTCATATAAATGGAACCATACAGTATTTGTCTTTTTGTGACTACTTTTTTTATAACCACTGCTGCTCTCTTCTGGTTACTATTTTTTTGAATGTTTTCTCCTCCTTTCACTTTCAACCTCTTTGGTCCCTGGAGCTAAAGTGAGTCTCTTGTGCATAGTTGCATCATGTATTTTTTAAAAAATCAATTCTCCCAATCTTTGTCTTTTGATTGGAGATTTTAAAGTATTTACACTTAAAGTAATTATTGATGAGGAGAAACTTACTTGTGTCATTTTGCTATGTGTTTTCTATATGCCTTATAGCTTTTTTGTACTTCATTTCTTGCATTACTATTTTGTGTTAATTGATTTTTTGTAGTAAAATGTTTAAATTCCCTTCTCATTTCCTTTTGTGTATACTATACAGTTATATGTCTTTTGCAACTACCGTGAAGATTACCCTTAACATCCCAAAGTTATAACACTCTGATTTGAATTAATAGCAGCTTAATTTCAATTAAAAAACAACTCTGCTCCTACACAGTCCCTTCCCTACCCCCTTTCAGGTATTGATGTTGCAGAATTACATGTTTAAATATTGCATGGCCAAAACCAAACAATTTTTAAAATGCATGAATATCTTACATTATGTAGAAAACAAAATTGGAGTTACAAACCAAAGTTACAACAATACTGTCTTTTATAATTTCCCATGTATTTACCTTTACTGAGTTCTTTATTTCATCATAGAGCTTCATGATACTCTCTAGTGTCCTTTCATTTCAACTTTGAGGACTCCTTTCAGCAGTTCTTTCAGGGTAGGCCTAGTGGTAATGAATTCCTTAAGCTCTTGTTTATCTGAGAATGTCTTAATTTATTCTTCACTTTGAAAAAACAGTTTTGCTGGATATAGGATTCTTACTTGACAGTATTTTTTTTCCTTTTAGCACTTTGAATATATCAGCACACTGCCTTCTGGCCTCCAGAATTTCTGATGAGAAACATGTTGATAATTTTATTGAAGATCCCTTACTTCTCTCTTGTAGCTTTCAAGATTCTCTCTGTCTTTGGCCTTTGACAAGCAGATTATAGTATGTCTTGATATGGGTCTCATTGAGTTCATCCTACTTGGAGTTCATCGAGCTCCTTGGATGTTTATGTCTTCCATAAAATTTGGGAAGTTTTTGGTCATTATTTCTTCCAAAAATTTCTTTGCTGCAGTCTCTCTCTTTTCTCCTTTTGGAACTCCCACAACGTCCACAATGTATGTTGGCCCACTTGGTAGTGTCCCACGGGTCTCTGAGGCTCTGTTTACTTTTCTCTGTGTTTTTAAGGCTCAATAATTTCAATTGTCTTAACTTCAAGTTAACTGATATTTTTCTTCCACCTGCTCAAATCTACCTTCAAATTCCTCTAGTAAATTTTTCATTTTAGTTATTGTATTTTCAGCTCCAGAGTGTCTTTTTGGTTTCTTCTATTGATATTTTCATCATGTTCATACATCATTTTCTTGACTTTTTACATGACTTCCTTTAGTTTTTTTTTTTTTTTTTTTTAGCGTCTTCAAGAAAATTGTTTTAAAGTTTTTGTCTAGCAAGTCTGTCATCTGGTCTTTCTCCAGGATGGCTTCTGTTGGTTTAAATTTTGTTTTTGAATGAACCATACTTTCCTGTTTCCTTGCATGCCTTATGATTTTTTATGAAATTGAAAACAAGACATTTGAATCAAATAATGTAGTAACTCGGGTAGTCAGATTCTCCCCCTTCCTCAGAGTTTGTTGATTTCTATTTTTGTTTTTGTCCTGTGATTGTTGTAAGCTGTCTCTGTGCCAGGGATTAGCATGAGGTATAAACTTAAAGTCTTTTCAGGTCTTTTTAAAGGCCTGCATCTATCCTTGAGCACACACTGAGACTTTCTAAAGTCCTGAATATGTGGTCATTTTTTTTTTCTTTGAGATGGAGTCTCGTTCTTTTGCCCAGGCTGGAGTGCAGCGGTGCAATCTCAGCTCACTGCAACCTCCGCCTCCTGGGTTCCAGTGATTCTCCTGCCTCAGCCTCCCGAGTAGCTGGGACTACAGACATGTGCCACCATGCCTGGCTAATTTTTGTATTTTTTAGTAGAGACAGAGTTTCACCATATTGGCCAGGTTGGTCTCAAACTCCTGACCTTGTGATCTACCTGCCTCAGCTTCCCAAAATGCTGGAATTACAGGCATGAGCCACCACGCCCGGCTATGTGGTCACTTCTGAATATCCTAGAGTTAAAATGTTTGGCTCCCAAAATAGGAAAGACGAGAAAAATGAAGAGATAGGAGGGCACTGGCCTATTAAATCCCCTGGAAGTTGCTTCAGTCAGAGGAGAAGGGTCCTTTTTGCCCACCCTGGATCTTGGAAGCTGCTGGCAAGTTGCTCCAGGAACCCATGTATTGCTGCCTGACTTGGGACTGGGATCTGAGTAGCTGTTATGAGCAGAAATTGATCAAAACTAGCCATAATTTACTGTCAAAGCTTTCCCCCAGGAAATTGCAAGACTTCAAATGTACTCCAGAGTTTCAAAAGAGTTACATCAGGCAGATTCTGTCAGTGCAATTATTGTCTAGGTAGGAAGACAGATTCCTGGGGCTTCCTACTCTGCCATCTTCCCAGAATTCTGTCTAATCCTGGTGTGATTTTTGACAGCACCCCCTTCATGCACATAAGCATCCAGTTTGGACACTGATTATAAAGCCTGCACCACCAGCCTCATATCATGGCCTCCTCGCCTCTGTCACTGCTGGCCAGATACACAGCTGGTTGCTCCCATTGTGTGGTCCTCTTCTTTCTCTTAGTACTAGACCTCTCAATTATTAGCTGAGCCCCTGTCTCATAGAGTAAAGATATTTCTCATCCTCCCTAGCAACCAGGTGTGGCTCTGGACTAAGTATTAGAAGATGTATGCAAAAAAGATGGATGTAAGTTTGAATAAAGTCCTTAAAGGGAGGAGGTGTGGATCAGGATCTTCCTGATCCTGCTGCTTGGAACATGAATGTGGGGGGAGACTTCTTGGATCCTAGGGCTGAGAGTAACACCTTAGAGATTGTAAGACAACTGCAAACGACTTAATGGTGCAGAGCTATATAGCAGCTCCAGATCACCTACTGTTGGACAGTTATATAAGTGAGAATGAATGCCTATTTACTTTATGTCACATTTATTTTAGAACCCTTCTACATGTAGCTACATATATAGCATACCCAAATAAAATAGAATCTGACACTAGAAGTGCCTAAAATTGACTTCAAGGTGGAAGCCAGTTTCAAAGACTCAGAAATTGCAGGCTGGAAGGCAATTGTCCCTTTTTAGGGTATGGTAAAATGCTTGGTAAAACCATCTTCTGCAATAACCTGGGAGCCAGATCACATACTGACCACATCTTAGCTCTAGGGAAAATTGGTCGGGTCAATTTAAAATTCTGTTGGATGTTTTCTGCTTCTTGCTGCTTTTTGCAAAAGGCCTAAAAGGGAGAGATAAATTCACATTGGAGATAGTCAGTTGGTAAGCAGGGATGGAAGGGGATTTTGTGCTGTAAAGGGCAGAACTCAATGTCTGTAGCATAAAATCTAGGTTGACTGAGAGACTGCTTTAAAAAGTCAGCTGTGGCTGGGCACGGTGGCTCACTCCTGTAATCCCAGTACTTTTGGAGGCTGAGGCAGGTGGATCACCTGAGGTCAGGAGTTCAAGACCAGTCTGGCCAACATGATGAGACCCCGTCTCTACTAAAAATACAAAAGTTAGCTGGGCATGGTGGCATGCACCTGTAATTCCAGCTGCTCGGGAGACTGAGGCAGGAAAATCCCTTGAACCCAGGAGGTAGAGGTTGCAGTGGGCTGAGATTGCGCCACTGCACTCCAGCCTGAGCAACAGAGCAAGACTCCATCTCAAATAATAAATAAATAAATAAATAAATAATAAATAGTCAGCTGTTCCTCTGCCCCCAAATAAAGCCATTGTAAATAAAGCTACATGCTTAGGAAGATAAAAGTTTGTGATCCAAAGTCCTTCTCGGCCACCTCTGTGTGTGTGTGATTTTTCCTTTTTGCCAGACAATGAAAGAGAGAAAGAGAGAGAGAGAGAGGAGGAGGAGGAAGAGGAAGAGGAGAAGAGGAGGGGAGAGGAAGGAAGGGAAGGAGACAAGGGAGGAGAAGAGGCGAGGGGAAAGGGAAGGAGAGGAGAGGGTAAATGGCAGTCCAGTGTCAAATACATTGTGTGGCTTCCTTTCTCAAGCCTATCGTTTCAGGAGTCTCCAAATGCTATCATTCAGTTGAGAGAAAGAGAAGTAAATAGAACACAGGGCCAGTAAATTCAAAAACCAAAGCTGCAGGCTTAAAAACTTTGTTAACTGGCAGAAGTTACTTGTACATGGGATTGATAAGCCAGGAGGTGACTGAGTTTTTGAGGCAATTACATTGCCAAATAAATCGGATGTTTGGCCTGCCGGAGCCTGTGAACATTCAACCCCTAAAGCCACTCCTGGACTTCTGAAGTGGCACTGGCAGGAATGGGCTCTGAAAGCTGGACAGCTGCCAAGAAGGACAAACCCACCAATGCTCATCTCAGATGCTGCCACAGAGGGGAATGGATTAAGTCCAGAGGGCAAAGTCCAGGAACGCTGAAGACAATGTGCAGGGAAGTTCCTCCCAGAGTGCAGGATGTGGAGCTACCAGATGATCTAATGTGCACACACGCAGCACACACTGTTCACCACAGGCAGGAAGCTAGCATAAAATGTTTTCATGGACCGGGCATGGTAGCTCATGCCTGTAATCCCAGCACTTTGGGAGGCCGAGGCGAGTGGATCACCTGAGGTCAGGAGTTCGAGACCAGCCTGACCAACACAGAGAAACCCCATCTCTACTAAAAATACAAAATTAGCTGGGCATGGTGGCGCATGCCTGTAATCCCAGCTACTCGGGAGGCTGAGGCAGGAGAATTGCTTAAACCTCAGAGGCGGAGGTTACGGTGAGCTGAGATCACGCCATTGCACTTGACCCTGGGCTCAAAACTCCATCTCAAAAAAAAAAAAAAAAGTTTTCATGAATGAGTGGTGACTGGAAATTTTTCATCTTTCTCTTTACAGATTGGGGCAGGAGATTGTTATAATTACTCTATGTATTAGCCTACTAGGCCTATCCTAATGAAGTGCCACAAACTATGTGGCTTAGTGTCCTCTCCCAGTTCTGGAGGCTGGAAGCCTGAGATCCAGGTGTTGGCAGGATTGGCTCCTTCAGAGACTGTGAGGGAGAATCTGCTCCAGGCCTCTCTCCTGGCTTCTGGTGGTTTGCTGGTGACCTTGGGTGTTCCCTGGTTTGTAGTGGCATCACACCATGTCTGTCTTCCTTGTTCACATGATGTTCTCCCTGTGTGTACCTGTATTCAGGTATCCTCATGTTATAAGGACACCAGTCACCTTGCATTAGGGCCCACCCTCCACCAGTATGGCCTCATCTTAACTAATTACAGCTGCAATGACTCTATTTCCAAATAAGGTCACGTTCTGAGTGACTGAAGGTTATAACTTGAACATATGAATTTTGGGGAGACCCAGTTCAACCCATAACACTTGATTCCTTCTCTTCCATTGTACTATAAGTATGTCAAAGATAAATAATTTGTCCTTAGTTCACGGGTCACCACAATAGAATTCTACATCCGGGCCTGCTGGTGGGAATTCCAAATTGAAAGAATTTTACTGGCAAGAAATCCTGAGACTTTTACCAGATGCAGTATCCAGATGTAGGCTTAGGATTTTACTACTTGGGAAGTCAGTGAGTGTGTTCCAAAGGGAGATATGCACAGCTCTTTGCAGGGACAAAGGAACAAGCCATAGCAGAAGCTATTCTTATGCTATAATCAGAACAGAATCTTCAGTTTTTATCTAGATAAATGGATACCCAGAACAAAGACCATATTTCCAGGTTGTCTTGCAGCTAGGTCTGGTTATGTAACTAAACTCAGGCTAGGATGCACCTTCTAGGTCATATACTGAAAGGAAGAGGATAATGTATCTTTCTTCCTTCTCTTGCCCCATTCCCCAACTCTGCTGCTTAGAACATAGATATGGGGGCAGCTGACGTAAACTCTGAGGACAAGGGCAACCCCCCAGCAAGGGAGGGATAAGAGAGAAGAATCCTGGATTCTGGTGATGGAGCTGAATCACCACCCTAATACTTGGGCTGCTTATTCATGTAGTGTTCCTGGAGAGAAAATGACTTCCATGCTACCTGAAACCAAGTGGATAGTTTCATGAAGACACTGACCTTCCCTCACTTCCTTACAAAGCCAAGTTTCTTTGCACTTTGGAGCCTTTGCACAGACTGTGCCCACTTCCTCTTCCCTGCTGCCCCCTTCTCAAACTCCCATCCCCCCAAATTTCATTCAAACATCACTTCTTCAGAAGAACCTGTTACCTTCAGACTTGCTCAGGCCCCTCTCTTATATACCCTCGTAGCATCCTATGCCTTGCCTCTATAGCATATCAATCAATTCTAAGTCAACATAGTGGAATTATTTGATTAACAATTGTCTCTATAGTCATAGTTGTTGTCTCTATGACAATAGTCATCTCAAGCTCTTGGGAGCAGGGCAGTTGTATTAGTCAGGGTTCTCCAAAGAAACGGAACCCACAGGATAAATAGAGCCATACCTATGCATAGATTATAGAGGAGATTTAGATTGCACACTGGCTTATGCAATTATGAAGGCTGAAAAGTCCCACAAGCTGCTATCTGCAAGCTGGCCCAGGAAAGCTGGTGGTGTGGGTCTCATCTCAACCAGGGAAGCCAGTGGTGTGAGTTCTGGTTTGAGCCTGAAGGCCTGACAACCAGGAGCACCGATGACTGAGGGCAGAAGAAGATGGATGTCTCAGCTCAAGAAGAGAGGGAGTGAAATCATCTTTCTGCTGTCATTTTATTCTTTCTGGGCCTTCAGCAGATTGGATGGTGCCCACCCACATTGGTGACAGCTGATCTTGTTTACTCAGTCTACTGATCCAAATGCTAATCTCTTTTGGATCACACTCAGACACACTCAGAAATGGTGTTTTACCAACTATCTGGGCATCCCTTAGTGCAGTCAAGTTGATCCATAAGATTAACCTTCACAGCAGTGCGGGATTTGCTCTCTCTGTTAGGCAGCCTCTAAGATGGCCCCAGATCATCCTTGCTACCTGGGACTCCCATCCCCTTCCCTTGAGTGTGGACCCACCTTATTGTCTTGCTGTGCTAGAATATGGGAGAGATAATCAGAGGTTATTTGTGAGACTAAGGAAAAGGCTGTGGCTTCTATCTTGGGTATACCTCTTGGATACCTCCTGCTGGGGGACGTCAAACACCATGTCATAAGGCGGCCCTGTGGAAAGAGGCCCACAGGGGTGAGTTTGAGAGCAGATTCTCCAGCCTTTGTTGTGTTTTGAGACAAATGGAGCCTCAGCTGACAGCTTGACTGTAACCTCATGAGAGATTTTGAATCAGAGGTACCCAGGTAAGCCACACACAGACTCCTGAACCACAGGAACCATGAGATAATAATCTGCTAAGCATTGGGTACATTTCTTACCCAGCAAGAAGTGACAAATACACTACATCACTACATCTAAGCACCTATCTTAATGTTTGGCACAGAGTAGGCTGTCAACAAATCTAGTTAAATAAATAACATATAAATTAATAGATTATCTAATCATAATCTCTCAGGCTCTGTAAATCTTGAGCTCTTTATTATTAAAATGAGTTATATTTGTCTCTAAATGAGAATTAGACAGTCTTCTGTGTTAGAGTATCTTATAAACTATAAGAGATGGCACAAATATTAAAATTGTTTCATCATGTATGTTTGCTGTGTGTTCTAGAAATGATCTGAGGGCACTGATGGTTTTATTTTCTATGAAGGGCCACCCTTGCTGGAGGTGCATACAGAATGTCATATTGTTTACTTTAAATACTTCTCAATCAACCATGGATGTGAGGTGTGTGTTCACCTCTGCTTTAAAGGACATTCTGGGAATGGCAATTAGCATCTAAAAGACCCTAAGCAGAACCCATACCTCAGGGGTGATGAGTTATAAGGTGAAAGATTTTCACCAGGAACCCACATTCCAAAGGAAGTGCTTCAAGTATAATTCTTGAAATGTGCCCTAGACAGTCCAACCATTTTCATCCGAGATGTTAGAAACAACTTCTCACTGGTGAAAGAAATGGCATTGAAGATCAGTGGTTGGCTTGAGGGATTTGGGGGATCCCTACCACCCTTATGTCTGTAAGGAGCTGGAGTAGTTTTGGCCCAGTCTCCACTGGAGGAGGCCTGCCAGCCTGCCACAGACACCACTGTGTGGGCCACAGAGCCAGCCTTTCATTCAGAGTGCAAGACAGAGTGGGACTTCCCTAAACTTCTCAGAATGGTTCCCCATGATTCTTTTTCCATTCCTTGTGCTAATAAATGTCTGTGTGGTGTAATTTTGCCAGAGACTTGCTCTATGTGTAACAAAGGGTTGTGGGGCACCAGACAAATAGCATTCATCTACCTTCAATCCATGGCCACTACTCAAATTCAGCCGAACAACCTGACGTGGTTCAACCTCTCAGTTGTCTCAGGCTAGCTCACAAAAGCAAGTACCTGTAGGCGTTTCCTGAACTTCAGGACTTACTGTGGCCACATTGTCTGCTACCTGAAACAGGGCACTCTGTCAAAACTCAGAAAGACTAATACAATTGCTATTTAATTAATCCAATTTGCCCTAGGTCTCCCCAGATAGAGAATTCTGATGGGAATCAATTTGCTAGAAATAACTCAGGTCTCCAGGCTCTTGCCATGCCTTTGTGCAGGTCTCCAGCTTGTCACAAGCGTGACCTTCCGAGTGACCCTGCACTACCTCAGATCCCCAGCTGTGTCTGCTGCTGCTTATGAATATAGGTCCTGCAGGCACCTGTGAGGCCTTCAGGGCTCCACAGAGAGGTCAGCAGACTGTCCTTGCTCCCCGCAACTCTTTGTCACCCTCTGTCACTCTAGCCCTGAAATGTCCCTGCTTTTACCATGGTCTCAGGGAGTCTCTTCTGCTTTGCAGCTTGTGCCAATGGCAAACCTACTGTCAGGGTCAGATCTCCTTGTGGGGAGAAGAGACAGGAGATAAACACTGTCTCTTTCCCTTTTCTCTCTACATCCCCTTCTGCAAGGAACATCATGCTATAACCCTCTCCCTCCTCCTTCAGCTAAAGCAAAGGTCCCTAAGCCGTCTGGTTCTGAGTCAGCCAGTCTTCCAATCACCAGACACACCAGATATACCCACACCCTTACCACGGACACTGACAGGCTCCAGCTGGGATCTTGGCTACTTAATTAATGTAATTTCATAGCAATACTTTAAAGACATCAGGTCCAAGAGGGTTCTGGTTGGGCAAATATAGGGAATTTTCTCCCCACTCTGTCCTCATAAAAAACAAGTCTTACTCCTCAGTTTCTTCCTGCAGCTCTCACAGTCTAGGCTTCTGCAGCTTGGGAAGAAATGATCAGCTCCTATCCTAAATCAACCCAGCAGAGGAGCTGGAAGGCGGAGGGGATGTTTTCCTGGTAAACGTAAGAACATGCAGAAAGTGGCACTAAGATTTTACATCAACAATTAGTCCTCTGTTAACAAGTGGATTAACACCATTTATAAGTATGAACCCAAGAATGTGCTGGAAAACAGCCTCTCCAAGATGTATTGGGATGGAGCCGTGATAACAGATTAACAAATTCTGGCCAACAGACCGGATATTCCGTTGTTTGACAAACTTAATAAAACAGAGATGCTCACTGATATTGCTTTCTTACTAAATAGAAATATCCAGAGAACATATGCAGAGAGTATAAATAAGTATGTGGCTTTGACAGAGAGTTGGAAGGAAAGCAGAATGTGAGAGACAATAGAAAAGCTAGCTGCCTTTTCTGTATCTTCCAGGGGTTTCCCGCATCCAAAAACTGGACATTCACTGTGAATGAGCCTCCACTAAAAGGCAAAAGCTATGTATACTTCTAGGTATTTTTTTTTCATTTTAACCACAGATAATCAAATGTACTTAGCTTTTGTTTATTTTCAAAGTATATACAGGGCTATTCATCCCAATAACAAGAATGTGAAAATAACGATGTGAAGATGTATCAGGCTCTACATTCAGGGTGCATAGGTACAGGTACGTTTTCTGTATGTGTGTTATACTTCAATGAAAAGGTTTTAAAAATGCCAGTGCTGAAGATCGTAGCTCTTGTCTGGGCCTTGGTGAGCCAACCTTATTCACATACATTTTACTGAGTGCTCTGTCAGGTGTTAAATCCCACAGCAGAGCCTTTGATTGTGTGATTCGTGGACTGAGTGTTGACTTCAGCACTGGCCACCTGAGTCTTGTGATAGTACCTGCATTTTGAGCTCTGATAGACACAGAGGGTGATGTCAGGAACATTAAGACAGTTATGCCAGGGCCTTAGTCAGCACCCAAGCCTCTGCCTTTCACCTGAGAAAGAATTTCCAAACTGCCTGATGAGGGAGGAAACCATGTCCATGGCCCCAGTGGGGTCCAGAGGATCCCCTGAGAATCTGGATGCGAATCCAGAAGATATGCCAGAAAAGACCCACAGATGGTACCCTGAGATACAAAAGGAAGACTCCTTCAACACCAGCCAAGGGATGTGTGTGTTACTGCAAGAAGCCAGCTGGGGATTCTTCTTTAAAAAAAAAAAAGAAGCCAACAGGCCCACGTCTGCATGACCTGTCACAGTCACAAGTGTTGCCTCTGGCTGCAGGCTGGAGAACAAGGCCCAACAAAGCTGCGTTTCAATTGCCCCGCATCCAAGTGGTTTGCAGTCCCGTGGCCATTTACCCAGTAAAGCCCACTACATGTTTTTCTTTTCAATCTAGGTAAATGAAATAAAAACATGCATCTTGAGAGTAATAATTCAAGTAGTATGAAAATTTATTGGGTTGAAAAAGTCTGGAGATGAGTAATGCTTGAACACATTCCAGGATCTTCTGTCTGAAGCAAATCCAGACTGATCTGCAAGGTGACAGTGGCATTGGCACCATGGATGTCACACACCTCTGAGTCAGAAGGGACGCTGACATCATGGCATCCTCATCCTGTGGGGTCTCACGGGGCTGCTCACTGCCGTGTGTGCTCACCCTGGCAGGCAAGAGGCATCCCCAGCAAACCCAGTAGCCACACATGGATGCTCAGCCTGTCGTGTTGTGCATATGACCTGGGTCGTGCTCAATGTTCAGGCTTGGAGCACACTTACATCGAAATAAAATAAGAGAAAATAAGAAAATAAATAAAGTACACATCTTGAGTCTTCTCTTCAAACCCTAAAGATAAGGGAGAAAAAATGGCTCTTTGGAAGTGTGAAAGAGAAAATAGTCAAGCTACTCAGGTATTGAATCTGAGCAGATTATCCTTATCCATCTGTTAGCAACTCCTGCGGGGGCCCCCCACACCACATAGTGATTTTTTAAGCATGCTTTTAAATGGTGCTCAACAGCTTTGGCGTGGGAATGCAAAGAGCAGTCAAGAGTAGAACCAGAGCTGGCTTTCGTGAGGGCGGAGTGGCCAATGACGCCGGTGAGTGATCTCAGCTATGATGGAGGCTTCCCCAGCCCCAAACTCCCTCCTCCCCCTTTCCTTTGTTTATTCAAGAAACACTTGTCAAGCACCTACAATCCGCTAGGTTATGTGCTGGATGCTTGCCCGGCCAGCATGAACAAACTCGGCACTGTTCTGTGTAGTGACAGCAATCAAACACACTGCTCCAAATCCCTGGAGGGGATGGCTCCTATGATGGCGCCCTGGGTGCTGGAGGCGGAGAGGGCCTGTGGGGCTCCGGGCTTGGACCTGTGAGTGGCATGAACACCCAAAAAGCTATCAACAGGTGCGCTGCAGTCAGAGGTACACTTTAATTGATAGGCTTGATTTCAGGATAAAGACTTTTTGAAAATTGGCTCTTAAATTTTTAATATAGTAACACTATATATCAGCTTGTATTTGCATATTTATTTACACAATATACTTTTTTTGTGTCACTTACAGCTTCTCCCCCTCTCTCCCATCTCTCTCTCTCTCTCTCTCTCTCTCTCGAGACCACTTGTTTGGGTCTGGGGTAGGTGGAGTTTCCTGAATCAGCTTTTCATGCTTCCCAGTCTCAGATGGTTCCTCTCTTTGTAGTTGCCCTTTCTCTTCCATGTCTTTTCTTCCAGTCTCCTCCTTACCTTTGTTTTTTAACTTGACTTGAAACACTCATGGATAAATTCGTGTTTTTTATTTTCCCCGTGTCGGGGGTATGTAGGGCTTTTCAAGTCCTCAAAGCCAGCCATGAACCTGCTGGGAGATGCTCTTCTCCCAGGCTTTCAGGACATGGTTCCCACCACACTTCTTTTATATTCCATTCTGTCTGCTGCCTGGGTCATCACAGGCAGCATCTCCCTTTCAGCACATCCCTTGCAATGTCTTATGACTCTGTGTGGCCGTGTAGCACTTTTTTTTTGTTTTTTTTTGAGACGGAGTCTCACTCTGTCTCCCAGGCTGGAGTGCAGTGGTGTGATCTCAGCTCACTGCAACCTCCACCTTCCAGGATCAAGCAATTCTGTCTACCTCGGCCTCCCTAGTTGCTGGGATTACAGATGCCTGCCACCACACCTGGCTATTTTTTTTTTTTTTTGTACTTTTTAGTAGAGATGGGATTTGCCATGTTGTCCAGGCTGGTCTTGAACTCCTGATCTCACATGACACCTTGGCCTCCCAAAGTGCTGGGATTACAGGTGTGAGCCATCATGCCCGGCCCATGTAGCACATTTTGACCATACGGTTGTCCCTCAGTATCCATGGGTATTTAGGTCCAGGACTCCTTGGGCTATCAAAATCCATGAATGCTCAAGTCCCTGATATAAAATGGCCAGGTATGGGTATGACCTACTCACATCCTCCCATATACTTTAAATCGTCTCTAGATTACTTGTAATACCTAATACAATGTAAATACTATGTAAGTAGCTGTTATACTGTATTTTTAAATTTATATTTTTTATTGTTTTTATTGTTGTATTTATCTTTTTATTGTTCTTTTTTTCTTTCTTTTTTTCCTGAGCATTTTACATCCATAGTTGGTTTAATCCATGGATGTGGAACCCATGAATACACAGGGCCAACTGTATACGGTTATCCTCTTTCTTAACGTCAACTTAATCTCATTTTGCAAAAACTGTCAGTAAATTCGAAACCATTCTTCCATTTGGAGAGCTTCATGATCTCCTTCAGGTACAATAGTAGAATTAGCAAACATTTTTGGAGTACTTACTATGTCTTTAGCAGCCTACTCAGCACTTCACTGTCACAATAGTTGATATATCATCTCTCAATTAACTCTCACATTAGTCCTGTGAGGTAGGTATTGTTATTTTACAAATGAGTGAAATAAGACCTGGAGAGTTTACACGATCTGCCTGTAGTTGCATGGCTATCGGTGGAATAAGGAGAATGCAAGGATCCATTGAGTGGAGGAAAAGAGAATTCAGACATAGCATTTCTTTCCTTTCCACTTAATTTGTAGAGTAGAGAAGAAGCCGCTTGTAGATATTTTGCACTTCTATGTCTTAGGGGAGCCAAAGGGAGCTATAACAATCACTGTCGCCCAAACTTGACCTTCATTTGACCCCAGGGAAAATTGAGCAGCCCAAAGAAGACATGGGCTGAAGAGCTTGAACCCCATAAATAACCCCCAAGTCCCTCTATTGTAGCCCATTTTTAGTGATTGAGTCTGTCATAAGGGCTACCATATTTTCCTCAGATACTTAATTATCACCAAAGCCAAGTTGCTGGTTGATCATAACGTGATTTTTAGACCATCTATATAATAACAAAAATGATGAAATGGTGAAAAATTCAGTCAAGTGCTTGGTTGGGCCTTTTTTTTCCTTGTTTATGTAATGTCCAATAAAGCCAAATCTAATTTTTTACAGAATGAGTTGGGCCCACATTTTTCTATAAAAATAGATTTTCAGGGAAAATGGGAAATTGACAATTTCCCTAAGAATTATATATGAAGAAGTACTCTCTTGTATTTGAATAATGACAAGAGATTAGGCATTCCTGCATGCTTTTTCCCCCTTATTAATGAATTAGAATCCACAATTGATTTAAAATTAAATAAAATTCGCATAAGCATCAGTCACGTCTTCATTACCAGTCACTTGCGCTTTGTAAAACTGGATTTCCATTTAAATGGCTTCATGTCAAAATGGGAGTTGACTGTGGCTGTGGGGAGCCCAGCTGGGAAGCAGCCTGACCTGGCCCAGCCCGCATCCAGTGCCCTGGCACAGGCAGCTGTGAGGGGCAGAGCCAGGCATGGGCAGAGGCTGATTGGCAGGCACAGACACAGAGGGCCATGACCAGCCGGAACAGGGGCAGCGGCAAGCACCAGGTGAGACTAATGGATCACGGGCAAGTTAGAGCTTCAGCTGATGACACTGGCTTCTTACAGTAACACACACATCCCTTGGCTGGCTCCGAAGGAGTCTTCCTTTTGTATCCCAGGGTACCATCTGTGGGTCTTTTCTGGCATATCTTCTGGATTCCCATCCAGATTCTCAGGGGATCCTCTGGACCCCGTTGGGACCATGGACATGGTTTTCTCCCTCATCAGGCAGTTTGGAAATTCTTTCTCAGGTGAAAGGCAGAGGCTTGGGTGCCAACTAAGGCCCTGGAGTAATTGTCTTAAGGAATTTTGGCCTCATGATTCACTAGTTGAATTGAAAATGTGAGAAAACAATGTTACAAGATTAATTTTATTTCTTAATTCTGGTGCTGTTTTCAAGAAGTGACAGATTTCAGAATAACTGAATAATTTCTAGTGTCACTTTTTTCTCCCAGTATTAGTATGACGTGCAAAACCTGGTATTTTGAGACTTTTCATCACCCGTCTGGTTCTCTAGGAATCTTTTTAAAAAGTGCAAGTACTTAAAAAAAGAAAAGAGTAAGAAAGAAAGAAAGAAAAAGAATTGTTTTAAAATATACACTTATGTCCATCTTGCCTAAGTATTTTCTAGTATTATCAGCAGGACACAATTTACTATGCATCATTATCTACTCTTATGAAATAATTTAAATATTTTAGCATAATCGATGTCTCCATGCATTGCCTAGCTTAAGGATTGATTCTTACATTCTTTGCTGTCGACCATTGGAAAATCATTACTGAAACCATATTTAAACTGGATTTAAAGAAACCTGAGTGGTTACTCAGCTGGGAGACAGGGAAATCTTCCTCACTCTTGCTCAAATAGAGTTAATCTCAGCTTCTCCTACTCTGCTTATGCATCATTAGATCATAGAGGATCATGAGGTCACAGCAGACTCCTTGATCAGTGAGGACAGTGGGAGATTCCTCAGCTGCTCCTTTCTCCTTGGACAAGGTGGTCACGTGCTCTTGAAAATTCACTCATCTTTCTTCTACAATTCTTTGCTTCTTACTCTTAAAGAATGATTGTACTCTCTCATGTTCTCATCCAGAGCTATTTCTACAAAATTATCAGTTTTACCATGTTATAAACCTGTGTGAAGATATGAGTTCGGAATCTTGGTTTCTTTTCTCTTTTCTTTTTTAACTTAGCTTCTAGAGATGTACTCATCCCAAAGCATTTTCATCAATGACAGCCCTGGAAAGTGAAGCATCTGTGTCTGGGAGTACTCATGCATGTTGCTGCAAAGATCCTGAATAAAATATTAGTAAATAGAAATGGCAGGGCACTCTTTAAAAAGACCAAATGGACTTCATCTCAGAAGGAAATAGTAGTTTAATATTAAGAAATCTATTCATGCAATTCGCCATGTTAATAAATTAGTCATTTGTTAACCTGAACAAGTACTGAAATGTGTCTTAATAAAGACAATATCCAATCCTGACTTTTAGAAACTTTCTATAATAGGTCTAGGTGCATACATTCTTAACATGATAAAATCACACACATGCACACACACACACACACACTCACACATTCATTCCAGTATCCGTATCATAGTATCATGCTTTATAGAAAAACCCTACAAGAGAAGTGTTTCTACTAAAGTCAATAGCAAGTCAAGGGGCCCTGTTATCACCAATATTATTTAAAATTGTTCCAGAAGTACTAGTTAAAGTAATTAAAATAACAAAATAAGAAATATAAATAGTGGAAAGAAGGAGGCAAAATTTTTATTACTTGCAGATAATGTAATAGGATTGTATACCTGGAAAATCCCATGAGGATTAAACCAAGCCTTAGTCAAAAGCAAAAGGAATAGATAGCTACTTCAAATAATAATAATAATAATAGCGTCTTATTCTGCAAATATAAGACAGGAGAAAAAAGCAGAGGCAACATCCACTTATTTGCTCAATGCTTTTTCACTTGAGAGGCTCCTTTGTGCCAAGCCCTAGGGACGTAGCTAAAATAGGAGAGTAGTTGTTCTCCAATCGCTTGCTTTGTAATTAAAGGAAATAAGCAAAATACACTAAAAAGCAAATACACAAGTAGATACACAAGGCTTTTTAGGCAGTGGCAAGTGCTATGAAGGAATTCAGGAGAATAAGGGGATGGGATGTTGGAATTAGAGAGGTCAGGGACAGATGGCTGAGGAAAGTCCTGCATTCTGTAGGGTGGCCCAGGAAGGCCTCTCCTAGAAGATGGAATAGGAGCTGAGATGTGATGGATGAGAAGTATCCACTCATGCAAAGAGCCAGAGGAAGGCAGAGAAGGAAGCACAAACGGAACAGGGAAAGAGCTGCGGAAAAGGAGCTTGGCATGTTAGAGAGATGCGGGAAGGACATAGGATGATGATGAGGGGCTGGGGCAGAATCCCACAGGATGCCTGCTGGGTCTTTTTTTGCATGCAATATGTCACTGAAGGGCAGGAAGGTAGGGGTGTTGGTATGATTTTGTGGACTGCTGAGAAAGCCAACCCCGGCAGACATGCAGAAATAGATTGTCAAAAGTATTGGTGGAAAGCTGTGGCCCAGGCGAGAGAGAGATGGCGGTGAGGTGGCGACAGGGAAACATGCATAGACGTATACTTCAGATGCGGAAAGAACTACCAGGACTTGCTGTCAGGCTGATATGGAGAATGAGTAGGAGGAGAAATGGGGCGTAATTCAGAGATTCCATTCACAGTAGAAAAACAAACAAAAACACGACATGCCTAAGAATAAATTACACAGGCAATGTCCAAAATCTATATAATGAAAACTATAAAAATCTGCTGAAGGACTTTAAAAAATCGCATAATGGAGAAACAACTTTGCTGGGACAGGGCAGATATCGACAAGTTGAAGAAGTCAGTCCTTCCCAGCACAATCCCAATAGAAGTTCCTGTTTTAACATGACAGAAAGGACACCAAGGTTTATCTGGAAGAATAAACATTTACTTGGGATTAACCAGGACAATTCTAGAAGGAGAAAAGAAGAGTAACAACAGAAAACATTCTCTACCAGACACTAAAATGCAACATAAAGCTGCACTAATAAAAACTGGGAGACATTGTACTAGGACAGGAATTAACAAGCAGATTAATAGATCCAATGGACAGTCTAGAAATAAACCCAGCTACTGATCCATTGTCTATATTATAAAAAGGGCATTCCATGCAGAATAGCTGGGGTATTACATGCAGATTGTGAACTAGTCAACTAGCGCTTTGAAAAAATAAAGCTGGATCTCTGTTTTACTTCTCATCAGAATAAATTCAAATGGGTCAAAGATGCAAAAGGATAAAATGAATATGCTGTATTTCTATAATCTTAAAGTGAGGAAGACCTTTCTATGCATCAAACAAAAATTAGAAGCTGTGTGAGGAATGATTGCCAACTGGAACTACATGAATATAGAAAATTGTTTGTATGCCAATGAAGCAAGCAAGCAAGCCAACCAAAAACGCTCCCGTCTATTTGTTCATGACTTTCAAAGGCTATCACCAGCAAAATATGTTCCCATTGCTGTGGGTTGAATTGTGTCCCCTCAAAAGGTATGTTCAAGTTCAAACCCCCAAAACCTGAAAATGTGACCATATTTGGAAACAGGATATTTGCAGATGCAATCAGGTTAAGATGGTCATACTGAATTAGAGTGGGCCCTAATCCAAGAACCAGTGTTTTTATAAGAGAATATTTTGGACACAGACACACACACGGAGAAGATGGCGTCCTGCAGAGGAAAGCAGAAATTGGAGCAATGAAGCTATAAGCTAAGGAGGCTGAGGATCACTGGAAGCCATTAGAAACTAGAAAAGAGGGCTGGAACACATTCCCTCTTAAAACCTCAGAGGCATGGCCCTGCCGACACCTTGATTTTGAACTTCTGGCTTGCAGAATATATTTCTGTGGTTTTAAACCACCCAGTTTGTGGTAATTTGTTACAGCAGTCCCAGAAAACTAATACACACATTAATGTCTAATAGGACACTGAACTTAACTTTGTTAAAACAAAACTTTTCTTCAGTTACATATTAATACATATGTAAGTAAAATCTGACATACCATTCAGCAGACAGTTATAGTAGTTAACCCTGGAGGGTAAGAATAAAGGGACTTTCACTATATGCATAAAGTGGAAGTATGCAGTTTGTAAAATAGTCTATATACTAAATACTATGGTCTATTTAAAAAATTGCATGTATTACTCTTATAATAGAATGAAATTTTAAAAGAAAGAAAATAGGTAGTAAAAGTCTGTCATGATGCTATGAGTGGAGTCCAACAAAATCAATCATGTGAGATGAAAGGTCGTGTTATTGAGCTAACAGACCAGGATGCACATGAGCAGCCAGCCAGCTAGGAGTTCCAGGTGTCCAGATGCTCATTTCCAAATCCATCCTCATCCCAGTTGGACCTTGTCACTGCGATGGCAGTTGTCTGTGCTGGTTAAATACCCATGGGGTTGATACCAGGTCTTAGGGCTGGCTAGGATCTCTGGAATAATGGCTCCATTTCCTACCTGTTTCATGAGCTCGCTGGGAAGTCTGGCCTGAGGAATTCAGCGGACCCAGAGACTCATTCTCTGCCTTTCTCTTCCCAAACTGCATTATTCATCTGCCTGATTCTCATCCCCTCTATGCTCCTCTCCTGCACCCCAGGTACCACAGCCTTAAGAGCTTCAGTCTTGGAGGGCTTGGAATGTGTAAAGGACAGGAACTGATATACATCGTCCTATACAACAGACGTGTAAAGGACAGGAACTGATGTACCTCAGTATACATTTGACTTTGCCTTTCTACAAGGGTGTCAAAGAAGTGTGTGTGCCATGCCATATATTATACCACGATTTAGATAAGGAACACTATAAATGATGTTATTGTATCTTACATGACTCAAAACCCCAGTCTCACCATCCTAATGTTTTCATATTCTGGTTTGAGATTCACATTTCACAGATTATTGGTTATTAACTGGATTCGTTCCACTGGATTGCCCTTTGCAGTATATACTCATTAATACTTTATTTCTTGATTTTTTGGTTGATTTTTTATATAAATACAAACTCACATTTCCAGGACTTTTTGCCATACCCATTTCACTCCTACTTTATGTACACTTTACAGTGGCCCTGTTGGTGACATATGATAGACTATACTGTAATAGGTTCAGATGAACTAAAGGTACATCATTCGATCACCTAAGAGGGTTTTAATGGTTCACTCTCTGATAATTAGCTCTAAGTAGTTGACCCTCAAACCGTTCCCCACAGCTACAGAGGAGAGGGTGCCACTTTAATGTGCTACTTTGGGCTACCTAAAATATTGCAAATCCAATTGCTGGCAACTTGCTCTTCTTCTGATGGAAATTCTGGCTTTGTAGTGCTTTGCAAATGTTTCATCCCCACAATACCTACCATGAAAGTCCCCTTTCATACTCTAGGCCCTCTGGAACCTTCCCCATCTCAAAAAGCTTAAAGCCATTCAGCTAAGAATCTGAATCTTACCTACTACTTCCAATCATTCCAACTCACCTTGGCCTTTCCTTGAGCAAGGAAAGGAACTTGCTGGTCATTCAGCAGACCAACTTGAGTAAGTATCAAAGCAAAATCAGAACCGAATCTTAATGTAGCTGATGTATGTACAAACCAAAGAATGAAGAGCCCATCTTCCTGCGAGAACTGGAAGAGCCTCTTAACCCCCACAGACAAACGTTTTTCTAACAGAAAGGTTATAGGGAGGAGAGGCTGAATTTATTAACCGTCTCCTTGTCCTGCCACTGCCTGACTTCCTTTGGGCTCACCAGACAATGTTTAGGCGCCAGACACATATGCCTGGTGCCATTTGCGTGTCTGTGTTAAAGTTGACTTAATTAGGAGAGTTTACCTCAAATAAATGCTTAAATGAATTCTCTTAGTGGTGTAACATTTTGTCTACTGCCTATTACTGTGCCTTGTGGCTGAAACAGAACAGCACATATAAAGCGTGCAGCAGCTCTGAAGTCATGTTTACACGCATTGATGTGCAGTAGGAAAAGAAAATGGGACTGGGGTCAGGTGAACTCCTGTAGGATAAATAGAGATAAATAATTCAGATTCTCATTATAATAGAGGCATATAGCACCGGTGCATGGGAGCACCCTGCCTTTGTATGAATTGGTATGCAGTGGCTGTTCAGAAGCCATAGCATGTAATCTAGCATTAATATTAACATAAATCAGAGGCAAGAATTAGCAATATTTCTAAAGTCTTATAGGATAACTGAATTCACACTATATTGTTTAGTCCTCCTGGGCATTTTAGTAATTGTGTGATAGAAATGTTGAGGTAGTTGAGATATTCTTTATATTACACTATGAAAGGATCTTTAACACAATGTCTTTAGCAGACAGTTTTGATAGAACGCGTTGAACAAAAAGAAATATGCCTATTTTGGTAATATGGGTATGTTTCATTAGCTCAGCCTGCAGCGATATGACATTACATTCTAAAAGGAATACAATTAATAACAATGAGAGATTTTTAGCTCTCAGAGTGTCGCTGGAGGAACTAAGCGTGATGTCAGGGCAATTAAGCGGAGGCCCTGCATTACCTTTGTCTGCACACCCTTAACATCACCCTGTCTCAGTGTGGTGAATAGTTATTTCTTTAGTGGAGAATTTGTAATTTATTTTGATGTTTCTTATAATTCAGACCACCGCTACAAAAATTATTTTTTTCTCCCTTTTTTTAGGTAAGAAAAAAAATCATTAAACATAACTAGCTAGTAGAAATTAACATTTCTTCAGATTGCCATAGCTGCCATTTTTTTGCTATAAGGGAATGAATGACTGCGAGGGAGATGCACACAGTCACTGCTGGGGATTTGACTGACTGCTACTCTCCTATCGGTACAGCAGGCAAAGCGTGTACAGTCCACATGTTCTATAACAGCAACCCAGGGGAAAAAGTTGTACTTTGAGACTATTAAAATAATCAGCCAGGGTATTTTTTTAATTCAGTGTTAACCTTTATGTTTTATGTTAAATGACAGTGAAGGTTCTGGAACACGGCGATTCCCCAGAGTCTCGGGAGCTGAGATTTCTTTGATCTCTAAAGAGGCTTCATTCCACTCTGCAATGCCGAAATTCTCTTGGCTCCCTCTTCACTGGTCAGTTTTAATAGGTGCAACAAAAGATAAAATGTTTTAAAACATGAAAACTCTGGTTTTTAAAAACAGATGATGAAGAGACTGGATTAAAATCCCCCTTCTGAGTGTCCTATTTGCTTCACACTTTTGGGGTTGTGGTTCTGTTGGGCAAGGAGAAGGTTGCAGGTAATAGGGAGTGATGAGAGGGGGCGAGAGAGGGACGAGAGGGAGAGATAGGGAGAGGGAGGTAGGAGGAGAGAAAGAGGGAGGGAGCCTCGCCAATCATTCCTGACTCCCCAAATTTCCCCTGATGGACTTCTCCTGGTGAACATCTACAGTCTGTAAGCAGGTGTCTAGAAATGTTGCTGCTAAGTCTAAGCCTTGGGGCGTTAATACGCAACTCCATTTCCACTCATGAGTAATGTATTAAAATTTTGTAGCTAATAAATTCTTAATCTGAGAAGCTCCAGGTTATTTCTTACTTACACAGCGACTTGGTTAATGGAACACCAACCTGGCCATGGCTCTGGCTGCCTGTTATTTTCTGTACTGTTTTCCCAAGGCTTTCAAATGCAGTCAGCGCCACTGCTAACTCCCTCTGCCCGTGACCACTGCTTAGTTCCTGCATATATGCAGAAGCACACACCTCTTCAGACAATTAAATCACACCAAACTGCTCGGGGACTGGAGACCTGCGAGTGCTATGTGAGCAGTCCCCCTCCCCTGCTAAGTATTATTGACAAATCCATCAAGGGCAGTGATGCATTGGTTTCCACCTTACCTAGAAGGACACTAGGGCAACGGTGACATGCTGTCACCGTGGTAACTGCGGCTGAAGTGAACAGCCTGTTAGGATAGGTGACCTCTGTTGGCAGTGCGCCTAGAGATGTAGCACTCACCCGGCTGCCGTGTCATGGGGACCCCGAGGAGCAGCTCAGTGCCCTCAAATTGATTCATTAGGCCCTAAACATATCGATCGCTCCAATTTGCAGGAATTTATTATATTGATATTGGACTGATTAACATTTTGTGCCAGACTGGTTCGATATGTGCTTGTAACAGCTTTTAATGATTAATTGACTTTTATGATTCCATCTCAGGGCTGTCAGTGAGCTGTGAACTGTGGGCAGGCTTGCTCCTGGGCTGTCTCTCCAGTGGCACAGGGCAGTGATTGAATACCTAGGAAATTAGTGTCCTTGCTGTCTCATTTTATGAAAGATAAATGCTATGACATTTAATACAGACCTTAATTTAGAACAGAACTAAGCAGATCATTTTGCAATTTAATCATAAACAGGTAAATATCAAAACTTGTTTAGCATTTTGCAAGTTAAGCACACAGAAAACAGAGGTATAGTGGAGCAGGCAACTGAGGGGGAGACAGCAAGAGGTAAAATAAAATAATAAGGGCAGGAACTGCGCAGCATTTTAATAATCATGTAATTTATTAGGGCCAACATCCGAGCCCATTTTTCAGTCCAGAATATACTGCTCTCATTCACTCAGTAGTGAGCCGAGGGTGTGCCACTTGGCGCAGGCTGAAAAGTTAGCATTTACCTTCCCTGCCACAGGCAGCCCTGCAATATTGCCTGGTGAGTCAAGGAAAATACATTGATTTGCCACAAAAGTAAATAGCAGAATAAGGGGCAGGCTCTAGTTTAATATGTGCCCCTGACATGTAATAAGGGGAATATCACATTCAGTATGGTTTATGTGTTACCTAAAACAACCATAAACATTATGAAAAGACGACAGGAGAAGATGAGATTTTATTGTGCTCGCTAACAACAGAGAGAGAAGAGTAGGAAGGCTGGGGACTGTCAACTCACACCTTCTCGCATTCATATTTAAAGTGTATTTTCTTCCTTTCATTTTAATTAAAAGACTTAAGTTAGGGGGAAACTGTCTAAACATCATGTCAAATTATTCATGTTTGTACATATAAGGAATAAAATGGAATGGTTCTCCTGCTCACAGTTCTTCTTTCTTCTTTACCATTCCATATTTTTCTATGTAGCAGTGCAGCATAAGGACACCTTCACTTGATGTGCAAGTGTCAGTTGTTAAAGTGTCACCTAACCATGGGCAGTGTACATCGTTTATGGCCCTTGTCTGAGATACACTCAAACCATAGCATTTTTATTTTATCCGGCCCTCCACTGGTGAAAAGAATTGGAGGTCACTCAGTCTCCCATCATAGAGTCACTAGAAACTCTATCTTGCTGCTCTGCCCATTTTCAACAAAGGCCTAGGCCACCTCCCTCCCTCAGTGTGTAGACAAGCTACCTGACATCATCTCCATTTCAATTTGGAACTATGGCATCTTGTGATTCTTGTGATCCTGGAGAGCAGGATTTAAGCGGGCTCCCTGCTATGTGCTTCTCCACTTGGACACACACCTACAAGGGCAGTCTTTGAATGTGTGTATTTCACCTGTGTGGTCGGGAGTGCCCTCACCTCGAGTCTGTCTTATGCCGCGAGCCTTGCTTGGCATCCGTTGCTGTTGGCCACACATGGCATCACGGTCCCCTCCCTGTTCAGCGCCCAAAGTGTAGATAGGACAAGAGGTTGGAAAACCTCAAAGTGCCTCTCTCCTGTGTGGAAATTGAGAAAACACAGACATAATTGCTTCTGTTGGATCACAGGCCCGAACAGCAAAAGACATTTTAAACATCTGCCCTTCCTTTGATTGGTTCTACTCTACATCCTCTCTCTTTTTGGCTACTGTTCATTATTCTGCATTATATTCATTACTGAGAAATCTTCTCCAGGCCAATATTTTCATTTGGATTCATTTGGAAAGATGACTTGGATTCAGGGTATTAATCTGATCCAGCCCCACACAAACCCATAATAGACTATGACATACCACATATAGATAAATTCTATAGAGAGAGCTGTGTTTCAGGCTTAAGGATCTGATCCTCTCTATTGTGCCAGAAATGCCATATCCTCAGGCACAGAGGGGAAAAATGGGTCTCTTTCTGGTTTCTCTGCTTTACCGGAAAGGGGAAAGGAGAGAATCAGGGCTGTCCCAAAGCTCTACTCTGGGCTCACACTGCACTCGTGCTGCAGCCCCGGAGTTCCTCTGTGGGTGTGGAAACACACAACCCAGGCACACCAGGCACACACAACCCATACTGCCGATCCGTCGCTTATGTGCTGGTTCTGTGAATTTTCCTGTGTCAGGGAGAAGTCATCCTTTTGAGAATCTCCGTGGCACTTCATGCTCACCATGCTCCTTGGATTAGAATTCAGATTTCTTCCTTTGGTCAAAGTTTATTGGTTTCATCTCACTGGTATTCACTCTATAGGGAGAACTTCAGGAGTCACTGAATACTCTCTGGCCTCCTTGCTTCCAATCACTGATCGAACAACTTTCTGTATCTATTTTATCTTCTGGTTCTGCTGTCAGATACCTGTCATACTATTAGCAGGAATTCCATGAAAAATTTAACAGGAAAAAAAATGTTGATTCCCCAAAGTGGACTACTGAATACATTCTTTCCTTATCCTGTGGGTAATAGCCTTCAAAATGCTTACCTTTTAGTGAACATTTTAACTCAGGCAGAAAAAGGTATGAAAAGATTGGGAAATGATCTCATTCTAAAGCTAGCATCTAAGGAAAATATTCAAAAATTCAAGCAGAAAAATTCAAAGTGTCTTATTTTTTAAAAACACTTTTTATCTGTACATTTTGTTAGTAAGGCTTACCAAAGGACCACTATGGTATGCTTTACTTCATAGTCATAAAATATGACTGTCTTTAATTAATTCTTTATATGTAATAGAAACTCTAGTACCAAATATTTTACATTTTTGACATTAGAATTTCTATTCTACATGGGAATTTTACTTAATAATTATTGCCATTAAACTTGATAGCATAATTGATCACACTGGTTTGAAGACTTATTTTATTTTATTCTATAATCATATTTTTGTGCCTCTAATCTAAACAATAATATCCCCAGGAAAAGGTATCTTCATTTAAGCATCTTAGTTCAGGCCGCTATGACAAAGCATTATAGACTGGGTGACGTACAAACAGAAATTTATTTTTCACAGTTCTGGAAGCTAGAAGTCTGAAATCAGAGGACCAGCATGGCTGGGACCTGGTGAGGTGCTCCTTCCAGGCTGCAGACTGCCTACCTCTCCATGTGTCCTCAATGGGTGGAGAGAGATTGAGCTGGCTCTCCGGCCTTTTCTTAAGTGGGCACTAATCCCATTCACGACACTCACGAGGGCTCCACCCTTGTGACTAATCACCTCCCAAAGGCCCCACTTCCAAATTTCATTACCTTGGGGATTTGATTTCAACATAAGAACTCTGGGGGGACAAGAACATTCAGTCCCTCTTATCACTTAGGAAAAGAATTTTTTCTCAGGTATTTCAGTAGCCACATGAGTTGTGGTTTTGAACCTAGCCAAGCTTATCTCTTAATCTATCTCAATAAGGCCCTAGAAAGAAAGCCTTTCTTGGCTTCCATGTGTTGGTCTTTGAAGGGATACTGAAATGCCATATCCACCCAGAATTTCCAAATATCTAAACCTTGGTTGAAATGCATATAAACATCTGGTTTGAGGTGATGTCTTGATGTCTCACTTTTTATCTAAACATTTCAGCAGTGTGCAGACAAAAAGATCGACTTCTGAGTCATCACTGACTGATTCTCCATTCCTTTCCAGCACTGATGATTCCTCTGCCTGAGAGCAAGGATATCTGTGTTCCCCGCTTGGGTGGGGTTGGGGTTCGTCCTGGGCCTTGGAGTGGGTGTTTGTGCCACTCACCACTAAGTGGGCTTGTGTGCTGGCTGGCAGTGCTCCTGGGGATTGGCTGAGTGGGCTGTAGGGGAAGGGGTTTTTTTTTCCCCTTCCTTCTTCTCCCTATTCCAGGTGGGAAGGTAAAAATGGATGAGCAAAGGGATGCTCTGTTTTCCTTTCTCCCAGGTGTGGTTCTACCAAAATGAACAATTCCTAAAGTCCTGCCAGGGTTGGGGAGAAGAGACTCAGGTCGCCAGCTCTGGGTGGAGGAGCTCCGGGCAGCTTCTGTAGGAATAAAGACTCAGTACAATTGAGGGTCTGGTTCTTCATTCTGACTCTTAGTAGCTGTGTGGTCTTAGCCAGCTTACTTTATGCTGCTGGCTTCTCCTTCTTTAGCTCTAAAGTCAGGTCCTTTCAACTTTAAAATGCAATGCCAACCTTGGCATCTCACCCGTGATCTGGAGTTAACTCCCCTTCCCAATTCCTCTAATTCTGGACTATCAGGTATTCCTGACACGGGTGTGCTGGGATTTTAACCGTAAGCTTTTAAGGAGAGAGGGGGAAACTGGACTATTTAGGGCAGGGACTCAAAGGTGCAATGCCAGTGTAGGACTGCCCCTGAAAAAGGGCATCCAACAGCCAGAGTCCCTTGATTTGAAGCTCCGAGGACCAATCTGTGTTGCACCCATGTCAGGGGGCCTGACCTGGTGACCCAAGCAGGCACCAGATCCCACAGATGAAGGGAACACCACAGCAGGATATGAGACCATCGTGATCCCACATCAGTCCATCTTCACTCAAACAGGCTTTTCCAGGAGATGCTGGGCACAGGGGTCAGCACTCAGGCTTCACCAAGGTTCGATGAGAGAATGAGGAGGAGAAAGGGACCAGGAAGTGGAGTGTCATGAGGAAACTGAGCAGAGGGGATGGTCTGGCTGCAAGCCAGGCTCTCAGCCACATGATTCAGCCGCACAACCTCAGCCTTTCCTGAGGATGCCTCATGTGCTACTTGTGGAAGAAGTTGTGAGGGGATTTTAAAAACCTACTTAAAATAGAGTTATTACAAAAGTATGGGGGAACAATGCAGGTGTTAGATAGAACTGGACTGAACTTTGAAAGATGCCGTGTTATCTCATAGAACCTCCCTCACAAACTTCTGGAGTTTCAGGAATTTTTGGCTTAGGATCCTGCAGGGCTCTTTAGTCCATCTGGAATTAGATCCCAGTCTGGCCTCAAGTCCACATCCTTTGGATTGCACCATGTGGCCTGGGGGTGCAGGTGGCTGGGGCCATCATTCCCCCAAGACAGAGGGCTGAGGGCAGAATGTCCATGCAGGGACCCCTACCCAGCCAGGTTTGGGTCTAACAGGTATGGGGATGAGAGGAACAAGCAACACACAGCTAGAGACTCTGGAGTCCTTCTGGCTTCCTTGGAGCTGGGAGGAAGCTTCCAGCACCACATCCCATTACTCAATCCTGCCTTATTCTTGGATCCTAAACCCTGGTCTCCACGTTCGAGTTCTTGCTCCCTGCCGCTCAGGCTTCCCGGTGCTGACTGCCCAGCTACCGAGCCCTTGTGTGCTGAAACAGACTCCCTGCTCATCTGCCCCGGCTGCCCACCTGCAAGGAAGTGCTGGCCCTTCTTGGAGATGACTCTAGAAGCTTCCTGGAGAGAACTCATACTCCCCAGGGCTAGCTGGCCTTCAGCTCGTGGCCTTCCAGGTCAGATGCTTCTTTGCTCAATTATGCCCATTTCTGAACCAGCAAACAAATCCTAAGTAGTTACAGAAATGCTCAAAAACCCCAGATGAACAAAGTTTCTCCTCAATATTTTTATCCAGTAGACCCAATGATTACCTCTGAGGTTAAGTAGAAAAATTGGGCCGGGCGCGGTGGCTCACGCCTGTAATCCCAGCACTTTGGGAGGCTGAGGTGGGCGGATCACGAGGTCAGGAGATCGACACCACGGTGAAACCCCGTCTCTACTAAAAATACAAAAAATTAGCTGGGCGCAGTGGCGGGCGCCTGTAGTCCCAGCTACTCGGGAGGCTGAGGCAGGAGAATGGCGTGAACCCGGGAGGCAGAGCTTGCAGTGAGCCGAGATCGCACCACTGCACTCCAGCCTGGGCGACAGCGAGACTCCGTCTCAAAAAAAAAAAAAAAAAGAAAAAGAAAAATTGGGGCATAGGAAGTGGAAAGTAACGTAAGCAGCAGCAGGAATAGGGTGCAGAATTATTTCTCATTTGCATTTGTTTGTCTCTTGTGGCTCTTCTGTTTTTCACTGTGTTTGGATCTCTGGGAATAAATTTTTCAAATTGCATGTTAATTACTGCATTTGTGGCTTCCGTAGTATCAGACACTTTCAGGAAATATTACAGTTATAATTTCTAGATTAATAAAACTGGAGACAAAGTTGACCCAGTAGACATAATTTAGTGTACTTTTCAGAAAGCTTCTGATAAGGCCCCTCCTAAAAGGCTATTAAGGAAAATAAACAACCATAAGGTAGAAAGCAAAGTCCTGTAAATTACAGCATCCGAAGGAACTGAACCAAGTGAAGAAAGTCACAGCGCCTGCTTGTATTTTGTTGTTTACCTAAAATATGTGGGCAATTGGTAGTGAAGATTTAAAAAAAAAATACCCTTCGAGTTTTCATCAAGTCTGATTGGCTTTGAAATTGTCGGGCCCTCTAGAGAAATAAACATAGCAAAGGCTTTGAGGACCACTCAGCACAAAAAAGTGCAGCTGTATGTGAAGTGTGGATGACGCTTGAGGGATAGGGCCAGTGAGAACACACACACACACACACACACACACACACACACACACACACGCACCTGCGCACACACATGGTGAAGATGCCCCAGTCTGGGCTCGGAGGTCGGATTTATTTGGATTTTTTGTAAAGCTCTAAATAAAATCCCTCAGGAAAATAGTACAGTTAAGGAAAAGATGAGCACATGCACAGAAAAAAAAAGAGAACACCAGGCCCAGAAATAGATAAGGCAGCCCTAGGGGAGACCTGGGAGCTCCTGCTTGTTCTGACCCCTGTGGGTGCAGGGAGCAGGGCTGAGGCTGAGTCTCCAGAACAACACAGGAGGAAGACCAGCTCCCCTTAGCATGTCTACATTGTAGGGTCATTTATAATGATCTCTATGCAGATTTTTTGGACAGTCTGCTTTTCACTGAAATAGCGATGATCTTGGTAAAGGAACTCTTACTGTCTATCTGTGTTTTTTGAATTCTGTCCTGAAAGGCACAGCCTGGCCACCAGTTGACTCCATGAGGTGCCTGGGTCAGGAGGTGACCACACCGCTCAGTTGGACTAATCCCCTTTCCTCACCCCATGGTGGATGCAGACCCAGCACCCGTGCAGGCTACAGGAGAGGAAGGGGAAGCCTGGGCTGAACGGTTAGGCGCAGACCCATCACCCGTGGGGCTGTGACCAGGAACCCTCCAGAACTCACCAGCTTGTTTTTTTCACCTATAAATGGGAGTTCTCGTCAACGTATATCTCACAGGAATCACAGGAAAAAGCTTAACTAATCCTTTCATATAATGATGTGGAAGCAGTTTTTAAAGTCAGATCATTAGATTAAAGTGATATGTCAGTGTGGCCAATGCAGAAAAAGGCCATTCTACATAAAATTCTTAATTTAATCGTGATAATGCCTAACATGTGCTGTTCACCAGGTACAACTCGTGTGCGATGCGTATCTGATCCTGTTTAGTCCTCACAGAGACTTTCACAAAACCCCACTGGACACACAAGGATACTGAGGCACGGAGAGGCTGAGGAAAGGGCCAAGCCCATGGAGCTGACTAGCAGAGCAAGGATCTTAACCACAACAGACAGATTCTGGAGCCCACGGCTCATCCTCCGTCCTCCCATATTTATGTAATTTCATACAATATGGTGTGTACATGGCTGTGCCATAGGAGCTAACATGATTGAAGCACCTGCTTGTACTTAGTACCAATCCCTTGGCGAGCACTACATTTTTTTTTTTTTTTTTTTTGAGACAGAGTTTTGCTCTTGTTGCCCAGGCTGGAGTGCAGTGGTGGGATCTTGGCTCACTGCAACCTCCACCTCCAGGGTTCAAGCAATTCTCCTGCCTCAGCCTCCTGAGTAGCTGGGATTACAGGCGCCCGCCACTACACCCAGCTCATCTTTTGTATTTTTAGTAGAGATGGGGTTTCGCCATGTTGGGCAGGCTGGTCTCAAACTTCTGACCTCAGGTGATCTGCCTGCCTCAGCCTCCCAAAGTGCTGGGATTACAGGCATGTGCCACTGAGCCCAGCTGCATCTTTTAATCATCATCCAACTCAGTGAAATCAGTGCAATCATCATCCTCATTGAAAACAATGCAGCGTCTGTATAGATAGTTCTGGTCCAAGACGTTTCTTTTCCTTAGGTAGGTCAACAATACCAGAGACATACCCAGAGACTGCTTCCTTTCCCTTGTGTGGCCACAGAACCCAGTGGTAGGTTTTGCCTTCTCTGAAGTCCAAAGAACTGATCCAAGTAGCTCACTGCTCAGGACACTGGCCCAGGCTTTTTCAAGGTGACATCCAGACCCAGGGTGAGCACAAGAGGAAGCTGGCCCAATGACGAGGGACCCATCACACTGGGGACCGTCCTGACCATTGGAGAGTTTCTAACTCATCTTTGTCAACCTGTGTTTATTTTGTTTTCAGAAGAGTGTTAGCTGGGGTCCTGAGCACACCATTGAGTGATTGAGTGACTTGGAGGGTTCTGAAATTCTAACTTTATGTTCGTGCACATGAAAGTTGTATATATATACATATATATATATACACACACACATATATATACACACATATACACATATATATACATATATACACATATATATACACATATATATACACATATATACACATATATATATACACATATATATGTTGCTAATCGTCCTTAAAATTTAATTTTGCAGAGCCGCCCTCTCCTTACACATTTGGGGTTTTCTGTGAATAAACCCGCCATTCGAATCTAGTGAAATAACATGAATGCCCTTAGCCAACCCCTGCGTCGAATTATACAGGTCTTGGTACAGGTAAATCTCTCAAAGAGAGCTGTCCTCTTCAATCTTCTCACTCATCTTCCATCCTCTCAATCTAGAGCATGAATCGGCCAGCCCCAGTGGCTCACGTCTGTAATCCCAGCACTGTGGGAGGCTAAGGCCAGAAGATCATTGAAGCCCAGAAGTTTCAAACCAGGCAGTTCAAAGGGGAACAAATTGAGACTCCGTCTCTCTTTCTCTCTCTCTCTCTGGTTCTCTCTCTCTCTCCATATGCGTATATATATACATATATATACACATATGTACATATATATATATATATATATATATATATATATATATATATATCAGCCAGGCGTGGTTGCATGCACTTGTAGTCCCAGTTACTTGGGAGGCTGAGGCAGGAGGATTGCTTGAGTCTGGGAGGTTGAGGCTGCAGTGAGCTGTGATCACACCACTGCACTCCAGCCTGGGTGACAGAGTGAGACTCTGTCTCAAAATAAATAAATAAATACAGAAGTAAATCAACAAATAAGCATGAATATCTCACATGGCCACATGTTCATGACTGAGATTATTAAATACCAAAGTGACTCGGTTGCTGGAAAGCTGCAGATTCTCACTAATTCTGCCACTAAGGAAGTGAATAAGCCTGAGGGCATCATCCTGGGGCAATGCAGTTGGCTGTCCTTGTCCCACGTGCAGGCCAACAGGTATTCCGAAGCTCTTGCTCTCTCCATGATGGGCCATCTTCACCACAGGACGAAATCAAGGAGTTAGAAAGTATGCCTCACTCTGTCCCATCCTGTCACTTGCTAGGTGAAGGGTGCCTGGCCCAGCAGTGTGCAGAAGGCTCAGGGCATCCTGCTCAGGTCTTCAGGTCTTCAGGTCTCCGTCTCAGGCACTGTGTCCAGCTCACATCATCGGGGGTTTGATCGGAGCCCAGGTGTGCGCTTGTGTTGCCTGTTGGAAAAATTTCGCTACGAATATCTCCCTGTTTATACCTCAAGAATGTTGCTTCTTCAGTGAGCTATAAGCATAATGCGCTTTAGGCTGTGTCTAAATAATGTATTTCTCCAACCAAAAAGCAAAAACTCAGATGGTTTGTGCCATATTTTTGTATATTTAGAAACAGCTGGTTGATTGACTGGATTTTTAATTTTTCACAGGAATGTTTGATGTCGGGGAGACTGCGCCTTTAAAATCCTCTGAGGAAAGAAGATTTCTATAAAAGTTTTCTCCCATAAATATTTTATGTTTCACTGAATTACTATGAACAGAAATTCGGTGATGGAAGGGAAGCGCCTTCTCTGCCCCCGCACCAACCAAAGGCCCATTTCCAAACTCATGGGCACGCTCTGCCAACTGGGAACCTGCCCACTGAAGCCCCTCTTCAGGATTCAGTTGCCTTTGAACCCTTCTATCACATTTTAGAATTACTCTTCCGATTGATTTGTGCTATCTGGCTGCCGTAATTTTGAATAAACAAGCCTGAATATTTGGTCAAAATGCTTAAGTCATCTGAGTTGCAAAAAATATAGCCAGACTGATTTCATGACTTGTGCATAAGATACCCAATATATATTCATTAGGTATATATTCTATCAATATTAAATATTTATTAATTTTAATATACTAAAATATTACCATATAATTACTATATGTTATATAGTAATAAAATATTGATATAAATGAATGTATAATTAAGAATGTAAAATATATTGAATTGAATGATATCCCTCAAGGCTAATATATATAGGTAAGTAAAATGATCTGATTCAAAGAGCTACAAGACCCTGGATGGAAAGAGGAGCTACTATTTACTGAATATGAAGTAGGTGCTAGGTGTGGTGCTGGTTGCTTCCTAAATGATCTCATTTAATCTTCACAGAAACCCAGGGGGTAGAGCCTACTTTCTCCAGCTTACAGATAGGAAGCCTCAAGATTCAGATAAGTGAGGGAACTCGCTCAGGGCTGCACAGCTAGTAGCCAGAGCAGCTTGAAAGTTAATCTAGGCCAGTCTGGTTCCATAGGCCGTGGCTTCACCCCTTTTTGCTCCCTCGAACCTGCTCCCTTACAGGGTTCCAGTAGTCATCCCGATTCTGCCTGGAAAATTCTACCACTGTGTGCACTCGGCAAGATTAGAAAGCAGAACTCCAATAGTCCGTGATGAACATGCACCCATGTGGCCCGCGGTGGAACAGGTGGGGTAGGAATCCTTCTGCCTCTTTTACCCAAGTGTGGAGGAACATATCGGATGGGCTGACTATGCCCTTGCATGCCTGCTAAGGCACAGCAGGTTTGACATGATAGGACCCTCACCTCCCACCGTAATTGAAAAGCACTGACTCAGGGCCCAGGAGACCCAGGATAGCCAGAGAGAAGGAGGAGTGAACAACCCAGGTGTTTTTCACCAAACAGTTATATACTTGGAAACATTCACAGGGTGGCATTTTTTCTTGTGCACAGGAATGCTTGATGCCACTTCCCCTCTCTTATTAGACACAGGCTGCTCCTCGCACAGGGAGTTGAGCTAATGAGGTCGCTCTCCTCTGAGATGTTATTGTGGCCATGAAGAGGAAAGAGAATAAAGGAAGGACAAACCTTGTGTTGCAGAAAAAGTCAGGTTCTTGTCACACAACCAAGAAAGATCAGGCTCGCAGACACCTAGAAAGGTGAGGAGTAGAATTTATTGGGCAAAAAGGAAAAAGGAAAAACAATTCAGCAGAGTGAGATGGAGTCCTGCTAACAGGCTCTGCACCTCACAGACTGAATCCCAGGTCCCCAGCCAGGAACAGGAGAGGCCAGACTCCTCCCCACTGCAAACGGTGCAAACTTCTCATGGCTCCACCCTGTCCTCCCGGTGCGCACGCTGGTCAGAGGTTCTCCGGGGAGCCCTTTTTACTTGGCTATCTCACTTGAGACCTGAGAGTCCCGTGACGGTCAGCCACAGTAAGACACCAAGGGTTAAACCTTGAGGTTGCCAGCTGCAGGGTGAGGGAGGAAAAGCACTGCCATGCGCTGCCTTCCTGTCATCCAGGCAGGACACCCAGGTTCAATTTATTCCTTGCCCTTTGGGTTCTGATAAGCCAATGAGTAAAAACAAAAACTTACAAGAAAGATTATTTAAAAATAGATTTGCTATATATCAGAAACAGCTGTTAATTAGGCATGTTGAACTTCTTCCTCATGCCAGGCTTCATAATGTTTATGAAAGTTGTAAACTCATTCAAGTTAACAAGCGTTTGCCTGGCACTTGCCATGTGCCTTCTTGAACGATGCCAGGTAGGAACATGAAGTACAGTTACCTGACAATTTAACTACGATAGTGCCCCTTCTACTGTGGGTCTCAGGGTTGGACATTCTGTGTCATCTTAAAGAGGTGGCCCTTATCAGAGGGGAAGAGTAGGCTCTGGAGGTGCTGGACAGCTCCGGGACCTTGGCTGAGTTACTCAGTTCCTCTGACCTTTGGTGTTCCCATTTGTAAAGTATATAAATACTACTGAGACAACCAGGTAGGAAGGGCTCCGTGGCAGAACCTGCAACCGACCTGCACACTGGGAGGAATGCACACTGGGGTGCAGCATGGAGAAGTTCCCCGTTTGCAGCTGGGAGGAGCCTGACCCCTTCTCTTCTTGGGTGGAACCTGGCATTCAATCTGCGAGGTGGGAAGCCTCACTAGCAGGACCTTGGCATTGCAGAGAGTCCCTGTTTCCCTTTTTTCTTTTCTGCTCTGTAAATTTCATTATTCTCACCCTTCAAAGTGTCTGTGAGCCTAATATTTCATGGCCATGTGGCAAGGACCCAGCTCTTAGCTGAATTAAGGAGAAAATCCTACAATACTGATTCTTTTTTGCTAGTACATTTGAAGATTAAATCGCATCATGGAAAACATTCAGTAGCGCAGCCTCTGGCTCCTAGTAGGCTCTCATTGTTATTACAGCTGAGGAGGTGGGCCTTCTACATGGAGTTCCACTCATGCGTGGCAGAGCAAGGCCTCAACACATTTGTGAGAGGCTAGGTTCAGCTTATTTTAAAAAGCATCATCAAGATTCGATGAAAGGTTACAAGCAGGACAGCTGAAAACAAACATTTTAGGTCTTTGCAGTATGGATGCAAAAAGGGTTTCCCCTCTTTTCAGTGGTATGATTTGGGAAGCACTGACTAAAGTGTTTGGATCGATGAGAGGGAGGTTGGTGGTGAAGGAGAAAAGAGGGAGGCCTGTTAGCCAAGATTTGCAGGTGTTAAATACAAACCCCAAATTGGTTACTGTGACTCTCCTGAGAGTGGGGAAGGAAGTGGGTGGGTGGATGGGTGGGGTAGGAGTGGCAAAATCAGGCCCGAAACCAAGGACTCCATATGATGCATCTTAACAGATACTCCCTCAAGTTTCCTTCCTTCTCATGGGGGTGGGATTTACATAAGCATTTTCTTGAGTCCAGATAACAAAACCATGCCTTGAAAGACATTTCACTTTTTCTGCCCATAATCAAGGCTGGTACCTTCCAAGATTCAGAGATCCTCGATCAACAACAACAGAAAATGTCCTCACCATGTTCTGAAAGCCTTCCAAAGCATGGCAGAATGAAGAACGAGGAGATGGCAAACCCTACCACCAGCCTGGGGTCCCAGCTGCCCTTTTATCCAGAAATGTTTTCATCTCACCACACGGAGCTTCACATGCACCCTTTTCAAAACCCACACTAGCTTCTCTATTTCTTTCACAACAGAAACTAATCTGTTAGACCTTTGTAATAAACGTTAACCCTTTAAAGAGTATCTAATGTTTGCCCTGCAAGAACCTGTAAAAATATGTCCATTTCGCACACAGAGCAAGGCAGCCTACAGAAAGAGCGAGGTGTGTGTTTTTCAGATGAAAGATGTCTTTTTAAAGTGCAGCATTGTTACTACAGGCGCATTATATCTGAAATGGATGCACTCTTGAAAGATACTGAATGATAGCACTTCCTTATTGTTGGTACCCACCCATCACTCTTCTTAAAAGCACGTGCTGTATAGCATTTGCAGTGTTCCTACAAAAGAAAAATTTTAGATGATTTAAATACCTAACTGCTCCTAATTGTTATTCAGAATAAAAGGTGCACTTCTTAAGTGTTCTCCGCTTTTAACACTGTTTTTAGTACCTCCATTTAAAGCCTGAAAATAAAATGCTTTTGCATGTGAATGGGTTGCTGTAAGTTCATGGACCATGGACGCATCCATCCTTGTGGCTGGGCATGGGCTCTGGAGCACAGCTTGCACTACTCTCCTTGGAATGCACCTGGGACTAGGCAAGGCCTTCTGAGCTAGCATGCTTCACGGCTCTCTAGAGGTCACAAATGAATGAGATTTTCTGCCCAAACTTTAGAAATTTAAAGTCTTTTTGGCAGGTAGATCCATTCCATCCATGTGTCCCCTGCTCTGGGCTGGGGACAACGAGCAATTCCACATCTAAAATCATCCCACACTGGTAGACACCAGGGTAAGTTTAAAGTCCTCTTGGAAGAAAGTTTCCAGAGATCCTGCACTATTCCATGATTCTTCCTTTAAGTCTTATCTGCGCAACTAAAGTCATGTCTTGATCAAATGATGGAGATGCATTCTAAGACATGTGTCGTTATGTCAGGGGCATGTAAACCAGAACAACTCCATCTTGAGTAAGGGCTGCGTAAAATTAGGCTGAAACCTACTGGGCTGCATTCCCAGACAGTTAAGTTGTTTTACGTCACAGGATGAGATAGAAGGTTGGCACAAGATATAGGTCATAAAGACCTTGCTGATAAAACAAGTTGCAGTAAAGAAGCCAGCTAAAACCCACCAAAACCAAGATGGTGATGAGAGTGACCTCTGTCCGCCCTCGCTGCTACACTCCCACCAGTGCCATGACAATTTACAAATGCCATGGCAATGTCAAGAAGTTACCCTATATGGTCTAAAAAGGGAAGGCACAGATAATCCATGCCTCGTTTAGCATATCATCAAGAAACAACCATGAAAATGGGAAACCAGCAGCCCTTGGGGCTGCTCTGTCTATAGAGTAGCCATTTTTTTCCTTTGCTTTCTTTTTTTTAAAATTTTTAAAATTTTTTCTTTTTTTATTTTTTGGGACGGAGTTGCACTCTTGTCAACCAGTCTGGAGTGCAATAGTGTGATCTCAGCTCACCGCAACCTCTGCCTCCCAGGTTCAAGTGATTCTCCTGCCTCAGCCTCCAGAGTACCTGGGATTACAGGCATGCACCACCACATCCAGCTAATTTTGTATTTTTCAGTCGAAATGGGGTTTCACCGTGTTGGCCAGGCTGATCTCGAACTCCTGACCTCAGGTGATCCACCTACCTCAGCCTCCAAAAGTGCTGGGATTACAGGTGTGAACCACTGTGCCCGGCCTGTTTCTTAACTTTTTTCATAAACTTGCTTTCACTTTACAAACTTGCCCTGAATTCTTTCTTGCGTGAGACCCAAGAACTCTCTCTTGGGGTCTGGATTGGGATCCCTTTCCTGTAACAGTTATGTGATTTTCTTTTTGTGCAAACATCACAGAGTGGACTTACACAAACCTAGATGGTATAGCCTGTTACACACCTAGGCTCTATGGAATGGCCTGTTGCTCCTAGGCTGCAGACCTGTATGACATGTCACTGTACTGAATACTGTAGGCAATAGTAACAAAAGGGTTTATCTACATATATTGAAACGCAGAAAAAGTACCATAAAAATATACTATAATCTTATACAATCACTATTGTATTTGTGGCCTGACATTGACCAAAATGTTGTTACGCAGCACATGACTGTGTTACCGGAAAGGGGTCCCGATCCAGACCCCAAGAGAGGATTCTTGGACATCGTGCAAGAAAGAATTCAGGGTGAGTCCTTAGAGTAAAGTGAAAGCAAGTTTATTAAGAAAGTAAAGGAACAGGCTGGGCGCAGTGGCTCATGCCTATAATCCCAACACTTTGGGAAGCCGAGGTGGGTGGATCAACTGAGGTCTGGAGTTCGAGACCAGCCTGGCCAACATGGTGAAACCCCGTATCAACTAAAAATACAAAAATTAGCCAGGCGTGATGGCAGTAGCCGGTAATCCCAACTACCTGGGGAGCCAAGGCAGGAGAATCGCTTGAACCCGGGAGGCGGAGGTTGCAGTGATCAGAGATTGCAACATTGCACTCCAGCCTGGGGGACAACAGCGAGACTTTGTCCCCACCCCACCAAAAAAAAAAAAAGGAAAGAATGGCCAATTCATAGGCAGAGCAGCCCTGAGGGCTGCTGGTTGGCCATTTTTGTGGTTATTTCTTGATTATATGCTAAACAAGGGGTGGATCATTCATGAGTTTTCCAGGAGAGGGGTGAGCCCAGAGCTGAGGGTTCCTTCTCTTTTTACACCATATAGGTAAATTCCTTGGGTTTCCATGGCATTTGTAAACCATCATGGTGCTGGTGGGAGTGCCTTTTAGCATGTGAATGCATTATAATTAGCGTATAGCGGGTAGTGAGGAGGACCAGAGGTCACTTTCATCGCCATATTGGTTTTGGCAGGTTTGGGCTGGCTTCTTTACTGCATCATTTATCAGCAAGGTCTTTGTGACTTGTACCTTGTGCTGATCTCCTATCTCATCTTGTGACCTAGAATGTCTAACCTTCTGGGAATGCAGCAGTGTAGGTCTCAGCCTTACTTTACCCAGCCTATATTCAGGATGGAGTCACTCTGGTTCAAACACCTCTGACAACTGTTTATACCATTAGTAGCAGGAAGTAAAGTCGGCAGACATTTTTTCAGTCACATAAAATGTGGTATTCACAAAAAAATGCTTGAATTGATTGCACAGCTGAGAGTATTCTACTGTTGAGATCATTGGACAGACATTTTTTCAGTAACACAGAGTTTAACCTAAAATCCTTATGCTTAATGTTTAAGTCAATTTCCCCCTTCCTACCCTGGTTAAGGAATGGACGATCACATTTTTTTGTCACAGACTGGGATGTGCGTCCTACATTTTGTGTAAACATGCTGCCCTCCTGCCCCTTGCCCGTCCCACCAAACAGGTCTCAGTGCACACTAAGTTTGTGAGGAGCCATATCAGACACCTTGAGTGGCTCTGTTTTCAATGACCCAACACTTCCACATTCCCTACGAAATAACCTCTCCTTCTCTCCTTATTTGTCCCTTGGAACACCTAGGTTTTCCAAAACAGAAGTCCCTCCCCAATAAGAGGATCACTAAGACATCCAACCTGCAAGCCCAACTCATTCCACAATGGGGCTTGGTGTTTCTGCCACAATACAAGACTACATGGCTGACTGCTGTTGGCCCTTCTGAGTTAGAGAAGAGTCCTTATAAGTTTACAACACGACACCCTTTGTGGGTTTTTACAGGGCTACAGGGTTTTGCCTAATTCAGCTGAGACATGGGTGCCCTGCAATTATCCCCGTTAGCTGCAGTGCCAGATGTGTTGAAGTGGAGTGGTGCGTTCTGGCTTCCTCAGAAAACCAGCTTCCAGGTTTCTTTTTGAGTTGGCTTGAGACTCACTGAGAAGCTTTTCTTAAATTGATATACAGCCATTAGTTGGATGCCTGGGGAGATCACAGTGGTCCCCTGCGGTGTCGATGTGAGCCCAGCCTTCTTAGAGAATCAGTGCAGGGCTGAGGGAAGGGCTCCTCTGCCAATAGCTCCAGTTCCACAAATTCTCATCCTACACTGGACCAGACATCTTCTGCTGCTGGGTGCATCTAACCTCTGATATTACCCTGTGTTTGTTCTGAAAGACTTCTGTTGATACCAAATGTGTTTGAATTTCACCACTACTCCAAAGTAATTCTGAATTCTAATCACATTCTATCTGGTAGAGTCACACTCTTCCCTGTCACCCCTTCCATAGTCCACTCTACAGATCATGCCAGATTAATGTCATCTCTAACTTAATGAGCGTGGTCTCTATTCTCATCAGTCCCCACAGGTAAGAGCAATTCTACCTCATCTGCAAAAATTTGAAAGGGACCATTGGAACTCACCTAGGAAAGTGAGAGTTACAGAAACATTCTTTTTTCCATCTTCCTCCCATTTCCTGCCCTTTCCCAGTTCTGTCCATAAGCTACTGGCAAGCTCAGCCATTCTGAGAAGGGATCTCTCTAGGAACCAGCCTCCCCACTATCCCAAGCACATGCTGACTTCCTACCAGTGAAGGAGCCTTTTACAAACATCCCCTCACTCCTATCCTCTATAGCCTCCCAGCATTCAGAACCATAATATTTATTCTGGACGTTTGCAACTTTAGAACACAACATGCTGATTTTCTGACATTAAACACACCAACAGCTATGGGAGAGTCCTAGAAATATGTTTCACCCTCTGTACTGGGAGTAGGGAATTGCACTTGTTAGAGTCTCCCAGGTGCTAAAAGAAGAGAAATGGGCTGAGATTGGTGAGCTGGACAGAGTCCAAAGCTGCTGTGTAATCTCTCCGACTCTTCCTTGGCCAGCTCCTCCATGTATGATAGCACATTGTGCACAGAGCTCCTACAGAGGAAAGACCTGCTGGTTTCAGCCCTGTCTAATGAGAGACCAACGTGTGTGCATGGCCAATTTGAAGAAGAAGGGGGGAAAAAAACAAAACAAAACCAAAACTGTAATTGTGCGGCTTCTATTGCCCAAAGCGAATCCAGAGTCTTAAGCTGTTTCATGAAGCCCCAAGGTCAAGGCTGCGATGTGCCTGGGGGAGGGGTGTAGCTCACACATGATGCTGTGCTGCTGTGTTACCCACCAGGATGACTCTGCCCTGCTAATGGCCCTGGGCACTTGTAGTGGGCTTCTCCCTGAACACAGATCAGAAATGCAGGCTCCTTTTCTGCAGTACTTCTCCTTAATCCCAGCAACTCTCCATAGCAAAGACTAGTTTTCCACAAGAAAACCAAGCTGGTCATCTCTCTCTGCCAGGAGAGTTTGCCTTGCAAACTGCTGGGGAATGACTTTCCCCCTAGGACCTATCTAGGTGCAGAATTACATTTAGATGGCTATTACTTTCTCATACTCAATATTTCTCTTACTACCACCTGTCATTTTCACCTGTTGTTCTGGTATTGAATTCTAATCCTAATACTCTTTGCAAAGCTTCCACTTTGTTCTGTGATATTTCTTGGTTCTTTTTAGATGAAGAAAGTTAAATTAAAATTTAAAGAGGAAAGAAAATAATCATGTGGGAAGGTGTACATAACTCTCGAAACACTTAAGAGTGTGAATTTGTTTCTGAATTCAGATTTCAAGTGTTTTAGTCACACAGTGTCAGATACGAAGATGATAGAATTCATGGATTACTCTGACCATCAATGTTTGAGACCTTAAAAGTCAGGACAGCGTTTAATTCCAATATTCACTCTGTGGATATTTATTTAATTCCAATATCCACTCTCTGGAGAGCCTAGGTGAGGCTGAAGGAAGAAAAGCGCAGTTAAAAATATCCAGGGTGCAGTGGCTCACGCCTGTAATCCCAGCACTTTTGGAGGCTGAGGCCAGTGGATCACCTGAGCTCTACTAAAATTACAAAAATTAGCTGGGCATGGTGGTAGGCGCCTATAGTCCCAGCTACTCAGGAGGCTGAGACAGGAGAAATTGCTTGAACCCTGGAGGTGAAGGTCGCAGTGAGCCGAGATCATGCCACTGCACTCCAGCCTGGGCAACAGAGTGAGACTCCATCTCAAAAAAAAAAAAAAAAAATCCAGGTTTCCTTTCCAACCAGAAAGATTTTTCCAATCAGAAAGCTGATTTTGTCAGGCCAATACCTGAAATTTTAAACTCAGATAAGACTTGAAAAACATATAAACAACCTTTCACTTTGAAATACTCTGTATATATTTTTAGAAACCTATTCCTTAACAGATTTTATCTGCTGTAATAATCTTTTAGTGAGTCAATAACTCTACCAACTAGGCAATAAGCAAAATAACAACTTGCTTCATTATTTTCTTTAAAGTCCAGGTTTTACTCATCCTTCTTTCTCCATTTTCAAAGACAGAAGAAAAGAAGAGCAACCAAGAGATGCGGTGGAGTGGGAACAATGATAATCATCTATTGACAGACATCCAGATAGAAGAGTTGGATCGCCCATGTCTGAGGCCGAGGGACAGTTCTCAGCCTGCTACGTGTTCATGCAGCACCAGCTCAAGCTGCAGGAAAGCACATGGGTTCCCGTGAGTCACACGAAACCCTCCATCAGAACCCTCCCAACAAATCACCATCGTTTAAAACTTTAATCAAGATTATTTTCCTGAATTTAGGTAAACGTATTAGTTTTTATAGATACACTTATGTCTATGTCTAATGAAAATCAAGAAAAGCCATTGAAAAGCCAATTTGAAAGAATACCTATGTGTGTGTATGTGTGTAGAGAGAGAGGGAGAGAAACGGAGACAGAGAGACAGCAAGAGAGAGAAAGAGAGAGGACAGAGAGAGGATGCATTGAATATCTGTGTAACCATTGCATATGAAAAAGATTAGGATGAGTGTGGGGGCTCATGCCGGTAATCCCAACACTTTGGGAGGCTGAGGCAAGAGGACTGCTTGAGGCCAGGAGTTCAAGAACAGCCCAGGCAACTCAGTGATAACCCCATCTCTACAAAAAATAAAATCTTTTTTTAGTTTGGTGAGTGTGGTTGTGTACACCTGAGGTCCCAGTCACTCAGGGGGTGGAGGTAAGAGGATTGCTTGAGCACAGGAGTTCAAAGCTGCAGTGAGCCATGATTGCACCACTCCCTCCAGCCTGCGCAACAGAGAGTGACCTTATCTCTCAGAAAGAAAGAAAGAAAGAAAGAAAGAAAGAAAGAAAGAAAGGAAAGGAAGGAAGGAAGGAAGGAAGGAAGGAAGGAAGGAAGAAAGAAAGAAAGAAATATATATGAATAGAAGAAGGTTATATGTGAGATAAACTGTATGTTATTCATCCCTCTAAGGGTCTAAAGTCTATAAGAAATAATATGTTCACTTTATGAATGTAATAAGTTATTTTTGATACACTGTCTTATGGACTCTTTAGAGCATTTAGGTGATAAGTTGAGTCTAATTCCACAATCTCTGCCTAGGGGTACAGGGCAGCCTTCAATGGGTTTATCTAGTGAAATAGCCCACCATTCCTAACCCATTCCTGCCCAGGATAAAGAAAACCTGTCCCAAGCTCTTGGCCCACAGAAGACGTGACATGGTGCTCTCGGGCATTGCTGAGAGAACACAGGGACAGCATAGAACCCCCAGAGGACTGGGCCAACAAACACACCCTGACCTTTAGGACAAAAGAGGAAAATGGAGTGAAGAGGTGTTTCTCTTTTCTGTGCTCTGGCACCTATCCGTTGGCATGGAAAGACAAACAAATCAGAATGGACTTGAGAAAATAAGAGTGGACTGACATGGACACTTGGAGGGAGGCAGTCACCAGCAACACTTGCAGATGCGGCCAAGGATCTCCACTGCAGCAAGGTTGGGCACAGGGCAGGTCTGGGATCAGGTAGGATTTGTGGGCATGTTGGGGACCCCTAGGCTGCTCCCCTAGAAGAACAGGTCTCACTGTCTCCACTCCAACTGGCCCCAGCTGAGCTCATCTTTGTACAGACTCCGTCCAAGCACAGAAGCTGGAAGTGGAGCCAAGGGAGGGTTTTCTCCTCCACTAACGTTGGAGAGGGCATTGTTGTAGACTACGTGAATGAAGGAGAATCTGGCACGAGGAATCTTTCCATCCTCCTGGCTGTGGAGTGAACAGGTGGCCCCAAATCTGTCTATGTGGTTGGGGGCGGAGGCGGGTAGGGAGAGGATGAATCTGAAAATATAATGTCCTGAAACTTAAATTTGAACCACATAAAGGAGAAAGAATAAGCTCTAAGGTATCACTCCCAAAAATTTCCACCGAAATATCAGAAGAAACTGCTTATGCTTGGATAAGAAGGAGCAGGTATTGGCCCAAAGCCACCCTCTATAGTCACAAAATGCATTTGAAGTCTTAGCTTTTGTTTTTAAATGGTATGATGATTTTGTATTCTATTGTATAGTAGATCTGTGATTGTTTTAATATAAATGTATAGTTTGAAGTTCTCAGTTAAGTTACTTAGCTTGTTCCCCAAAGAACCACGTGGTAAAGAGATGCTCCAGGAAGACAGGAAGACACACCCCACACTTGTTCTGTGACTTGGTTTCTGCAACCTGGATACATCCCCTGCACCCCTTGGTAGGTATGAATTTCACAAGCACAGCTAGGGAACAGGAGATCTGCTCCTGAAACAAAGAGAGAGGCCACAGGGGCAGAAGGAGGTCACACAGCAAGGAAAGAGGGGAGATAAATGCAGCCAGCGCCCTGCCCCTCAGGGCACCCCACTTCAGGGCCACCCCGTTCTGCTCACCAGAGGACTCAATCACCAGCCACCTTTACACACCCCAGCCCAAATGTGGAAACAACTTACTTCTGGTGGTTTCTCTTAACCTAGCTGAGACAGGTAATTTTTTTTCTCAAAGAAATTGGGAAAAAAATAAGGAGAAATAGGAAAATGAGTACAAAGAAAATAAAAAACCAGCTTTCTTCCCTTTCCATGTACCCTCCCCTGTGACAGCCACACATTACCTCAGATGACTGGAAGGCTGTGCAGCTGTTTTACCCAGCACCAGCTCACGTACCCCTGCCAGGGCTGGTCTCCCGGACACCCCGAGAAGGAACTGTGGTCAGAGCTCAATCACGGATTAAGACACAGGCTCGTCTCTCGGTTTCTTCTCTCTCTCTCTCTCTCTCTCTCTCTCCATCTATATGTATGTGGTGTGTGTACTGCATACTTTGTATGCATGTGTTGTGTGCCATGTGTGTATTGTGTGAGTGTGTACTGAAGATAATGAGTATTTTGAGTGTGTTGTGTGCTCTGTGTGGTGTGTGTGTATAGTGTGTGCTGGGTGTGCTGTGTGTTGTATGTGGGTTGTATGTATATGTTGTGTCTGCTGTATATGTTTTGTGTTGTGTATGTTGTGTGTTGTGTGTGCCGTGTTGTGTGAGTGTGCTATGTGTTGTATTTGTGTGCTGCATTTGTGTGCTTGTGCATGTTGTGTGTTGTGTGCTGTGTGTGTGTTGCATTTGTGTGCTGGGTTGTGTGCTGTGTATTGTGTGAGACACACATACACAAATCTGGACATAGTGCAGTGACTCTCAGGACCAAACCTATCTTTGCCACCCACCCAGGAACACCACCCTCAGTAATTCCACGGGAGAAGTTTATTCTTCACCAGGAGGTGGTAAGGATGGGGTGACTGGAAGATTAAATAATCCCAACCCTCAGGCAAGATGCCAACTTCTATATACAGGATTTGCCTCAGCCTTGTAGTCTACCAAGTGTTAAATAACACTAAATTCATACAATAAATATAACAGTCACACAGTAATTCTAACTAGAATAGTAAGAGTGCAGCCTTTACACAAAAGCATAATGTGGAATAAAAGCACCAAGCTTCTATTGAGAATACGCAGAGGTTAAAAGTAGTTCAATTTAATTATTTCATTACAGCCTCTGCTGTAGTCCGTGCAGGTAGACAATATTTACATAACAATATCAATGCTATATCTTAGGCTTTCTCTATAGCATAGTAGAGAAACTGGCAGGGAGGATAAAAGGATCCACTCCATTGGAAATAATTCATTCTTATTTCCAGACCAAACTCTACAATTGAATTCAGCCTCTAAAATTTGGGTAAATTGCGTGATTTTGTTTCCACTCTGACCTTTGGAATCTGGCTGATTAAGGCTGGGTCTGCTAGCACAGCGGATCTGTCCTTCCACCAAGCTGACCTACTAGAAACCAGCCAGTTCAGCCAGGCAAACAGCTACTAATCAGCCAGTTTCTGGTTAATCTGTACTGCTTACAAGTTCCCAGATTACTTAACTGCCAGCATCCAGGGGGGTGAAGGAACCTGTCCTTCCCATGAGGACAGGAAGGACAGTATTCTGTGGGAAGAAGGGTCACTGTACAACTTAGAAAAGAATCAGTGGCCGGGCGCGGTGGCTCATGCCTGTAATCCCAACACTTTGGGAGGCCGAGGCGGATGGATCACAAGGTCAGGAGATTGAGACCATCCTGGACAACATGGTGAAACCCCGTCTCTACTAAAAATAAAAGAATTAGCTGGGCATGGTGGTGTGTGCCTGTAATCCCAGCTACTCAGGAGGCTGATGCAGAAGAATCCCTGGAATCAGGGAGTCAGAGGTTGCAGTGAGCCGGGATTGTGCCACTGCACTCCAGCCTGGCGACAGAGTGAGACTCCATCTCAAAAAAAAAAAAAAAAAAAAGAAAAGAAAACAGAAAAAGAAAATAAAAGAATCAGTGATGGCAATTGAGCCCAGAGACTGTGGCCTCCCCAGCCAGGCCACACACACTGCGCACATCACTCTCTTGGCTGTGTCTCAGCTAGGTCCCACTCCCTCTGCACTGTGACTAGAATGGAGCTGTGTAAATATGGGTGGCATTAGTGCACACTCCACCATCAGTGGAGATCCTCCACTGATATAAAAACAAGACACCAAAATGAACTGCAGAGTCCTGCCTGTGATCTCTGGGTTTATGGAAAGGGCATTTTGCAGGGTAACTGTGTGTTAAGGATACACTTTGGCTATCTCCCCTGGCAGGGTCAGTTGGAGGGAGAGCTAATCGCTCAGTAAACAGAGAGAAGAGAGATGCTTATACTTAATAAGCCATTGCAAATGGAAAAAGCAAGCTCCTACCCATGGTGATTCACTCTAGAAACAAACGGCTTGGATCCAAGCACTACAGAGCCCTTTCAGAAAGCTGAGAGGGTCTCCGGGTCCCAGCGCCCCCAAATGTAACCCTTCTGTGTGGTTCTCTTTCTTGTGGAAGTAGCTTTAACAAGGGAAGAGGCAATGACTCTGTGTGTGTGTGTGTGTGTGTGTGTGTGTGTCTGTGTGTGTGTGTGTGTATACCACAGTCATGATTTTTCCTTTTGTCTTAAGTTATGGCATTCCTGATGTGCAGTTCACCCTTCTCCCTTGGGGGCAGTCGCAGCAATTACAGGGGAGGGCCAGACTGAGATGCTGGGTGTTCCCAATCCCCTTCCTTCAAGCCCCCTGAACCCAGAAGAGCGAAAGCAGCATAGAGCTCTAGCGGTTCAGCAAGTGGCAAAGCTGGCCTGGTGGCAGAAGGGAGGTCGAGGTCTCTGCCAAGGCTTGCTGCTCTGGTTTCTCTCATCTCTGGTCTATGCCAACCATCCTGTCAGATGAAAGAAACAGTGTGGTTCGATGCGCCAAGTCAAAGCTCAGGCTGGGAGCCGCAGCCACGACCCTGTCTCCACAGTCGTTTACATTTATTATTTTGTGCCCACTCTGGATACTTTCACTTAAAATGTGGGAAATAAAAACACAAACCTGTCTCCCCAGGCTATAAAAAGGAATGACTAATATAAAAAAGGGGAAAAAAGGATCATAGAGCATTTTGTAGATACACTACACATAAATCCTAAGTAAGCCTGGCGTGGGGTAATGGCAAATACAGCCATGTGAGGAGATAGAGGGGCACTTTGTCCCTGAGAGAGCTCCAAAACCAGGGAATTCCAGGCGTGGAATGACAGCCTTCCTGCTTGCACAGTGGCTATTACTTGGCCCTTTTCTAGGAAAAAGGACTTCAAAGATTTCCACCAATCACCCACATGGCCAATGTCTAAGGCACAAGTATTTCTTTCCATTTCAATTTGAATACAGCAAGGAATCCAGGAAGAAGACAAGGACCATTTTTTTTCTGTCTTCTACACTTAAGAGAGGGTGAATCTCTGGTTACTTTCTAGAAATAAAGAAAGGAAGAGCACTCACTAATAATATAGCCCTTTGAGCTTCCAGCTTCTGATTAGAACCAGGGGCCTAAACATAATCATCCAATAGTGTTTGTTCTGTGTACCTCTCCATTTTTGTCATTTCTCTTCTTCCTGTTTCTAAAGCTAGATTCAAAAGTTAAAAGAGGTTGGGCATGGTGGCTCATGCCTGTAATCCCAGCACTTTAGGAGGCTGAGGTGGGCGGATCACCTGAGGTCAGGAGTTCCAGACCAGCCTGGCCAACATGGTGAAACCCCATCTCTACTAAAAATACAAAAAATTAGCTGGGCATGGTGGTGCACGCCTGTAGTCCCTGCTACTTGGGAGGCTGAGGCAGGAGAATCACTTGAACCTGGGAGACAGAGGTTGCAATGAGCCGAGATTGCACCAATGCACTCCAGCCTGGGCGACAGAGCGAAATTCCATCTCAAAAAAAAAAAACAAAAAAAAACCAAAAAACAAAACAAAACAAAAACACAACACAACAAAATGAAAGTTAAAAGAGATTTAAAATAAGTATTGGGATATTTCCATTCTTGCTAAAACTTGTAGCTAATTTGCCAAGTCTTATTTCATTGTATTTGAACATTTGCTCTTTAAAAAAAAAATGTTTCAAAACCACAATGAGATATCACTTCACACCAGCTGGGATGGCTGTTACTAAAGAAACAAAAAATAACAAGTGTTGGTGAAAATGTGGAGAAATAAATATAAAAAAAAAACTTCTGCGGTAGCTGAGGTAAGGAAATGGTGACTGCTTCTGGGAAATGAAAAAAAAAAAAAAAAAAAAAAAAAAAAAAAAAAAAAAAAAAAAAAAAAAAAAAAAAAAATGAAAAATGGTGCTGCTTCTGGGGGAAACTATGGAAGTTCCTCAAAAAACAAAAAAGAAAATTACCTTATGATTCAGCAATTCTACTTCTGGGTATATGCTGAAAAGAATGGAAAGCAAGAACTTCAAGAGATATTTGCACTCCCATATTCACAGCGGCATCATTCACAATGGCCAAAAGGTGGAAGTAACTCAAGTGTCTATGGACAGATGAATGGGTAAACCAAATGTAGTAAATACACACAATGGGGTCTTATTCAGCCTTGAAAGGGAAGGAAATTCTGCTACATGCTACAACATGGATGAACCTGGAAGATGTTAAGTGAAAGAAGCCAGTCACAAAAAGATGAGTATTGTGTGATTCCACTAATATGGGGTCCCTAGAGTAGTCAGATTCATAGAGACAGAAAGTAGAATGGTGGTTGCCAAGGGCTGGGGGCAGGGGAAAATGGGAATTATAATTATTACTTAATGAGTAGTGAGTTTCAGATCTATAAGATAAAAAAAGTTCTGGAGACGGATGATGGTGATGGTTGCACAACAGTGTAAATGTACTTGATGCCCCTGAACTATGCACGTGAAAGGGTAAAAATGGTAAACTATATGTCATACATATTTTACTACTATAAAAAAGTGTTTTGAACATCTGACATCGTGTTCTACCTCCGTAACATTTGTGACAGAGGAAGAATAGGTATTCTAATCTGCGTATAAACACAGGAAGACAGATAGAAGGCCTCAGTCCTCTAACAGCTTTGAGCCTGGACTGGTGAGATCTATCATCTTCCCCTGGAATCAGCCACCTGCCCAGCTACCTCCGGATGCCTCACCCTTTGCTTGAAGGCATAACGATAGGTCCCTCACACTGTTCAACTCCAGGGCCAATGGTATCTGTGGGTTCTGAGGAGAAGAGGTTTGGGCACCTCTCTTCCCTTCTCCTGCTTTCACATCTGGCCAGGGGCACTCCCATTCTGCTAGCTTCTCAGACTCCACCCAGTTCTCCTGACCCAACAGGAGTGCATGTTCCCGATTATCTCCCATGACCACTGGCCCTCACGGTGGTGTGGCTGGGAACCCTGGCGGGGAGGCCTGTGCCTCCTCAAGCTCCAGCCCCTCTGGATGGGCGAGTCCCTCCGGTGCCTCTGTCCTGTGTCCAGCTTCCTTTGTCTTCTCCAGAGGTCCCTCCTGGGCTTCACCATTGGTCATGCTCTTCCAAACAGCAGCTCCCAATCCCCAGGACAGCTCTTCAGGACACCACCCCTTCCTCCCAGGAGACCCGCAGGTTTCAGCTCTCCTGGGGCCACTGCTAGACCAAGTCCTCAATTGCTTCCTTGCCATTGTCCTCTTTGAACTCCCTCTCTCTCTCCTCTAAAAGCCCCTCTGGCTGCAGACTCCTTAATTGCGTGGCTGTTCCTTTCCAAAAGCAGGTGCGCCTGCCTCGGGCTTCTTCGGACTTTCCAGCACAGGCCAAAGGAAAACCAGCGAGAGCTTGCAGGACACCGGGGCTGTATTAAGACAGGCGCAAAACGATCCTTCCTCTTCTGTGCGCCTTAGGGAACGCCCGAAGGCAGGCAAGGCTGGGGCTCAGGGGAGGGTCCCTGAGCAGGCAATCAGAGCTGCCCTCAGGCCCTGGGCAAGGAGGTTTCCGGAGGCTCCGCAGTTCTCGAGTGTGTGTGTATGTTTTTGGTGCTGGTAATTGGGAGGCAGGGGGTCAAGACCCAGGAGTGCAGAGAGTGGGAGAGAGGACGTCCTCCGCCCATCCTGGGCTCCTGTCGGTCCTAACCTCCACCCAGCGTCAGCTTTTTGCTGCTCCCGTTAGATGGCGCCCAAGACTTTCTAACCACTTGTGAAAGTGCTCCTGGCCCGGAACAAAAAGAACCGTGGGGTGTGAGTATGTGTGTGTGTGAGTGCGAGTGCGCGCGCGGGGCTGGCCACAGGGCACGGGAGTCGCCTGGCACTACGCGTGGCCCCGTCGCGGGTCGGGCCGGCCCAGGGCTGGGGCGCGCTCACGGGAGGAGCTGCGAGCGGCCGGCGGAGAACTTTCTTCTTTTCCCTTCGCTCTCCCTCTTGAGCTCGCGCCTAGGCCCTGGCCACTCTCCCGGAGAGAAGCCGGGCGACCCGGCCGCGGGCTCAAGCAGCCAGCGCCGGCTGCAAGTGACCGCGGTGCGCGGGCGGAAAGAGGTCCCGGACGTGCGGGTAGGACAGCTGGAACGCACACGACAGCCCCTTTCTCTGCCCTTACTTACCGCCCCAGCGCTCACAGCCGCTGCTCTGTTTTTAAGAGAATAGGGCAGGTGCAAGTTTGGTTGTTGCGGTTTTAGCCGCTCCAAGGAAATTGTTCGATGTAAGGTTTCCTAAGCATACTGAGTGGGCGTGTTTCCAGAAACAAAGGGCAAACTTTCTCGCTCCCAAAGCCAGTGAAGTTAAACAGACTCCCCTACGAAAAGGCCCTTGGGGACCCTAGGGCGTCAGATGCGATAGTTAATTTTAAAATAACTATTTAACAGGTGATTAGGGAGCGCGCTTTCTCTCCACCACCAAGTTCACCTCTTCTCCCACCCCCTCTAAAATAAGTCACTTGACGATAGGTGATCCCATCCCCTAGTCCTCTCCTTAATGCCAGTCTGGAGGCGCACTGTCAAGAAGGGATGCGTCTCCTCGCCCTCGAGAACCAGCGCGGAGACCTTTTGTGCCTCTCCTTGGCTGTGAACTTTCCCGCGCGGTAGGTTCTCCTTTAAGAAAGTAGCATCCCTATGAATATTTAATGCGGTGCGCGGGCCGGCGGGGCGGAGGGGAGACCACGGCCCGGGTTTCCGCGCGCGCCGAGACCCGGGCGCAGAGAGAGTGCGTCCCCACCAGCCTGGCCGCCGCGGGAACTCGGGGACCGGGAGGGCGGGGGTTAGCGGGAGGAAAGGGTAAGCTGAAGAGGGGCTGGGAACGGGAGGGGGGCTCGGGGCGAACGGGCCGTCGCGTTCATTTCCATAAGAAAGCTGAAATCGCAGTTGGAAGCAGGATTTCTCGCCCCTGCAGCCCTTCCCCCATACCCGGTCTTCTGCAAGAAGCGGGCTCCGGAGCTCAGAGCCCGAAGTGTGTGCTCTGGTCTTTGATGATGTTGATAAAATGTGGTTTCAAATGTTGTCCCGAAGAGGCCGTTTTCCTGTCTGTATGTGGAATGGAAGGACCGTGCCGGGTGAGTCCAGAGCGCCGGGGAGCGGACAGGAGGCGCAGGGCTGAGGAGAGAGAGGGCGCAGCCGGCGGGCGCAGGGCATCCATGCAGGGGAAGTTCTCCGGGGGGTTTTGAAAGGGGGAGCCAGGTTGAAACCAAGTTTCCTTAGCAAGGAAGATTTTTTTTGTGTGTGTGTGTGTTTGTGTTTGTGTGTGTGTGTGTTCGGGGGTGGGGAGCGCGATGAGGGAAGACGTCACGAAAGCCCCAGAACCCAGGCGGCCTGCGCGTGGGAAGGTCTGGCAAGTCTCGTCACCTCCCTCTTCAAAGAGCGGGGGAAACTTTGGCTGGCCGCCGCTGACCCTCTTCCTGCGAAGGAATAAAGTGAACTTGCCCAGATACTGGATTCCACTGGCGGTTCAGTTGTTCAGTTCTTTCTGCGTTCGCATTGAGCATTGAGTTTCTTTTTGACTTGCAGTGTGAACAGCAGCCATGTGACCTCAATTCTATATCATATCTATATACACACACACTTCCTAGGTACTTTATGATCCCATCTGGAGAAATTAAAACCCAGATCTGTAATGTTTATTCTTAGATAGTTTACCAAAAGCAGGGGGGAAATGTGTGAGACACATGTCTGCAAATATAACAAAAGTACTTTCCCTTATGCTTGAAAAGTTGCCTGCAAATGGCTGGCTTCCGTTTACTGACTGCACCACCTGTACCTCTCCATGAAACTAAATGGAATCAGGAATAAAACACCAATCAGATCAAGCAATTAAATACCAATTATGACTATTAATGACTTTATTACTAATGACTGGAGTTGAGAACTCCAAACCCGATTGAGGTAATCAAGCTGTTTTAAAATTCTGCTACCTAACATTTTTACCGCACTCCTTCCCCAAAATAGGAGGTTAAAAAAAACAGAGGTTATGTTTTCAAAGAGTTCTCCAGTAGGTATTCATGGTCAGTGTTGAACTTACTTTTCTCAGTAAAGTTTATTGCTACTGCTGGTAAATAATGGAGTCTTCCTTTCTGGCTCTGCCAAGTTACGCAAAGTGTAATTGATGATGGTGGTTACACAATACATGGTACTTAGTTTGGATGCAGAATTGGGTTGGAGCAGGGGTGCTTTCTCTCTTCAATTACTCTGATAATCCGGTAGACCCTAGAAGATTTTAAGGAACAAGTGTTTCAATTCTTCAGATGGGGTAATGGCTATTGGGATGTTTGGAAGGTGAGGAAATGAAGAATGGGGAACTCAGCAAAGAGAAAGAAGGAATTAGGCCTATGTTTTGAATTTTGTTTTTGCTCATGGGTTGAAATGCCTTTAGCTTGTCATAAGCTAAGTGACTGAAAAGAAAAGGTTACTGAGAACAGTATATTGGTGTAAAGGCTACTGTGTAGCTGGGTTTATTTATTACTGAAGATGATTTGCCAACCCTCCTTGCCTCTTGATTGACACCCCTTCTTATCCCAAATGGAAGTCCCTGTTCATTCTGGGATAGGAGGAGGAGGCCTGGAGGGAGGAAGGGAATAAATTTCTGCTGGAGTCCATGAGAAGAAAGGAGGGGGCAGTTAGTAGGGATTCTTTAGTCACCATGAAGCAGGCAGGCTAGGCAGCTGGGCACTTGGAGGAGCCAGCAGTTCATCTTGGTGTAGGTCATCTCTGCTCATTGTCCTGTAGTTTAGCTCTTCAGGACACAAGCAGGGTTTGGAACAATGAACTTCAAGTCCCTGGCTTGGAGTATTTCCCCTTCACCTCCCTCCTAGGTGGAAGCCTACAGCAGCAGCAGCAGCAGCAGCAGCATCTGGTTCTGATGTGTTTACCAGGCTGGTATGGAAATGCCCAGGGTGCATGGCAGAAACCTGAGCTGCTAGTGACAAGCACACTCCTCTGCTAAGCAGCGAAAAGTTTCGATACTGTTTGAGCACTGGGTGGCCTCTTCTGTTGATGTGAAGCACATGATCCCCCCTCCCCATTTCTATTTGTCAGAGTTAATTGCCCTGCAGTGGGGCGGCTCACACCTCAGGCAGTGCCAAGAAATAACAGCAGGGAAGGAATCCTGCACAGGTAACAGGATGGCGTGGTATTACCTTAGACACCCAGGGGTTCAAAAACCTCAGTGGAATGAAATGGGCCTGGGGTATTCTCCCTTTGGTGCCTCCCTAGGGACAAGCCGCTTTGGCCTGGCCTAGACTGTGGGCAGCTTATATATGATGGCCCTGAGTCCTGAAGGTGAAGCTAGTCACTTTCTGTAAATGGACAGCCAACCCCGGAGGCAGTTCTAAAGGGGAGAGCCTGAGGTGTCCACAACAATTTCTTTTCTGTTCCAGGGCACCAAGAGGCACCCTGAGAACTCAGAGGACCCACAGGCTCCCCTCAAGCAAATTCCCTGCTGACCCTGGATACCCCTTGAAAGAGGGGGCAAGAGACTGCCTCAAGGCTCGTCTTATAACTTCCAGCAAGGACTCCCAGCAAACAAGTTCAGCTTGGGATCTGCCCACCACTAAGCCTGGCTCAGAGTGGGTGCAGGGGGGTGGGGTGGGGGGCGCGGTGGAGAGGCAGAGTCCCTGAACAGGGAAAAGACAATCAGTTGTTCCCTTTTCTGGTGTCAGAGGCAAAGAAGCCTGAAGGGCTGGCGGTGGTGCTGGCTCTGGGTTTATTGACTGTGATCCTGTCCAGCTGTCCTACAGGGAGTTCCAGAGCTCTCCCAAAGTGCATGGGGAACTGCACAAGTAGGACTGGGGCACAATACCAGAAGCTATTTGTCTCCTAGAACCTGGCACCCCCTCCACTTACCTTACAGGAGACCCACATCACTCAGTTCCCAGGACATCTGGTGGGAGAGTCTGGTGAGAGTTGGAGGCAGACTTCCTCTACTTACAACTTGTTTGAAAATGGACATAAAGAGGAGAACAGACACTCCATCGCCCCTTCAGGGCCTCCTTTGTGTCACAAAACCTATCCCCTCCTAGGGCACCCTTGACACTCCCCTAGGTGGGTGTACACATTGTTCAGGACCTGTCCCCTGTACCCAAATAAATATAAATGAGTTTATTTCTTTAAAAGAAATATTACAGCCTTATACTTTTCCCAGCCGGAATCCACCTAATTTCATCAAGGTCTCTTGCTAGCAGCCATAACCCAGGCCAAAGGGGCTTGTCCCTAGGGAGGCACCAAAGGGAGAATACCCCAGGCCCATTTCATTTCACTGAGCTTTTTGAACCCCTAGGTGTCTAAGGTAATACCACCACCATCCCCACCCGTTTTCAGTTCTTTCTTTGTGGCTTAAGATTGCATTTTAGGAGGGTTTATATAATGTTGTTCACGTCAGCAAGCCTCCCTGCCCCACCCTCACCCCACTGTCCTATTTGGAATTATAGTTGGAAACCACACACACATAGAAAATCTTTGAAGATTTTTTTCTGCTATTCTTCCTGACTAGAAGAGTTGACAAGACATAGACACGTTAAGTTGCATAAAATACAGTAGCGTGATCAGCCTAAATGCATCTCATTTGCACTGTTTGTAACCAGGGGTGGGGGCTTGTGTCACTCATTGCCTCCCCCTCCTCTGCCCAAGCCAGACCAGCAGGCTGGAATTTCAGAGCAGGCCCCAAGGCAGCAGCCATTTGGGAAGTGGAAGCCCTAGCCTACCCCAGGCCAGCGGGGGTGGGGGGTGGATAGAGAAGGTGTCTGGAGGTCTGGCCTGAGGGCTTGGACCAGCTTTGGCCGACCTGGGCTCTGGGAGGCTTGGCCGGTTGGTGCCCGCAGCTGGAAGTTGGAGGTCTGCAGCGATGCTTCTGAGCTTCTCCTGGGTTGAGTTCAAGAAAGGGGACACCAAGAAGTAGGGGAACAGTCACTGACTATATTTTACATCCACGCCTACCCCTTTCCCGGAGTTGTGTTCTCACCACCCACTTTGTCAGGGGAGGAGAAACACTCCTGCCTGATCGGTTCCTGCACCTGCTCCCAGCCCTGAACTCGGGCCCTGAGCTCCTCACTGCCGCCTGCTCTGCGCTGAGCCCCACTCCTGAGACCACGAGGTGCCAGAGCAGCGCCTCTCCCACCAACTCCTAGACGCCTGTAGGAGCTGTGCCGGAGCCTTCAGAACCCCGTGGGGGTGTGGGGGTGAAGTTGGAGGTCCTCCGCGTGATTTTTTCTTACTTTTTCCCAATTGTTCTCCTGCGTTGATTTCAACTTTTCCAGTCTCCCGGTGCTGGGGCGCCAATCCTTTCCCACCAATTCCTACCCACCAGCTGGAGGTCGGGGCCTAGGGTCGCCCCAGAGTTCTATGGTGGCAGGGGGCGCCAAGTAGAGGGGCGGGAGGAGCTGGGTCCTCGGGAACCAAAGGGGACCTCAGCGGGGGCGGAGTGCGCAGCCTTGGCTGCTGGGAAATGCCCAACTAGCTGCTGTGAGTGCCCACAGCGCGTCGTGGGGGCGTCCGTTCTGCAGCTCGGGTGACTCAGACGCCCCGCCAACCCCATCAGCTCCCGGCTTCTCGAACGCTCTTCTGCTCGCCCAGCGGGGAGACTTCAGGGCCTGCCTCGTCAGGCCAGATTGCAGCCCGCGACCTTCCCGGATCAACCAAGGGCGAGGCATGTTGCCCGGCAAGGCTGCCGCCTAACTGAGCCTCCCGGGAAACAGCCATGACCAAAGCCCCGCGGGCCCAGGCGCGGGCACTTACCCCTCCCCGCGCAGGCCTGCGGGGGCGCAGGGGCCGAGGCCGAGACGCTGGACTTCCAGCCCCACACCTCTGACAACCCGGGCACGTCTGCGGAGCCCGGGGGAACAATCAGCGGGCTCTGCGTCCCGGGAGCTGGGGACACGCCTGCAAGGTGTGTGATCCTTTAAAGATCCTTAGTACTAGTTTTGTAGGGAGCCTTTGTTACAGCTTTGTCAGCCTGCGCGCCTTCAGCAGCTCCCCCTCCCGGGCCCCTCGGTTCCCTCCGGGATCGCCCCCAGCGGAGAGGGCCTGGCGCAGGGGATCTGCCCAGGATCAACTGCCCTCTTCCAGCTCCCCTTCTGCGAGATTCTTTTCCGTTGGTTACAATCTCCCCTCCGTGCCTAGGGCAGATAAACACGGGTCGCCCCGCCTGCAGTATTGGGGCGATGCTGTCCTAGAAGAACGGACTTTCTGAATGTGACCTCGGGATGCTGCAGCGGCGCAATACTGCTACTGCTGAATGAGTAGCTCTCCTGCCACCGCAGGGCGACTGCGGTGGGCACAGCAGGGCGCACAGAGGAGGGGGTAATCTGCCCGCCCAGGCTAAGGATTTGAGGGTTCTGACAAAAAGAGCTGGTTGAGGATGACACAGTTGTGAACTAACCTGGCTCCTACCACCCCACAGGGCAACCAGATCCCAGTAGTCTTGGGTACCACTGCCCCCACCATACCACCATTGTAAAGTATGGACTCCTGCTTAGCCAAGGTGCAGCTCTAGGCAGGATCTCTGAAGGATGCTCTGGCACACAGAGGGTGCAGGTATGACTTTACCTGCACACAAGCTTACATGTGCCCTGTCATATATGGCTACACGTTTCCCCATTTCCCCACAGTCTTCCTATTGGACTTGTCTTCATTCCTCCTTTCTAGGGCTTTCTGCCTGCACACAGTCATTTGGAGAAAATCAAGTGAGTGCACCTCTCCCCACAGAGGATTCTGTATGTTATGTAACACACTCACACTGGGATTCCTCAAGTTACCATTTTGCCCCAAATCAGCCAGCACTTGGTTTTCTGGCGGGGGCGTCAGGATGATGCAAATGGAGGTGGAAGCTTCATTCCCTGGGGGCTTTTATTCCTCCCCTTGAAGCCCCAGTTCAAGGCCCAGGAACAAAAGGGAAAGGTAACTGATCTCTCTTTTGGTCTTTCTCTCCCCTCACTTCCACCCCTTCACCTGCAGGCCCTCCTCTTTGATAAATAGAGGAAAGCCCGTGGGATCAGGTACATATGTAAATACTGCTGAGCTCGGCCAGCCCTCCTCACTGAAAAGCAGAAAGCCCGTTTCAGGTGCAGGCTGCTCCGTGCCTTTGAGTGTCCACCACTTCTATTCCCTCAGACTGCTTGGGACTCAAGGCCACTCACTTAACATCCTTCTCTTGTTAAAAACATTCAGGACAACTATTAAATAGTTCTTGGAAGAGTTAAAAGACCTTCTTTCAGGAGTGAAACGTTTTTAAAGCTGTGCTTGGCAGAAGTCTTTAAGGCGTACAAAGTAGAATCAGTAGACTTGCCTGAGCGATTTTGAAATTTGAAAGATTTCTCCCCATGAAATGGTAATTTAAAATAGTTCGTAGATGTTGTTTTGTTCTATGATGGCTTTTTCACTATTGTCACCTAAGGATTCTGAAGACCTAGCTACTAAGACATTTCTTTTCATTTGGTTAGTTTCTGGGTGATACTATGCTTTCTGATTAGACCTATTTAATTTATTTTTTAATTCTGCAGGAGAGTTTTCAACCTTGGAAATGTAAGTGAAACACAGACTCACCCTCCTTGTGAGACCTTGATAGGGGCAGAAAGGAACAAATCTGGCTATCACCACTCACACCTGGAAGTATCCCTGTCTAAACCCGGGTACAATGAGGGTGGTGGGTTTTGACATCTTTTATTTTATTGCTGGCTCAAGGAAAATTCTTTGAAATGAACGTCTATTCTACTTCAGTGTGCAATGTTCCAGCAGGCTTAATGGGCTTGCCTTATGTGGAGAGGCAGTCCTGGAGGACAGAGCTAATGTGTGGTCTCCCAGGAAGCTCATCAGAACACCTCTTGTCCCTTTTCTTTAAAATAAAAAAAAATTAAAAAAGTTTTTGCTTCCCTCTCAATGTCCATTCCATTATTTTGTAGCTACAATAATGAAACATGGACAGTAGTGATCATTCTTTTTGTCCTATGTACTCATGTCTAGTGTTAGGACCTTACAAAACCCCAGACATACCTCAGGTGTATTCTGCACTTTTCATATCTGCTCACTGCTCACTGGGTCACACAGATAATTCACACTTGATTCCACCTTCCTCTGGACAACTCTCCCTCAAACAACACCTCTCTATCAACTTATAGGGAAAGGAGATTCACTTAGAGAAAACGTCTTGAATTAAAGACCAGACTCAGTTTCACCAGGTAACTGATCCTGGCCATACCGGTGACTAGGAAGTCATCACCTAACACTCTACCTAGATATAAACTCTCAGGAAGGAGGCAGGCTGGTGGGCACATTTCCACAGACATTTCTAAAACTGTGGCAACTGAGTACATTTTACAGACACAATTTTGGTATATTCCCATCCAGCTTAAGGCACTTAAAATGCAATTTTGTTCACACGCATGTGTGTGCACACATACACACACGCACGTGTCAACTAGGGTGATATTAACAGTCCATTTCCACTGGGCAATTCTGGTGACAGCAGCTACAACTAACAAACTTCTTTTCTGAAGAGTAAAAAAGAAAACAAAAGCCTCACCATCTATTTTAAAAGGTTATTTTATATTGTTTAGCATTCTTTCGAAACAGGAATTGGCTGGACACTTCTCCCTTTTCAAAGAACAGGTAAACTACTCTCCTACCCAGCCCCTCCCCAAGACCAAGCCATTTTTAAAAGCAAAAATTTCTGTTTCCAAAGGAAGAAAAAGGAACAAATTCCATTAATGAATTACATACGTGGAATGTGGCTTGTCTAGGACATTTGTATTTGTAAATAAATGGCTCCCTGTTTATTATGTATGTTTTACTGGAAAAAAAAACGAACTCTAATGCCTCTGAGCGTGTTATAATACAGTAAATACTTCCACTTACGGTTTAAGTTCCACTGTTTCTTGGTACTCACTAGAAAGAAATCGGGTTAAATGGAGTCAATTGTGGGGTTTAAGCGTCCAGGCTGACTTGGGGACGCGGCACCTCTAAAGTTCTCATGTTTGCTGAAGTGCGGGGGGAAGGGGGAATGGCTCCCTAGGAATCTTATGGGGATTAATCTGGGGTTTCGCCTTTGTCCCGGGATCTTTCTAAGGCTCACCACGACCTCCGTCTGCAGCTTCAGAAGGGAAGCCGGCGCGCGATCTCCTTGGCAGGCGGACTGGACACAGTCCCTGCCTTGCCCTGCTGCCGGCGCCCGCACACCGCGGTCTCAGGATCTCCCCGTAGGCCTAGGCCTGCAGTCCTCGGGCCGAGACGGGGCCTGGGGGAGCGACCGTCAGCAGGCCAGGCACAGGCAGTCTACCCTGGTGCCTGTAGGGTGCTCGAGTTTCCCACACGCGGGAAGCGGAGGCGTGGGCCAAGCGCCGGGGGCTGCCCCAAAACTCCACCGCCCAGTGCGGCGCGCAGGGCCTGGCGGCGCGAAACTTCCACAAAGCCGCCGGCCGCCTCCGGCCTTGCCTCCACTCCGCAGTCCCAGCTGCCTAGACTTCGGTGTCTTCCCACACAATGAGCCCTGCCAGTGCACTAGGCTGTTCCGCTCTGACTTCTGCCCGCACATGGGGACCCGAGCGAAAGGTTATGGGTTAGAACAAGTCAGCGCATCTCCTTCCACGCGCCGCATCCTTCGGGAAGACAGAGTACGCCCCCCACGTCAATTTCAGGCCCTGGTCTGTGGGCTGGGCCACAGTCCTGGAAGACCCAAGGGGTCACGGGTCCAGATCCGTCTTTACTTTGTCCTCCGCTCCAGGGCTCCAGGGCCCTGGGCAGCAGAGAGATGGATTTCAGAGAAAGCCCGGGTCAGCCAGGCCTTGAACTCAGCCCCTCTGAACTCCACTGTCAGCAGCGGGGGCGGCAACTCAATTCTCCCGCGAGGAGGCTGCACCCCCAGAACGGAAAATCCGCAAACGTCGCGCAGAGACCCACAGGCATTTCTACCTTTCCTTCCACAAGCCCTCCAGAAAGTTATCGCCAGAACCTCTGGAACCTGAGCCGAATCCAGCCTCCAGCAACTCCCTCAACCTTCCAGGGAAACTTTCAGAAGTTTCCCTTTCCTTCGCTCCTCAATTCCTTGGACTTTCTCCAGCCCCCAGGTTTGCTCATTACTCTGCTGACTGCCCTTTAGTCTCTAGGGCTCCACAGGCCTGAGTGTTTCCAGAATAATAATAACAATAATAATAATGATAATAATAATAATTGTTATTATGAGGCTGGGGAAGAACAGGATCAGAGGGTAGAAGGGACTGAGGGAGAGAGTGGAAATGTTTATGGAAAGGTTTATTTAAACCTGTGTTTCAAAACGGTTCAGTTGACAATGATCAGTAACCCCGATAGACAACTCCATTAAAAAAAAAGAAGAATTTACTATTGCTCTTGAAAGCCGTTATTTTTTACATCGCTTTTTAGGAAGATAGATAACAAAACATCGCGTTTCAAGCCATTTTGATCTGTAATTGAAAGGCAGGATCGGTTTGTATTCTCCTACGGCTTTTACAGAAGTTGCAGTGATCCAAAGTCGGGTTGCTGTGTCAGAGTGGCATTTTTATTAATGAGAATACAAAAAGCTTGCATATTCTCAGCCCTGCTTGAATTTAGTTGCTAAGCAACCGGTGTATGGTAATTCATCCGCGAAATTTAAATCTTTGAGAAAGGTTCGTGCGTTTTGCTGAATGGTCGCCACGAGGAAAACAACTTGTGGGACCCGCAGCAGCTGCCACAGTCTGGCCGCCCGGCCGTGCCGGGCCGAGCAGAGACCCGGCCGCCCCACCGCGACCGCCACCGCCCCACCTCCGCGCCCAGCCCTGCCCTCCCTCCCGGAGAGAAGCGAGCTTTGGACGCCCGGCTGCCTCGGGTCCCCCTCCCCCTCCGCCTCTTCTGATCCGGGGTTTTCACCGGAGGCAGGCCTTACACCTGACCCAGTCGCCTGTACCCCTAGGGCTTCGGGGTCCAGACTGCGAATTTCCGCTTCCCCCTCCCCTCACGCGCACCCACATGCACACGGCACGCGCGCGCACACACTAGCGCACACATCGTGCCGCCACGAGAATGACTGTTACCCTCTTCCCAGACCCCTCTAAGGTCACTTCCAGAGCCAACTCTTCCTTGAGGAAGACCGGACTCATCAAGAACGCAGCCCACAGCCCGCCAGAAGGCCAGGCGGCCGCCTCTGGCCGGCAGTGACATCATAGGCTCCTGCTCGCCAAGCTCGCGCCCACATTTTAGGATACAGGAACAAACACGGATGTGAAATCAAGAATGAAAGACAGAGTAATCTAATTAATAGGCCATGAGCCAGGCTAACAAAATCAAAGAATCTGATTACACAAGTACCCCTCCTGCTATCTCCGCTGCCCCCACCCCCAGCTCCTCCAGCCTGCGCACTATTTCCTGTCCTAGGCTGCAAAGTTCAGGATGCAAACGCAGAGCCTTCTGCTTTCCTTATTGAAATCAACGTCAAGCCTACCGTGGGGATCCCGCACCCAGGAGGTCACATGGGTGAACTTCAGGCCCTCAGACCAGCAGCCCTGAGGAGCTGAGATGACCAACCGACCTACAGAACTTGGAGAGCCTGAGAGGTTGCCCCACACTTCTCAAATGCATCACTCTTAACAACAACAACAGCAGCAACAACAACGACAACACCTGTGCTGATTGCTTATGCTGTTAGTAGCTGGACTAGGACAAAGGGCTTCTCCACTCACAGTCATTTTATAGATCATCTAAGTTTTTTTCTTCAGTCTAGCACAACTCTTCTTTTTTCACATCACCTTGCTTCTGGGTCACTGATAACCTCAAACTCCCAACACTTATTACAACTCCCTTTCCCAACGTAGATGTCTGAGCACAGTCAGGTATTAGGTTATCACTGAAACGTAGCATCTGCTCTAATCGTTGCAGCCAGCCACGTGCATTTCATGAAAGAAGAAAATTCTTTAATTTCTGTCTTTCTGCCTTAAAAAAACAATCAGGTCCACCTTTTAAATAATTAATTTCAAGTCTGCATCCAGTGCCAATACTTGTTGCATCCATTTTAGAGTTGATTAATTACCCTGGAACTTGGGCAAACTAAACTCCATGTGGAGAGAATGTTTCTTCCTTCAATTTAGTACTGAAAGCTACAAGTTATTAATGGATTTTACTCAATTTACATACAAATTAGTGCAAATATGCCCATCTCTTAAAGTACATTTTTGTATAAATATATGAAAGTATCATTTTTGATTTAGCTTGAAGAGGTTGATCATTTATTACAAAAATAAACGAATAAATACAACAATATATTGTTGCTTTCAACAGGATAAATACTTTACAAATATATAATTTAAAAAACAAATTTAATTGTTAAAATTATTTAAAATATTACACTTATCGATAAAACTATCAATAGTATATACTGCATTTAATATTAGAACCAATTATTCTCTGAATGTTCAAAACCATTCATACAAAACAGATTATGAGCATGGTCATGAGCAAACACTGGAGGCTACAGGGCAGCAAAGGGAATCGCTAAGATCAATAACGAACAGTTCTATTCGGAACAAAGAAGTAGTCCTTGGCTAAGTACTAAAAAAAAAAAAAAAAAAAAAAAGGCAGAGCAACAATAGCAAAGTGACTATTTTCAATCCACCTTGAATGACTTATCGCACAGACTTGCCAGGGGAAGATGGTTGTGGGAGTGAGGTGACCGACGGAGGCTTGGACAACTGATCAAGAGCCACAGGAGACTGTAAACTGTAAGTGGGCCTAGCTTGGGATTAGCAAGGCTGATGGAACAGAACTTTGTCACTTTCCTTTGGGTTGGAAGGGGAGGGGGGGTTGGATTGGAATGGAGGAAACAAATGGGCACTTTACGAAGCACAAGACACTTGCGCTGCAAAGGAACACAATGACCAAATTCATTAAAAAGATCTGGTGATATATAACAATATTTTCATTATTTACATGTGTAACAATATAAGCCTTAGCACAAAACCTCTCAGTTATATCTGCCCTCTTTTGTTTTTCAACCATGAATTTCATTTTGTAATTACATTCAAAGGATTGATTAAAAAAAGGGGGTGCGAGCATTAGCTCACTTTATAAAATGCAAATAATGAAACAACGTGGGTTTGCTTTCCCAGCTTCTCCAATTAAAAGTTACTCTGCTACCCCCAAATCAGGGATTCTTCCAAAGTAATCAGCAAAGTTTGCTTTTTAATAGAAAACAGTGTGAAATCTAATGTTAGCTCTTTTGTTGTCAGCTAAATCAAGTAAGTAGATACCTCCTAAAATTTTTTTAATAGACCCATTACTTGTCTAATCAACCACCACCATTCCCATAGGAAAAACAAGATTCCATCTCACCTGCCAGTAGTATCCACCATATAAAAACAACCTGACCAGTCCTCAGCTTTCCAATTAGGACTTCTTTGCTCGCCTTTCTAGACACCCCCAAAATGGTGAACTTCTCCCCCACCCCCACTCCAGGCTGTAAATTTGCTGGGCATAGGGATTACAGCAGCAAGAGAAATACGGAACAAGAAGGCAAAGAAAAGTAAATTGTGGTTTCTTGTCTTCATTTTTTTCTTCTCTCTGTTTAATACATGTGGCCTTTTTCAGATTTCACAAATCAAAATGATTGTGATTTTTAGTACGATTTGGTGTTTAAAATAATGCAACCCAATACATGGCCATCTGGCTGGGCTTGATTTATGAAAGTGACACAGGGCCTGTCTGGGAGAAATAACTGTTCCTTGTTGCTCTCACAGTTTTCCGGGTTTTTTAACCCCTGCATTGATATCACAGGGAGAGGGAGTGAAGATGAGAGGAGGAAAAAAAGTGAGTGACAGCTAAGTGAGATTGGGGGGAATTTGTCTGTAAAATCGTTGCTCTATCACTGCTAAATACTTTTATTTTAAGTACAATATATAGGGACTCAACTAAGCCGAGCCTTTAGCGTCTTAAGTACTCACAACCTGAGGCATTACACTTTCATTTTCCCACATTGTAAATATTGAAACATTAACTTGATCAGTGTGACCACTCTGCAGGGTTTATGTAAAAGGTTACCTAAAACCCCCAGCACCAGTAAAGAAGATATAGAATCATACTGGGGAGAGACAAAAACACAGAAATATAGAACCTTAAGTCTGAGTTGGTAATTGCACTGAGGGTATGCAGTGTGGACCATAATCAGGATTTTAGAACTATATTCTTTCATTACAGGGGGAAAAAAAAACCCCAAAGCTTAATAATTTAAATTTAATTACATATAGTTATTGATGGGAAGTAATTGATATCAAAATATTTTATAAGACTTATAAGCCAGTCTTAACAACTATAGTCTTGAGAAAAAGAGAAAGGAGACAGGAACATGTTGGGAGGGGGACAGTAGAAGAAAAAAGAAGCTGAACTTGGGGGGAGGGGCTGTATTAACCATTAATAACCAGTTGGCTCATTTTTACTGGTAATATCGTTCAATCTCCCGATAAGAAACACAGGTATCTCCAAGAAAAGGGTTAATATTTAGGCAATCTCACCTGAAAACACTAAAGACATCCACTAAAATTAAGGGAGAGAAAAATATTGTGAATTTATGGATCATCGAGGAGTGACTACTATGTTAAAATACTAGCTGTCTCAGCAATGCCTATGCTTTACTCTAGATTTCCAAAAGTACCTTAAGTGGAGCAGGCTCTACTTCCTCAACGCTATTACTTAGGGATTTTCATTAGTAAAAAAATATTTCTTAAAGAACTCTTTTCTTCCCACACAGTGTTTACGCATCAGACACAGACTATTTCATTCTAACAAATTTATTTTCTCGATCAGCTCTTACGGAATCACTACTCAAATTAAATTACAATCAAATGATCACATCAAAAGATACCCTTATTACCTAACAACTGTCCATATTTTCATTTCATTTTGATTTGTGCTCGTCTGAAAAAAACACGTAATACAAGATCTGGGGAAAAATAAATTACCGTTTTGCAGCAGTTCATAAGTATTCTGAATAAAATATTAAAAGAAGTCATTTAATGAAAATATAAAGCAAATATTTTTAGATCAACAACGGATCTAACAATTCTATATTGCCGTCTTTTGAAAAGTCTGTTTATTAAAACCTACCAAAAACACTGCTTGGAAATGGCAGTATTATATAATCACATCCACAGCACCCATTCAATCAAAGTTGGCAACGGATTGAGGAGAGAAGTCCAGAGAAGTGCAGCGGCTGGTGCTCAGTCCTTCTAAATTCCTTTATCTGAGTCAGTCCAGAAATAAAAAATAAAAAATATTAATAAAAAAAATATTAGCGGTGGAATCTTTAGGCATCGTCCACCCTGAATGGCAGCCGTCAAAGCCTGGGTACGCGGCCGGGCCTGGCTCGGCGGCCTCGCTGGCTGGGCCTCCGCTCTGCTCCCAGTCCGCCCGCCCGCCCGCGACCCGACTCGGCTGGGGCCTCTCGCCACTCCTTAGCGGACGTCCCCCTCTCCCTCTGCTCCTTCCCGATGCTTTTATTTCCAAGGTTACTTTGAGGATACTTTTCTTTTGGCTTTGCTATTCAGTCTGTTAGTTTCAGAAGCTGTCAATATAATTATTTTTTTTCTTGGAGACTGTTTTTCCCCCCTCCTTCCCATTTCAGAGTTGATTTGTTTGTTTCCAAGTGACTTTAATATGCCCAAGAAAAACAGGGTCCCAGAGCACGGTGTCGTCCCCTGATGGAACCTGGTGCCTCTGTTTTCTCTCAGGTCGCTCCCAGGAAATAAAGTTTCCGTGGATCTCTTTAGGCAGCTGTGTTGGAGGGAGAAAGTGAAAGGAAAGGGGACTCTCTCTCTCTCTTTTTTCAAAGAGGAGAAGACGAGGCAGGTGCTGTCCACCGCTGCCGTGTAGGTCATCTCAGGGTGGAAAAACCTCACGAGTGCAGTTTTCGTGCGTCAGGCATCTTCACCCTTCTTTAAAAACAAAAACAAAAACGAAACACCACCACAGTATAAACGAGATCTCATGATCGCCCCCTTTTTCTCTTCTGATTTTGTTATATATTTATATAAAACAGTCTGGGTGTTTAATATGCTTTTTATTTTTTGGCCCCTCCTTCCTTGGACTGCAAAAATGCCTCCTTGGTCCGTTTCTCCCGCGTTTCCTCCTCCAAGGGCGGGCATGCCTGTCTCTGGGTGGAGGGGAGGGCGGCGGATGGGCCTGGGCTGGAGCCCGGAGCGGCCCAGGTGCAGGGTCGGCGCGGCGGCGGCGGCGGCGGCGGCGGCGGGGGCGGCGGCGGTGCTGACGGCGGCTGCGGAGGCGGCGGCGGCGGCGGCCCTCTTCGCTCTGCGCCCTGGCTTCACTGAACGCTCGTCTGCAGCCCGTGGTGCGGCGGCGGCGTGTCGGCGTTCACGGTGCCCACCTGCGAGTAGACGTCGTCGGGCGTCTGCTGTTGGATCCCGGGCGGCGTCATGCGCTTCTCCTTTTGGCGCCGATTGCAGAACCAGACCCGCACTACCTCCTTCTCGAGCTGCAGGCTGTCGGCCAGGTTGGTGATCTCCTGCGCGGAGGGCTTGGGGCACTTGAGGAAGTGGCTCTCCAGCGCGCCCTTGACACTCACCTCGATGGAGGTCCGCTTCTTGCGCTTGCGGCCCTGCGCCGCGATCTTGTCGATGCTTGTGGGGCTGCCGGTGCTTGAGTCCGCCTCCTCCAGCCACTTGTTCAGCAGCGGCTTGAGCTTGCACATGTTCTTGAAGCTCAGCTGCAGGGCCTCGAAGCGGCAGATGGTGGTCTGCGAGAACACGTTGCCGTAGAGTGTGCCCAGCGCCAGCCCCACGTCGGCCTGCGTGAAGCCCAGCTTGATGCGCCGCTGCTTGAACTGCTTGGCGAACTGCTCCAGGTCGTCCGACGTCGGCGTGTCCTCGTCCGAGTGCGGGTCGTGACTGTTGAGTCCAGGCCCCGCGCCGCCGCCGCCGCCGCCGTGGTGCGGGGGTCCCTGCGCGTGGTGCGGGTGCGGCGGGTGAGGGTGCGCGTGGTGATGGTGGTGGTGATGGTGCTCGGCCAGCTCCGGCGTGTCCCCGCGCACCAGCCCCGGGTGCACCAAGCTCTGGGCTCCACCGCCCGCGCCGCCGCCGCCGCCGCCGGGCCCCGGGGGCGCGCTCAGCATGCCGTTCACCGTGAAGCCTCCGGGCTGCGAGTAGAGCAGACTCTGCGGCGGCGGCTGCTGGCCCCCGGCCATGGACGGGAGGTGCGCGGCGGCGGCGGCGGCTGCGGCGGCGGCTGCGGCAGCGGCGGCCGCCCCCCAGCCCCCAGGGTGGCCCTGGTGTGGGGGCGGCGGCGGGGGTCCGAGGTGTGGCGGCCCGCGGTGGTGCAGCGCTGTGCCCGCGTGCAGGTCGTCGCGCCCGGCGCCGCCCTTCACGTCGGGGCCCTGCGGCGGTGGCGGCGGAGGCTGCGGTGGCTGCTGGGGGCTGCCAGCCATGCCCACGGCGCTGCCCGACCACGGCGAGCTCGCTTCCACGGCGGCGGCGGCGGCAGCGGCGGCGGCGGCGGCGGCGTGGGGCAGGGCTGTGACCCACTGGTGCGCGTGGCTCAGCATATGGCCGCCGTTGCTGGCGGCCATGGCCCCCTGCATGAAGTCGCTCTGGACCATCTTGACAGAGGACGGGTCCCCCCGGTAGGCGCCCGAGGTCACGGCGGCGCTGCCCGGCTGCATGCCGCCGCCCCCGCCCCCTGCACCGCCCCCGCCGCCGCCGCCGCCGCCACCCCCGCCGCCGCCGGCCCCTGCCGCGTCCGAGTGCACAATAGAGCCGGCCGCGAGCAGGCTGTTCCCCGGCAGGTAGGGGTTAGAAGCCGCCGTGGCCATGCCGCTCCGCTCCCGCCACCCCACCGCCGCCACCACCGCCGCCGCCGCAGCAGCAGCCGCGGCCACCGCCGCCGCCGCCGCCGCCGCGCCCCCCGCCTCCCGCCTCCTCCCCCCTCCTTCCCCGCCCCCGCCCCGGGCCCCCGCCGGCCCCGCCGCCTTCGCCGCCTCCTCCTCCGCCGCCGCCTCCGCCCCCGCCGCCGCCGCCGCCGCCGCGGCCCCCGGCTGCAGCTGCAAGGCCGCTCGGCAGGGCGCGGGGGTCGCCGGCCGGCCTTGGTCACCAGCAGCAGCAGCAGCCGCAGGAGCAGCGCTCTGGGGAGGGGGGCTCGCTTCTCGGGGTGCGCTCCGTGGCCACCCCCTTCAGGGGGGGTCGTGGCCGCCCCCCAGCCCCGGCGCGCTGGGCTCGCTCCAGCGGGGCTCGCTGGGCGGGGCGGGGACCTGCACTCGGGGCGCTCTCCCGGGACGCACGGGCTCCCGCTCCTCCTCCTGTCCTCGGGCGAGCCCGGACTCTGCCCGGCCGCGGGGCTCCGTCCACCTGCTAAGTGAAGGTTTCACGGGAGATAACAAAGAAAGAAGCTGCTCCTTTCTTCCTTAGCCAAATTACGGATGACCAGCAACCGGCCCACTCCTCTTGTCCGCTCTCTCCTCTCCTCCTCAGGAACACATTTCACTCGTTTTCCCTTAGAGTAGTAAAACTTTTTCGTCCTTGAAGGCGTGGTGCTGCTGGCTGCTCGCGAGTGCGGAGAGGGGAGGCTGGCTCCTGCTCTCCCGCTCTGGTCCTCTCGTTTCAAGTTTTGTTCTGTCCTAGGAAAACTTCTTGCGATGGTGCATTTCTCTGAAGTTGCTATTGCCGGAGCTCTTGGTTGCCTCTGAAACAAGAGTCCTTTTTCATTCTCCTCGCAACAGTCACAGTCTGATGCGACATCTTTCCTTTTGGGCAGAAATTAGGAAACAAATATAACAAGGAAAAAATTGAACAGGAAAAAAATGATGTCGAATCGCTCTGTTACCTTGTTGCTGACGGTTGGGGTTGTTTTATTTTTTTCCCAGCAGTTGTCTGGAGAAGGAGGAGGAAGAAGAGTGCATTGGTGGAGGTGGAGGTGTGTGTGTGCATATAGGGGATCGATCCTTGATACACAACAACTCCAGTGGGCACGTTGCACGGCTCGTAGAGTGCACCGACGGCGGGCGCTGGCGCTGGCCGTGCTGGAGCAGAGTTGCAGCAGGAGCTCGCTCTGCGCCCTCGTTCGCGCTCTCTTTCCCTCTCTCACTTTCCCTCTCCCTCCCTCTCTCTCTCCCTCTCTCGGGCGCCCGCTCTCGCTCGGATCTGACAGTTCGCTCTCTGTCCCTCCCTCTCAGAGCGGGGACTGTCGAATGTTTACCCTCCGCCGCGAGCGCGCACCCACCACCACACTTTCCCAAATACAAGGAAGTCGAGCACCAGGGCCCCCGCTGATTGGCTACCCGCTGGGTGATTGGCAGGCTCGGAATGACTGGCTCAGGACGCGAGGCCCCCCTTCCGGCCGTTCCGATTGGTTGCTTTTTAATTTAGGCAGAGCGTCGTAGAAGCTGGAAATCTGTCGTCCCCCAGCCTCCCTCCCCCTCACCACTTTCCCCTCCCCGCCCCTCCCCCGCCGCCCCCTCCGCCACATCTTAACTCTTAGTGTCCGGCCCAGACGTTGGCGTTCCTTCGGCGGCTCTGGGCGTTCGCAATAGGTCTGGGCGGGGGGAAGAAAGGGGAGATAAAAGGGAGGGAGGGAAGAGAGGGGGGAAGAGAATCAGAAGGAAAACGAAGAGAGAAACATGAAAAATAGCAACCTGCCCACCCCACCTAGTACGCGTCGGGTTGCTCACCCCCTTACCCCCGCCCCGCCAGAGATTTGTAAAGCGCGCGGCAGGGATGTACCATTCAAGCTAATACCTATAGACAGATGTGTCCCCAGTGGTTTCAAAGTTTCCTCTTCCCTTCACCAGCCGGCCCCCATCTCTGATCAGCGGGGGTGGGACGCGGGGACTCGCATCGCCAAGAGCTCTGGTCGTGGCCACGCTCCTTGGAAATCCGCCACCGCAACTTTCCGCAGCCGCTGCGCGCCGGCGGCAGCCCCCTTTGTTTAAGTTCTCGGATGCCATCATCTGGGAAACCTGCAGCCCAGGACCAGCGCGGTGCCCGCGCGTGCGAGACGGACCGCTCGCTGCCGCCGCTCGCTCGCTCCTCCACCCCCTCTCTCCCTCCTTCGCTCTCCCTCCCTTCCTCCCTCCTCCCTCCTCTGGGATTCGTGCAAGTAGCGTGCGTGCCCTTGTGAGTTTGGAAGGTGCCGGTCAGCGGAGCCGTGCGATGTATTTGAAAAGCAATCAGTCCGACCTTCCCCCATAGATTCATCGTAAGTGTATTCGACCCCAATGGCTTTAGGAATTCCCGTGGCAGCAGGAGCCGGGCGAAAGAACCGGAATCGGCTAGCCGCGCCCTTCTCTGCTCCACCGCTTCCTCGTGTGTGTGTGTGTGTGTGTGTGTGTGTGTGTGTGTTATTAGCGGTGGGGGGGGTTTGCTCGCTGTCTATTCTTAGGCATGGTGGTGCTTTTTTTTCTTTCCTTTCTGTCTCAGATGGATTTGCGTGGTGGATGGGGCTGGCGGCGACAAATGCTTTCTCAGCTCTAACCCAGCTGAAAGAGTTAAGGGGGACGGGAGGGGGAGTGCACCCAGTAGGCGAGAGAAGCGGGGGTGGGGTGGGGTGGGGTGGGGTGGGGGGACGCGGCCAAGCGGAAACGCTGCATAGAGGAACCTCAGCGAACCAAGAAAAAAGAGAAAGTGGCAACGAAAACAAGGGCAAATTGAGCTCTCCTCGGGGATTTCCAATGAACTAACCCAACTCGGACATTCAATAAATACATGGCTTTTAATGAGCGTGCGTGTGCGTGCACCCCGCACCCCTAGCTGAGGGTGCGCCCGCCTTGCGCTCGCCGCCCCCAGCCAGCTCCAGCATCTGGCAGTCCCGAGCCCGAGCGGCAGTCCAGGACGCAGACGAGGAGCGGCCGCCGGTGCGCTCCGATTAAAATGTGAACGGGCCTGCCCTTCTCTCCGGCTGTATCGTGCCTCTGCCGAGCGCAGTTAAGTGAACTCAGTGAAAGCAGGAGTTCTCCTGCCCAGCCGCAGCCAGGCAGCCCCTGCGTGATCTCAAGATTAACACTAGACGCGTAGAATTTATGTAGGCTCTAGTCCAGCTCCTGCTTGCCGGGTGAGATACCATCGTAGGTAGGTTTTAGCAAAGCCGTTATTGCCAAAGTATAGATACTAAAGGCGGTGGTAACCAAACCCCAAACAGAACGGATTTTTTTCCTCTGCGGCCCCCAAAGGTTGCTTTTTATATTTACGTATGCGTATATGTATATATAAAAGATGGAACACAGATTTCATTGAATAAATCTGAGATCTCCAGGTGCAGACGTTTGAATAGTCGGTGCCAGCACCCCGTGTTTTCCTTTCCTGCCGATTTTGCTTGGATCCGGCTCAAAAACCAAGAGAGTCTCGTGGTTTTGTTTACACTGAATGGGGAGGATAGGAACAGAGCCATGGGGCCGCCTTTCATTAATATACAGTGAGGATTTTGTCTAAATTACTGCTATGAATTTCACAGTACACGCTTTCAAAAGCAGTCTCAGGTGGCCTGATGAAACGTGATAGCGCCTCTGCAAACAGATCCACTTTCTTTCTTTTCAAGAGGGTGTGTGTGTGCGCGTATGGGAAGCCCCCCAAAACGTTGTGCTCCTTGATAACAGAAATACACTTCTGTTCCGAGGTCTGTCCTCTTCTTCCTCCCCCCTTTCGTCGTACTTAATTCTCGAATCGCTCCCGGGCCTCTCTCCCCCCTCCACGCTGCCCCACCCTATCCGCCCCCTCCCTTTGCGAGTGTGATTGTTTTGTCTGGAAAAAAAAATCCAAAGTATATAACAAGGGGAGAACAGTTAGTGCTGATTTTCATTTGCATACATTTTCATATATTTTGGTGAAAATAATAGACTAGTGGAGAGCTGGGCTTCGAGGCGTCAGTGTGAAGGGAAGGCTAAGGACGCATCGGTGCTGGAGAGTTGAGAATATGCCTTCCCCTCCGCCCCCAACCCAGTCACCTTATTTGAAAAAAATATTAAAAAACATCTTTTATTTAAAAACCTAATCCTGGAAGTTTGCTCGGTAAGTGTTTTTTCATTTTCTTTCTCTGCTTTCCTCTTCTTTTTCCCCTCCTTTTTGTCTTATTTATTTATGTTCTTGTAGGTTTGGGAGCTTATTTTCATTGCTTGGGACAAGAGAGGGTTCACAGAGCAACTGTTTGAAGGAAGGAAGGAAGGGAAGATGTGTTGGGGGGGGAGTTAAAAAAATCCAACCCTGCTAAAATATTACATAAAAAGATGGACTCAGTCCAAAGCCCCACACAGCAAAAGCCACTTTACTTTGGAGGGGTGGGGGGAAAATGCTATTCATTGTAATTGTTGATCGTGAAGGTGGGGTGGGAGGAGGGGGAAGAAACCCTGGAAAAGAAGTGATTATTAAGGATGCAGTATATAAATATTTCTTGATTGGGATTTTTTTTTCCCCAGAGGATCAGGACTAGAGGGGGAAGAAACCCTATTTCTGTAGCCAGTGGTGATGTCCTGAATTGTGTGTGCCTGCCTGGATTGGGGTGGGGGGACGCATGCTGGGAGCAGGAGGATGGAGTGAGGAGGGGGACTTGGCAAAGGGAAGGCGGAGAGCTGGAGGAGGAGGAAGCGAGGCAGGAAGTCAGGGCACCCCTGGTTAATGCTGTGTCTGGGGAGCAGGCGGGGAGCTGCAGCCTCCCAGCTCGGTAGTGAAAGCCCATCAGAAAGAGGGTGATCAATCAAAACTAACCAGGACATCCCTACACTTCATTCCCAAAGGAGGCTGGAGCTTTAGCATCGCAGACTCGATTTCACTTTGTTTTCTATTTTTGACAGCCTCACTTGTCCCCTCCTTGCCACTGTTCCGGGGTTTGTAAAAATTGAGGGTGCAGTTACTTGCTAGGTGCAGTTAATTAGATAAACATGGCCGGAGGACATAGCTAGGCCAAGTCCAGGCCCATTTGAGTGCCTTACCTTAGTGAAATAGGCCGGAGAAAATTTTAAAAGCTTCTTGGTTTTGTTCTTTTAAGGGAAGCTGCGTCTGTGATGATGAGGGGGGAGAATCCAATGGCTGGAATTTTATTGCACTTTTTTACACAGAACACCTTGAAATTTAGAATTGGTAATTTATTTGGAAACAGTTGATGCCAAATCAATGAAACGGTTTGTAACGAGAGAGGAAGAGGTTTCAGTTGGGGAGGGGGCTCAGAATCGCCAGTTTTCCACTCCTTGTTTACGTGCTTGGCAGCGTTGCTTTTGACTGGGGTTAACTCTGTGTGCTCCATTGGACCAGATGCCATATAGAGCTGCTCCCTGAAGATCATTTGTTTCCTTGATGGGGAACATTTCTGAGCAGAGCATATTGGTTGCCATAGAGAAAGAAATAAAAGGAAGAACACTAGTCACATTAAGCTATATGTTTGTGCACTGGGCTTTAGATAAAAGGACCTTGGTTCAGCCAAAGAGAAGAAGCCAAACTAGAGATTTCTAGTGCCACTAAAACTAGCTTTATTTTGTTTTGGACTTTTACAGTTGAAACATATAAGCTAATTTTATTGGCTGTTGTTAATTTTATATGACACGGTTTACTGAACAAAATAAACTTTGCTCAGGAGTAGCACTATTGACTTGTCAGCAGGGGGCGCACTGACTCGTCTTAGCGAGTACTGAGTAAAATGTAGCTGTTTCAAAAGCAAATCTGCTCTTCCAAACTTGCCAAAGGAACAAATACCGCTACCTTTCTATGCATATTCACAATGAGGAGTGAATTCATTGCATAACACAGGGTTTTAAAATATGAAGACAATGACTTCCCCATCCCCCACCCGCCCATGTCTGTGAAATGGCCCAGAAAGAAATACAGTTCAAAAACTATTCCTCCATTTCAGTGAAGTGTATTCTGGGCTGGAAAACAGAAATGAGATGTGAAAGCAAGAATAGTTTTTGAAAATTATTATTAAGGGGATTTAATAGGCTACTTAAGAAGCTACCTTTCAGGGTTTGTTGTTGTTGTTGTTGTTTTAACAGTCAAGAAAATGAAATGCAGCCTAGGATATGATCTGTTTAAATAATGAAAGTTCTTCAACCTGATACATGCTTTGACTTCTAAATGCATCTCTGGGTCCTAGAGATTTAGTCCGCTGGCCCAGGATCACTTTTACTCCATTCGATATTTAGTGGCTACTTTCATTCTTGTTACCACTTATGGTTTTAGAAAGATTTTGGATTTATCCTTGAAAGGCTTGGCAGAGAAAAGAAAATACAAAATAGCCACGGGTTAGAGATAACTGTGGGCTTGAAACTTTTTAGTGCATTACTTAACCCAGTTGAAGAAAAGTTTCAATAGAGCCACAAGGTTTCTGCCTCAAACATATTTACATACTGCCAATGAAGACTAAACTTTATTGTGGTAAAGGACGAAGAAGATATGTGGAAAACTTCCTAAAGCAGTGAAGGGCAGATCCTGACTGGTTCAGAATTAGTCAGTTTGTCATTAAGAATTTTCCCAAGGAGATTCAGAGAGTGTGACTAGGAAAAGGGAGCCCGGAGTGACTGGAAGTGAGAAGCTGGCTTCCACGGTTCAGTAGCCGAACACACCTGTGAATGTGTCACAGAGCCTGTTAGTAAGGGCCACATTACGTGATGGCTCTCATGTTCCTGTGCAAGAGAGGAAAAGACACCTTATTCTTTCTAACCCAGCTCCAAGTCAACCAGGTTCCAACCAGGAGAAGTTTTTCTTTGACACTAACTTTAGTAAGTCAGAGTTTGGATTTAAGTAGTGTGTTTTCTAGGAGGGTCAAGAGATTCTGGGAACAGTATAAGCAAAAGGGGCACACTCAAACACATTTTAATCTGTGATTTTCACCCCGAGCTCTCACATTTAGAGTCAGGAAAGGTACTCTCAGGTTTGCGCTAATAAAACAGGGGGAATTGAGAAAACTGTAACCTGAGCCCAAAGATTGCTTTCTCTTTGGCTTTTGGGACATTTCAGACAAAAGACTTCTGGGGCAGATCCACATGAAGTGGACAAATGTCTTAAAGCTCTAGCTTACTTTGCATGCCCAGGGCTGCTGAATGCATTTAAAAATTATTAAGGAGAAAGGAAACTTTTCAATTCAGCCTGACATTCTGCAAAAAACATTGGTGAGGCAATCATTATATATATTTAGAGCATAATTTTTGTGTGCCACTTTTCATTCATAAGATCTGTGATTGTTACTGTCTTGCTGCTTACTTTCCTTTTTTTGAAAATGTAATTAAACAATAAACAGAAAAGATAAAATGCTTGCCCCTCATGATATCTATAGTCCTAGGTTCCTTAATGTAAAAGAAACAGAAAATAAGAATTCTGGGTAGAGCAACAAGTTAATTTGACAAGAACTGACATATTATAGAGATGGCTTTAGCATTTTATAATGATTTGGGGGTGGAAGCGATCAAGCTGGGTATGAATTAAGATTCAAAGTGCTGGGCAAAGCTACAGACTTTTAATTGTTGGGGATGGCGAAATTGCTTTTGCCAAACGAGAGAATGAAGAACATTACCTGGGTCAAATGTACAAAACACAAAGTGGGTATTTACTCATTTGTTTCCATTTGAGAATGATAAGGTGCTCTGATATCGCTGCAGTTCAGAAGCACATTTGCCATTAGCATTTACAAATTAAAATGTTAAGCATACTCTCAACCCATACTCTGTGTTATACACAAAGGGGACGGCTCTTCCACGGTAGCTTTTGGGTGGAAAAAAGTATTTGTCGTCTTGGCAGTGGATGAGTTGTTTCTTGGTCTTGCTAAGTTTTTTGAAGTGTTTCTTCTCCTAATTCTTTGTATCATTTTGATAACTGATTTGTCTGATCTGCAGGAAAGGGGCAAGTACATAGGTTTTTAGATGGTTTCAAAGAGTAATACATTCAAAGACATTATGATTTCTCACCCGAAAGCAAGAAGCTTTCTTTCTGATACTTATACGACAGGTTTAAACTACAGGGCATTTCAGATTGTGGGAAATAAACTAAGAAAGCATAGTAAGTTGGTAATCGAGTGAATGCTTTTAAAACAACCCATTTCCAACAGTTTGCCCATTCGAGCTGCATGCAGGCGTGCACCTGACAAGTCTGGTAATGAAAGCTACCAATTGCCAGGGAAGCTGGAGCTGACATAGTGTGATGGACTGTTCCTGCCTGCCCCTTCACCACCCTCCCTGCCTCCCCACTGAGTGCAATGCTCTTCTTCAAATTTAAATTCACAGGGCTAGGTAACATAGAGCTGGGCTGATTGACCAGAGATGATGATGATGATGACGATGATGATGATGATGATGATGATTCATTAACAAAATTTGGTCATTTCTTAGCTAGAAAAATATTCCAAGGTCAGCTTAGTGGGTTTTGTGTGTATTTGTACGTGTGTAAAAACAACGCCCAGAAATATTAATTCAGCTTTACCAGAAAAATGGTTTGATTCTTTGAGGTTGTGGTGGTCCTAACAGAACTGAACAGCTCTCTCTGTCTTGAGGACACTCTTACGCCAAACATTCCTCATACATTATTATACAGCATCGCCTTTCTGGGTCGGAACAGGGTAGTCTGGAGGTGGATAAGAGATTCATGTGGCATACATCCCAGAAAACAATTCTTGCAGTTTGGCACCTCTGTTTTTATTATTATTATTATTATTAGATTTTTTTGACATTTGAACTTAGCTATTGTCTGAGAAGCTGGGTGCAGATGCAGCACGTCAGGCTGCTCTTTTCGGCATTCCCCTCAAACTGTGCTTCTGTGGTCTCTTCTCTCCAGTGAATGCTGAAACACCCAGTTCACTATACCGCTCCTTCCCCCGGGCCCTAAGACACCCCAGTGCCTGCCCTGGATGGCCAGCCTCAGGGGTGTTTTCAAGAAAGTGTGTTTATTGTTGTTCACTTTAAAAATACGGTGCCGAATGTATTCGTTGATATTTGATACTACAAATACCATGGTTTGCAGTGATACACTTTCAGCACAAACGTATCTGGTAGACGGTTTGGTGGTGGAGCTAAGTGACCTTGCTCACTGTAGCTTCAGGCAGCTTGGAGTTTGTTAGTCTCAAGTTAGAAGTGACTTGTCTGATGTTGCTTTGAACGCTCACCTCTCTCCCCAAATTTTCGGTAGGGAGCCTGGCTACTCAGTGAAGCCCAAGGGAAGGAGCTCAGGCTTACAGTGCCATTTAATACACGTCAAATGTTAATTTAGTATTAAATCAGGGTGCAAAGAGCCTCTAGAAGTCAAGGCATATATTGTTCAAATGGCTGCGTTCCCTTCATTTTTAATTCACATCACAAAAACAAACAAGTAAAACTTCACTTGGAAAAACACTGACTATTAAAGTATTCTAAATTCGAAAATACTATGATTATATTGGAGGGGTCTGGCAAGCAATTCCTTTTCAGGGTTAGAAAGTAAGATGAGAACTTTTCCCAGAAAGGTTTGCTTTGGAGTCTCCAGCGCTGAGATCCCCATTCCACAGCGGCGGGGTCCTCCTCTCACCCCCCCATTCCTGTGATTTGTGGGCACGAGAAGCGACTTCTCCCGAATCCCCGGCGATTTTGGGGGCCCCAGGGCTAAGCTCGGCTTCCTTAGATCGCATTCTAACGGCGTTTTATTTTATTTAGAGCACAGTTTGCATAATAAAATTAAAAAGATCCCATTACTCCCATTTTCTCCCTGAGCACTGCCCAGCAAGGTTTTTCAGACTGTTATTTGAACATCTAGAGCGGCCTTCAGAAGTCGAATTAGCATTGCCTTTCTATGGGAAAGAAAAAGGGAAAGAGGTAAATAGGGCAAAGTGAGAAGCGGGTAAGGTACAAGGAGTGAGGTGGATTAAAAAATGCAGGGAGCGGTGAAGGAGACTGGGGACAGAAAAGGACAAGAGAGGAGATGGGGCAGCAGGGAGGCAAAGAGATAAACGCTGAGTCACCCTAACAGGTCATTGGGTACACAGGAGAAAGATGCCGCAGCCCAGGAAAATCCGGGTGCAAATCGCACCCCATCTTCTGGGCCTCCTTCCCGCCAAGCCGTAGGAGCGCCGGCTTGGAGCTCGGCGCCGCCCGCTTGCCTTTGTCACTGATTCGGTGCGCGGCCGCGGGCTCCCGCGGCGGGCTTTGTTCCGGCGGAGCAGGGCAGGACCCCTCGTACTGCCGCGTCCCCGCCCTCCCCGAGCTGGGGACGGTGGGGGTGGGGACTGCACTACAGGGACCGGGAACAGAGGAGCAACGGCGGGCGCCTCTGAGCCTGGGATTTCGTTCCTTGGCTCCTGTTCGTAATTGAGCTGTTCTCCCTTCGGGGAGGGGGCCGGGGCTGCGCGGGAGGAGGAAGAGCTGGAAGGGGGGTACCCGCTCTCAGCCCGCAGCAAGGGCGAGGCGCAGCTCTCTGTGCCGGCGTCCCGGAATTTGTATTGCATGCATGTACGCATGCAGGGATGGATGCATGCATGTATGGACGAGGAAAACCGATGAATTGGGTCCCAGGTTCTAGGTTTCCGGTCGAGCTTTTGGCAGCTGCAGGGCGCCTCAGGTCGGTGCCTGGTTAACCCCTAAGATCTGCTCTCGAGGTGTTTGGGGGCCGCGGGTGGGCGCTGTGGACGCGCCCCGGGTCGAGGGCTGCCCGCCGGCCGCGCGCAGATCCCACCGTGGAGGCCCGCGGCGGGGGACAAAGGCGGACACCCCAGCAAGAAAGGGGCAGGCGCGCACAGGCACCCACGCACCCACGCGCTCTCTCGCCCAGTCCCCTCCCGGTGAGCCCCCGCGCCTGGGAGTCAGAGATCTGCGCTTGAAAAGTTCGCTTCATGTAGACCCTGCTCCCTCCTCTCGCCACTGCATTTAGCAAGCGGTGTGTGAACGTGTGTCACCCTCTCCCCAGCCACCCCCAAAGGTGTGGGCAGATTGCAAGAGTTACTGCTCTGTTATTGTTTGTCAAATAGGGTCCTTCTCTGGGGAGAGGGTCGAGGGGCATGTGGCGGATCCCGGGCCAGGATTACATTAATCAAAGCATTATTTCCCCAGAGAAGCGGAGCACAAATGAGAGTAAATCCTAATAAAATTGGATCGCGGAGAAATGGAACGCTTTAAGTAATCTGTGCTGCCTGATAAAAATCTCACATTTACAAGATGTGGGTCTTAAAAAAAATCCGCACACCTCTGGCCTCGGCTTGGCTGGTAGGTCCGGGTCAGGGTGGGGGACAGACACTACACGAAGCTCAGTAGAACTGCTGAAGTGAGAAAGGAAGCTGGACACCCATTCGGAGTTTCACAAGCTCAGGTCTGCTCAGGAGGCATCTTCGGCCCTGGGAGCCCCTCTGGAGTATTTGCGGAACCCGTGGGTCCGACGGAGTCCCCATCAGTGCCCTGAGAGGTCTGGAACTCTGTTCCTCTGGGAACGTGGCCCCCACTTTCCCCTTTGAACTCTGCTGCAGAACGGGCAACTCCCATGGGTGGGGGCGCAAAGCCTCACTGAGTGGGAAGGCGGACGCGGCCTACCGGCCGGGCAGGAACCACACATCCCAACGCTGCGCCCGCAGCAGATTCGCGAGTACCCCCCAACCCCGCCCGGGTCTCCACCCGAGGGCCGGCCAGGTCCGCGGGGCCGTTTCCTCGGCAGCCTGGGGTTCCTTCGGCCAGGGGAAGGGTGTGCGTTTGGGATGATTGCCGGGGAAGCCGAGGGCGCTGCTCGCCAGCGAGACTTCTAGCACATTCGGTCATCCCAGCAGGGAAGCAAGGCTCTCGATCCATCCACCTTGGTCCCTCGAGTGGTAGGAAACTTTCCGACGCCTTCCGCGGCTCTGCCAGGAGAGAATAGACAAGCTCCCCCTCCCAACCCCTTAGTAATGACTGAGTCTAGCGAAGCCAGCCCGCCGGGAGGCAAACTCCCCCTGCCGCCCCGAGGCCTCCCCCAGCCGCGGAGACTGGAAAGCGGACGTGCGACGCCACGCCGGCCGTCGTTGGTGACAAGTGTGACAACACCGTCCCGGTTCTACGGGTGAGCACCAGCCTGAGGGCCCGGCCGACCCTCCAGAGAGGCGCGCAGGGAACCTGCTCCAGTCCGGGTCCTCCCTCCGACCCTTCGTCTGTGGGCGAAGGCTGGGCGGCTGAGACCCCGCGGGGCGCGAGCGCGCCAGCGCCCCCTGCAGGCCGGCACTTGGAGGGCCCGCCGGGGCACTACCGCCGCGCCGAGGTCCTCGCGCTGGCTGCGTCCGAGGCCACCAGCGCGCACACGTACAGCTGCCCGCTTGCTCCGTGGCGCCCGCGGGCTCTCGGTGCCTTTTCCAAACGCGAGTTCCACACGCGGCGGGGAGCGGCAGGGTAGGAGGGGAAGAAGGGAGAGAGGGCCACAGAGGGAGGCGCGGAGTGGGGTGGGCAGCCGGCGTCACCCCCTCCCCACCCCTTCGCTCCCCTTCTCCAGTCCGCGCTGGGCAGTCCCCGCATGTGCCAGCGGCCGCGCGCCTCGTTCCGGGCCCGCGCGCTCCGGAGCCCCGAAGGCCGCGCTGCCTCTCCACAGGGGCAGCGACCAGCGCTGGGTACCAGGCTGGGCTGGGCCGGGCTGGGTCGCCTCACCTCCAGTGAGCGCGCCCCAGAGGAGCCGTTTCCCTTGCAGTCTAGAGGGTAGAGCGGCGGGGAGCAGTGTGCGTGTGTGCGCGTGCGAGGACCGGGTGTACGTGTGAGTGCGGTGCGCGCGCAGGGCAGGGCAGGGCAGGACAGGAGGCGCTACAGGATGCTGTGGTGGAAGCATATCCTTTTCAGCCTTGAGATCTAAATCTGCAACCTTAGAGCTGATTATTCTCCCCCAGCCCCCCTCCTCGGTTCTCTACACAGGCATCTCACTCTTTCGCCTGAGTCTTCCCAATCTGATTCCCAAAGAGATCCCCCTTGTGGTCCGGGGATTTTCATGGACACCCTTACCCACGTGAGCCAGGCCGAAAGGGACAATGTTAGCGGAGGGCATGTCCATCATCCAGCCTGCTCGTTTCACGCACCAGGAAGCTACGTTTGGGGACTTGGGTATCTGCTTTTTCTCTGTCTTGGCCTTAAAAATTGCTGCGCAGAGGCTGTTTTTAGTTTTGGAGGGATAGGAGGGAGGTAGGAACCAATTGCAAATCACTTTTGGGGCTTCCCTTTATTTACCTGACCAGTTGTAGCCCTCCTATGCACATTTCCAACTTACTGGCTTCTTTCCAGTGATGGGAAATTTGGTGGGAGGGGGTTCGAGTAAAGACACTCATACCTTTTCAATTCTGAAATAATGACTCCCCTTTCCCAGTCTGTGATTTCCATAATTTCATACAAAACAAGGGCTGTCAAGGATCTCTTTATAAGAGAAAAGGCAACTAGCAGAAGAAAACTTGGGCCAAATTAAATTCCTCCTTCTTAAAACATTAACCGGGGCCTCCCTCCCTCCCTGGTCCCACCAAGTTTGTTCTACTCTCAAGGGGAAACAGGACAGAAAAATTCAGAAAAAGGTTAAACATTCCTCTCCTTCACTGAGACCGTGAACCCAGTTGCCAAATGTATTTTTGATAACCTGAGATTCAGAGGGATTCTAAAAAGAAAAGAAGCACATGCTTTTAGTTGTCCCCTTGTTACCCTACTGTTTGCATCTAATGATTTTCACGAATTTGGAAATACCTGTGATATATATTTTTTCTGTCTTGGATTTATTAATATTAGATGGTTTTACTGTTAGCCATAATTCTTTATAGGGCCTGTTGTCCTAGAGAAAGGTTCTAGGTAACATTTAGACACACTCAGTAGCTTCCGCCAAAGGCCCTCCCCAGCTAGTGTCTTGACACAATTTCAATCACTGTTTTTCAAAAGATAATTTATGGCAGGTAAATTTTAACAAAGAACGTTAATGGTAAAATGTGAGTGTTTAACTCGATGAGCTTTTGTTTTTAGAATCAAGATTTAGCTTTTCTTTGAATTATTTATCAAGCTGTTTGCCCACTGGCCTTCCTAAAAGAAGGGAAAGGTGAAGAGGAAGGGATCACTTTTATTTATTTAAAGCCTATGTTGACATAAAATTTTAAAACTAGCCTTTTGGAAAACGGTGAATTACTAAACTATGACTGTAAACACCCACCTTTGGGACTGTGAAAAGCAAAAAACAAAAAACAACCTAATTACTTTCATAGGAAACAGTACTCAGTTAACTAAAATATTGTATGGCAATCCTTGGAAGCTCCTCCTCCTCCTTAAGTATAGTACAGTTTGGTAATATACTACACATATTTATACATGATGTAAATATACATATGCACAAGGGTAGATGTTTATGTACATAACATAACAAAATATATACATACCCCAACTGAATACATTTGCATATAACATGCCCATGTGTAATATAGCAAACTTCTATGATTAACAATACGTTCTATAACAGATAGTCTTAAAATAAGAAGTGAGTGAATTTTATTCATATTGAAAAAAATTCAAAATTTGTTTTGAAATCTGAATTGTGCTAACTGTAGATGGCACCACAGAAATCAGTAAATAATAGGTTCGTAGTATTAATATTTTATGCACACCCCCTCTAAAATATGAACTTAAATAACTCGTTTTACATAAAATAAAATGGACAGCATATTTAAAATATAAACATTCCATCTAAAGCCGAGTACCTATTTTTTGTCTTTTTTTTCACACATTACATACTGTTGTCTTAGAACAAAAATTAAATTTTAGAGGCAATGAAAGAGATCAGTAGTTTTATTTTCTATTCTATTGTAAAGAAAACATTTTTAACTAGTTGATCTTGTGGTCCTCTATATGCATTAAAAGACATTCAGTAATCTAGTGATAATTCGAAATGTAAAAGCAAATTTGAGGCATATATTATATTTGATTTGTATAATATGGGATGCCATGTTACTTATTTGCTTCCTTGAAATGGTATTTTGAATCTTTGGATTTTCAGAGGACTTTTCTGGTTAAAATAAGAACTACAGTTAAAATGAATACATTGGCATTCATTGGCAAGAGTCCAAATGCTCATTTGTGTTAAGAAAATGGAAAGAAATGATATACCAGAATTTTATACTTTAAGTGTTATTTGTCCTAGTTGATAAAGTAATCAAAATGATGAAATTTTGAAGTTTTATGCAAGACCATGATAAAAGGAGCTGTCTCATGTAATGAGAGTTATTTGTACTGAATTATAAAATATTTTGTTTGTTTATTCACATTTATGTAAATGTATATTTCTTTACAAAAAACATATATGATGTTTATGATGACATTTATTCTTACATTTGATTTATTGCTTGTTGATTTCAGAGAGTATTTAAGACTAATGACTCATTGGTGGTGTCTAAATATTAGTGATGAACTTGTGAAAATAGAAATCAGTTTAGCCTAACTACTTTTTGAGGTTTGTTTCTTAATCTCCTAAAAAGTTTGAGGTTAAATTGATAGAAATACCGCAAGTGAAAATTAAAAAAACAAAAAACAAAAACCAACAACTATTACTTGGAAAGAGGTAAAAATATTTTACTGTAGTTGAGGTTTCAGATCAACTGCAAAAGTTAGTCTTTTGTGTTAGAAAGTTTTATATCTGATGGCGTGAAGTGATTTGAGGAGGCATAGGCTATAAAATAACATAAAAATGCACAACGTTGATTCAAAAATTTGGATGAAGAGTCATTTGCTACAAAATTGTAAAATAATCTTTTCTGTCAACTTAATTAATGAAGTGGGTAAAGGACTATTTTAGTAGACTCAAATTACATATGTAGAAAGATTTGTAAGAATAAATACTTTGGCATTCTGTGGCCTAAAAGCAGACAGAACTATAATATAGCAAATAAAACTCCCCAGAATGTAGGCATCCAAGATTCAATTTCATTAAAAAATTTGGCAGTTAGAGAAAAGAAGGAAAAATGCTTATTAAATCAGGGCAACTATAAAATGTTGACAGATCTCAAGTTTCATATCCAACTAGGCTCTTAGAAAACTGCTGGGATATTGGTGGAGTATAAGTTATTCTGTCAAACCATTTTTCGTAGTTAATTATTTTTTTCAATACCCTCAAATTTAAACTCCAGCTTCATGACTAACCATTTTCCTTTTCTTTCTCTCTTTCTTTCTCTTTCTCTCGTTCTTTCTTTCTCTCCATGTCTTTCCCTCCCTCCTTCCCCTCTTTCTTTCCTTCCCCCCATCTCCAAGTCTGTAAGCAATTGGACAAGGCTATTTAGAAAAGCTTAGAGAGACACCCTAGGGGGATTGAAGGTCCTCAGCCTCAGTGGTTAGACATTATCAATGACACACATCGAGTGTACTGAGGTATATTTGTGCTCTCTTAAAACACATTTATTTCCTTTCCTCCTGCAACTACCAGTGTCTTTTAAAAAGAGAGGCAGACGATGTCTACTGAAGGCAAAATAGAGAATTGATTTAATCATTTGGATAATCCAGGCATTGTTGCTCTCCCTTCTAGCTGCTAAGAAAAAACAAAAAGTGAAATTTGAACAATTTGGACTGGCTATCTATCTGTGATTAAATTTGTAAGATATCAACTAATTCTATAAGCTGTTGCTTGACTCTTCATTCTACCGATGTTAACAGAGATGGATGTTAACAGAGATGGATGCGCACACCTGAATGGACCTCCAGTGGAGGTCGTTATATGGGTTAAGACATTTACCCCAAATCTAAATAAAGGGAGTTGAGGGGCATGACTTGCCAGGTTTTGCTGAGTACATTGATAGAAGTTATTAGGTAATTTTTCACCTTTCTACTTTGCCCCATGAGAGGAGACAATGCTATATTATAAAATACTTTAAATTAATGTTAAATAGCCCAACTGGGTTCACTAAAGTTTATTTACATTTAGCAATGGATTAAAATGTTAGCATTATATATTTATTGAATTAGGATCTTATTCTCCTTGTGTGCTCTGACTTGGAAACATTTGCTGAACAAAACTCCAAGAGTGTTTTAGGGAGGACAATTTTCTCAGTGTAATTTGGTGGCTTGAAAGGTGCAGTCTCTTTACTTTCTGTGACGGGCAAAAGAGAATAAGAAAGGACAAGGTTAAAAATTGTAGGTGGTAATTAGGCCCGTTGACTATTTTAAAGTAGTTTTTGGTAGAGCAAAATAAGATTGAACATCATTTGGATTTAATCTAAAGGACAATAGTAAACAATAATTACAGGCCATTTAAAAATATACCTAGTTGCAAATATGACTTTTGAAAGAGCACCTAGACTTTATATTAATAAACTTTCTTCTTTTCTTGAAAATCTCTGGAAAATTATGTCACTTCATTTTATATTCATCTAATTAAATAAGCTGAAGTATTGTTCTAACACATAAAGCATGAGTATTCCAAGAATAAGTAAACATGTGTGCTAGACTAAAAAAAATTGCTGATTTCATTTTTGCTATAATTTCGAGAGAGAGTAGCTAAGTGAAACCTATGGGTTAGTAATAGTTTTTATTTATTTAAAAAGTTGTTTTATTATATTAACAGAAATTGTATTTCCAGATTAACCGTAGAAAAAGTGTGCTAATTATTTGAAATTTTTAATGATTCATATTTCTAGATGCATATAAAAATAGAAAACTACTTAATAGCTTTAATGTTTGTACAGAAATTAAACATATACAAAGATATTAGTGAATAAGTGAATAAAGAATGTTAAACAACTAGGCATTTAGGCCTAAGATTGTATTTTGCTGGTTAGAACTATTAGTCATCCTATACCATTTTTTTCATTGAGACTTAAAAAACTCATACAGTGTGAAATTGTTCCAGAATCACTAATTATTCTTCACCCCAGACCCTTTTCAATAAAGTGATGCCATCAATGGAAGATTTAAGGCAAAACAGAATAATAGACTTATTATCAGAAATTTCTCTTGGCATAAGTATTTACAAGATTTTCTAAAAAAAATACCTATAGGGATATTTATTTTGCTTTTTTCTTTTCTCATTTTAGAGGTAGGGTCTAATTCTCCATGTGGGCCGTTGATCTTGATGGCGGCTGTTGAGAGGTAGCCATGTAATTTCTTTATCTTTCACCTGCAAATTACACACATTATTTTGCAGCTCAAAATAAGCATTCCCAATGAGTTGCATTCAGTAAATGTCTTTTCATAGCATTAGTACAGAACTGAGGTACAAAAGAATATTAATCTAATACATTCCAAAATTCAAATACTTGTGATTAATAAGCATTATTATCTATAAATAAGGCCCTAATGATACTTTGGCAGTGTTGTAAACACAAGAATCAGAGGCAATTATTGTCATTATTGTTCGGCAAGTACTTCCCATGAATACCAAATGAGTATTGCTGTCCAGCTACTTGGCAAGTAAGGTTCCTCTAAAGAAACAGATGTTGGCCAATCAGGACTGGCTACTATTAACTGCCCTTAGCTCAAAACTCAGAGTCTTTAAAGGGAAAAAAAAAAAAAACAATAGAACAAGACAAAAAAACACAAGACATCCAAAACAGTTGTGATGTGATCTTAAGAAATGCCCTTTATTATAAATATAAAAGCATCTTGAAAATAGTGCTCTTTTCCAATACTGACTTTGGTGAATTGGGCACATGAACAACCATGCGTTAGTCAGAAGCAAAGGTCCCACTTGTGAGGCTCTTAGACCCGGTGTGATGGGACACTTTTGTAGTAAAATCAGTGGACAAGGAGAAATAAGTTGCAGCTACATGAAAACCCCTTCAGAGAGCTTGGGTGTGACCAGGTCTCCATCTTTTTCCCCTTTCCCAGGCCCTACAGAGCTCCCTCCTCGGTTAAGCACATTAAACATAACCAGCCCACCAGGCCCAGCTCCAGCTCCTTATGTGGGAGGGGGGAAGCCGCTGTGCAAGTTAAGGAAAGTTCCTCACTCAGAGAGAGCTCCACACAGGCCCCTGGTAGCACATTTGCTTGCACTCTGGGCGCAGGGCCAGTGTGCCAATGAACTGATTTTAGCTTGCTGTCTTAGGAAGGTCAATGGCATTGGGTAACAGCCCAATTGGTTTTGGTGGGGAGGAGAAAAAAAAAAGTTTTGTATATATTTTCTTAAGGGACAGGTGCATTAACCATTGAAGATAAATTTGTTTTCTATTTTTAAATTTCCTGAGCCAAGCCTTATGCTTTAAGGATGTTACAGTTTTGTACAACGGGGGTTGAGAAAGCAAGGAACGGGTTTCAGGCATTGGAAAAACTTAGCGAAGACAAGGACTGAGTTGGTGGGGTTGGTGGTGATATTTCAAAGAAACAACCGCATTACTAACCACGGTCACTGGCCATCAGTTTCAGCATGGGTGTGTTCTTTGTGGAGAATGGGGGTGGAATGCGAAGCTATCCCCTGGAGAGGAATGAGATTGAACTGGTGGACCCCTTTCCCCACCAGAAAACTCTTTATCATCACTTTAGCAGGAACTGAAACATAAGTGATTCCACTATCTTCTCAATAAACCAGGAGGGGAACCAGAGAGAGCATTTTCACAGGAGATTTTCACTCAGCTCCCTGTGAAAATGTTGTTGATACTCCCTACATCCCCCACACCCTGCCTAGATTTGTCAGCAGGGTGCCAAACCCATGGAGGGGCCAGGTGGCTGGACTCCAAATGGGTTAGAGCTTGGGCCCTGGGCACTCTCTCCTGTTTTCCGTTTTGAACTTCCCTGAATGGGATGGAGGGGGAATTGCCCACCTGAATTCAGCAGCATGTGCTCACTCTCTGAGCGTAGGGAGAAGAGAAAAAGTGAGTTCTTCTAAGCAAATCTTTTCTCATTTCCAAGTGTGATAACTCAAAGGAGAATTTCCATAACAACAATGATGATGGCAAAAGTAATAATAATGATAAAATTGTACTAAAGACTTACCATGTACCAGGTATTGAAACACGCCCCTCAGGTTTTATATTACCCTATTTAAGCTCCTGAAAGCCCTCTGAAGGATCATTTGTATCTAGGTTGATGAGCCGGCTGAGGCATGTGGGGCTGAGTCACCTGCCCAAGGTCACATGATGGTGGCACCGGGTTTTGAACTTGAGTCTTGTCTCTTAAACTCTGGACCTACTGCTTTCTACCTTTCTGGGAATCCCCCAAACGTTGCCCCTTTAGGGCCTAGTCTGGGCTAGCTTGCAAAGCAGTTCTGTGACATTTGGTGAATGCATCCCCCGCCCTCTCCCCAACCCTGTCTCTGGTGAATACAAAGATGGCCAAGGCCCCTAAGGCCTCTTCACATCCCACGACTGCACTCTTTGCCACATCTCCCAGCCGTTCGTGAGGATGAGAACAGAATAAGGCTGGACGTAGTAACCTGAAATGATGATTACAATTTGGTTTGGATGCTCCATTTACAATGAAGCACGGCGCGTTTTGAGAGGGGACTCAGAACGTGCATGTGTGTGTATCTTTAAACTCTCTTGTGCTAAATATACGTATAGGAGTATGTCTGTTTCTCTGTATATGAACAACCTGGGGAAGAAAACAGCTATTAATCGGAAGCAGTGTTCTAACCACGATGTTGACTATTGACTGGGGAACTTATCCCTGTTTCCAGGCTGTGAGGGACACCCAGTCAGTGCTGAGGGAAAAGCCCAGAGGGCTGGTTTGGTTTTTGACTCGTCACTGTGTTCAGCTCACGCACACCTTAGAAGGGGACCATGTGGACGCCTCACTGAACACAGGCAGGGCCACCATCCAAACGTTCTCATTGGCATTGGCACTGTTGGAGAAACAATGGAGCTGTTTCAGGCACACCAAGCATCAATCAGGGAGGCCGGACTCTGAGCCAGGCCCTGCCCCTTGAGGGAGATCTGGGACTCTGGTGACTGCTGCTCTGCACGTTGACCAGAAAGCAAGCAGAACATGTGAACGCTGGTTCTTGGCAAGAGAAAAAATTTGTGCTTTTGCTTTGGGCCTAGGAGGGCATATAATCAGCTAGGGAACTCTGAGACACGGGTACTCGACTCACGGCAACAGTGACATAAAGTTTGAAAAAACTTCAACAATGATTTTATTTTAAATGAAATCTTCACTGCTGCCGCCGGACCCCAAAGGGCAAAGTGTTATTCGTAAAGGTTGAAGTGAAAAAGTTACTTGGCTTTTAGAAAATGACTTTCACCTAATTAATTAATTAATTAATATTCTGCCTCATTCCAAGGAAGAATGTGAGGCAGTTTATAAAAACGCATGTCGGTAAGAAATGAAGTTGGGAAAAGGGAGCCAGTGTAAACTGAGCATCCATTACTGTAGGTCCGTAAGAGCCTAAGTGCTTAGAGATGTTCCAAAGCCACAGAAAATGACATGAGATCAAGTGTTGTTTACTCCAAAGAAAAAAAAAAAGAAGAAAGAAAAAATTTTAAAAAGCTTAACAATAAGTGATTAATCTATGTTAACTTCTATCTAAAAAAAGAAAAAAGACACTGTTTTCAAGGTGGACTATCAATTACATGTTACTTGAAAATATTTCCTAAACATCTTTGATATCTTTAACCCCAAAGAAAAATGTTCATAGGGGAATTTCCTACATCTTTTGTATTCACAATAAAAAAGCCAATCTTGTAGTCTGCTGGAATTTTACATTGGAGAAAGGGCTTTATGATATTCTTTGACAACCTTTAATGCTAGCAATCGGCATTTTACTTTCTATACTTACTTTGATGCTTTGCAAAATATAGGTCATGTTCTGCTTCTTTCCAGTAAATCCCAGGAAATCAATAAACGATATATGTTTTACTGCCTCCTCTATTTTTTGTTTAGGTAGTCAAGAGGCAGATAATATGAAGAGCTCAGAAAGGTTCCTTATATTTAGGGGTATAAAAATTCATGTGTCCTCTGCCACAACCAGCCTAGTGACTTGGTGGCCTCCCATAACCCTCTTGGTTTCAGTTTTCTCATCTGTAAAATAAGGGTGTGGGATTTAGTTGATCTTTAAGTTGCCTACTGGTCATAAAATTCTGTGTTTTGAATTTTCTGTCATCTAGAGAATCCATTAATGTAAGCATGATTTTTTATATCTAGTTATATTTCAATTGTTATAGAACTTGCATGTAAAGAAGAATACAGGGCATTCCATTATGCAGTGTAAATCAATAAAATGAAAATGTATCCATTGACAACATTTGTATTTTCACCTATTACAGAGCTGTGCCATCTCTTTGAATACAATACACTTTTATGCCCCATTAAAGCATGCTTGACATAGCTTTCAACTACTTGCAAATGCTGAGAAGTTGAAAAACATAACATTTACAAAAGATACATCTGGTGCATATTTATATGACTTGGAATAAGGAATCATTTAAATACTGCTGAGCCATCTCCATATTAGGAGAAAAGATATTCCATGTCCATATGTGAAATTGGTGATAAAATACATGTAGGTTTAAATTTCTCTTGCACATCTTTTTCCTTGACACATGTTAAAAATATGGAAATATTGATTAGGGATTAAATCATTTATTTAAGTTGTGGGAATTGCTTTTCCTTTGAATTTTATAGATTACTTCATTAAATCTAAGTTTATATGCTAAAGGTGGTAAGTTTTCAAAGCGATTAAAAGTAGCATTTCATATTTAGAAAAGCTGCTTATTCAGGTGCAAGAGTTCTTAACCTGGAGATCAGAGACTCCTTAAACATCCAAAGATGTTTAAGGGGTTCTATGAGCCCCCTGAGTTTATATGCTAGCATTGTATGTATATGTGTATATGACTTTTTTTTTTCCTGGAAAATATCTCACTTACATCAGTATCTCAAAGTAGGTTATGGCCCTAAAACTTGGAGTTATAAGAAATACCTGGAGTTACTCCTGATGTATTGTTTCACCCTGAAGTACATAAGCCATCTACCTTCTGTAAGCCTCATCTCTAAACTTCGGTAGATTACCAGGATTAAAAACTGATCATCTCAGTGTGATTCCCAGCTTTAGTATTCTGGAGCTCTGAGTCAGAAATTTACCTTCATCTACCTAAATCCTTAAGCCACCAGTGCCCTCAGCATTTGTTCTTTGGGACCGCATTTATTTTAAAATTGTTATTGTGGAGGTCCTGGGTGGAGTACGGGAGAGGTTATGCCGAATAGTTGTAGGACGATGTATGTATCAAGTTGGGAATAAAAGCACACCTAAAAATCATACAGCTCTTCTAGAATGCCATGTGGTACGGCATATGAAATGTAACTTCTCCCCTCCAGCTCACACACACTTTAATTAATGTTATGGGCTGTGCTTTAAACTGAGAGAAGTGAGAAAATCAAGGTTAAGGACGCTCTGTTCTTTACCATGGAGAAGAAAAAAAGAGACAGCTATGTAAATTAAGGATTTTGTACCTCCTTGTCAATTTCTTATCTGTCAATTTCTTATCTGAATGATTTCTAAATCAGAAGAATGCTGAAGATCTGTTTTCCCATCAGTTCTGAGCCTGAGGAATTTGGAGCTGGAGTTCTGAGCCAGGAAACAGTCCTGTTTTGAATTCAGAGGCTCTGCTGCTGAGCACAGATGCCAGGCTTATGATACATTCCAAAAGGTTCAGCTTGATATTTCAACCCCAGAGGTTAGAGAGAATTCCTCAGAGGGGCAAATGAAGAATAGCAAAGGTGGCCAGGGAATCTCCAGTTATCCTACTGGGAGTGTCAGCACCTCAACAGGCTTTGGTAATGTGGCCAGCCAGGAGGCATCCAGCTTTAACAAGTAAAATATTGTTCTGGTGGGCCCTGCAGGCCTCAGACTATCAGATACTTCTACATTGTCATATATTTGACATGATGTAGCTCCAACATCTGGAAGGCTTTCTAAGTTTTTCACCTTAGTTAGTTATTAGGGTGCCATATAGACCCAACCTCCAATGCTGATATGATCTATTGTGCATAAATTCTTAACTTGAGAGATATTAATTGAAAAGATTCTCACCCTTACAATCCTTCATGTCTGTGTGGTAGTTGTGCATGTGGACTAACTTCACATGCATGCTACAAACTCGATTCTGACTTCAGAGGCAGGCTCCCACCCCACCTTTCTGTCCTTTTCCCTTTCCCCAGATATCTAATTATTTTGCAGATTTATCAAAACTCTTTCAGTATAACAAGGGGTGGTATCGTTTTGAGTTCAAACCTCCAGAGAGACTATTTTTCAGAAAGAAAGGTCTGAAAGGGTCCCATAGGGCTAAGATGTTTGCAGTCGTGAACTTTCTATGAAGTCCAACTTAAATCACATATTTTATAATTTATACTGATGAACCTTGGGAGCCCGGGGATGCTGAGTTTTTTAAATTATTAATCTATTTATTTATTACCAATTCATATTTCTAACGCTTGATGAAACTTCATGACCAATTGAAATGATAAAAAATATGATTAAGGACTGGAATATCACAAACCAAATTTCAGTGAGGAAGGAAACAGAATAAAGAGCTAATATGAGGCTAGGTGTGGTGGTTCATGCCTGTAATTCCAGCACCTTGGGAGGCCAAGGCAAGTGGATCACCTGAGGTCAGGAGTTCGAGACCAGCCTGGCCAACATAGTGAAACCCGATCTCTACTAAAAATACAAAAATTAGCCGGGTGTGGTGGCACGCACCTGTAGTCCCAGCTACTCTGGAGGCTGAAGCAGGAGAATCACTTGAACCTGGGAGGTGGAGGTTGCAGTGAGACGAGATCGTGCCACTGTACTCCAGACTGGGTGACACAGTGAGACTGTCACAAAAAACCAAACCAAAACAAAAAAACCCCAGAGCTTATATGTACCTTTTTCTTTTTCTTTCTTTCTTCTTCTTTTTTTTTTGTTTTTTTGTTTTTTTGTTTTTTTGAGATGGAGTCTGTCTCTGTCACCAGGCTGGAGTGCAGTGGCGCAATGTTGGCTGACTGCAACCTACGCCTCCCAGGTTCAAGGGATTCGCTTGCCTCAGCCTCCTGGGACTGCAGGAGAACGTCTCCATGTGCAGCTAATTTTTGTATTTTTAGTAGAGACGGGGTTTCACCGTGTTAGCCAGGATGGCCTCAATCTCTTGACCTTGTGATCCACCCGCCTCGGCCTCCCAAAGTGCTGGGATTACAGGCGTGAGCCACCGCGCCCAGCCAGTATGTACCTTTTTTTCCCTAAAGGACCGTATTTCTAATGATCCAAAGCCTTGTCAAAACAAGAAATACATCCTGCCCTGAATTTTTCCTTAAGCAATTCAGTTACCAATCTGCCTCTCACATTATTGACCTTGATGGAAAGATACATTGACTCAACCTGAGGAGGTGGAAGTTCAGAGTAAATTTGGCTAATGATACTATGTTTTCATCTTTGGTAGGAGAGGCAATAAAAGAATGCTGACTTTTGATGCCATTTTGTCTCCATTAGGAGAGATGTGAAATGACCTGTCCTGTGAGAGCTCTAGGTCCTGTTCCTCTTTGTTTCTCTCCAGCCACCCCAGCAGAGTTTCTCCTGTTTGGCAGTCAACATGTGTGCAGCTCATCTGTTGTTGGGTAAACTACATTCCGGCTTTCTACCTAGGAATGTTCTTTGGTTGGGAAGCTTTTTGAGCATATCATTGATAAAGCATCCACAATAAAGTGGAATGGCATGCCATCAATAATGTTAGCTGGCTCAGGTTTAACCATGACCCCGTCAGTCAACAATATATCTCTTTATCCACATGCATATATACGAGGGTGATACCATTTGACTTCAGCAGCATAAAGACTTTGGGAGAAGAAACGAAATAACTTTATGAAAAGCTCCTTAGAAAAAACTGCTTTATAAGTCAAAACTGTTGTTACTTTCACAGTGACTCAGTGTTGCTGTGCCACAGCTGGAGATCATAAGACAGCCCATGAAATGGAAGGTGATATAGAAATAAACAAAAGAAGATCTCAGACACACTCTTTTGCCATGCACCTTATTCAAATTTTCCAAGTCCGTTTGCTAAGGCCCTGGTATTCCCTGCTGCACTAAATTATTTTATTTTATTTTATTTTATTTTGTTTACTTATTTATTTTTTGAGACAGAGTCTCACTGTGTTGCCCAGGCTGGAGTGCAGTGGCGCCATCTCAGCTCCCTGCAAGCTCCGCCTCCTGGGTTCACACCATTCTCCTGCCTCAGCCTCCTGAGTAGCTGGGACTACAGGCGCCTGCCACCACACTCGGCTAATTTTTTTTTTTGTATTTTTAGTAGAGACGGGGTTTCACCGTGTTAGCCAGGATGGTCTTGATCTCCTGACCTCGTGATCCACCTGCCTGGGCCTCCCAAAGTGCTGGGATTACAGGCGTGAGCCACCGCGCCCGGCCACGACTAAATTATTTTAATTTGGAAATACCATTTGTGTATCATTATTTTTTTTTTGGTTGAATATTATGATTCAGAACTGGGGATGGAACTTTACCTTGGAGAGGTTATGTATTTGCATAGGTGAGAATTGAGAGCCTTAAACTCAGATTTCTACTTTGGCATATGCCCAGAGAATACTTTCTTATGTCTCATGAACTTTGAAAGTTATTTCATTAATTCATTATTTATGTGAATTCCAGGGCAGTTTTGCTAAATATGAAGTAAATATGAAACATCCGGTCTGAATGACAAAAAAAAAAATTAAATGTTCTGTCACCTTACTCCTCTCTAGCAAAATCTGAGACCAGAACTCTAAATGATTCTTCTACAGATGCTATTTAGAAAATATGACCCATAGCATTACAAAAATGAGCCAATACAGTTTCAATAAACTGTATTTTGTTTGGGGCTGGAAACTGTTATCATTTTAAATTGTAGGAACAATTCCTTTTTTTTCGCTCTTTGTGTTCTAAGAGTACTACACAAGGTCTCAAATTTCCTGTTTTCATCATATTATCAATAGGAAGATTTTGCTGATGGAAATAATTACTGAAGGAGATCAGGAAATGTTCTCTTAAAGGTATAATTCTCCATAAGAAAATACATGAGCTACAAAATTATCCCTCTAACTTTGGGAATTTATGGGTTGGTGAGTGCAATAATGAATGTTCATATTGTAGATCCAGATCTGAAGAAAAGCCATTTTGCCAATAATCCACTGTGAGGAAGCAGTGCAAATTAATTAATATTGAAGAAAGCACATTATGTGTCTGTATGCTTAAATGGCTGGCCCATTTGGACTGAAATGAATGATATATTCAGCTATAAATTCCAGTTAAGTTGGTGAACCAGTTAACTCAGTAAACGAATTAAGTAGTTCTAAATTTTAAAAAATGAATTGGATCGTTTGAGTAGATAGATCAAAATCAAAGATTGCTGTAAAGGAATATGGACGTAGCCCTCGAAATGAAGAATTTCTTGTGAGGCCATTTGCAAAGATGTCACAGAACATCTTTCATAATTATTTGAGATGAATATGTAACTTTTTTTGGAATATAAAGTAGGAAAATAAATGGAGAAAAAGACTTCAGTAAAAATCTGGAGGCTTACAACAAAAATATGTTTTAGAAACCTACATGTGTTTTGAATAATGAAAGGCTTTCCTTTCTTTTATTTTGGTTACACATTTTAAGTAGCTAATAAATTTATCAGCATTCGTAACCGGAGTCAGATGAGCTGGTCCTTGATGGTTCTTCTGGTGCCTCTGCTGCCAATTTCAACTTGTTTTCTAAGGAGATAGTATTTATTTACTTTTTGCAGAAATAATGTTGACTCCTTCCAGTCTCTCAGTTTTGGTTTATTGCTTTTTGCTCCTTGGATTTTCTTCCCTTTTGTCCTTTTTCCCTCTTCACATTTAAAACTAATCTCCCATTTCCAGGCTTTTTCTTCTTTGCTTCACTCTTTGGTTCCCATCCTTCCAGTGATACTGCTGGAATTTCTTCTCGACCTCACATCTACTTTCCTTCTCCATATTTCTTGATTTTTTTTTTTTTTCGAGTTGGAGTCTTGCTCTGTCACCCAGGCTGGAGTGCAGTGGCACGATCTTGGCTCACTGAAACCCCCGCTTCCCAGGTTCAAGCAATTCTCCTGCCTTAGCCTACAGAGTAGCTGGGATTAAAGGCATGCGCCCCACGCCCAGCTAATTTTTTTAATTAATTAATTATTTTTAGTAGAGACAGGGTTTCACCATGTTGGCCAGGCTGATCTCGAACTCCTGACGGTCCCCTTCTCCCTATTTCTTAAGCTTCTACTGATTGTCCTTTGTCCATGTCGCCCCAGTGTCTACTGATTGTCCTTTGTCCATGTCGCCCTAGTGTCTCCCTGTTCTCTTTGCTTCTGTAGCTATCGTACGTTGTGCTCTTCCTATAGAGATTTCTATAGGAAGCTACTGGAAATTTCGAACCAATGTTGATGAACAACACTTTTTTTAATGCAGTTTTCATTATCTTACTAGTTGGAGTTGATCCTGAATTTCTTTTCCACAGTTGCTCAGTCTTGCCTTGTCTTCCTAAGCAGAGGTCATCTGTTCTTCCTCACTTGCTTATTTTGCTCTTTCTTTGTAAGGTAGGATTTGGTCACATCTAAGAAAATCTAGCTTGAGAATCCTGCCTCACCAACTGAACCTGGGAGCTTAGTACATTCTCAGCAACCAAATAGGTGGCACCTTCACAGCCATTCTTTTTGGAACAGACTTGTCTGAGAGCACTAAGACTGCTTAGATGGGAGGTTGGCATCGTGTGTGTTGGCATCGTATGTGTCTCTGGGCACTCAAACAGTGATCAAAGAGGGGCTCTCCACTTACCGCTATTTGTGTCACCCTGGGTAAACCACTTAATTCTCTGCACCTCTCTGCATTCCTGGACTCGCTAGTGCTCACCTCATAGGGTTTTGCGCAATTTTGCACTTAGAGCCAGTGACTGTTAATCCTCTATGTTCTTACCTGCGTAGAGACCCCAGAAAACCTAAAACTGTACAAGTTAGACCCAGTAGACACGGTAGATGCAGCAGAAGCTAGGAATGGTAGAAATAATACCATTAATGTAACACTTAAAGCACACTCATATCATCCATTTCATTTTATCTTCACAACAACCCTGAGGATGTGTGAGGGCCACCGGCTTCTCAGTAGGGAGCTGGGGCATCTCTTTGGGCCACTGCCGCCACGCAATTCATTTGGGAGGACAGAAATGCCCACTAAAAAGCCACTGGGATATTATGAAGGTAATGGCCAGTAAGAGCTCATCCTGAGTGTGGAAAATTGGAGCCATTCAGCCTTGCAGAAAAAAGGAGTTTTATGTTTCCTTCCCAAGTCCGGAGAAAAGAAAACCTTTCCTTTTCTTTCCTCTTTGTTGTTTTTGGCAAGACTCTGTAAGGCTGCAACTCACATATAAGACACACTGGGCCAAATTTTCAAAGAGCCTCTGTACTTTGCATGTGTTAGATTTTTCATGCCCAGCTACAGCTCTGGGTGGTGGTAGAGTTTGTGGGGTGGAGGGGAGGGTGGGCACAGATGGGCTTTTCACATTTGCTGCCCCACTTTGAATGTGGAAATATACTAACTTTTATGAGATTTGGTTTTCTTAAAAGTAGAGTTCTTTAAGGAGGCTTATACCTTCAGCAGTGCAGTTTTGAAATGAACAGTTCTGAAAATGATAAGGAGATCTGTGCCGTCTGCCTGGATAATGGTAAGAAGGTGGTTTATTGTCTGAAATAGAACTTGGCCAAAAGAGATCTCCAAATTATTGCAGAGCTTGTGTGGGTGAGTGACTTTCAGTTCCTTGCAGGTCATGGAATATCTTTTTCCTAGGCACTTTTTGTCCAGAATTGACCTTCACTGCAGAACGATTAAATGTCTTGGATTTTGTGATTGGGTAACAAGAAGCCTTGAGGGTTTGGTTTATTAGGGGAGATAGGTAGATTCCTTTTTCCCCAATGTGACCACAGGTGACTTCTAACTTCCTTGTTTTGGCTCTTTGCCATCTGTATCTATTAGGATAGGGTAGGTTATGATGTGGTAGAAAAGAACCACCAAAATCGCAGTGGCTTAAAAAAACAGAAGTTTATTTTTTGCTCTCACTGCATGTCCGTTATGGGTTGGGAGGGGGTTTGCCTGTCATAGACACTTAGAAACCTAGGGTGATAGAGGCCCCCTCTCCACCTGCTTCCACATTCATCATAACAGGAGGAAGGAAACATGGTGAGGCTCACCCTGGCTCCTAAAGCCTCTGTCCAGCAGTGACAACTGTCCCTTCTACTCACATTTTATTGGCCAAAGAAAGTCATTTGACCATGCCTAACTGCAAAGCAGTTGGGAAACTGTCCTATGTCCCATCATCTGTTAGACATAACTGCACAGGGAAGGGGTTTCTCTGTGTTTATAATAATTAATGCTGCGAGTGTGAATTTTTCTGCCCCAGAAATTTCTACATTGGTAGAAAAAAGTGTTGTCATCTAGCTTCACAATAGTCTCCATGAACTGAAATTCCTATATCCTTGGAATTTTATAATACAGCAGCCTCAAGGACTACTGATACTTTGAAATCCTTTCTGTGACAAGGACTGTGATGAAAGTAATAATAAAGAATTAAAAACTCACACATGGAGAGAAATACATCCCTCAAGCAGTTGCTTTAACTTCACTTCTTTTTCTTTCTTTCAAATGTGCTTTCAAGTTTTAATCAAAGAACAACATCATTGTAATCAGATTAATCAACATTTGAGGGATAGGAATTAAGACTCAGAGAAGACAGGTAGAGTAGATTTCTCAAGTATCTAACATACCAGTTAAAGTCTTTAATTCATATTTTGGGATTTGAGTGCAATCACCATTACCATCACCATCATTACCAACATCACCACCACCATCAACATCATCACCACCTTCACCATCACCATCATTATCCCCATCACCACCACCATCACCACTACTATTACCACCACCATCATCATCAGTGTCACCACCACCATCACCACCACCACCATCACCACTACCACCATCACCACCATCGCCACCACTGTCACCATCATGACCATCACCACCATGACTGCCATTACCACCATTATCCCCACCACCACCATCATCACCACTACCGTTATCACTATCATCATCACTGTCACCACCACCATCACCACCACCACCATCACCACCACCTTCACCACCACCACCATCACCACCACCATCACCACCACCATCACCACCACCATTATCCCCACCACCACCATCATCACCACTACTGTTATCACTATCATCATCACTGTCACCACCACCATCACCACCACCACCATCACCGCCACCTTCACCACCACCACCACCATCACCATCACCACCATCACCATCACCGCCACCTTCACCACCACCACCGTTGCCACTACTGTCACCATCATGACCATCACCACCATGACTGCCATCACCACCATTATCTCCACCACCACCACCACCATCACCACTACCACTATCACCACTATCATCACTGTCACCACCACCACCACCATCACCATCACCACCACCATCATCACCACCATCACCAGCACCACCACCATCACCATCACCACCATCACCTCCACCACCATCACCACCACCACCATCACCACTACGATTATCAACACTATCATCATTGTCACCACCACCATCACCACCATCATCGCCACCACCACCACCATCACCACCACCACAACCACCATCACCACCATCACCATCACCACCACCACCACCACCAGCACCATCACCACCACCACCACCACCACCACCAGCACCACCACCATCATCATGACCACCATCACCACCATCACCATCACCACCACCACCACCACCATCACCATCACCACCATCACCACCAGCAGCACCACCACCATCACCACTACCACCATCACCACCACTACCAGCATATCACCACTGTCACTGCTACCCCCACTACTGCCACTATCACCATTACCATCACCACTAATACCACCATCTATCACACACTTGCGTGAGTCATATAATGTTTCTTTTCAGACGCCCATGGAGACCATAACATTAGGTAAGATTGTTAGCAATTAAATTTGTTTTTTTCTACACATTTCATAATCCAAGAATTAAAAAGGTTTATGGCAGAAAATTGGCAATTCAGAGCTGTCTTGGGGACTGGGTTTGGACTAAACTTGTCTTTCTCCTTTTCATTTTTTTATTTTTTGAGATGGAGTCTTGCTCTGTTGCTCAGGCTGGAGTGCAGTGGCATGATCTCATCTCACTGCAACCTCCACCTCCCAGGTTCAAGTGATTCTTCTGCCTCAGCCTCCCGAGTAGCTGGGACTACAGGCTCATGCTACCACACCCGGCTAATTTTTTTTTTTTTGTATTTTTAGTAGAGACAGGGTTTTGCCATATTGGACAGGCTGCACCAGAGCTCCTGACCTCATGATCCGCCCATCTTGGCCTCCCAAAGTGCAGGGATTACAGGCGTGAGCCACCACGCCCAGCCTCTTTTTCATTTTTCAATATCCTTCTCTCCTCCTTTAAACTTGAAAGAGAACCAAAGCTCAAAAATGCTACACTTCATAACATGCAGTCCTAGAAAGGGGCTGTGTGTTACTACAGCGCTGACTTCTAAACCCTTTCCTATCTATACCACTTGGGGGTGTCCCTTTGTAGTGCAAAGATGTGGCCAGGATTTCCAAAGGAAGAGCTCTTTTTTTTTTTTTTTTTTTCCTGTCAAACTCTGCCAATCAGCAAGGGGAAGCTAGAAGGACCAGTTGAAAGTAGAGTGACGCATTTACCAAATTGGCGTGATTTGGCAGAATCATCTTTGGCAGATGTCACTTCATGAACTCACCTGTCTGCTCTGATTTGGGTCTGATGCTCCAGGCCTCTGGGAACAGTGTTCAGAGTGGGCTTGGAGGTTATTTGCGTTGCCCATTGAGCTGCAGAGGTTAAGGTTGTGTTATTTCCTTTGGCTTATGTGAGGAGTGATGGCATCTTGGACCCCTGCTTTTGGCCTGTGCATTTTTAACAACTCTTAGCAAGGCTCCCAGGCATTTGCATCTTTGACATCCATGCTGGCTGGGGTAGCGGTGGAGAGGTGAAGAATAGGAGATTCTGGCCCATGGCTAAAAGCCCAAGAGTTTTACCCTTCCCCCTTCAAATATTAGTAAGACAAGGATGCTATTAAATTACCAATCCTGGCTCCAATTGAATATTTGCCAAGAATCCCATGCTCCTACCTCACATAATACATTTATTTTTCTTTTGGGGATATGTTTTCTGAATCAGTTTACTTCTCTGTGGTTCAATAATCACCAAATGGAATTTGCTCCATCTTTCATCCTTCATCATTAGGGGAAAATACAGTATCATTTTCTGGCAAGGAATAAATATCTCAAAATGAAAGACAATATTTAGTGACCAAAAAAGCCCCCCAAACCCTCAAGAGGACAACTTTTCTGATGAATCAGAACTGGAAGTGATTAAGGGCTCAGTGCATTAAAACAATGAGCACTCACGTCCATTTCTCCATTTCATAGGGAAATCAAACATTGTCTTTTAAGTAAGTGGAGGCTTCTTAACCAAACTCTCTAAGTGAGCCATAGATAAGTGCATTGGCATGGTTTGAGGAAATGCATAGAGGAAATTAAAAATATTTATTTTATTGAACTAATAGCTGTCCCCGCTGGAGATTAAAGTAGTAATTGAGCCTGTAACTACAAGATAGGTAACTATTCAGAAGTTTAGTTTCTATTTATCTAGCTGCTGTCAACTTCAACTTGAATAGAAGTTCAACATTGTAGCTTACTAAATGCTATGAGTGTTTCTTGATTATAAAATGGAGTTGCCTCAGATTGTATTTTTAGATAAAAATGTACTTGGTTTGATTATTTGAATTAGTGGAGATTTTTTTTTAATCCATTCAGAATTTGAAATTCCTGCGAATCTAGATTGGCTAAAAATTTGTTGTGTTTTAGAGCATCGTGATTTTAAGGTCATATATTTTGGTTTTGCGAGTTTGGAAAGTTCCTGATGCCATTTTACAATGCATTTCATAAGAAAACATTTTTAGAGGCATTATTTAGAAATCAGAGCTAGCTAGCTATTTTAATTTTAGGTTGCTCCCTCTTAGCTACTCCGATCAGCGCATACTATTAAAGCTTGCTTGTGTTAAGCTTACGGTTAGAAACTTCTTTGTGGATGTACAACTGTAGTACCTATTTAATTTTCATTTTGGATTTATAAAGAAAGGGATATTTGGAATGCAACCCATTACACTGAGATGGCTATGTTTTTCTTGGGACGCAGAGAGTAGCAACAGAAATAGTTAAGTTTTAATGAGTGCTTAGTAAGTGCCATGTTCCAGGCAATAAGCTAAAGGATTTCAAGTGCATTATTTTGTGTGGAGACAGCAACCCTATTTTGTAGTAACTACAATTAGCATCGTTTCGCAGGTGAGGAAATTGACAACTCAGAGAGGATACCTAGCTTTCCCACAGGACCCTAACCGACAGTGGCAGAATGGTATACTCCTGACATGAGTGGCTGGGTCTTGCCACCAAATGTAGGGGACCTCTCCATCAACAGGCAGCAGCCTGGGTATTTCATTGTGGTCTTAAAGCTCCTGGGATGAAAGGTGACAAATGCAAGGCTACATTCCCATTCTGCTCCACTTGGTAGAAATGCTCCTGCAAAACAACCATGCATTTCAAGCAGGCTTTCCATGGAAAAGCTAGTGTGGGCACACACTCAATTCAATTCCCAGGGTGCTTTCTCACAGAGGTTCTTCCACAAGATTACAAAGACTGGGAACCTAGCCCATTATTATTAACATTTTTACAAAGTTATTCTGGCTTCTTTCAGGGCCATATCAGTTTCAAAGATCGCTGTTGGGGTGGGAGCAACTGAAGTTGAAATAGTCTGAATGTTAAATGCAGCCTTGGAGCGGAAACTTTTCTTTGGAGTTGAAAAGTCGGTGGAATATTCATAGAAACGTAATATGAGCACAAGATACAAAGTCAGTGTCAAAACTTTGTTCCAAACCATATTTGCTGTTTGTAAAACTGGCTCCTCAGGGACTGGCTGGGGAATAAGGTAAGAAGGCGAGTGGGTTGGGTTCCTGCATGCCTTGAGAAAGGTCTGGAGGTCGGGGCTCCCCTTCCCCATGGAGGGGGACTTTTCATCCACAGGACTTAGGATTTTGAGGGGTGGTGGTAATGGGGTCCAGCCTTTCCTGCTCTGGGAGGACCATCTCTGACTCAGATGTGAATCTCATTTCTTTATTTTGCCACCTGTATTGTGCATGAGAAATAGAAACCGTAGAGGTATCTTTCGAAAATCATTGTGTGGTGTTTTATGAGTGCAGAAGTGACATGATTTGCATTTTCTTTGAAAGTCTCCTGACCAAGATATTGATTTTAAAAAAATCATGGGGCATAGACCCTGATGGACATCATCTTAGGATTCTGGAACTTACCATAAAACTAACAAAAGGGATCAAAAACTGATGACCTAAATTTCCTTTCAAGAATGAACAAATCTCTCTCATTTTTTCCCCCTAGGAACTCTACTCATCTGTAGTTAATCTAAGAATTAACATTTAGCAAATTACTGCCTCAGTGTCTTAAATGAGGTATGTGCCTGGTGGCTCTGTTGATTAGAACCTTGTGCTAATGAGGTCATGGGTTCAGTCCCCAAGAGGGCTGCTTCATTCATTGTGGTCCCCCTCCAAGCCCCAGTCAGGTCTCCAAATGGCCACTGGTCACAAATGGCCTTTTGGGAAAGAATCAACAAAATTTTTTACCATTTATGGGAAAAACAACTCAAAGCAGATGACTTGAGTTAATTTGGAATATGACAACGATCCTATGGGGTAACAAAATGGTACCCTAGAGGCTGTAAGGACTTCTTGCAGACTGTGCCAAGTGCCACACTTCCTGGGGGTGGCTTCCTTGCTGGGAAAATTGATTGACGTGTGTGGGAGGTTCCAATCCTACCAGTTAAAGGGGAGTGCCAACTAATAACAGTAGGAGGCTGAATGCTTATTCAAAATGCAGACTCAGAGGGACACTTTAGTAGAATTTTGGTGAATTTTTGCTAGTCACTTATCTAAAATAGGAATCATTTTGGGCCTTCTGATTAACATCTGAAGTTATGCAACCCATGGGACCATTTCTGCCACTGCCAGGCCACTCCAACCATTTGTCTCAAACCGCCAGGAGACCCAGTAGCTGGGAGCACTCAGAGTGAGGGTGATTCTCATTCTCATGTATTCTCTTCATTTTCCACTCCCAGCCCTCTCTCAGAAACCACTTTTTCAGGTCCAGTTCCAATGCCAAGTCTCACTCAAGCATGACTGGATGCACTGATATCCTCTGAGGCCATTTCTTGGATTTAGGGAAGAGTAATGCCTAATAAACTCCACTGGCTTTCTCCCAGTTACTAAGAACCCCTTCTCCATGGCAGACACCAGTTCTTTTCGTAAAATTTTCTTAAAATTTTGATTACTATATCCCTTTCATCTAGCAGAGTGCTTTGTGTATAGTAGGAGTTAAAAAATATTTGTTGAATGAATGAGTGAGTGGATTAAAGAACCAAATGTAGAACTGGTTCCATTTAAACAAGGATAATTTTTTTAATGTTATAATTTTCCTGTTTTTCTTTTTACAAAAGCATACATGATTATTGAAAATAATTTAGAAAGTAGAGAAGAGCAAAATTTAGAAAATAAAAATCACCTGTAACATCATCTCTTAGAGATAACCTTCCTTGCCATTTTGGAGTGCATGATATCGATATCCATATGTGTATATATATATATGTCATGTATATGGAACTCTTGACAGTATGTATCATTGTATAATGTTTTTATTCATTATATCAAAATGTTTTACATGATATTATATATTCTTCCACATTATCATTAAAACATTTTTTAGAGCATTTCATTGCATGACTGGACTTCAACTTAATCAGTTGCATATTAAAATATACTTGTAGCTAAAATGTTCTACATAGCTTTGTTTATTTCCTTGGGATAAATTTCTATAATTGCCTGGCTCCATGGTTTCCTAATTTAATATGTGTTGGCAAGGTATTAATCAAAGAGGTGCCACCAATTTTCACTCCTATTTGCAAAAATCTAGTGTACCACCACTATCCTCCTTTGCCGAACAGTGAGTATTATCATTCTTTTAAATATTTGCTAATTTCATAGGCAAAAAGTATATCAGTGTTCTTATACTTTGTATTTCTTTCACTAATAGTGAAACTGAGTTTTTAAAAAGTCTGGTCATTTTAATGTCTTCTTTGCAAACTGTCAGTTAATGTCCTTTAAGACCTATATATTTGGGAAGGCAATATACTTACCCCTTTCTGTTTCATAGGGCTGTTGTAAGAATTTGTTGAAGTAATCTATTTGAATGTGTTTGAAATCTACAAAGCAATACACAAATGTATTGATCAAATGTGTGACCTGGTAGGGGAAGGGTCAGGAAGAATGGTCTCTACTGACAAATGAGCTGAGTACTGGGTGAAGGCTTGGGTAAGATTTGTTTGAGGAGGGATAAGGAGAGGCACCTGTACAGAAAGGGAAAGGAGCCTTTTGTCAAGAGATTTGTGAATTTGGGAAGGTCTCTGGAAATAGACAAGGTCAGAAGCAATGCAGGGGCTGGCAGCTGGAAATGAGAGCCAGTTAGAAAGAGCAAGGAACAAGACAGGCCAGAGGAACTGCAGAAAATAAAAGAGACTGAGTGGGAGTAGGAGACATCTCAGATATCCCAAAACCACCAACGGAGAAAAGAAAAAAACGGCAGTGCCACTTCTCTGAAGACTCACCAGTAGGCCAGTGTAACCAAGGCAGCAGGCATGTTCAAGAACAAACAGGGAAACAGTGCACTGAAGACAGGTGTGGTCCCATGGCCACAGGACGTCTGCGCTTTCCAATGAGTCCCTGGAGGAACCACACCTGCAAAAGGCATTCAAAAATAGATAATTAAATAAAGACAAAATACGGCACTAAAATTCCCCCAGCATGTATATGATCCCACTTATGTAAAATGATATATAAGGTATGTGTAGTATATATAATATATATGCTATATATTAGGGATGTATTTTATTATTATTTTTTATTTTTTTGAGGTGGAGTCTCGCTCTGTCACCCAGGCTGGAGTGCAAGGGCATGATCTCGATTCACTGCAACCTCAGCCTCCCAGATTCAAGCGATTTTCCTCCTCAGCCTCCCGAGTAGCTGGGATTACAGGCACGCACCCACCACACCCAGCTAATTTTTATATTTTTAGTAGAGACGGGGTTTCACCACGTTAGCCAGGCTGGTCTCAAACTCCTGACTTCAGGTGATCTGCCCGCCTTGGCCTCCCAAAGTGCTGGGATTGCAGGCATGAGCCACCGTGCCTGGCTTATTCTTTATATATTATACATGGATATAGGCACATGCACACATGCCCTTGGTATTCTTGAGATAAGTGGTAATGAAGAGGGATAGGAAGAAATAATTATATTTGCTTTTATTCACCTTTTTAAGTATTGTTTTGCTTGTTACAGTAAGTACATATTACTTCTCTAGTTTGAAAATAAAGAAAAATTACAGGAATATAAACTATGCTGTGAGTGTTGCTTGCCATCATCCACTCTGCAGCACACAGGGTGGGGAATTCATGAGGTAATGGGAGCTAAATTTCTGGGCTGTCACTGGAGCCCAGGCTAACTCTGGCAGGGGAGTCCTAGGGGGACCATCTGACAGTCACACCTGCGCCTCTCAGGGCACCAGGCTTATCACCATCTTACATTTAGATAAGGGGACACTTAGGTGACAAGGGGAAGCCGTACCTCCTTGGCAGGAAGGACCCTGACCAACATGTGGGACATTTCTGTGGGCTGGGAGCAAACACAGGTCTTCCTGCCAGATCAGGTGAGGGTGGACACCTCGCAGGGAAGAGAAACAGATTAATTGCAGGGGGAAGAATTTGAGCTTGGGACCAGGCGTAGTGGCTCACGCCTGTAATCCCAGCACTTTGGGAGGCTGAGGCCGATGGATCACCTGAGGTCAGGAGTTTGAGACCATCCTGGCCAACATGGGGAAACCCTACCTCTACTAAAAATATAAAAATCAGCTGGGCGTGGCGATTTGTGCCTGTAATCCCAGCTCCTTTGGAGGCTGAGGCGGGAGAATCATTTGAACCCAGGAGGCAGAAGTTGCAATAAGCTAAGATGGCGCCACTGCACTCCAGCCTGGGTGACAGAGTAAGACTCTGTTTGAAAAAAAAAAAAAAGAATTTGAGCTTAGTAGACTTCTCCTTATGTTCAAGGGCTGCCATTGCAGCAGGTGAAACAAAGCCCTGACTGTGTGGGGTTTTGTGTTGCTTTATATTAGGTGAGCTGCTTTGAGGCAAAACCCTGTTTCCTGTGTACTTTATGGGCAAGGCACTGTGCCGGGGCTTGAAGTGCAGAAACAAGGCTGAGGTGACCTCTGCTCTTCTGAAGGTCACAGTCAAGCTGGGGAGACAGATGGTACAGGAGATCCCAGACCAAGAGTGTTGCCACATGTGGCAATGATGACTCCGCAGGAAACCCACTAGGCATGAGGGTGAAGATCAGGGCTAGGACTGCTTTGGACCGGAGGTGCTCTCTGGCAGGTCTTTCTGAGCAGAGGACATTTCAGGCAAGTCGAGGATGAAGCAGAGAGGCTGACAGTGGATAGCGGGTTGAAGGAGGCCCAGGAGGTGGGCCTGGCACGTGTCCTATTCATCTGCAGAGCCATGAGCTGGGCTGCTGGGTCAGGGTGGGGTGTGAGAGGATGGCTTCCTGTTCAGGAGTTTGACTTTCTCCCAAGTGCAAAGGCTAAGTAGTGTGCTCAGAAATCCAGTGATGGAGCACCTCTGCCTCCACTCAGCACCTAATACAAATGTGCTGAATAAGCAAAAAACAAATACAGTAGATGGATGTTGCATGCTCAGAAACATTCCATTTTATTTTATTTTTAAACTTTGGTTTCAATTTCTATTATATGAAAAGTCACTTCCATTTAGATTTGTTTTCGCTGAAAGACCAAGCTACAGTGGGGAGAATGGGGTCTGGTGTTTAGCCACGTGCATGCAGCTAGAGGGAAGCAGCTTGAGATGCCCTCCCACTGCCTGGACCTCATGAAGTGCTTTCACGAACCAATCCGTCCCCTTTGTCATCACCAGACATACTTGGCTGAGCAGGTATTCATATTGTCTCCACTTTGAAAACAAGGATATGGAACCTGGGAGAATGGAAAAGACTTGGCAAGGTCTCTGGAACATGTGCCTGTGTTCTGGTGAGCTTTCTGTGAGCCCGAGGCAAATGGTGGCCACATTCAGAATTGCTTGGGCTTCTACCAGTGGCCTCAGAGGCCGTTGCTGGAGGAGTCTGTGGTGAGCGGGAAGGAGCTTAGGGGTGGCCCTGACAGACCATCCCCACTCCTCTTATCACTTCCACACAGTCAAGCCCTTGGTTGGTGTCTGCTCATCAGGTGAACGGGAGACTCCACCTCCCTAATCCCACTCTGTGTCCACTGGGTGTCCACATCCTAAACTTCATTAGGACTCTGAAGTCCTGAGGTTGGGGCAGGGACCAAAAAGATCAATGGAAGTTCTGGCTGTGTCCCCCGTCCCTACACTTAAATATTTGTGGTTGTAATGATTCTGGATATGCTACCTGTCTACCAATGAGCATCTTGGTCCTCTGCCATCCCGAAGCCCTGGCCCAGCCTCCTCCTTGGACTTGTTTCCAAGGGAGTCTACTGTGATCACTAGGGTCACCCCTTATCATGTGAGACTCATTTAGGTGTGTCAGCATTTGGGGACACGTGTGACATTCAGAATAGCTAGTGTAGATCTTCAACCAGCTTCCATTCTATGTTTCCCGACAGGATTCCACTGGTAATTCTTTGGAGCAAAACGATGCTTTTGCAACTTAATCATCAGCATTTGGAATACAGTATCTCTTGTCTGAGCTTGAATGGAAAGAACCCACAGTCTGTGAGTTCTAGCCATTTAGAAAAATGGCAGTTGCCGTAAGTCGTGAACTTGGCATTTGAAATCAGCAGACAACAAAGAGTGTGATATAAAGAGACAAACATGGGATTTGGAGTTGGGGAGGGCTGGGTTCCACATGCTTTTCACTTGCTGTCATGGGACTTTGGACAGTTTTCATGATCTCACTAAAGCCCATTTTTATCACCTTTTAATTGGGGGATAATACCATTTACCTCATAATATATTGGTGAGGATTAAAAGAGAGGAATTAAAATACTTGTCACATAAGAAACACTCAAGAAATATTAGTTTATCTGCCCCTTTACTGTTAATAATTCAATTAATCACTCCAAAAATAGAACATTCTTCAGAATAGACTTCTACCCATTTGTTGTTGATGGGACATCCAAAGGCATGTGCAACTATTTTGTTTGGTTTATAGTAAGTTGACTTTGCACTTTAAAAGGGGATAAAGGAAACCTCTGGTACCTCAAACAATGACCCTTTTAAAGTCTGCACTGGACACCATTCTCAAAGAATATTCTTATCAACATACTTTCTTATAAATGGAGCTCTACTGTCATCAAATATGTATATGTTAGTAGCCTGCAGAGTCAGAGCAGTGCTTGGCAAGCCTGAGGATGTTTCCCACGTGTGCTGTGGGATGGCATAGGCAGGTGAGACCCTTTAATTTTGTGACATGGTTTTGCGGGGGGCTCCAATGTGAGGTACTCTTGGCATGGTTTCTTCCAGCTCTGGGCCTGTTCTGGGGCCTGTCAGGACTCCCACATTTCCCATCTTTGCAGGCAACTCCCTTTGAAGTCCATGGGAACTCTTTGAATGGAAAACATACACAACGGGGTGTTGATGCCAGTAAGAATCAGGCCTGATGTATTCGAGGAATAAAGGTGCTTCTCACCCCAAATATTAGCTCTTTAGCCCAGAAACTATGGTTTGATCATTAAATAAAAGAGCACTCCCCTCCCCTAAAAAAACTCACAATCCACCACCAAAGCTCCACCACCACCATCCATTTGCTCTGGAGATGATAAACCTGCTAATTGCTGGAGAGTTTTAATTAAGCAACAGATATAGACAGTGTAGGGCTGTGTTTTCACTTTAAACATATCAATAGAATAAACATTCTCAATTCCAGGGCAACTTGCTAAATGAAAAAAAAAGTAAACATTACTTTCTTTTGAAATATCACTCATCGGGTGTGATAATTTAGAAAAATATCTCTATTAGAGATAGTTAGAGACCTTTTTTCTTTTTTTCTTTTTTTTTGGTTGAAAATGCAATCGCCGATGGAGCGCAGAGCTGCAATTTGTAGACAGGTTAAGTAAATTAAATCACTCACTGTCTTTTTTTTTTTTTTTCCAATGGCTTTAAAAGTTAAAGGTAATTTGCAAAGAAAATGCTCAGTTTGAATTGGTTTGTAATATCTGTTAATGATCTTTAAAAAAATCCACTTATTCACAATTCTGTGCCTGGGGGAATTCCAATGTGCTATCAGAAAAAATTTCTAAAGTCTGAAATGTCATTAGCTAGTGATTTCTTTGAAGTAAAAAGCCCCGAAAAAAATAAATTATATAAGGTATACAAGTGCACAGGACAATCACTTTGATGAATAATATCTCTTTTTTTCATAATGTTTCATACCTAAAAATGCAACAATTGAAATTCAAGCTGGTAAATTATAGAGCCATCTTTTGAATTACCTCAATGTAGGCATGCCTTCTGTTTATTTCTCACATATATTGAGTTCTTCCATATATTTATAGATTGTTGATATAAAAACAGTAGTGTTAGGAACAATTTTGATTATACTCATTGTGTTTACTTTTTGGAAACACAAGGTGTTGCCTAAATACAGGCATACAGGTGTTGCCATCCGGGGATTAAAACAATAGCCTATTTCAATATTCCAGCCTGGATCCCAGAGCCAGGTGCTGTGAATGGAGGTGCAAATGCTACTCAGCCCGGGAGAGTTGTTCAATATTAGATAACAGAGCCATGAAATACTACACCAAAGGGAAAATTTTCTTCCTGACCCCAGCTGGTGATCAGTTTTTGCCTGGAAGCAGGGGAGTCTTTGTAATACAATACTTGTCAATGTTGCTGGTTTGGCTGCTATAAATAGCTATTTTTTTGGAGGATGGGAGGAGTTGGATTTTACTAAACCATTGGCTACAGGTTAATTATACATTTCATAAAAAAGCATTTCTTGTAGCCAGTCTAAATTTGTTATGTTTTAATCCCATTTTATATAAGGCTAGAAATATATGAGCCTCCAGCAGGCCCGTTATTATTGTCATTATTTTATACACTGGACCTTCAGCTCTCTCTCTCTCTTTTTTTCTTTTTCCTCTGTATGCATTACTCACCTCTTAGCTAAATTGCAGAGGGTCCCAGTTTCATTCATTCTCCCTCACAGGCAAGGCATTCTCTTCCTCTTCCTCCAGCTGCCTGAAAATCATATGCGTGGTTTTTCCTGTTTCCTGCTCTGTAGCTGACATCAGGGGAGCAAACTGAACACAGGTAAGAGCCAGCTTGGTTAGCAAATTAAAATTGATTGATTTTAATGAAGATATTCTGTAATATTTTCTTATTCCCTTTATTTACTTCAAGGAAAATGGAAATCAACATTTGAAACTTTTAAATGGAAGCTTTATTGGGGTTCCATATATGGAAAACTGCAAATAGCAGAAGTATGTGACTCAATAAATTATTCTGGAGTGACCACATCCTCTAACTGCCTCCCAGGACAAGAAGGAGAATGTGAACAATGCTCCTGAAGGCCCCTTTCCCTCAAAGGTAACCAATGGCCTGACTTCTGACACCATACATTTGTTTTGCTTTTTTGAACTTCATGTAAATGGAATCATATGGTAGGTATTCTTTTTTAAATTTCATCTTTATTGTGATAAGAACATTAAACATGGATAGGTGTTCTTTTGTCTGTCTTCATTCTCTCAACATTATTTTTGTGTCTATGTTGTTGGGTATACTAATAGTATGTTTTCTTTGTTATATTTTCTTCCCTTGTATCCTTGTATCAGTAATATAGCACAACTTATCATTTTTTTTTTTTTTGAGACAGGGTCTCCCTCTGTCACCTAGGCTGGAGTGCAGTGGCATGATCTTGGCTCACTGCAGCCTTGACCTCCTGGGCTCAGGTGATCCTCAGACCCAGAGTAGCTCATGCCACCATGAGCTCATGCCACCATGCCCGGCTCATGCCACCATGCCCTGCTAATGCCACCATGCCCGGCTAATTTTTGTATGTTTGTATTTTTTTTTTTTTTTTGTAGAGACAGGGTTTCGCCATGTTGCCCAGGCTGGTTTCAAACTCCTGGACTCAAGTGATCTGCCCACTTTGGCCTCCCAAAGTGCTAGGATTACAGGAGTGCACCACCATGCCCAGCAGTTTATCCATTTTACCCTTGATGAACATTTGAATTGTTTTGAGTTTTAGGCTATTTTCAGACAGTGCAGCTGGAAACTTTCTTGTGCATGTCTTCGATGCTTGTGTATATGCATTATGTTTAGTCTATGTATAGACTAAAGGGGAAGTTACCAAATTGTAGAACATGACTATGCCCAACTTTAATAAATAATGCCAAACAGTTTTCCAAAGAGATTGTGTTAGTTTCCACTCTTACCAGCAGTGGGTGATGCTCTACATCCCTGCTAGCACTTGGCATTCTCAGTCTTCTTGATTTTGGTCATTCTAGTGGTATGTGTAGAGTCTCATTGTGGTTTTAATTCCATTTTCTTGGATTATTAATACATTGAGCATCTTTTTCATGTATAGAGGCTATTTGTATATTCTCTTTTGTAAGTGGTCATATTAAGTCCATTTTTCTGTTGGACTTTTCATCTTTTCTTCTTGATTTGTAGGAGATATATATTCTGCATATAGCTTTTTGGTTATGTATGTTAAAAATATGTACCACCCTGAGCTTGACTTTTCATTCTCTTTGTGGTGTCTTTGGATGAGTAGAAAATTTTAACTTTTTTCTTTTGTTTTGTTTTGCTTTTTGAGATAGGAGCCTTGCACTGTTGCTCAGGCTAGAGTGCAATGATCTGATCATGGCTCACTGCAGCCTCAACCCCCAGGGCTCAAGTGATTCTCTCACCTCGGCCTCCTGAGTAGCTGGGACTACAGGCATGCGCCACCATGCCTATCTAATTTTTGTCTTTTTGTTGTTGTTGTTCTAGATACAGGGTTTTGCCATGTTGCCCAGGCTGGTTTTGGGCTCCTGGACTCAAGTGATCCTCCTAACTCAGCCTCCCAAAGTGCTAGGATTACAAGCATGAGCCACTGTGCCCAGCTGATTTTAATGTTAATGTTAATATAGTCTATTTTCCTTTATGGTTAATGCTTTCTGTGTCCTATTTAGGAGAGCTTTGCTTATTTCAAGGCCATAATAAAATCCTTTCATATTATCTTTTGTAAGTTGTGTTGTTTCAGCTTTCACAATTGGATCTACAATCCATATGGCATTGCTCTTTGTATATGGTGTGAGGTTGGGATCAAGTTTGGTTCTTTACTCCATGGTATCTACTTACCCTTCATGACGAATGGAAAAGACTTCCTTTCTCCAATGCTCTGCAGGGACACTTTTGTCATAAATTAAGCACCCACTTCTTTATAGAATGCTCATATTACTTTTTTCCTTTATTCTGCTAGCATGGTGAGTTATTCAATGGGTTTTTGAATGTTAAACCAATCTTGCATTTCTGGATTAAACTCAACTTGGGTGTGATGTAATATTTGTCTTACATATTACTGCATGTACTTTGGTCATATTTTTAAAAATAATTTTTATAGAAATGTTTATGAATGAAATTTACCTGTAACTTTCTTTTATTGTAATGTCTTTGTCAAATGTGTTATCAACGTTCCACTGGCTCATAAAACAAGTTGAGAAGTATACAGTCTTTTAGAAATTAAAACATAAATGAGTCTAATCTCATATAGTAGTTAAACATATATGCAGTTTATCCTGAGAAGGACTCACTACAGTTTTCTGTCTTTCTATGTTTCTGTGTATTTTAACTTAGACTTTTAGCAGGAAGCTGGTTTTGTGTGAGTTTTGCATGGGAAAGTAAATAGGAATTAGACTATCTTCTAGGAGTTTCCATATGGCACTCAGCAGTATGTTCATGTGCCCAAGGCTGAAATTTGTTACTGCATCTCAATCCTGGAACCCATAATCAAGGCTCATCAGTTGAGAAACCTTTTTGGACATATGACAAGTGTTCAGATAAAATATATGATCCCTGCCAAGAATCTTCTAGGTCAATTTAATCTCTGACTTTTGACCTTGTCAGTCACTGCTCCAAAGACTTTTTAATTTTTATTTTTAAAATATCCTTTAGTAGCATGCATATCATTCCTCATCCCAGCTCTCCTTTCCTACTTAGTATTGTCCCAGTTCAAGGCCTTGTCACCTCTTGCCTGGGCAATGGCGTCTATGGGATACTATTCTCCATTTATCTTCTTCTCAGCCATGCAGGTGCTGACTCTGAAATAGAAAGCTAACCACATTAGTCCTTTGCTGAAAACCAGGTGATTTCTGTATTGCTCTGCAAGATGAAGTCCAGGTTTATCAATGTGGTGCAGGTTCTTGCATGATCTGGTGTCTTAGTCCATTCAGTTTGCTTAACAAAATATCTTAGACTGAGTAATTTATAAACAATAGAAATATATTGCTGGTAGTTCTGAAGGATGGGGAGTCCAAGATTCAGGCGTCAGCAGATTTGGTGTCTGGTAGGGCTTCATAGATGGCACCTTGTTGATGCATTCTTACATGGTGGAAGGGGCAAGGAAGCCCCCTGGATCTTCTTTTATATGGGCACCAGTCCTACTCATGATGGGGGAGCCCCCATGACTGAATCACTTCCCAAAGGCCCTACCTCTTAATACGATCCCATCAGGTATTCGGTTCCAACATGAGTTTTGAAAGGATACCAGCATTCAGACCATAGCACCTGGCTCTTGCTCACCTCTTCAGTCTGCTCTCCTGTCTCACTCTAGTCTTTGGCTTTACATTTCTGCAGCTCTATCTTCTGGTTCCAACTCTGTGTGCTCCCTGTGGTTCTCTGTGCCTGTGCCTTTGCTTGTGCTGACCTTTCTCCCTGGAATAGACTATCCATATCCTTCTGGATAATCCATTCTTTAACAGCCAGCTCAGGCTAGGTAACCTTGCCCTCCACCCAGCTGGGCTGCTTGGCTGTCCTTTCTGCCCATGTGTCTGTCAGACTGGACTGTAAACTCTTTGCAGGCAAGGTCTAGGTTTTAGTCACCTATGTACACCCATAACTTCCTGTTTGCTGGTAGATAACAGGTGCACAATAAACAATGACAGATCCAAACAGAAGGAAGAATAGTGACTAGATGACTATTTTGAGTTTCATTTCATTTCTTTATAGAAGCCTGAGATGGAATAAAATGGTCAAAATGCCATGACCAGAAGGGAGGCAGGAAGGAGGCAGGAAGGCAAAGGCTCAGGAAGATCTGTAGATAACAATCTCTTCCTGTACAACTGAGTTCAGTCTAGCTGATTAAAATCCTCTTATGATGGAATCTGCTTTTTATAGAAGGGATTAGCAACAAGGATTTGCTGTGAAGATAGATTTTTCCAGAGAAACAAATTTGAGCAATTTAAGAATGTAAATGAAAAAACAATCCTGCCCAAAAAGCAAATTGACCAATATCCTTCCCCCATCTCTTATTAATAAAAGATTTTACGCAGACTCTCTTTAGGAAATCATGTGGGAGATTCACAAGGATCATTAAATCTCTGCTAGACATTCACCTTCACTTTGTAAAATTGGCTATACCCTCAAAATGGTATCATGTAGAAACGGACTTTCTGGGGCTCTTATCTATGAATGGGTTCTAGCTGCACAGTGATGCCATTCATTTTATTTGGCCCATTTATTGCAAGTACATTCTAAATTTGGCCTTAATTATTTTTCCTTTCACAAAAATATTTTGTGGGATCTGTTTGAACCCTGACTACTTCCTTCTTGCCCCTTAAAACAGAAGCCAGGAGCATTATATTTGTTCTCTTCTAATTAAAATAATTGCTTGGCTCCTTTTAACTAGATTCATGCAGTTATTAGCCTAATACATGGATGGGTGCCATGGAGTGCTTGAGAAACAAAATGAAAAGTGATCATGTAGCTTCACATGAAAAAGATCTGTGGTGCCAAGGAGTATTATTTCCTTTCAGCCAGTATTTTATAAGGGCTTTCATAAACCTGGCCCCCATACCCTCACTAAAAGACTATTAAGTGAAAGAATAGTTCTATTTTCTTTATTAAGGTATACAGCTAGCTCAGTACAATTTGAAGAGGGGCACTTGATATGCCGAGCATGGCACAAAGACCTGAGGTCTGGTTTTAATCTCTGCCCCGGCTTTGTCTTTCAGAATCACTGCAATTGAAGGAAAAATGCTCCATGTCCCCTCTGCCAGTTGGTATTTATCAAAGGACAACGGAGGAAGACAGACAAAGTGCCTGGATGTGTGTGTTAATCAAGAGTTGTCACGACCCTGCCTCTAAAAGAAAGCGCTAAAATGATGCTTTTGACAAGACTTTTCTCAAAGTGGATGCAGTCTAACGGTTGGAAAACAGGGCCCAATCAGGCTAGGTCTGACTTGTCACCTGCTTTTGTAAATAAAGTTTTATTGGCTCACAGACACACTCATTTGTTTCTGTATTATCTATGGCTGCTTTCGCGCCACAGCATGGAGTAGTTGTGGAAGAGACCATATGGCCAACGAAGCCTAAGATATTTACTCTCTGGCTCTTGACAGGAAAAGTTTGCCAATTCCTGATGTTCTCCATCCAGCTCATTGTTCATTTACTCAATACCTACTCCATACTGAGAAATAAATTTATAGGTATTTTTATGTAGTACTCATTTGAAGAAATGCTCAGGGCCTTTGGCTGTGAGTTAATTTTATGAATATTCAGAGCAGGTATATGGATGGCAGGCAGCAAGAATGATTTAAGGTAAGAAGTCATGGTTAGAGATAAGATTCTGCCATTATTGTCTCAGGGGTAAATCACTGATTATAGCCATCTTTTTCTCTGCCTGCTCTCTGGAGAAGAAGGTGTACACATATCTGGAACTCCTGGCTTAGAGTGCAGCTTTATTAACTACATCAAGGCATTATGGTCAACATTGTGGACTTCTGCTTCCAGGACAAATGATGAACATCCTTTCCCACCATTTGGTGGTTGGGAGGATCAAGTGAGAGAATGTGAATCCAATTGTTTTCTAAACCATATAGGTACTATATTTGTGGTATAGATGCTATCTATAAAACTTTAGAATAAATTATCATCCCTATTTGGCATGCGAGGAAATGAGATTTAGGTAGCATGCCCAAGATCATATAGTAAGCCAGTAGAACAGCTGGCAGTTACTTCTCCTGGCTTTAAGTCACTACTCTTTCCGGTATACCATAATGCTTCTTTACATCATGTGTCTTTCTACAGTTTTGGAAATGTTCAGTCCTTTAGTTCATTGGTTCACTCATTCATCTGCTATTTAACATAATTTAAGAGCCCTGTATGAGCTAGAAAAAGAGCTGAAATTTTCCAGGGAGTGATGACTGTATAAAGATGAGTTGTAACTCTTCAGTTATTTTGTCCTTAGACTCCTATGGCTGGAATCCTCCAGAAGTCCATAGATTCTTCTGTTTTATTCTGTGCTGTCCAAGGAGTTGGCTTTCATTTGTGCTATGGAGAAAGAGAAAGTAGATGAACTTGGAGAGGGAGAGTAATCCTGTTGTTCTACAAAATGTTGCCTGACACCTTGTTTTACACTGTGTGCATATGCTTGTCTCTTGAGTGCACATACCATGAAAGGAAAGAGAAAGAGAGATACTGAAATGTTGGTAGTAGATTGTACTAGCAACTAAAAGATGAAAATGATCCAGGCTTGAGAGATGCGAAAGCTAAGATTTTGTACATAAAGTCCAAGTGAATCCATATCAAAGACATTTCAAATATGAATTACCCAGCTAAGTGACATATATTAAACATGGGTGTGTTAGATATAGGCTTATCTTACCATGCTGTTCAATACAGCTTTTCATTCAGATTATATTTATTCAATGATGTGTCTTGTAATTTCTGAGATGAGATGATGCCTAGAGGAAGCAGCTTCCACCAAAATATTGCATTTGCCTTGTCATAGTAAGAGAAGTACTTAAAAGTTTCTGATTTTGATATTTGCCCTTTTAGTAGGGGAGGTTTGCCAATATTTTCCTTATATTCAGTGTCACTGGATACTTGTTGTATGAGTTCGTTCTTACGCTGCTATGAAGAGATACTTGAGACTTGGTAATTTATAAAGAAAAGAGGTTTAATTGACTCACAGCTCTGCATGGCTGGGGAGACCTCAGGAAACTCACAATCATGGTGGAAAGGGAAGAAGGTATGTCCTTCTTCACATGGTGGCAGGAGAGACAAGTGCTGAGCAAAGGCTGGAAAAGCCCCTTATAAAACCATCAGATCTCATGAGAACTCACTCACTATCATGAGAACAGCATGAGGGTAACTGCTCCCATGATTCAGTTGCCTCCCACCATGTGTCCCTCCTATGAAACATGGGGATTATGGGAACTACAATGGGCTATGGTGGGGACATAGCCAAACCATATCATTTGTTCTCATCAGATTTACTGGTGAACCTAAAAGTCATAAGATTCTCTAAAACAAAGGTGCCAATCAAGCTGCCTAATGAAAAAAAACCTTTCAGAATCTTTCATTATACAGTTGTCACCTGCAAAGACCTCTGAGAGGTGCAGTAGAAAGTTCTGCCTTACTCTCCTCGTTTCCCCCACAAAAGGCAGTCACAGCCTTGCTGACTGAATTTGGAGGTGATAGTATCAATTCTGTGATTCATCCATGAAGTACGTGACTTCTCAGATATTCCTAGGACCCAGGACACTGCTGTTTTAAGAAACATAATTTGTTTCATCATACAAAAGGCACATTCATAGAAGGACTTAATGCTGCTACAGATAAGACATTTTGTCAGTAAGGAAGTTGTCAACATTAATTTATTTAACTTTCTTCTAACAGAGTGAATTTTCTTCCATTTGCTGTGGAATACACTTCTTTTTCTAACTCTATTCACTTAGCAGGTATTCTACTGAAAAAATTGTCACCATGTTGGCAATGTTTTGTAGAGGGGAAATAGATTTTTTCAACAAAGTGTAAAATTCCACTGCAATAGAAGGCCTCCATTCTCTCAGTGTGTAAGTCTGTTTTTTAATGATTAAGCAATACTGTGGAAGAAAGTTAAACCTCTTTGAAAACTATACTGTATCACCACTATTACTGTGACTATCATTACTGTGTGCATTGTTCTTAATGGCTTAAGTATATTACCCTGGGTTTCCCAGAAAGTAGAGCTTGAGGAAAATCTCACGTGCTGCCTCTTTCGTGGAGAGTTCCAACCCAGAGTAGTAGGAGTTTGGAAGAAAGGGTAGTGTGGCTGAAATGCAAGGAGCAAATACAAGGGTGCGTTATTGATGTATTTGATGACACGTAGCTGTCATCAAATGACACGTAGCTGACTACTCTCCATCACCTGGGGCTTTGGTAAGCTAAACATTGGCTCCCAAAGAGATATCCACATCCTAATCCCTGGAACCTGTGAATGTTACCTTATATGGCGAAGACTTTGCAGATGCCATTTAGGATCTTGAGATGCAAGATTACCCTGAGTTTTCTGGGTGAATGGTACAGCCCAACACAAACGTCCTTGCAAGAAGCACGCAAAGGCAGGTTTCATACACAGAAGAGGAGAGGGCAGTGTGATCAAGGAGACAGAGATCTGAGTGATGTGGTCATAAGCCAAGCCACAGCCACCAGAGGCCAGAGTAGGCAAGGAAGGAATTCTCCCCTAGAGCTTCCGGAGGGAGCACACCCCCCGCCAATGCCTTGCTGTGAGCCCAGTGATACTGATTTCACACTTCTAGCCTCCAGAACCATAAGATAATACATTTCTATTGTTTTTAACCACCAAGTTAGTGGTAATTTGTTACAGCAGCTACAGGAAACTAATACAGGGACCATCCTCCCAGAGCATGAGTGACTAAGTCTCAGGACAGACTGATTGGGTGGAGGGAGAGTGAGGAAGGGAAAATAATTTGTTTGCCAGCTTCAGCCTCTGATTGGTAAGTGGCTTTTGTCATGGGTTATTAATCCTCCATTATTTCCTCCTCTTACCTCTGGGCTGAGCATGGTTGTGCACGGAGTTTTGCTGGGATATCTCATGCTTCAGGGGCAACAGAGAAGCCCCAGGGTGGGAGGAGAGAAGCCAGGCAAGGTACCCAAGGAGAGGCTCCACTCGATCTTGTGCTCTACAGTCTATTGCAAGGCAGCTCTGGTGAACAATTAGGCAATGACCCTGGTCAGTGTGGCTGAGTTGGCACCTGAGAGGTAGCTGGCAGGGGGGTCTGAGACAATGGTCTCATTAGTTGGCACCACAACTCCACAAGGCAAGTGGGATATGATGTCTTCTACAGGCTCTCATCCTAAAGTCGTGAATACTGTTAGCTTGTGGATCCTGCTGCCCCTCAGGGCTGCACTTCCGTCTCCCACTGGAGTAAAAACCTGTCTTCTTGTAGCTCTATGATTGGCACTAGTTTTCCTTCCTTTTTGTTTTGTTTTTTTTTTTTTTTGAGATAGAGTCTTGCTCTGCAACCCCCACTTCCCAGGCTCAAGTGATTCTCCTGCCTCACCCTCCCTAGTAGCTGGGATTACAGGTGCACACCACCACGCCCAGCTAATTTTTGTATTTTTAGTAGACACGGGGTTTCACCATGTTTGCCAGGCTGGTCACGAACTCCTGACCTCAAGTGATCTGCCCACCTTGGCCTCCCATAGTGCTGGGATTACAGGCGTAGCTTTCCTTCTTGATGTACATAAAATAAGGCTCATTCTTAAACATGAAAGCTCTCTCCAAATATTTGAAGATTGTCTTTACCTGTTTTTTCTTTTTTCCAGGAAAAACAGTCCTATTTTTTTCAACTTGGCTTTGTGGAGCAGTTTTCTTTTTGTGGCTGGTAGCCACACCAGCCCCCTCCTCTGAACAGGCTGTAGTTTGCCTTCCTCTCACCTTACAAGGCAGCTTACAGAATGCACCAGAACTTCAGCTATAGTCTGCTCAAACACACAGGACTTTGACTTCACGAATGTTGCCAGAGATGGACTTTATTTTATTTTATTTATTTTTGGCAAACACATCATTTTTAGTTGCTCTACGCTGAGTGTTGATTAAAAATCCTCTTTCATACTTGGGTATAGATGCCTATATAGAATCACATAGTCTTAAAGGTACTCAAAGAGCCTAAAAGAGTCAATCTATTTGCAAATGCTGTCATTGTAGGTAAAAGATGAAAATGCCACCCCACATCAGGGCACATCAACATCCACAGTTTTATGCTGAATTGAGGTCAGTAGTTCCAAATTGAGGTCAGTAGTTCCAAATTCCCAGTTTGGTACCAATCAGCCATGCCAGCCTGGGGAGCATTCTCAGCCAACCCTGCCTACCACCAACCCTTCCCCATAAAAAACCAACTTCCGGAGCAGCTTCTGGAAGTAGATTTACCCAGGTGGGAATGTTCCCTTTCACATCTCTAGCAGTCAGCACTGATTTGGATTCTGTTCTTGGTCCAGTCCAAGTCCCCAGGGTCTTCTGTGAGAAGAGCCAATACTGCAGACTAAAAAGGCCTGGGTGGGCAGGCATCCATCATCTCTCATCTTCACACAGCCCTGTGAGGTAGGCATTACTGTCTTCATTTCACAGATAAAGAGATGGGCTCAGCAGGTCAGACTTTCTGCCACACCAGGTAGCAGCCAGAATGAACGTGGAGCTCAAGGGGTTGGAGGGCGCCTTGGATCTCTGCAGTTGAACCAAGCCTGGAACTGACCTTTCTGGAGCCCTTTAGAGAGCTGAGTAGCACACAGTTTTTACAGAATGGCTGGGCCTCTGTGGTTCTGCTTGGCGACTAGGCCTCCTGGAGTCATTTATGTCAAGGAAGCAAGGCCCTGCAGTGTTCTAGCCCAGCCTCTTCCATTCACAAACGTGGGAGCTTCATTGGCTTGGCATGGATTCACCAAGTGCCTGTTGGGTCTCTTAGGCCAAGCCAGGGTCAGAATGGAAAAATAGAGGCCCTTGGTGTAGGTCATGCTGCCCATGAGTGAGTGGCAGGGGTTGGAATCGGAGGTCTTGGTGTCTTACTCCCAGTCTGGTTCTGTGGTGGACCCACACACAGCTTGTGAGCTCTCTCTGGGCCACCTACCCAGACCGTGTTCTTCAACCCATGAGGTGGGATAATATTGTATGAGCATTATCCACCTTTTTAGCACTCCGTGTCTCTTTTCACCTCTTCCTCATTCAAGCAACTGGCCACTGCCTGCTCGGGGCTTCAGGGAGGGAAACGATGTGGAAAACGAGTCTTCTCCTGAGTGTGACAGATTCTTTAGGTCGACTCCCTCAATCCCCTCTGCAATCCCCATTCTAACTGGCATTTAGATATCCCCACTCTAACTAGCCTCCTGCTGTGGAGGCTGGAAAGCCAAAAGCTCCCTTTCCCAACTGCCCTACAAATTGGGGCGCTCAGATGCCTACAATAGTACACCCCATGAGCTACAGGCCACAGTCCATCATGGCTGCTCTTCCAGGTCCAGCTCCTTCTTGCTCCTGAGGCAGGCAACGGTCAGGGCACAGCTGACCTGATTGAAAGATGGAAAGAGCCTGGCTCCTTGCTTGTGTCTTTGAGCACTGTATCAGATATTTTTATGTCCTGTAATAAATGTTATTGGTCAAGCCATTGTTGTTGGGGTTTCTGATATAGTCATCCATAGGCAAGCCTTACCCAAGACATTGTTTTGTTTTGTAACAGCCGCAGTCCTTAGGGGAGCAAAGAGGCCTCAGAGCCCAGCTAAGCACTTGAGAGCACACACCCAGGGCAGTAGGCAAGTCTGCAGGGAAGTGATGGTCATGATGGTGGGGTCTCAAGAGAGAAAGAGCCTTGTCCTTGTTCTCCAGACACCAGGGCAAGGGCCACATGGGTGGAACAAGAGGGTGTCCAAGGCAGTTTGGGAGAACCAATGCCTGAGGACTGGGTGATGGGGCGTAGCTGCTGAGTTCACAGTTCCAGGGTCTTGGCTCACCTCCATTCCTGGCCCCCATTCTCTCAGCAATCTATGAGGCATGTGTCAGTCCTGGGACTGGTTTTACCATGCAGGTAGATTCTGGAGGTATGGTGGTAGAAAGGGATTCTGGAAGGCAGGGCAGGGAGAGGACACTTGTCTGTCGGTGGAACTCATAGAAATGTTGCTGAACGCTGCTGAGATGGAGGGGGAGCTGGGCAAGTCAGTTTTTATTTTGGAGATGATTACAACTAAGCCAAATCATTTCCTGTCTTCAGCCCACCACTTCTCTGATTTTTCATTCAAATAATTCAATTCCTTTGAGCAGCTTCATAGTGGTTACCTGGTATTCTCAGTACTGGCTGTGTGGCTTTGAATGTGTCTTTAAAACGCAATAACCCATTTCATGTCTCTCTGCATTGTCTGGAAAATGGAGGGAATAACAGGACCTGCCTCACAGGGTCACAAGGTCATGTGAGGGGTAAAGCCCTCAACAGGGCTGGCTCATAGCAGGCAGTCAACAAATGCATGGGCATTTACATGGGCCACTGGGTGTGCTGGCACCCTCAGGTTCCCTCACCAACCCTATTGTTCCCTGTGAGACAGCAGCCTTACTCTGACTGAGCTACAGAGCCAGACACAAATCTAATTTTTTTTTTCTTGCACAAGAGCAGCAAGCAACAAGTGCATTCTATAGCTTTACCTAGGTTGCCTTGTAATTGAATAGCCTCACTCTTTGCATTTGGTTTGAGACGAGGATGTTTGCTCCAATTCACTCCCTTTACACTTCCTTGAAAGGTAGTTTCTCTTCACTGACTCCCCATAGAAGGGAACCCTTGCTCTACCTTAGCGGGGTCTTCCACAAGTTGGCGAGTTGTGTTGCAATGCTAAATTCCCCATTAGGGCATTGCATAAATTGGAATAAACCTTTTAACATAAAATCCCAAATTGCATCATTTATTTTCTTTGTTCAAGTCTAATAGTTTAGCTATTGATGATGATGATGATGATCACAGCAGCAGATCCTGCTCCAGCTCCCACCACAGGAAAGGATGCTCGATGACAGTTGGTTTTACTTTATTGCTCAGAAGAGACATATTCTGATGAGCTCCCACCCTTCATTCATTATGCTGCAATCATATTGCTAGCGGACAAAGATGAATGCTGTGTGCTTATCTGATTAAACTGCCTGTTGTTTTAAATCTATTTTCACAGAGAATTTTTCCTCTGATAGACATCCAATGACATAACACATTAAAAATTATATCTGTGTCAGTGGTTTCCTCTATTGTATTTATGTGGTGTGTATGTGTGTGTACATGCGTGCTCTTTTGTGCTAACCTACTGGTTCCTGGTTATGATCAATATATATTTAAAATTATGAAATAATTGCAGCTTTTAAAAAGGCAAGGTTGGATATGTATATTTTATTGATCAGTTTAAAAAAAAACCCAGGCACAGTTATGTAAATCACCAAATACACAAATTACATTAAAATGAAAAAGTACAAGAAAACACTATATCCAGCTGGGCACAGTGGCACATGCCTGTAATCCCAGCACTTTCAGAGGCTGAGGCGGGTGGATCACCTGAAGTCAGGAGTTCACAACCAGCCTGACTAACATGGTGAAACCCCGTCTCTACCAAATACAAAAAAATTAGCTGGGTGTGGTGGTGCATGCCTGTAATCCAAGCTACTTGGGGGGCTGAGACAGGAGAATCACTTGTACTTGGGAGGCGGAAGTTGCAGTGAGCCTAGCTCGTGCCATTGCACCCCAGCCTGGGCAACAAAAGCAAAACTCCATCTCAAAAAACAAAAACAAAAAAGAGAGAGAGAGAGAAAGAAAGAAAACACTGTATCCACTGACCACGGAAGGCTTTCCACCTGAATGACAGACATTGTTGTAGGCTAGTCACAGGCCTCACTTCCAGGCCATTTTCCTCCTAGTTTTGCTTCTGCTTTTCAGCAGGGCCTGGGGGACAGGATTGCAAATGTCTCAGTCCTTGCCCACTGCTGTCATTAGGACCTTCATTAATCTTTGAGTTCTTTGCCCCTACTTTGCCAAAAGAATAATACCTCCCCTAGAATTACACAAAAATCAATGGCAAAGTTAATTGAAATCTGGATCTCTTAATGTTTTTCTCTTTCTTAAGTGATTGCTTGGTTTCTGAAAAGTGAGGCTGAACTCAAAGGACGGCTTTAATTGAGGGTGAGTGAATTGGTAAGAGAGAGAAAGGAGAGGTAGATAATTTTCCAAGTGACTGAAAGATAGTGTTTACATTTAGGATTTCATTTCCTTTCAAGTTTTACACCAGGGGCTGAAGGAATGTGAGTAGACGGGAAGAATGACCAGGGCATTTCCACAGCACAGCTCCAGGCCCTATTGTCTCCTTAAAGGGCTGGAAAGGCTTTGAAGGAGCTGGACCTCATCCCTCTCCTCCCAGGAGGCCAGAGTCAACAAGAAGGAAGAGGGGACAACATGGCAGAGGAACTGACCTTTAGAAGGTAGCCAGCTTCTTAACTGGAATAGTTTCCTACCTTTTTGCTGATTGAGGGACTCATAATGTAGGCACTTGGGCCTTTACTTCGGCTTAAGACTCAAAACATGTTTTCTATTTAGAGAGGTTTATAGTATGGAAAGTAAACTACATTTCACCAGATTCTTACATCCATGTGTTGAGGTAAGTGGGAAAGATATTTTTCTCTCTACTTGTAGAGGAAGAAACGGATCCTCTTGCGGATTGTAGTTAGTTCAAGGCAACCCAACCAGAGATATGGGTGTGGAGGTACAGGTCTTCAGGCTTTTAGGGGAAGAGAAATGGGGCCAGGAAGGTACCTTAATGGAACTCCTGACAACGGAGTGGGCAGGACTCATCTTCAGCCAGTAGGGACCCACGCAGAGTCCCTGTAGTGCAGTCCCCTCGCTGACTGCCAATCAGGCCACAGAGTGCTGCAATTCAGCGCCCTCGTTCAGACTTCCATTGGTATCTGCAGCTTCCAAAATATTCAGACCAACAGCCCTGAAAGTCATCTGGTCAAGCTTTGCAATAGAAGAAAGCTTATCCTCCGATTCCCAAAGCCCTGAAGTCAGGGATTTGATTACGCTTATCATGATCTCAGCTTCCACTGCTCCAAATGTGATTAGTTTTGTAATTAGTTAATGTCATTACCTGTCATCAAATCCAGACAATGTTGGTCTCCAAAACCTCTCCTGGCAGAAAATCCCACAACCTGACATCTTTCTCCTGTTGAACACAGTTTCTTTAGTAATCCTGGCAACCATCCCTCATTCTTAGACCACAGGTCTGAAAAGTTGGGAGAAAGATGTATTTCTTGTATTTTTTTAAGAGGCAATTTTAAATACTTCAGTCTCAACGTTTCTTCACTCCAAGCAAAGCATAAACATAATCTTTTCGCAAATTTGGTACCCCATTTTATTTTCCTTCTTATATATCTTGGCTATATTGCTTTGGGCAGAATGGCCAAAATAAGACCCCGTATACCATAGGGAAACATTCCATTCAGAAATATTTTCATTATAAAAAATACTGCTAGTCTCTTATTACTTAATTCCTGTTAAATATTGGGCAAACAGTTTTCTTCTTTGCTCCTCTTCAGTCTTTCAACGAATATCCTTTGCATGCTCATGGCTTGCAGATACTTGGGACACAGGAGGGAATGAAACTGGCTAAATAGTTGTCCTCCAGAATCTCATTTTCTAATAGGGGAAGGTAGTCAATGAACATCTAAAAGGAAAGTACACAGCATGTGGGTGGGCCATTTTCCATTTGCCTCCCCATACCTCCTTGATACCCTTTTCTGCCCTGCTTTATAGAGAACCTGTGGGGCATAGGTCATTAAAGAGGGCATCAATGATTTCCTTGCCTTTCAGAATCCACCTGGGTCAGTAACCTGAGACTGAAGAGTACAACAGTGAGCTCAGCATCCCGATGCCTCTGTCCCTCCTGATGGCCTGAGGGTAACACAATTGCCTTCTTTTTGGGAGGGACTCAGCCCACTCCAATATTGAGAATCAGTCCTCCCCAGTGTTGAGAATCAGTCATCCCTAACGGTGGGAATCAGCCTTGCCCAGTGTTGGGAATGAGCCCTCCCTAAGGTTGGGAATTAGCTCTCCCCAAATGTTGCATATCAGTCCTCCCCAATGTTGAGAGTCAGCCCTCCCTAATGGTGGGAATCAGCCCTCCCCAGAGTTGGGAATAAGTCCTCTGCAATGATGGGAATCGGTCTTCCCTAATAGTGGGACTTAGTCCTCCCCAGTGTTGGGAATCAGCTCTCCCTTATGGTAGGAATCAGTTCTCTCCAGTACTGGGGATCAGCTCTCCCTAATGGTGAGTATTTACCCTCCCCAGTGGTGGGAATCAGTCCTCCCAAATGGTGGGAATCAGCCCTCCCGAATGGTGGGAATCAGCCCTCCCCAATGGTGGGAATCAGCCCTCCCCATTGGTGGGAATCAGCCCTCCCCAGTGGTGGGAATCAGCTCTCCCCAGTGGTGGGAATCAGCCCTCCCTAATGGTGGGAATCAGCTCTCCCTAATGGTGGGAATCAGCCCTCCCCAGTGGTGGGAATCAGCCCTCCCCAGTGGTGGGAATCAGCTCTCCCCAGTGGTGGGAATCAGCTCTCCCCAGTGGTGGGAATCAGCTCTCCCTAATGGTGGGAATCAGCTCTCCCTAATGGTGGGAATCAGCTCTCCCCAGTGGTGGGAATCAGCCCTCACCAGTGGAGGGAATCAGGTCTCCCCAGTGGAGGGAATGAGTCTTCCGCAATTTAGGGAATCAACCCTCCTGAGTGGTCAGAGTCAGTTTTCCTTAATGGTGGGAATCAGCATTTCCTAATGGTGGAAATTTGCCCTCCCCAAAGGTGGGAATCAGCCCTTCCCAGTGGAGGAAGTCAGCCTTCTCCAATTGTGGAGAAGTGCCACTGGGAAGGGCCAGTTCCTTTCAGTCTCCACAATTGAGGGAATTGGCCCTTAACAGTGGTACTTTAAGCTTAGGAGTGATAACTGCTCACCACCGTTTTGGTGTTCTTAACCCTCACTCCACCTCTGTAAACAGATCCTTCATTAGTGTCACCCCAGTTTACCATTTGAATTAGCCATCTATTTCCCACAGGGATGCTGACCGCCACAGTAGCTTAGACGGTGATAAATGCTATGGAAAAATGTCATTTCGTCCACCCTCCCCCAGTTCAGCAGTAATATTACTTGTTCTTACCTGCCACGATTGGACTAAGTGTCATCTAGCATCAGGTTGCATTGCTGTTCTGTGGTTCAATTACTTGCGGATAAGCCACACAATTCACCATCATTGTACGTTCTAAAGCAAGGGAACCTCCATTGCCTGTGCCCTGAAGGCAGCAACCATGTTCTGTGATGCTTGGTGAATCCTCAGCTCCTCATGTAGTGTGAGGGGAGATAAAGACCTATTTATCCACAGCCCAGTTCAACAAACTCACAGCAGTCTATACAAGGTGGTGTCCCAGCACCTTAACATGTTTCCTGAGACCCTTCCCACTCAGCTCTGTCTCCTGCCCCTGTCAGCCCAGCACTTGCTCTGTGCTCACAGGGCCACCTGTACATTCCTAGTCCACCTCGTGCTCTTATTTGGCTGTGAGTAAAGACCCAGTTCAAGTGTCCTCTTCTCTGAAGCCTTCATTGGTTTCATCATTTCAAAGAAGTGGGGGGGCCTTTCCCTTTAGCTTTGGGAGACACACATTTGTATATCAGTTGACTCGTGCCTTTTTATTTTCTAAGTAACTTTTAGAAATTCTTGGGCTCTTTCCCCTGTCCAGTTCACACTGGCCTGAACCAGCTAGGTAAGCCAAACCCAGTATTTTCCTTGTGTGCATTTAAGCTTATTGCTTAGCTTTGGGGAGTGAACCTGGGCTCAGAGCTCTGCAGTTCATGCGTCTCCTCTTTTTGAAAATACGTTCCAAGAATTCAGATGGTCTGGAGCTTGCTCCGTGTTTGCGGGTGGTATATAGACTTATCAGTTTCCTTCTGGAAGCCCCAGATGGATGCCATCCGGTCAAGGAGCTTTGCTCCTCTGTTTAAGTTTTTCAGGTTACTCCATTACTACCCCCCTAGAGACATCAATCTGTGTTAAGGCCACACTAGAATTTCCTGAGCGTAAAGCCCTTGAAATGTGAAATTCCTCACTTCTCTTGATGATAAAAGTGACGCAGAAAGAAAAAATAACAGTTTTGTTACCTGATGGTACTTATTAGTTAGCTCCCCTCGGAAGCAGTACTGAGAAATTTCACGTGCATTTGAGTTATACTCTGGGGGAATTTGTCAACATATGTCACTGAGTGGACACCACGAATGTGTATATTGTTTTCATCTGTAATCGACGAAATAAGGATAATATTCGTTATTTAACTATGCACTTAAGAATCATTCAGTATCAGTTTAAGATGAATATTCTCAATGTATAGCAGCCTATTTAAAAAAAAAAAAAAAAGAAAACACACCAGTCTGGCTAAAAAATATCCTCAGGAAACCAGCCTGGAAGAACAGAGGGTGAAACATGAATGAGCTATTTAGCTTTTCTTGGAAAATGGCATAATTCTCAGAGGAATGAAAGGCCAAGCATTCCCCAGATTTTTGTCAGACACATGTGCCAGTCCACAAAGTGCTGGAACCCCAAACAGAGAACCTGGATGGATTTCAATTTCAGTAATTCAGGTGTTTGTGGCACAGAATAAACACCACCCAGAAGGCAGTATCGTGAGTTACCAGAAGTCCCTGTGTATAACATAATTTTAGGCAACATTTTCAGCTTCTTCTACACAGGGATAGTAAGTTAGTCATTCAGTTCAGATAAGCAGCAGATTTAACTATTTAAAAAAAGAAATCTCGAATCAACCAATGTTTGGGAATAATCTGCTGAATTAATTTGTTTCTCTAGGATCATGTAGACCTAACTTTAATTTGCTGATGTCTCCATTTCAATAACTCAACAGGGTGTCTGTTGCATGGATATGATGTAGCCCCCATTGTGTTAGATGCTAGGAGCTACCAGAACCCACCAACATGGTTCCTACTACTTTCACAAAGCATGCAGTCTTGGCAATGAGATAAATACTTATGAAACAATCAGAGGATAACCCAAGACATTGCATAAATATGTGAACACTCATAGGACAGGAATTGAGAAAAGAGAGAGAGAGAAGGACTACAGGACTACTTCCGAGAAGACTTTAGGCAACAGGGGAATTTAATATAGTGTGGAGGAATTTGATTATTTTGAGGAAGAGAGATAGTTTACCAGGCTGGAAACTGGCAAAAGAAAAGCCACTAATTGTAAGAAAATATGTATTTGTCAGGTATTTCTATTTACTTATTTATTTATTTAGAGACAGGGTCTCACTCTATCACCCAGGCTGGAGTGTGGCAGAGCTATCATAGCTCACTGCAGTCTCAGACTCCTGGCCTCAAGTGATCTTCCCACCTCAGCCTCCTGCCCAAGTAGCTAGGACCACAGTTTCAAGCCACCACACCCAACTGATTTTTTTATTTTTATTTTTTGTAGAGATGGGGTCTCATTATGTTGCTGAGGCTGGTCTTGAACTCTTGTCCTCAAGCAATTCTCCTGCCTTGGCCTCCCAAAGTGCTGGGATTACAGGCATGAGTCACCAAGCCTGGCCATGCATTTCTTTTTGAAAAACAAAGAACTTTACATGCATTCGTGACTTTACATTTTAATAACCATATGACAAGTGTATTTTGGCTCCCATTTTGGAAGTGAGCAAACTGAGTCTTAAGGACATTCAGTAATCTGCTGAAGATCACCTGGAAGGAAACCACTGAGCTGGGATTGTTTTGGGGATACGGAAGAGGTCTGCCTATCTATTTTCTTCCTTACAAATGAAAATCACTGGCACTCTGGGCAATTGAATTTTGCATGTTCTTCTTACACGTAAGTGAAGAACTGACTGGGAGAATTTAGGTGCTAAGACAAAAATGCATCTGGATATTTTCTAAGCTTAGAGCTAAGAGAGGTAGGGAAAGGTGGAGTAGTTGGAGTCTCAGTATTCAATGTGGCTGCAGCCATTTGCCACCCTTAAGTTGTGCTGCCTTTCTGGCTCCCATGAGCTCTGCAGTGTGGTAGAGGGATCCTGGGTGGAGGTCTTCCCTGTCCAATTAAGGACAGAGTCTATGCACAGGCTCCACTACTCCAGGGCAGGTCACAGAATGTTTTATACCCAGAGAGAAGTCTAGGAACATGTGGCAGATGGCTAGTTTCCTCCAAATCCATCTTTCCAAATCCATCTTTCCTTTCTTCCTGGGTATGAAGCCATTCGGTTAGAGGCTATATTTCCCAGCCTCCCTTGCAGACTAAATGATTGCTTTCAAAATGTGGGCATAGGTGATATGTGCAACTCCTGTTTCCCATCTTAAATGGAAATCACTCTTCTTGGATGTGCTCTCTTTCTCCCCTCCAATAGGTGGGCACCTGATGTGCTGGTAATCCCATTCTACCAAGCAGATGAATACTGCCCCGCAGGATAGAGAAGTAAGAGAAATAATCTAGATCTCTTAATTATTATGTGTGACAGAACGTCCTCCCAGCCTAAAACAAACAACGCCACAATATATGTGAAAGAAAACTCAACTGGGGCTGGGCACGGTGGCTCACCCCGTAATCCCAGCACTTTGGGAGGCTGAGGTGGGTGGGTCACTTAAGGTCAGGAGTTCAAGACCAGCCTGGCTAACATGGTGAAACCTTGTCTCTGCTAAAAATATAAAAACTAGCTGGGCATGGTAGCAGGCACCTGTAATCCCAGCTACTTGGGAGGCTGAGGCAGGAGAATTGCTTGAATCTGGAAGGTAGAGGTTGCAGTCAGCCAAAATCGTGCTATTGCACTCCAGCCTGGGCAACAGAGCAAGACTCCATCTCAAAAAAAAAAAAAAAAAAAGAAAAATCAATTCGACCTTATGAGCTACTCTATTTTGGGGTCTGTTTAATATAAGAGCTTAGGTTTGACCCTGAATAATGCAGAATAGATCCAGGCTGGAAAGCAGAACATTGACTTCAAGTCAGTATTTTGTCTTCTTTCCTTCTTTCCTTTCTCCCACAAATATTTATGGTGCATTGACTCTGTACCAGGCAATATGCAAGTTGCTGGTGATGGTAAACAAAAAAGCCATGTTCCTCTCTCGTGGAGCCTACATTCTAGTAAGAAGAGGCAGACAAAAACAAGTAGACACACATAAAACTAAAACATCTATAGACTGGAATATGTGTTGCAAAGGACAAAAACTTGGGCTGGGATAGATATGAATGGGGGAGAGAAGGCTACTTTAGATAGCACAGTCAGGGCAAACCCCTGTGAAGAGGTGGTGTTTTAGTTGATCCCTAACGGAAGAGAAGAAGCCAGGGATGCCAGGAGTGGGAGTACACCAGTCCAAGCAGAGGGGAGCATGTGCAAAGGTCCTGGAGCAAAGAAGTTGAGCACAAGGAACTGAACACAAGAATGAAGAGGGGAGAGAAGCGCCACAGAGGACTGGCAATGTAGATGGGAGCCAGGTCTTAGTTTTACCCTCAGTGCATCAGGAAGCTCCCTGGTGGAAGAGTTTTAAGCCAGCAATGGAGGTGGGAAGTGCGATAATTCACTTAATTATTTTAGGATAACTTTCACTGCTTGATGGAGAAAGGACAAGGAAAAAGTAAGTTTATATAGTTGCCACAGGCCATACTGGTCCTGGCAGTGGAGGTTGGAACAGGTTTTAAGAAAAATCACAGAAAACATTTTTCTAATCACATAATAATATTTGAAAGCAATTTAAGTTTTTAAAAATAAGTGTAAGCCAGTTTTTTTAAAGAGTTAAGTGCCCTAATTCCAAACAGGCTGGGAATCGCTGGTTTAGAGGTTAGCGGTGCTGTCATCTTGTCAGCATTTGTAGTTTTTGGTTGTGGGTGAGGCTGTTGAAAACGACATCTCCCCAGAGGCACTGGGCACAGCTCTTTCTGGGGCAAGTAAGAGTTGTTGCCATGGGGCTTTAGAAAGCTTGCGAGCGGCCTGGTCTTTGGAATTTCTGCTCTTCATTTAGAGATAGCAAAGAAGGAATTGGAAATATTTTAATTTTAAATTAAATATTTAAATGTAATTTGAATATATACTTAATTATAGTTTAAATATACATTTAAATGAAATATAGTTAAATATTTTAATTGTAAAGTAAACCTTCCCAGATCATTAAAGCTACCTCTGTTATTCCAGCAAGTGAGGTCCGTGTTTAAGAACCACCATTCCTTCAAATATTAATTCCTAATGGGGATTTGCTTCTTCAAGAGCAACATCCTGACTCTTTTTGACGTAACTATTGACAGGGAAGGAAATGACACTATTCCCAGATTTGCGGAGTTTGATACAGTTAGTATTGGGGTTTTCTTTCTAAGGTTTTAAATATTGCCCTTAGAAATGGGAAATTGATTTTTTATCTTTTTTTTTTTTTCGGTCAGAGAGGTGACACCAGGGTCTGAACCGGTCCAAGTTAAATCTATTTCGCGACTTGCTTTTGTTGGGTTAGGTTTTTGCATATCTAAGAAATCTAACAAGAAAAGAAGTCCAAGTTTCCGCGTTTGCACATCAGGAAATGGTTAGCATGCCCCAGTCTCGCCTTACAGACCTGCTGAGGAGGAAAACCTTTTCTCTTCCCTCCCCCTGCCCTGTCCCTCCTTTCTATCTCTTGCCTGCCCCAAAGGCTTCTCGGAGGGAATGGGCCGGGGGATATGGGCATGCTTGACCGCCCTTGGAGAATGGCCCGCCGTCAGCTCAGCTGCGCTCTGCTCCCTTCTAGGGCAATGGGGACTCTCCTGGGGGCAGGAGGAGGGAAGAGGGCAGCGAGGAATCACACATGGCTGGGTTTCCTATGGCAAGGTTCCCTTGTTTGTGCTTTCTTCCTCTGCTCCAAAAAAAGCCCCTGGAAGAGGCCTGGGGAGCCAGATCAAATGTACTGGCTCCGAGCCAAAGCTTGACTTCTCCGGCCAGGAACTCTAAGTTCTCAAGTCTTCATTTCTGTCCCGTTGAAACGGATAGGGAAGGTTAATGAGATTAACATGGCAAAACACTGCGCGCTTCTGAGAAGGAAGAGGCCAGATATGTGCTGTCCATGGGGAAACTACGGGCCAGTCCATTCCAGCTGGGGACATTTTATCGAGCTCTCTTCTGGTAAAACCTGATTATTTTTATTAGACAATTCAAAAGTAGGATGTATTCAGGGCTAGTCAGAGGAAGTTTCACCAGTGGCTACTTAGTTAACTCCTGCTGACCAGTGAATGAATGAGAGTCCTATTTTATTTTGCCTCTGACCTTTTCACCACCTTAGCCCAACACATGCCAATCTTTCCGATACACAGTGATAAATAATTTCTAGTGTATGTCTCTTCATTCTGAAAAGAAGTTGGATGTATGATGAAATGTGGTAAAATGAAACCATTACGGACAGAAACCAAGTACTTTATCAAGCAGAAAGATGAAATAGCTCTTCTTTGGCTGAAGATTTTCTGAATAGAAGATTCCTGAGAAAAGTGGGGAAGATAGGAATTGTGTATATGTATGTGCATATTGGTGTTTATGAGTATTTTTAAAAATGAAATATAAGTGGAAAGAGGAAAAGGAGGAAGAAGTTTTGGTAAATCTATAAAATCGCCACAATTTATAAGTTTAAAAGGCAATCTCTTTTTAAGGGGCAAATTCCTGATTTCCCACATAAAAGTATGGGAATTGAATGGTAAATCCTTCTCTGCTGACAAGACCCCTGAAAAGAGGCATGAAAAAGAGTTACTGTTCCGTTTCCATTCATGTCTCTTGAAAGCCGGTGGATGTGACACTGCGCTGGAACACACAACTCTGGGTTTCAAAGCTGCCCGGATGACTTTTCAGAAATGATCTATTGTGGCGCTTTGTTTTGTCCGGGTCGCCCTCGTTTTGTTCTGCTCGGCTGTATCACTCTTCTGCTGCTGCCATTAATCCACCCTGTCTACTCCTCCCCATTCAGAGGCACATTTTACCCCTCGCCCTGCACAGAGAGCCCAGGGATGAAATGGCTGAATGACCCAGCATCACTGCCGAGAGAGGGATGGAGGGAGAGAGATGGAGAGGAAGGGGGGCCAGAGGGGGTGTGCTGGGTCCACAGGCTCACCTGGGTGGTGAGGGTGCTCAGGAAGAAAATGAGAGTAGGGAGAGGGAGGGGGACAGGCATCTAAGATAGGCTTTCTCCATCTGTTGGGAGCCTGGGCAAGTAGGAAAGAAGCCTTTTTCATACACTTTAGTTGTATGGCTGAGCTGCTTGGCAGGGCACTGGAAACGGTGAACTTGTGCAGCCTGCAAATGAGACCACTCTTATTTTTCAGTTTTGATTTGATTCACCCACTCGTAGTTAGGTAAATACGGGCTCTATGTGGCTCAAGGAATATCAGGCTGGGGTAGGTGGCAAAAGATACAGTGATGATGAAAAAAAGAAAATTAAATTAGAAGTCTTTTGGCTAGTAACTCAAATTCAGTTCACTTTCTTCTGTCCTCTTGGAAATATCATTCTCTTCAGTTATATTCTACATAGGGAAGTGTTTTTTTTCCCACCTACCTTCTGTCCTACCCATTGCCTACTTTTAATGGTGCAAAGGGATGGTCTAGAGGTCCCAAAGGATCCTGTGATGTGCCAGGTTGAAAAGTGGTAACAAACATTCCCCAAATATCAGTGGCTTCATATACCAAAGTCTGTCACTCTCACTCTATGTCCAGTAAGGGGCAGCAGGGGCCCTGCTCATCAGTGTCGTGCAGGAGCCTCTTGGAGCAAGGGAGGACCACTCTCTACATATGCATAGATGATCTCCAAGGACTGAAGAGGGGGCCTCTTGAGGCTCTCACACTGGTCTTCAAATCGCTGGCTCTGGAGATACTTCCTCTTACAACTAATCCAATGACTACACCTGCATGCAGGCTCAGCCTCTGATGACCAGGAGAAAGACAACAACCAGCCATCCACCAGTCCAGATGCTGCACACCTTCTCAGGGATACCCAGGGAGTTAAATAAGAAACAGACGAGCAAAACATTTTCAAGACTTTAGCTGAACAATAAAAATCAGTCTTACTTAGTTGGCTGGAGTTTTATTGCAATACAAATCTAAGATGAACGTTTCAGATAAAAGTTGGACCAAGGTTCAGGAATTAAACATTTTGAACATGATATGTTCAGCCCCAGCCTCCACTCTTAAGTGAGCTGCATGGTTCAGGCAAATTACCTAAACTTTTGGGCATTCATTTAATCACCCAGATAGTGAATCTGTGGGCTTCAGAGTTACTGGGGGCACTTGTTAAAGCGTCACTGTGGGACCTCATCTGCAGAACTGCTGATTCAGCAGGCCTGGGGTGGGGCCAGGGAATTTGCCTTTCTACCAAGTGCCCAGGTACTGCCCAGGCTGCTGGTCCAGGGACCACACCTTGAAATGGTTCCTGGATGAACTCTAGAGCCCGATCTAGTTAGAAAACCCAATCTTTCCTATAGGGGGTTGAGGTAGAATTTGTTGATAAGTTAACAAATAGCTACAGTAAAGTTTTCATATAGCTATAGTAAAGTTCAAAAAGCTACAGTAAAGTTGAAACTCGACTGGAAAATAATTCGCTGGAGTGTCACTAACCCTTAACATTTTTTTGAGAGCACATTCGTATGTTGGAGTGACACATATAGTTTAAAGACACATCTCAATTACATGATGTGGTCTGGACTGCTGCCCTTGTGGGGACAGAGGCCGCCACTAAACTCTGAGCAATTACTTAAAATTAGACTTGTCAAATTTGTTTAGGGTGACCAGGCAAGTACATACATTGACCTAATGTCACTCTTCCTGGAAAGACGTTGTAATGATTTTGTGTATCACTCAAACTATTTAAAACTAATGCCGCCTTCATGCCATAATCACCATTCTAGTCAGATGTCATTTTTAGAAGCCCTTGGGGATTTGCATCTCTTAATTATTCTTCAATACCCAAACCAAGCATTCTTTAATTGGTGTAAATTGAACAGCATTCCAGTGCAAACAAGGAGAGGGCACATTGATCAATGATTCCGTGCATGTCTATTGGAAAGTCATTGCCATTAGATCAAGTAACAAATCCTTAACCCCTTTGGCTTCAGTGGAAACCTCAGGTTGTGGGGCTGAGAAATGCTACTTCTACTTAAGTCATCACCATTGGGAAACAGTGGGTTGTGATTGCAAAATCTCAGCTTTTGAGGAAAAGGTTAAAAAATCCTTCATAAAAATACCCTTTGTTCCAATGCCAAAAACCTCATTCAGAAGCCTTTTATGAGAGCTCAAGTAGAAACAAAGTGTTTCTATCCTCTGGCAATTCGGCTCCTTTCTCTCTCTCTCTCTCTGAATTGGAAAGAATATAAAAAACTTTGTTAACTTGTCAAGCCATTCTTGATAGTGTGTGCTCCATCTAATCACACAGCCGAGTTGTGGGTGGGTAACATGAAACAGGTGTTCTCTCATACGGTTAATACAACTGAGAAAAATCAAGACACTGTACTTAAGAAGCCCAGGAAAAATCCATCTTATAAATGTACCACGCGTACTTTCTACTCTTGCCTCTTTGTATCAACTTTATGAAATTGATTATTTATTATTGGAGTGGGAAGAAAAGGAAGTGACCGGCCTATCACACACCCCTGGCCCCCATCTGCCCGTCTCTCACTCTGAGACTCAGACAACTGTGCTCTGGTACTACTCGAGGGATAGTGGGCGTGTGTGTTCCTTTTAAATCTATCTGGTTTTTGACAAAATGTGCTGGTTCTTGGGGAAGAATCTTTCAAGTTGATTTAAGTTTGAGTTTTAAAGCAGTGCCGTGCAGAATACTTAAAATGAGTAGAGAGGAGGAGGAACAGAGTTGTCAGCTTCCTTGACAATCTGTTCAATTGCTTAGACTTAAAGGGGCGCTTTTGGTGGGGAAGCTTGTCTTAACACATTGGGCTATAATTTATACACATTCTGAATGAGTGGATATTGCTTAGCTTTGAACGATCTAGCCAAGCATTTTGAAGGCCTGGGGTGAACCTTAGAAAGCAAGTCTTGGCCTCTGGGGTCCAGCCCAGCTGGAAGAATGCAGGCAGCATGATACTCAGTGGTCATCTTGCTGTGCCGCTGTGGGTTTCAGGGGCTGGAATGCCCTCCTTCACATCAGAGCACATTCATGATGGGAAGCCAAGGGGGATCAGTATTTTTAAAATCTGGGGCTGGGTGCGAAGGCTCATGCCTGTAATCCCAGCACTTTGGGAGGCCGAGGTGGGTGGATCACTTAAAGTCAGTAGTTTGAGATCAGCCTGACCAACAGGGTGAAACCCTGTCTCTACTAAAAATACAAAAATTAGCCAGGCATGGTGGTACATGCTAATAGTCCCAGCTACTCAGGAGGCTGAGGCAGGAAAATCACTGGAGCCCGGGAGGTGGAGGTTGCAGTGGAGATTGCGCCACTGCGCTCCAGCCTGGGTGACAGAGCGAGACTCCATCTCAATAAATAAATAAATAAATAAATAAATAAATATCAGGACCAATATTGACAGTGAAAAAGCCAACTTAAAAATGGGCTGCAGAGGAGACCTGCCCCCACCTCACCTCCATTTTTGAGAGATCCCTCAGGATCTGCAGCGGTGCAACTCCCCATCTTCCCTGGTTCATTCTCGTCTTCCTTGTTCTCACAGACACTACTACCTGGCCATCCTCAGCCTTCCCAAGATTTGGATGGTCTGCAGGAGCCTTTGCATGTGATGGGAACATTGAATCTGGGAATAAAATCCTTGGTTCCGATCCCAGCTTTTCCCCTTAGAAACCATATTACCTTTCTGGGTTTTGACTTAGTCATCTGTAAAAGGACGAAGTTGAACTAGGTGAACTCTCAGATCTTTTTGAGACCTAACAGCTGAAGAGTTATTTTCTTCAATACCCACTCCCACTGAAAGCTGAGGGAAGGGAACTCACATGGCATTTCCCCGGAGTTCATGCTCTGATTCTCACCCATTGAAACGGGCATTGACATCAGTGCTCCCTAACTTTAATGTGCATTCAGATCTCCTGGAGCCGTGTTAAAATGCAGATTCTGGTTCAGTAAGTATGGCGTGAGGTCTGGATCCTACCTTTCCAACAGCTCTCAGGTAGTGTAGCAAGGCTGGAGAAACCGGGCTTCAGACTATAAGCTAAGTGAAGCCCCATGATTGGCCTGTTTTGCTTACTGAGGGGCCCCCGGCACATCCCGGCTCAGAGTGCACAGTTACCCTGTGTTTGCATAAATGAATGCAAGAGCCCGTTCTGAGAGAAGCGTGAACCAGGAGTACTGATCCCGTGATCAGATGGCATCCACAGCCTTCTGTTTTACTTTTGATTGGATCAGAAGCTTCTGGCTAACTGGCCCCTTGCCTCACTGGGCCCTGTGCTGTTGGGAGGACAGCAGGCAGAGTGCTGCTGGGGAGTGGCTGGTGGGGAGAATGGTGGGTCCACTGCATCTGTGCCCTGAGGCTGACTTCAGACCATCACCAAGAGCCCCCAGCTCTCAAGCCTTTGTATGTGCATGCTTGCTCTCCCCACTGCAAGTTTCTTTTTGATGTTCATTTCAACTATGGCAAAATATTTTAGGGGAGCCCAGGTCCCATACAGTGACTGTGGCTCCAAACATCACAGTTTTGTGGAGGAAGCACTGGTCCGGGAGGTGAAATACATGGGTGTGATTCTTCTGGCTGGCCCACTAAGGGAGCGAATGCAAGTCAATTACGCGCTCTGAGCTCTGCAGTCGGAAAAGCCCTTCCAACCTAGCTGGGCCACAGGAGAGCAAGATGGCGGAGGCCTGTGGATGCTGCAGTGTGTAAGGTGAATGAGAGCTTGAGTTTTTATCTTGCTGTATGAGGGTCAGCCCTCTTTGGAGGCATCATGCCTTATGTGTCTCTTGTAATCCCTGGCCCCTACCAAGTGTGAGCACAGAGGCAGTTCTCTCTTGCTCTCTTCTCTTTCTCTCTCTGTCTCACAGACACGTACACACTAATGGAAATGTTTGCTTTTTGAGCGTAAACTATTTTTAGTACAGGGCTTCCCAACCTTTACTGATAAGAATAATTTGGGCCTTGTGAAATTCCCTGATTGCCAGGCCTCTTCCCTGAGTCGGTAGGTCTGGGATGAACACTAGGAATCAATCCCCTCAGGTCTTTCTCTCTCTTTTAAAAGAGCTCCAGCAGATTTGTGTTTTAGGAATGTTTGGGAGTAGTGTTCTGTGCAGGGCACTCAGCTTAGCTGCCCTTTGGATCACCTGAGAAGCTTAAAAAATCCCTGTGTCCAGGCTACACCTGGGGCCGGGACAGGCATTGGTCATGGTGACTGTTCCCCAGGTGACTCCCATGTGCAATCAGGGCTAAGAGCCACTGGAATTGTTTCCATGGACTTGTCTGGCCCAAGGAAGAAGTCAGGGGATGCTCATCACCTTGTTTGTATACCACTGATTTCCTAACTTGGCTCCACATTAGAATCATCTAGGCAGCTTAAAAAATCCTGATGCCCAGGTCACACCATATACCAAAGAAGTCAGAACGTCAAGGTGGGAGCCTGGCATTGGGATTTTTAAAAAGATCCCTGGTGATCCCATCAACCATTGAAGTTTGAGAAGCCACCATAGGCCTGGGGCCTGAGTTTTATTTGGGAGCAACTTTCAATATGAACCACGAAGCCCATTTCTCTTCTTTGCTGCTACTGAGGACAGGATGCTTTTCACCCTTGTTTCTGTAAATCATCCCAAAGGCTGCTGGGGGCTCCTGCCACAGCCTTCACAGAGCCCTTCTCAGGGGTGGACCCCAGCAAGTTCTCCCAGCAGTGAGCAGGAGGGACATCTGCATGGATGCCAGCCCTCTTCTTCTCCTGTTGACACCCAGGTTGACCTAGGAGAGATGCTGTTCTTAGTACATCACAGGACCAAGGAGAGAAAAGCCCTTTCAACCTAGCTTACTTATCACAAGAGAGCAAGATTGTGGAGGTCTTGTGGACACTGTGATGTGTAGGGTGAATGAGAGCTTGAGTTTTACTTCACTGTATGAGAGTTAGCCCTCTCTGGAGGCATCATGCCTCATGAGTCTCTTATAATGCTCAGCCCCTCACAGAGCTCAAAATGATAGCTCTTTTGCCCAAGGGAGAGCCAGGTTTTGTGAGACACGAACCTGATAGTTTTGAGGGTCTTCTTTGTGAAGAAGAATACAAAACTCCAAATACAGAATTAGATGAAAAAGAATATTTATAAAAAATGAAATGAAAGTTGACACCATGTTACTGGAGCCCCAAAGACCAAGGCCTTGCTCCAGAGCTCTCAGTGAGCAGTTGGCCTGAGCCACGGGTATGAAGACACATCCTGCTCACACACTGGCTGCCCCAACCCCTGGCAATCGCCAGCACTCCTGGGACCCATGCAAGTGAGGGACCCTGACATGATGCTTATGTTTTATTCCCATCAAAATAAATCCATCTCCATCCTCAGCAGGGTGGGTTGCAACTGTAACTGAACATAATAATCACCAGGCAGCCTTAACAAATACTGAAGCCTGGGCCCCACTGGCAGAGAAGCTGATTGATTTGCTCTGGGTTGTGGCCTGGGCAGCGGTTTCAGGAGCTCCCCTGGTGATTAGGGTGGGCAGGGGTAGGGAGCTGAGAACCCATCACCATTGCTGCTCCCCAGAGAGGTGAGAGAAGTTTTCTTCTTTGTAATCCCCTGCTATACTTTCTTTTCTCCTGAAGATTCTTTCCCACTACATTGTGCCCTGCTCTTCAGTCCTTTCATTGACTGGGGAGCTTGGTTGACTTGTTCTATCTCTGCGTTAGACCCCAGTTCTGGCCTCAGGCAACACAGCAGTGAACATGGGTTGTGGCCTTTCCTTTTCAAGGACATAGGTCTGGCTCTAGTACCTGCCTAAATTCTTTTGTCCACTTTATATTCATGATCGAGATTTAGGACAGATTTTTCATCCACCAAGACCTGAAGAGTTTCTTCTTTTTCTTTTTCTTTCTCTCTTTCTTTTTTTTTTTTTTTTGAGACAAGGTCTCACTTTGTCACTCAGGCTGGAGTGCAGTGGTGCAATCATAGCTCATTGCAGCCTTCAACTCCTGGGCTCAAGCGAACTTCCCACCTCATCCTCTGGAGTAGCTGAGACTACAGGTGCGTGTCACCATGCCCAGATAATTTATTTCTTTTTTGTAAAGATAGGGTCTTGCTATTTTCCCCAGGCTGGCCTCAAATTTCTGGCCTTGAGTGATCCTTCTGCCTTGGCCTCCCAAAGTGCTGGGATTGTAGGCATGAGCCACCACACCCAACCTCTTTCTTCTTTTCAATTGTTGTAAAGAAACACATAACATAAAATTTGCCATTTTAACTATTTTTAAGTGTAGAGTTCAGTGGTGTTAAGTATATTCATATTGTTATGCAACAGATCTCTAGAAAGTTTTCATTTTGTAAAATTGACACTCTATACTCATTGAGCTACAACTCCTCATTGGCAACCACTGTACTATTTTCTGCCTCTGAATTTGATTTCTCATAGGTACCTCATATAAGTGGAATCATACAATATCTATCCATTTTGTGATTGGCTTATTTTACTCGCATAATGACTTCAAGTTTCATCCACATAGCATGAGTCAGAATTTATTTCCTTTTTAAAGCTACATAAAATTCCACTGTACAGATATACCACATTTTGTTTATCCATTCATCTTCGGATGGACAGTTGGGTTACTTCCACCCTTGGCTGTTGTGAATAATGCTACAATGAACATGGGAGTGCAAATATCTCTTTGACATTCTGCTTTCAATTCTTTTGCATATGTACCAAGAAATGAGATTGCTGGATCATATGGTAATTCTATTTTTAATTTTTTGAGGAACCTCCATACTGCACCATTTTGCAATCCTACCAACAGTGCACAAGGGTACCAATTTCTTCATATTCCTGCCAACACTTATTTTCTGTTTTGCTTTGTTTTGTTTTGTTTTAATAGTGGCCATCCTGATGGCTGTGAGGTGATATTCTGGTTTTGATTTGCATTTTTCTGATGAGTAGTGATGTTGAACATCTTTTAATATGCTTATTGGCCATTTGTATATAATCTTTGGAGAAATGGCTACTCAAGCCCTTTGCTCATTTTAAAATTGAGTTTATTTTTGTTATTATTGAGTTGTAGGAGTTCTTTATATATACTGGATATTAACTCCTTATCAGATATATGACTTGCAAATATTTTCTCCCATTCTGCATGTTTCTTTTTATTATTATTATTATTTTTTTTTTTTGAGACAGAGTCTTGCTCTGTCACCCAGACTGGAGTGCAGTGACGCAATCTCGGCTCACTGCAAGCTCCACCTCCCAGGTTCACACCATTCTCCTGCCTCAGCCTCCCGAGTAGCTGGGACTACAGGTGCCTGCCACCAGGCCAGGCTAATTTTTTGTATTTTTTAGTAGAGACGGGGTTTCACTGTGTTAGCCAGGATGGTCTCGATCTCCTGACCTCGGAATCTGCCCGCCTGGGCCTCCCAAAGTGCTGGGATTACAGGCGTGAGCCTCCATGCCTGGCCAATTCTGTGTGTTTCATTTTTGCTCTGTAGACTGTTTCCTTTGATGCATAGAAATTTTTGAGTTCTATTTAGTCCCATTTGTTTTATTTTTGCTTTCGTTTTCTGTGCTGTTGGTGTCATACCCAAGAAATCATTATTCAACTCAATGTCATGAAGCTTTCTCCCTGTTTTCTTCCAGGGAGTTTTAGAATTTTAGGTTGTGCATTTTGATCTCTAATCCATTTTGAGTTAATTTTTGTATATAGTCTAAAGTAAGGGCCCAACTTCAATCTGTTGCATGTGGATATCCAGTTTCCCCACCACCATTTGTTGAAGAGCCTGTCCTTCCCCATTGTGTGCTCTTGGTATCCTTGCCAAGCAGGGGATCTTTTTGAGTCTACCATTCATTTTTTTTATCACAGGTGAAAACTCATGCCCTCCCAGGAGACATTTGCCCTGCTGATTTGGCTGTCTGACTGGTATCCCTTGGGCTCTGCCCAGAAAAACCTTGGATAAATTTTTATTCAGTTTCCTCTCTGAGACTCAGTTACTATTTACTCATCATTTTTGTTTTTAGATCTTTCTTTTAATGTACACATTTTAAAAGTCTTTACTTGTGGATCAATTTACCCTCTTTTGTTTAAGTTATTGCCTAAACCAATTTTTCTTTGAAAAAACAAAATAAAACAAAATAAAATATTTTAAAGCCCTTAGTTCGTTGTAGTTTGCGTCTCCTCCACCATGTAATTTTCAGTTCTTTTGATACAGCCAGGGGTTTGATTGGCACTTCTCTAAGATCCTGTAACTCAAAAAACCCATTGTATTTTGATAGGAAGCACTAGCTAATCTGATTAAATCTCAGCATTATTATCTTTTTTTTTTTTTCTTTGAGACAGGGTCTCCCTCTGTGGCCCAGGCTGGAGTGCAGTGGCACAATTTCGGCTCCCTGCAACCCCACCTCCTGGGTTCAAGTGATTCTCCTGCCTCGGCCTCCTGAGTAGCTGGGATTACAGGCGTGCACCTCCATGCCTGGCTAATTTTTGTATTTTTAGTAGAGACAGGGTTTCACCATATTGGTCAGTCTGGTTTCCAGCTCCTGACCTCAGGTGATCCACCTGCTTGGGCCTACCAAAGTGCTGGGATTACAGGCATGAACCACTGCGCCCTACCTATTATCTTTTAATGTATTTACGATGTGTAGAGTAGAGACGCTAACTGTTTACCATAATTAGTTTTCTCCCTCCACACTAAAGAACTGTTGTCGGGTATGTTGCTCAGCCTGCCTTGTTATTAGGTGGCATCATGCAGATTGGCCAACAGAATGTAAAGGTAAATGCAGCATGCATTTCAAGGCTGATCCTTATAGAAGAGCCGGTATGTCTTCCTGCTATCTCTGCTGCTGTTAGGATGCAGCTGGCAATAATGTCTTTGTCATCTTGTTACTTCAGGTATGGTCCCCAGACCAGAGGCATCCACACCACGCAGGAGTGTGTTAGAGATGCACCCTTTCAGGTCCCACCCAGACCTACTGAGTCATTATCTTCATTTAAAAAAGATGCACATTAAAGTTTGTGAAGAAATAGCATAGTCCCAAAGAATGGTGTAGTTATCAAATGGAAGGATTTGGGTTCCTGAATGACCACATGGTGGAGAACTGCCCTACCAACTTGAATACCTCTACACGACTGTTAGACGAACAAGAACTAACTTTCTGTTGTGCTGAGCCACCAAAGCACGGGGGTTTATTTGTTACTCAGCCTATCCTATCCTAACAAATCCACCCTGGTGTTTGTATTTAACTGTGTCTACCTCTACTCTCCCCTGGAACTTCCTGTCAACTCCTTTTTGGGTAGGCTGCATTTTCCATGGGACAAAAATTAGAAAAAAACATGATTATCAAGATGATGTTGTCAAATGCAGGTTCCTTCTTTATGAAACTTTTCCTTTTTTAAATTCTATTATTTTGTTTATCCTATAAATCAATGTTGGCAAAGTAAGGCCCATGGGCTACATTCAGCCCTCTGTTTTTTTATTTTAATTGAAATGAATTTTATATAACATAAAATTAACCATTTTAAAGTATACAAGTCAGTAGTACATTCACAATGATATGTAACCATCACCTCTCCCAGAAAACTATTTTGTATAAGACCTAGTGAGTAATTACTCCTTATTCTCCCCTCTCTCTAGCCAGTGGCAATCACTAACCTGCTTCCTATCTGTATGGATTTACCAATTCTATATGTTTTATATAAATGGAACCATACAACATGTGGCCTTTTGTATCTGGCCTCTTTCATTCACTCCACGTAATGTTTTTGAGGTTCATTCACATCGTACTAGGTTGGTGAAAAAGTAATTGCGGGTTTTGCACCAACATAATATTATGTGTCAATACTTTATTTCTTTTTGTGGCTGAGTAATATGCCATTGAACCTCTCCCTATTTTTGTAGATAAAGTTTTTTTGATATAGACATGCCCATTAACTTACATGCTATTTATGGCTGCCTTTGCCCTTTAATGGCCGAGTTGGGTAGTTGTGGCACAAATCGTAACAGCCTGCAAAGAAAGACTAAAATATTCACAGTCTGGGCCTTTATAGAAAAAATTTGCTGATCCCTGTCATAAATAATATTTTTGGGGAATTTTATTATGAAGGTGTGGAAGTTCTAAAGTTTCAAAAACATTTATTTTATATCATGATATAATTTTAAGGTTCAGCTGGATGAATACATATGATAGAAATGCTACACAAATTTTGTAAAAAGAGTGGTTGGGGAAGATTTGCCCTATGAGATAGTACAGTATGTCATGGACCAATAAAAGTGAAAGAATGTGGTGCTAGTGCTGAGGCAGGCAGGTCATAGAAACCACGGGAAGATTGGGAAACGCACAGAAACAGGACAGAGGTGAAACATAGGACAGAGGTGGTGTCTTTGACCATTTGAGAAGATATGGATTACTCTACTTCTTCAAAATAAATTTCAGAGGAATAAAATATTTAAATGTTTAAAAAGGAAACGGTGAATATACCAGAACAAAATACTGATGACTATCTTAATAATCTTGTATAAAGAGATGCTTTTAAGTTTGACAAAAAAGACAATAAAAAGCAAAAATTTTATTAACATGGCTACAATTTGATACAGTTTCTTGAAATGTAAAACTTTTGTATGGCAAAAGCAACATAAGTAAAACTTAAAAGAGAACAAAATGAACCTGGGAAAAGTATTTTTTGTTTTTGTTGTTATAGGCAAAGAGTTAATGTCTTCAACAGTAAAAACCTCTTTTCAGTGAATGAGACTCTGAAGAGTGCAAACTAAGGGGGAAATGTGGAAACTAGCAATAATGCAGTGATTGCAAATGAGCAGTAAGCATGATACTATAAACGTTCAATCTAGTAAATAACTGATGCAAATGTACTGTAAATTTAAACATGATGTCATTTTTATTGTTGTTGACTTGACTGACATGATAAAAAAAATTGAGAATCCCCAGTGAGGGCAAGGATATGGAGAAAGGGGCTTTTTCTTTTTAACATTGTTGGATTCAGTATTTTTGGAGGGAAATCTGGCAGTAGAGATCACATTTTGAAATGTACATGACTTTTGACCACACAGCTTCACGTTCTGGACATTTAACCTACAGAAAACTAACATAAAGGTGTTTTTCGCTGGGGTGAGAACCTGGAAACCATCTCAATGTTTATCACTGGGTTTGATAAAACAAGTAGTGGTATATCCATACAATGGATCTCAAAGAAGCCACTGCAAAGTAGGTAGAATTTTCAACATTCATATAGATTATAAGTACTCTCCTCATTCTTAATCAGGCTGGTGAATATGTTTGCCTTTCTCTTTTATTAAGAAACACTTTTCCTGGATCCATTAAGATGCAAAATAATACACCTAGTTTTCAACTTAGTGAAAATGATGGACATTACAATTTTTTTTTTTTTTTTGAGATGGAGTCCCGTTCTGTTGCCCAGGCTGGAGTGCAGCGGTGCAATCTTGGCTCAATGCAACCTCCACCTCCCGGGTTCCAGTGATTCTCCTGCCTCAGCCTCCCGAGTAGCTGGGACTACAGGTGTGTGCCACTACACCCAGCTAATTTTTGTATTTTTAGTAGAGATGGGGTTTCACCATGTTGGCCAGGCTGGTCTCAAACTCCTGACCTCAAGTGATCTGCCTGCCTCAGCCTCCCAAAGTGCTGGGATTACAGGCATGGGCCACCATCCCTGGCCAGCATTACAGACTTTCAATATTTGACTTATTTAGTTTTACTAGTTAAATATATTATGTTTTACATTATAGCAATAGAGACTTGAAACAAATCCATATTTCAGAGCCATGGACTTAAGTTTGTGTACACATATATGAGCATGTGTGCATGTGTACCTGTGTGTGCCTGCACTTACGTATGTGCGCATATGCATGCATGCAGGTGCATGTTTGTATGCATGTACACATGTGAGTGCCTGTGTGTGAGCGTAATATCCTAGGAGAGCTTAACATCCACCTGAAGATGCAGCCACACCCCAGCTATTAGAGAAATTACTGCTTCCTTTTAAGATAGACTCAGGGAATTAATAAAGCAAGTAAGGATATAATCTCTCTCTCCCTAAGGATAAAACCTTTCCCCATGTAGGACCCCTTTATCTTCTGAATGGAACAGCATATGATGTGGGTGCCAAGGGAAACCAGATAAATCTGATAAAATTTGCTATTTGGCAGCAAACCCTACAATTACTACGAAACACTTTGCAAATTATCACACTTCCTTTGCTGTTCTTCCTGGGCCTTTGTCCTCTGCTTCTGCTGCTTCAGAACCAATTCCACCCACTAACTATGCCCCTGCCTGCCTGCCCCTTCTCCATTTTACCTCCACCCTCTTTCCATCCTCCTGGTCTGGTACAAAAGGCAATGGGTATTTCAAAATGCTGGCTGCTCTTGGTCTTACAGGTGCAAAAGCTGATTAGAGAAAGGATAAGTTGGTTAGAGCTGTGATTGCTAAACTTTTCTGATTGTTCACCCTTATCACTAAAATATTTTGATCATGAAGTCCCAACATATGCATACTTAAGTCCATGGTTCTGAAATATGGATTTGTTTCAAGTCTTTATTGCTGTAATGTTAAATTTAATATCTCTAACTAGTAAAACTAAATAAGTAAAATTTTTGAAGGTACGTAATGTCCATCATTTTCACTAGGTTGGCAACTAGGTGCATATATATTTTATGTATTTATATATTTATAAGTTGTGCACCCTTCCTATTGTATTAGTAGATTATATATGTTATAAAATATACAAAAGGTAAAAAATAAAAAAGATGAGATTTAAAAAATATATAGAGAAGTTCTAATATTTTCTTCCTGCATTTCATGGAGGTGATTTGATGACTAGTAGACTAGAAATGAAGAAGCCTTTGTAAGTCTAACTTTAACAGTCTCAAGAGCACTACAAACTCTTTGGCTCTCCTCAAGGGCAAGGCTTCCTGCCATGGTGATCTGCCAGGTCCAGCTAGCTGCCCACCAGGTCCACAGGAGATACGGTGATGCTGCAAATAATCTGAAAGATTTTTTTTCTTTTGCTGTTTCTTTCATGTCTTTCTTCACTGACAGGCTCTTCTGTTTGCCCTCGTGTGATCTGTTTCTTGATTAGAACTCATACTTGGCTGACCATGTCCTAAGTGATGCGTGAAGTTCCAGCCCTTCTCCTCTCTCTCATGGGCTAAGCCTCTGCGTAGAAGTCCACAGCATCCCCAGTCATTTGAGACTTGGACTTCTTTGCCCACAGCTGTACAAACACTGGCTTTCTATAGCCAAGAGTGAATGGTCATTAAAGGATGAGCCCAAGGTCTTAAGGAGTTTTCCAATTCAATTTTTTTTTTGTTTTTTTGCGGGGGACGGAGTCTCACTATGTCACCAGGCTGGAGTGCAGTGGCACGATCTCGGCTGACTGCAACCTCCACCTCCCAAGTTCAAGCGATTCTCCCGCCTCAGCCTCCTGAGTAGCTGGGATTACAGACATGTGCTACCACGCCTGGCTAATTTTTGTATTTTACTGTGTTGGCCAGGCTGGTCTTGATCTCCTGACCTTGTGATCAGCCCACCTCAGCCTCCCAAAGTGCTGGGATTACAGGCGTGAGCCACCGTGCCTGGCCTTTTCCAGTTCTTTAAAGGTACAGAAAAGCAAGGAGAGAGAGATACTCAACCAGTGTGTACCTGCACAGCAGAAATGTGTGACAGAATGGAGCCCACCTGATGGGTGCCTCTAAGATGCAAGTCCCATGGGGGAAGAGAGTCTTCCAACCCCTACACCAGCACTGAGGGCAGTGCCTGACACGGATGAAAGGTTTGTTGAATGAATGAATGACTCAAATTTTGTCATGGATTGGTACCAATCAGAGGACCTCTTCCATTGCTTTGGGATCTGAAATAGCACTTTAGTGCACACTCAGGTTGTTTTTCTTCCAAACTGGGAGAAGGGATGGAGGGAAGCCAAGGCTCAGCTTTCGTGTATGGTCTTACTGATTTATTCAAATTGAACACTGGAGCTTTTGGACAAAAACATCCTCATGCCATTTCTAGCAGTTCCTCCATCCAGCACACTTGGAGCATTGCTAGTCCCCAGCAGGAGGTCCAGTCTTCCTGGGACTTTGTTTCATCATGGTGCTTCTTCATTGCTGGACACAAGTTTTCCTTTTTTCTTACTGCCTCAAAATCTTAGTTCCTCTGGGCCCCTTCCTGCTGCCACAAATGAACTTTCACTTGCTCTGGATTTCTTCCCGCTGCCACCCATCTTTTATAAAAACAAAATTCGAAAATTAAAAAAAAATTATTTTGGTAAAAAATAGTGACAAAAAATTTACCATCTTAGTCATTTTTAAGTGTACAGTTTCATACTGTTAATTACATTCACGTTGTTGTGAGACAGCTTTCCACAACTTTGTCGTCTTGCAAACCTGAAACTCTGCACCCATAACAACAACTCTCTCTTCCGCTGGGAACTCACATACTACGTTCTGTCTCTGTGAATTTGACTACTCTAGGCACCTCATAGAAGTAGAGTCATATAATATTTGTCCTTTGGTGACTGGATTATTTTACTTAGCATAATACCTTTAAGGTTCACCCATGTTGTAGCATGTGCCAGGATTTCCTTCTTTTTAAGGCTAGATAATATTTCATTGTATGTGTATGCCGTATTTTCTTTAGTCATTCATCTTTTGATGAACATTTGGGATAGTTCCATCTCTTGGCTATTGTGAATAATGGTGCAATAAACATGAGTGTGCAACTCTCTCTTAAAATCCTGCTTTTAATTCAGTCTTTTGGATATATACCCAGAAGTGGAATTGCTGGGTCATATGGTGGTTGTATTTTTAATTTTTTTGAGGAACTACTATAGTTTTTTTTTTTTATGGCAGTTGCACCATTTTATAACCTCACCAATAGTGCCCAAGGATTCTTCCTCAACATTTGTTATTTTCCTTTGTTTGTTTATTTGGTAGTAACTATACTAATGTGTGTGAAGTGATATTTCATTGTATTTTTAACTTTTTTGAGGAACCTCCATACTATTTTTCATAGCAGCTGTACCTTTTGACATTCCCACTGAAAGTGTACGCAGTTTTTAATTTCCCCATATCCTCCCCAATACTTGTTATTCTCCTCCTCCATTTTTTTTGGTAGTGGCCATCCTAATGGGTGTGAAGTGACATCTCATTGTGGTTTTGGTGAACATCTCTCTGATTATTAGCGATGTTGAACATCTTTTTGTATGCTTGCTGGCCATTTGTATATCATCTTTGCAGAAATGTGTATTCAAGTCCTTTGCTTATTTTTTAAAATGTAATATTGTTTATTTAACTTCAAAAACATTTCAGCATTCTAAACATACTAAAAAAACCCAGAACGTTACAAATCGTGTTTAAGTACAGAAGGTCCTTTAACTTTCAGTGATGCAGTAGCTCTTCACTTTACTGACAATGAAGAGCTCTACAGTTTGTTTAAAAACAAACAGTTTAAAAACTAATGCACTCAACTAAGAACAAAAGCAAAATAAAACTTCTCATGCCAGTTGACCCCCTTTGTCCACAGCTAAGATGGCAGCAGAATGCTATGTCACTATATACAGAAACAAGACAACCTGAAGCTAAATGGATGTCCACTGCAGACTCAACAGGTCCAGTCTCGCAGTGCACACCCTGAGCTACGGCCCCTCCAAAAGGCATCTTCCTCGCAGCCTCAATGCCGAGCAAGGAGCATCAAGAGTTTGTCTTGGTTGTTTTGTTCTTTTCACAAACTAGATATATACAGTTGATAACTCAGGTTTTCTAGCCAATAACCATATAGTTAACACCATCTTCTAAATAAAAAAAAAATGCCAGAAACATCTTTAAATGCCTTGTCACACCAACAGCAAAGTGCACAGAGTGAGATCAGGAGAGTGCCTTTTCATTTTAAAAATGTTTGGAAATATGTACAACTTTGATACAGTTTCAGGGTGCTCCAGACACCCATGGCCACTTGACGTAAACCACTGACAATTTCTAGAGCACTTTGAGAAACTACAATATGATTGTGATCAAATTTTGTAATTAAACCTAATGAGGGCAACAGATACTTCTCAAATAAGAGATGTGTCAATTACGATGCTCCCCTACTCTAAGGTATTCACAAGGAGACAGATAAACAGTTTCTTTATTCCTCCTCCTCCTCCTCTTCCTCCTCCTCCTCTTCCTCCTTGTCTTCTTCATCTTCCTCTTCCACCTTTTTCTGGGCAACTTTAGCAGGACCCTTTGCTCCATCAAACTTTCCTTTCAACTTATAGTCAGCAACATCCTTCTCCTACTTCTCCTTCAGCTTTGCCACCTTAGTGATGTAAGCCTGCTTTTCACTGTCATTTAAGTTATTCCACATCTCACCTAGCTTTTTTGCCATGTCTCCAATAGAGATGCCAGGGTTTGTGGATTTGATCTTGGGTCAGAATTCTGAACAAAACAGGAAGAATCCAGACTGTGGCCTTTGGAAGTCATTAGGATTCTTGTTCTTCTTGCCTCCCTTAGCTGGTCCATAATCCTTCATTTCCCAATCAGCGCACTTATTCCGCCTCTGCCATTTCATCAAATTTAGATTTCTCTTGCACGGACATTGTCTTCCACCTCTCAGAGCACTTCTTGGAATATGTTGCAAAATTGACAGGGACCTCTGCGTTTTTCTTCTTATGTTCTTCTCTGCATGTCTGCACAAAGAAGGCATATACAGACATCTTGTCCTTTGGTTTCCTGGGGTCACCTTTAGCCATCCTGACTGTATTGCTCACTAGTCTGAGCAGCACAGGGCACAACGAGCAGCTCAGTGCTCCCCAGCCTCAGGCTAGCTGCCTCCACGAAAGCCTCTCATTTGCCTATTTTTAACTAGGTTATTTAATTTTGTTGTTGTTGTTGAATTGTAGGAGTTCTTTATGTATTCTGGGGGTTAACCCGTTATCAGATATATGACTTGCAAATATTTTCTCCCATTCTGTATGTTACCTTTTTGTTCTGTTGATTTTATTATTGGGTGCATAAAAGTTTTTGTTTGAGTTTGGATAAAATACTATTTATCTATCTTTGCTTTTGTTGTCTGTGATGTTAGCATCATATCCAAGAAATCACTGCCAAATCTGATGCCATGAAGATTTTCCTCCATGTTCTCTTCTAGGAGTTTTATTAGCTTTGGATCTTATGTTTAGGTCTTTCCTCCATTTTGAGTTAATTTTGTATAAGATATAAGATAAGGGTCCAACTTACTTGTTTTGTGTGTAGATATCCAGTTGTCCCAGCACCATTTCTTTAAGAGATTGACCTTTCCTTGTTGAGTGGTCTTGGCATCCTTGCAGAAGATCATTTAACCATATAGGCAAGTGCTTATTTCTGGGCTCTTTATTCTATTATTATTATTATTTTGGTTTATATATCTGTCATTATGCCATTACTACACTGTTTTGATTACTGCAGCTTTGTAATATGTTTTGAAATCAGGAAATGTGAACACAACAACTTTGTTCTTCATTTTAAAAATTGTTTTGGCTATTTGAGGTTTCTTGAGATTTCATTTTAGAATTTTTTTTCTATTTCTGCAAAAATTGCCATTTGGATTTTGGTGGAAATTCCACCAACTATATAGATTGCTTTGGGTAGTACAGACATCTTAACAATATTAAGTCTTCCAATCCGCGGACATGAGGTGTCATTTCATTTATTTGAAAGTCTTCTTTGATTGCTTTCATTAATGTTTTGTAGTTTCCAGTGTATAAACCTTTCATCTTTTTATTTAGATTTATTCCTAAGTATTTTATTCTTTTTGATGCTATTGTAAATGGAATTGTTTACTTAATTTCATTTTCAGATTGTTCATTTAGTGTATAGGAATGCAACTGATTTTTGTATGTTGAGTTTGCCTTCTGCAACTGCTGAATTTGTTTATTAGTTCTAAAAGTTACAAGTTGTGGTATTATCTTTAGGGTTTTCTGTATGTAACATGATGCCATCTGTGAATAGAGATAATTTTAATTCTCCCTTTTTAATTTGGATGCTTTTAGTTTATTTTTCTTGCCTAATTGCTCTGGCTAGGACATCCAGTACTACTGAAGAGAAGTAGCAAGAGTAGTCATCCTTATCTTGTTCCTGATCTTAGGGGAAAAAGGCTTCAGCTTTTCACCACTGAGTATGACATTAGCTGTGGGCTTTTCATATATTGTCTTTATGATGTTGAGGTAGTTTCCTTATATTCCTAGTTTGTTGAGTATTTTTTTAATCATGAAAAGGTATAGAATATGTCAAATACTTTTTCTGCATCATTAAAGAAAATCATAAATTTTTGGTTCTTCATTCTGTTAATGTGGTATAATTCTGCCATTCTTTGTATAGTTCCTAAATCCTGTTAAATCTTCCCTTCTAATCTTTAGCTCCTTGGCAATAATTTCATTATCCAGTAAGGATTTTTATCAATATTTTCTATGTTGTGATATATTAATTTTTGGAACAGACTTGATTTTTCCAGCACCCATCATTCTAAGTCTTGTTTCAGAGAAATGTGATCATGCAGCCCTTATTTTATAAAACTTTTCTCTGAGTTCTCTTTTGCCTCTTTCCTATTTTTAGTCTCCTCTTAAATTCCTAGGTAACCTCCTGTGTGTCCCTCAGAAAATTTATTCAGAAGCCTTTTTCTTTTCTGTGAAATTGCTCAGTATGATGACTCGCAGTGAGCCAATGTTAAAACAATAGTAACCAGAACTCAACATTCTCATGCATGCCAATATCATCTCTTCATCTTGAATATTTTCTGAGCCTATGCAACTTAGATGCAGGCCGTAAGAATATCCTTGGTTACTGGTGCAAAAAAAAGTCAAGCAACAAAACAGAACAAAATGATAATTGGACCTAGGAGACACTTGGCAGGGTAGCAGTTTTATTTTAAAAGTCAAATCATATTTTTAAAACTTCAGGACATTTTATCAATGCTTTATTTATAGGTGTAATCAGTTCCATTCAGAGAGAAATGTCTAAAGAATTAGATCATAAATGAAGGAAAGACAGCATGGAACAAAATGGAAAGAATGCAAATCATGAGAAATGTCTTGTCCTTTCTAATACTTGTGATTCCTAAGTTCTGCTTTCTGGAGAGGTCGTGAGTGGGCAGAGACAAAGCATGCAACACAAAAGGAGTAGCATGAAGTCAACCACAAAATGCTGTCTCACCACAGTTATTTTCTAAATACTGTCATCATCACATTTCTCTGTTAATAGGTCTATATCACAGTGGTATTAATGAAAATGACATGTCTAAAAGCAAAAATTTACATAAAGTTTTGTATTAGAGGGTCATGAATGCTGGTTGAAAAAATTCAAAACTCTAGTTGGGACTTTTTTTTGTTGTTTTTTTTGTTTTTGTTTTTGAGACAGAGTCTCGCTTTGTTGCCCAGGCTAGAGTGCCGTGGCACAATCTGGGCTCACTGCAACCTCTGCCTCCCAGGTTCAGGCGATTCTCCTGTCTCAGCCTCTGGAGTAGCTGGGATTACAGGCACCTGCTACCACACCCAGCTAATTTTTGTGTTTTTAGTGGAGACAAGGTTTCACCATGTTGGCCAGGCTGGTCTTGAATTCCTGACCTCAGGTGATCTGCCCTCCTTGGCCTACCAAAGTGCTGGGATTACAGGCATGGGCCACCGTGCCCAGCCTTGACATTTTTTAATTAGGTGAATTGGCAATTGGATCTTTTTCTACCTTTTCTTTTGAGAAGGTTTTTTTGGTTGTTGTTAATCAAAAGCTTTTTCCCCCTTCATTAATGTCTAAGTACATAAATGCCTACCTGACACTCTTATTTTTGTGGGTAAAACAGCTCAGTTTTTGTACTAGTATTATAAAATTCTGGTTTTGATAATTCAAAGTCATGGTGTCTATGCAGAATTTCTTATGAGAAACACACACAGAAATCCAGTGTCTTATAAAATGATTTATATTTCATTCATGTTTCAATTCTATTTTTGGTGAAACTTGATCATTAGCGGACACAAATGTACCTTGAAGCCTTGGTCAGTATATAATATGTGATATATCATCACCTACAGCAGTAGAATCTCCTCATCTTTTGAAAACTGGGCTAGAAAAATGCAATATGCAGGACAACCCCAAATTCCCATCTTTTCAGAGATTGCCGAGCAAATGTGAACCCTCTGAATTTGCTGAGACTCTGATCTCCAGTGTGAACTCAGGTTACCTGCCCTTCAGATTCTAGTTATGGCCTTCAGAGACTCTGCTGAGGCACTGCAAGGATGATGTTCTTTGTCATAAGCTCACTGTGCACTTATTTCATGCGGCCAGGCAATAAGCGTATCAAATTCACCTTCAAACTTTTGGCTCTGTGGCTTGAAAAAACCCAAACAAGAATTTTTCTGGAACAACTCTTTCAAGAATCCTAGTTTGGCTGGTCTGACTCCCAAGGGCTATTTGTGATTAGATGATTCCTCCTAAGGGTGACAGGTTCTGTTGAATTTCACATTAGGTCCAAGTTCCTCATGGCCCTAGTGTATACTGTAGTATAGCCACGGGGATCACAGCCAAGGACTAGATGGTGAAAGGGCAAACTAAAATATACAGGCGTGTTCCAAAAAAGGAAGAACAAGTGCCCATATAAAAATAATTTTATGCTATATATTTTATATAATATAATGACATTTATACTATAAGCTAAATTTTCAAAGTTACTCCAACAACAAATAACACAAGTATACAGAATCCCATCGTTCCTGAAAATCCTGGGGCTGTGTAGTTTAGAAACAGAAATGAGCACGTCTGGGCCCATACAAAGAACCACAGAAGCACTCTTCATGTTCTTGCCCAATGTCGTTCAAACAGCACCATTTCAGGATACCTGTTGACTTGGGAAGTGAGGGTGATCAGCTCCCTGCTGCCTCAGGCACTCTCCCTCCACATAGTCCCTGGGCACCCCAGGTTGGAGCACAATATCAACCTGAGGGGAAGAAAGTTGGTCGCTCATGGGTCCGTGAACCCAACTGAGAACTGGTTAAGTGGTTAGCAGGCAGGGCTGTTGAGTGATGTGCAGGCCGCTCCCTCTCTCTTCCCAAGCAGCTGGGCTTCTGGAATGCAGATGCCCGGCTGCCTTCCTGCCAGACAGTGGAGAGTTGGGTTAGAAGGGGGAACATCTGGGGAGATTTCCGGTAGCAATCTCCGGAGGCTGAGCTAGATAATCAGGCTTCATAAATTGGGTTGACTAGACAGTAAAATATTTATTATGATTCCTTTTTTTTTTTTTTTTTTTTGAAGTTCAAAAACCCTTGTCATCCCCGGCTGAAGCCTGTGTCCACATGAGAGGAATTCATAATGAAATCAGAAGTAGCCTGCCACCACTTACTCATGACCTCCACCTGCAGCAGGGAGGCAGTGATTGGATCTGCATATGTGCTCCATTTAATTGTTTTTTTCCTAATAAAACAGAAAAATCCATGAAACAACAACAAAGAGCAATCCAAAAATAAAAAAAAAACAGCCCCTGTGATGGTTTTTTATTCATTCTTGATGTATCAAATACTTTCTTACATGGGTGAAAAACAGAGGCAAATAATTTGGATGTTGTTTAAAAATAGACTTTCATATAAATAACGTTTAGTCTTAAAGATACCTATTATTATTTTAACCTTGAATCTCTACTAAAAACAGATGGTGAGTTGTAGAATTATTCAGATAATTCAGACCAAAATCCTGGTTTCTCTTTAAATATTTAGATAATGGAACAAAAACAGCTACAGCTGATGTGTGTGATTAGTGACCAAGTGCTTTCTTTGGGAAAGTGGATGATGTCTTGGCTGTACCCTCAAACTAAGTCCCATGTCAGTGGAGAGCATTAGAGGTTTATTATAAAAGAGGGATTCAGATTTCTGTCAAAGGTGCACATGTATTTTTTTTTTGAGATAGGGTCTTGCTCTGTCACTCAGGCTGGAAGCAATGGCATAATCACAACTCACTGCAGCCTCCATTTTCTGGGCTCAATTGAGCCTCCTGCCTCAGCCTCCTGAATAGCTGGGACTACAGGTGTGTGCTCTGTGCCACCATGACCGGTTAATTTTCTTGTTTTTTTTTTTTTTTTTTTTTTTTGTAGAGATGGGAGTGGTCTCACTATGTTGTTCAGGCTGGTCTCAAACTCCTGGGCTCGAGTGATCCTCCCGCCTTGGCCTCCCAAAGTGTTGGGATTACAGACATGAGTCACTGTGCCCAGACTCTTTTTTCTTAAAGGCTCGCACTAGTTAATAATTTGGCATTTAAATGTTTCAGTCAATTGGTAATCAACACCGATTACAGAGAACAGCTTCTCCACCTGGGTATAAGATGACTGCTGCTTCAGGCCTCGCTGCCCATCTAGCCCCAGCTCCTGCCATTCCCCACAGCATCCCATGTTCCAGTGAAACTTCCTCAGCATTCCCAGTCTCATCCAGATGGCCCACTCCTCCATGACTTCACACCTGCTGTGTGCTTCCAGACTTTGTTATTTGGGAAACCTCCTGCACATTCCCTCATGGGGCCCCCTGCTCCCATCCTCATCAACTCCTCGATACCTTTCCAATCAATCTGCCTTCCACCACAGTCTATGCTGAGAAAGGTATCTGCCTTTTGAGCTTCCATTTTATCCTGTTTACATCTCTAAGATATCACTTATATTTTTACTGAGTGCCTCTTCTTTGGTAGGTCCTGCTCACTTGGTGAGAACACAGACACAGTTCCTGCCCTCCTGAGGTTGACATTCCAGGTGAGGAGAAAGATGACAGACGTGCATGGGAAATGATGCCAGGAAGTGCCATGACAAAGACACAACAGAGATTTTTCTTGTTTGACTTTCCCCGTAGACTATGAACTCTTTGAAAGCAGAGACGGTAAATCTAGCATAGGGTGGAGTGTTAGCATATACTACATGCCAGTCAATGTTGAATGAATGAGCAAATGAAAGGCATATTTAGTGGACTTCTCATGATGTTTCCAATCCTTCCAATAATGGAGGATATAAAAGAAATAAATAATAATTTTACTTATTATGGTTGGAAAGTTTTCTCAAAGAATATCTATGAGACATTTTCAAAGATAAAGAATTTTCCCTTTGACTACAAAACAACAATTAGTTCAGATAGCCAGGCACAAGGCCATCACCTCTTCTGACTGTCACTGATCATCATTCAGACAGATCACCCACAAGACATGTAAAAAATGGTGGTTCTCTACTCCAGGTTTTTATTTCTATTAACTTCTACAGCATATAATCGTGAACAAACATTTGTAGTCAATATTTGATAAAAAGCCCGGTTCAATCAAGTAAATAAAGCATTAGAAAAAATAATTTCATTCCTTTGCTAAACTAAATCCATTAAGACACCAGTAGAACTGAGGACAAAGGATATTTAAAACAAAACAAAACAAAACAGTGAGACCCATTGCTCATTTGCATTTTAAAATTAATTGCTGCCCTAATTATTCGTCAATAGAAGCATAAATGAAGCAAATATAACTTAGCGTAAGCTTTTAGACACCCACAGGATTCTCCTCGCAAGAGTAAATTGTTGTAGTGGTTCTCTGTGACAGTTTATTTTTGTTGTCTTCCCATGACTGAAGAAAGAGAAGAGTGAAGCCATACAGAAATGAAACAGACTCAAGGGAAAGAGATGGACACAAGTAGTTACTTTTAGTTTTCACCTGTAAGATGTAAGAAGGAGGGCTGGGCATGGTGACTCATTCCTGTAATCCCAGCACTTTGGGTGGCTGAGGTGGGAAGACTGCTTGAAGCCAGGAGTTCGTGACCATGCCTGAGCAATATAGCGAGACCCTGTCTCTACAGAAAAAAAAAAAAATTAGCTGATCATAGTGGCATGCACCTGAAGTTCCAGCTACTCAGGAGGCTGAAGTGAGAGGATCTCTTGAGCCCAGGAGGTCAAGGTTGCAGTGAGCCAGGATTGCACCATTGCACCCCAGCTTGGGTGAGAGCGAGCGAGAGCTTTTCTCTAAATAAAATATTAAAAAAAAAAAAAAGATGCAAGAAGGTAATAACCAGTAAGGAACGTTGGTACCAAGGAGCTTCCTTGGCAACCTTCCTGAAGCTACACTTCCATTAATTGTAAAGTGTGACTGACTCCATGACCCCAAAGTGGAACCAAAAGCTGAAAAATGTAGTTCAGCATGGAGTTGTTACCTGTCTCGCTTTGTGTAAATCTGATTGATTGACTTGCATATTTGCTCCATCTACCTTCCCTCTGTCTTAGTTTCAGCTGCTATAACAAACACCGTAGACTGGGGGTGGGAGCTTAAATGATGATTTATTTCTCACAGTTCTGCAGGCTGAGAAGTCCAAGATCACAATGCTGGCTGATCAAGGTTCCTGGTGAGGACTTTCTTCCTGGTTTGCAGATGGTTGTCTTCTCTCTGTGTCCTCACATGGCAGAGAGAGAGAGAGAGGGAGATAGAGATAAATAGAGAGAGAGAGAGAGAGAGATCTTGGGTTTCTTTCCCTTCTTATAAGGTCATTAATCTCATAGTGACAGTGACACCTTCGTGACTTCATCTAACCGAAATCATCTCCCAAAGTCTCCACCTCCTGATACTATCATATTGGGGGCTAAGGCTTCAACATATAAAATTTGGGGGGACACAAGCATTTAACCCAAAGCACCCTCCCACCATGTCGACAGAGCAGTAGGAAGCATTTAGCACAGCTGGGAAAATTTCTCTGGCACATAATCAGGCATTCATTGTTGGTAATCTCTATCAAAAGCTTATGAAGCAACACAATGATGCTGAATGGCAAACAATTCTAAATCTCAGTGATTTAAATTAACTATCATCTATGCTCATGCTTCCTGGGCTGCAGGTCAGCTGTGGCATGGGTGATCTAAGTGGGCACAGCTAGGCACCTCTCCTCCAGGTATGCTTTGCAGGTGCATGGTTCAGTTGGAAAAACTCTGCTTCATCCACAAGACATGTAAAAAATGGCCACAGTTTGTATTCAGGTCTGTTTCACCTGTCTCATTCTGCAGTGATCATCACAGGGCATAGAGCTGTCTGATTTACAATCTTTTTAAGGTGCAAGTAGCAGCTCTCAAAGTGGTACTTGTAAACATGCAATGCCTTAAGGCCTAGACTCCAAATTGACGTATGGTCATTTCTGCCTACATTTCACTGGCCAAAGGAGTCCCATAGTCAAGGTCAACATCAGTAGGGTGAGAAAGTAAACTCTTCCCATTGGAGGCTAGTGTGTTTCTGTGTTGGGGGCAGGAGGGGTACTAAATATTTGTTAAACAATAATTTAATCTATCGTAACTATATTTAAAGAAAGACCTTTATTTTCTGATTTAGGCCTCTACACATGAATTATTTCAAGTTTGCCCCCCTCCTGCTTTTTTTGGTTTTCTCCTGAGTTTGTTAATTATGTTAGAGTAGCCAGAAAGATCTTCTCTCCTTAGGAAAGGTATGTGGAAGATTTAGAAACACTTGACTTTGCATGAACTTCCAGCAGAAACAGCCAGACGTGGTCCAGTTGAGTCTTTGCCCTGCTGCTTGAGGAAGGGGACCATGGGATGTGGGTCTACGGGTCTTATTTGGATTTGAGGCCATCCATTGATGCGCCCAGTACAGACCAGATAGCAGAAATCTGCCTCCGCAGATGTGTACCTGACTTTACTGCTCCGACTACAGCATCACCTCTCCCCTGTCACCAACTGGCAACCCACAGCAAAGTATGTTTTTCTGATCATTTTGCACTCATTAAACACAGCTGTCACAACAGTAGATGCGAGGATGCATGCAAAACTTTTCTGCCACATCAAAATAAAGCTGAAACGCTTTTTTAAAAAAGAGCTGATGCCTTTGAAGCCTGTTCTCAAGGAGTATTGGAAATATCGCCTTTTGTCGTTGACAATTGAAAGCATTCCATTGCAACACAAATTAAATCTCTGCCCAGACTAAAGAAGCATCATCCATCAAAATTTTGCACCAGAAAGCATTTGGCCCACCATTTGTGGGGTTCAATCATACTATTCCTGGGTCTGAATGACTCATATTCATTGTACTGGCTGATCCCTGCTCATGGTTTCAATAGAGAGAAGTAGTTCCCTGACTCTCAAAGGAATATTACAAGTATAAGATAACCAGGCACCTACTACACCCCCTATTAGAGACTTAAACCAAGTGAATACATTCTTGAGCTTCAACATGGACCCACTGGACTAGATTCTCTGGATGGGAATGGGGGCCATCCCTGATTCCAATGCAGTCATCAGAATCCATTTCACCAATCCCCAGGCCTGTGTGGGAACCAATAAGGACCATACATTTCAGTAATGTGCCTGTTGATGCAGCACCTCTTACATTTTCCTGTTGTTTACTCAGTGTCAGTCTTATCTCATGATCAGTCACAAGTTGACCCTGGCCTCTACTTCTCAGAGAAGCCCACCATCAGCTCCCCCTGGGCTGCATAATGAGACCACTACCTGTGTCCCCTTCATACCCTTTGCCCACCTCGATCACAGTAGTTTGCACTCTGTCCCCATCGTCTGCTCACGCGTCCTCACTAGACTGGAATTTTGAGAGTAAGGACTGTGTCCAACATATGTGTGGTTCTAACAGTATAACACAGGGCTTGACACAGAGAAGGCCCCCAGAAGGGTTGGTGACAGATAGGAAGGAAGGTGGGGGACAGGAGAACAATAGCATCAGATTGTTTCAAGGGGTGGGTGGGCACAGCTTCCAGCCAGATGCTGCTTGTGTACACCAGGTGACTACAGATACAGATTTTTTAGTCTTTATCTGCCTTCCTTCTTCCACCCCAAGGGCTACATGACAGCCTGGGCACACAGGCAACAATTATTAAGTAATGAGAAAAGATAAGAAGAGCTCTCATCTCCTGGGTGGCTGTATCAGTCAGGGTCCAGCCAGGACAACTCACTTCACTAGTTATTTCCTGCCTCGTCTCTGCCTACATTCCCCTTTTGACAAAGCCTAATGGGAGGCCAGGGAAATGGGGCACCTGTGCCATGAGAGCCAAGTGGCTGAGCAGTTTGGACTCATTCAGTTCCCTCTCTCATCACAAGATGGGATGCACATTTCAATGACCCACAGCCAGCTGCACAAGCTATGGTGTCTGATTAGGACACACCCTCGCTCTGTGTTCTTGCAGTGTGTGATGGCATTGCGGGCTACTTGAGGAATATGTGTAAGAAATTGAGATGCCACCTCTTCCATGATGTCACACTGGAGAGAAAAATCCAAAGACAGGATAGAAATAGTGAATTTAAGGGAATTATGGATGAACACCTAGAATCCTCTGGTGTTCCAGTTACTGCATAAATTAATGCTGGGCACTGACCGGAGAGCTGAGATGAGAGGAAAAGGAAAGGCTGAGGTACAAGGGCTCTGAGCTTGGTTAGTTTTGGTGTCTTAAATGAACCCATCATAAGTGATCTTAAGTGATCCCTCTCCTTGAGGGAGCCCATTGCTTACACAAGGCTCTGTCACCTCCTGGATAGCAAAGCATTAATTTACTGGGTGCTTTTTCTATACACAAGCTTACTGTGGTTAGATTGCATTAGTAATTTGAATTTATTAGATGTATTATATTAACTTTTATCAACAAGTCAAGTGACTGTGTGTCTGTCATGTGCAAGATACCTCTACCAGGGATACCACTCTCCCTTCTTGCTGCATAGCTAGCACTTTCTCTTCCTTCTGCAGGATGACCCAGAACATCCCCTCCAGAGGCTGTCCTGAAGCATCTCATTGGAAGTTGGTCTCTTCTTCTCTATCATTTGTTATCTTAGGCCCTTGTCCCTACCTAACCATAATTATAACTGACAATCCATTCATTTATCTGCTATTTCTTTGCCATCTCTAGAAGGGCAGGACCAGCATCTATATCCTTGATGCTTGGTGCAGTGTCTGGCACATAATAGAAGTGAAGTAAAATGTGTAGCATGACTAGATACACACAAGGCATAATGCAAAATTAAATCAGATCCCTTCCTTTTTCTCAAAACTTGATAATATTGGGAAGAGCCATGTACACAGATAAGTAACAAAACAAAGCATTGCAACATAATTTCTTTTAAAAATGATGCAACTCATAGAAAGAGCTGCAGGTGATCTTGATGCAGGTACAGGTGGGTACCACGGTTTTTCAGATGAGTGGAAAAAGCAGGGAGTGGATTTGTGGTAGAAGTAGGAGCAGCATCCATGGCCTCATCAGCAATGTTCTTCCCATTCACTGTTTTTGTTTTTTTTTTTTTTTTGCCTTCAGGCAGGATGTGTGAGTAAGTGATGAGTGTGTGTGTGTGTGTGTGTGTGTGTGTGTGTGTATGTAACCACAGCCTGAATTGGCACATGGAGAGCTACCCTGCTTGAGATGAGTTGCACTGGATTTCTTCAGGTCTTTGTTTTTGTTTTTGCTTTGAGGCAGAGTCTCGCTCTTTTGCCCAGGCTGGAGTGCAGTGGCACGATCTCGGTTCACAGCAACCTCCACCTCCCAGGTTCAAGCCATTCTCCTGCCTCAGCTTCTCCAGTAGCTGGGATTACAGGCATGTGCCACCATACCCAGCTAAGTTTTGTATTTTTAGTAGAGATGGGGTTTCACCATGTTGGCCAGGCTGGTCTCGAACTCCTGCCTTCAAGTGATCCACCCACCTCAGTCTCCCAAAATGCTGGGATTATAGGCATGAGCCACCACACCTGGCCCAGGTCTGTCTTTCACTTGGTCTTCTTCCCATCTCTATCACTCCCCACTGTCAAGCTGATGGCCATGTCCCGCCATGCCAGCAGTACATGCGCCTCCGTCATTCTCAAGGGTAATAGCAGCTTACAACCATTCCATAGGTATTATAGACAGTTGTTTAATTATACTATTCATGCCTCTCTTAAAAGTAACATCTGTATATCTTTTATTTTAATAAAAAAGCATTCATAATTCAATATAATTGGAAACATTTCTGGATATTTCCTGAAAACTTTAAGGATTATTCAGGGTGCATGGTGTGGGGCAAAACCAAGGCTAACTCTCAGAGGGTTAAAAACACCTGTCTGGAAGGGGACCCTGAAGATTGCAGCTCATCTGAGGGAACTTGCCCAGCCCTGAGCATTAAAGCAGGAAGCCACCTAGAATGGTAAGGACCACCCTGAACTCAGGAGGCTTTAGAATTTATTTTTTCATTAATGAGTGCTTCAGAAAGTGCACTGTCCCTAATTCCCTTCTTTGAAAGATGGAAACTTTAATGTGCAGTTAATTAAATGTTGTGTTGATTTGCAAGCCCTGAGCTCTCAGGGGCCTTGGGGAGGTGGAGGCAGGTTTAGAAATCAAACAACAGGGGGGACTGGCTGTCCCTGATCTGACCACAGTGCAGGCGGCACTGTTTGCTGCAGATGCCCGGGAGGCGTCGGAGGTGCCCCTGTGCCCAGACCCGCCGTTCTGAGCATTGGTGATTCGTGAACGGCTCTGTTTACCGTTGAGAGGAGCAGAGCCCAGGCAACAGGTCCAGGCCCCGGCAGGCAGGAGGTTGGCCCGAGCCTATATCTCTCTCCTGGCTGCCTGGCTTTCAGAAGCATTCTTTAAAAAATTTTTTTTCCTAGTGCTTCAGCATGTCTTTGTGCTGAGAGGAGCTGTGTCATGCTGGAATTCTTTTCACAACAAACTAAAGAACCCAGCTGTGGTGCTGGCTGCGGCCTGAGAACCTGCAGGGTTTCTGTATGCAGTTATTTACTAAGGGGAGCAGTGAAGCTGCTGAGGTGGGTTTACTTGTGCAAATCCTCAGCAGGCTTTGCAATGCCGGCAGGGCTGGGGTGGGGGACTTTGGGCATCCATTCCCTGGGTGGGGTGGGGTGGGGCTGGATGGAAATGCAAAGGCACTTAGAGATAGCAGAGTGTAAAAGGGACACAGACCTTATCTTCCCTCTCTCCCATTTTATAGATGAGTGAACGCAGTCAAGAAATTGAGTGTGTGATTTTGCAAGAAAAACTGTGGATTGCTCCAAATAACTAGAGCCTGTTAACAGCAGCAAGTTTATCATCAATTTGGCCCTGGCTAAAGGCACAACTTACGCAGTTACCAAATGACAACTTGCAGGGTTATTGCTACCAGAGCACACTTCCTTCAACCCTACTCATGGCAAGAACAAAGCATCAATACCTAATGAAAATACACTTGCTATTGTTTGGGCATGGGAACCCCTTTCTTGTAACTCTTCTGCATGGTCAACTTGTTTACGATGCCCCCAAGGAGCTGGCGAAGATCCAAGGATTGGCTTTGGAGGGTCTTGGCAGTGCTACTATATTCTTATTATGAATAAAAATTTTAAACCCAAGCTGATAAACATATTTTTTTCACACTGAATTCATCAGGAATACATTAACATTTTCTAAAAGGTAAAGACAGAAAAAATGAAAGAATTGAAAGGAGAACATTAGGATGTATTTGGCCACTAGGATCTCTGTTTCCATCAGCTCCTGCATATGAGCCAGAACTTCGCCCCATATAACTAATGCACAGGGAATTAGCCTATGGAATAATGATCATTTCTGATGAACAGAATAAGAGCTTGTTCCCGTGTATGCACAGAGCCATTCATCCTAAGAAAGAAATCTGGAGTGAAAGCGCACAGCATATTTTGCATAGGTTCTGTAAAAGGATCCAGGCAAAACAGGCTTTGCAACGTTAGTTATGATCATATATGGAAAAAGCAGTTACTTTCTGGGGTGACATATGGCTGAATTGGTACAATGCCCAGGAATCTCAATGTCCCCCTTAGAAGGGTGAGCCCTGGCTTCATCCTTCACCCACATCGTCAGTGGGACAAACTGCACAGCTCGTGGACAGATCACCGGTAAAGAAAATCACATCCACCTGTGCTGAGACCAAAGCTGCTGTTGGGCTCTGGCAGTTGGCAAGCGCTAAGGTACCCTTCTGTGATCATAACTTTTTCTAAAGCAGGAAAATTATGAATGGAGCCCAAGCCCATCTGCTTAAGATTCAAGCATGGAGACATTCCGTAGTAAACAACAACAGCGACAATGCTGACAAAAACAACACATTTATTGTGAGGGCAATTCCACCCTTAAATGTTGAAAATTTAACCTTGCTCTGATACTATTCTGTAACCAGTATACCTATGTCCAACATTCCTAACATAGCCAAGCCAATCAATTGAGCCTTATTGTGGAAGAGACGGGGAATGTGATCACTTGAATGTGTAATATTCATTCATCCACTCATTCATTTTGCTGACCATTAATTAATTCAATTAACCCTCCTGAGTACAGCTCTGTGCTAAGCATTAGGGACTCAAGATTATTCTTATCTTCAAGGCATCTAGCCTGGGGACAAAAACAGACGTACAACTAAGCTGCAGAGGGACACATCCTTTAGTTATGGGGACACCTGGAAGGGAGTGAGAAACTCCTTGCAGTTGTCCTTGGGAAGCTGGGGAGGACTTGAAACTTCTGAGTGGCCCTGGGAGCCACTGGAGGTGGGAAGGGCCAGTGCCTGTAGGCCTAGGCCTGCCTGGTTGAGGATCCCAGCTGGGCTACTGCTTTGCTGTCTATAAACGATGGAGCCCTTCCAGTCTCAACTTCCTCACAAGTAAAATGCAGACGGCAATGCCTCCTTCCAGTGACGTTGTGAGGATTCAATGGGAAGTTTCATGAAAGGGCTTAGCAGGGTTTTTGGTGAGTGCTCAGAAGGTGATAGTTTGGTGTTGCTAGGGGGACTGAAGCCTGGGCTGAGAACAGGAGCCGTGGAGAGTCACAAATGGTCTTCAGCCTTCAGAAGGCACTGTTAGATTTACTCTTCACGAAGAACATTTTGGGACATCTTGGTGTACGGATTAGAAGGAAGGACAGAAGCTGGTGAGCTGTGGGCCCCAGGATCAGCAGGGAGGATACTGAGGCAGTCCATAGACGCAGCTGTGAGGTTGTCCTGGAGCTGGAGAGAGGGGGAGGAGTGGATTGGAGACGTGTTTAGAAAGTGTTAATAAGATAGGCAGGGCTGAGGGGAGAGAACCAGAGAGGGAGAAGGGGGCAGATTTTGATGAGGAGGTGAGGGCAATGGCAGTGACTGAGAAGAGCAATAAAGCCAGGAGCAGGCTATGGGAAGAGGGAGTGGCTTCCCTCAGAAGAGGCGCCGCCTCCCTAGCTGTGAGCAAATGTGTTTAGGAACATGTTCTTCCTCCCAATCCAGAGACGGATTGCTGAGACGATTCCTGCTTTCCGGCTCCCCGACACCCGCTGTTCTTTAGATCCGCTCAGCGGCGCTTTTTCCTGTGCCATGTGCCCAGATCTGAGCGAGGCTTGGGAAGATGCGAACGGGCTGTAAAATCTGTCCCCAAAACAGGAGAGTAAGAATGCGCGGTGTGGGGCTGAGCTGAGTCCAGGGAGTGCGAGAATTTAGCAGTCGTGCTGTGCCTGGGCATTTCAGACTGTGCCACAGCCGGGCCTGCCTGTTCGGCAATGTGGCTGAGGAAGGGAGCCAGAAGCGCTGCTGCAAGGCTGGCTGTGGGCAGTGGATGGAAGCAAAGCAAACAGAGGCTCTCTGGCCACTTCTCTCCCCTGGAGGCTCTCCTCCCTCTACTTCTAGCCCCATTGCTGTGGGACAGTTGCATCCTGGGGCTCTCTGTGGCTCTCCCATCAGTGCCCTGGAGCTGGCATATGCGACACTTCCTCTGCCTAGGGCATTCAGGCATTCTTCAGCACTTGGTGAGCACCTCCTAGTGCCAAGCTCTGTCCTGGTCACAGGAGAGCACTCCTGTCCATGTGTGGTCCCTGTCCTCACTGTGCTTTGGGCCGGAGAGGAGCTCACTGTCTGATCCTTTACCCCGACTGTGGCTTAAGGGGTTTCATCTCTTGCTAGAGCCCTTCTAGGCAGACAGCAGGTCCTGGTTTGTGAGCAGGGGGCTCCTCCTCCATTTTGGAGCCTCGGCTGCCCTGCCTCCCCGGTAATCTGGTATTCTGGTAGTGCCTCTCTGGGCCCTGGTTTAAAAGGCTGAGAGCAGCTGTATTCTCCCACAGAGAGCAAGCCTTAGGGACAGGCAAAGGGTGTGGCTTCAGAGAAGATCGAGGATCTTGCCATCTCTTTTACAGGTTGACACAGACTTTTTAGCAGTGTTAAACCCCGATTGCTGTCATCAGTGGTGTGATTTTAGCAGATGCTCCCTCAGTACTTTACAATCAACCTGCACAGAGCACTTTGTGCGGGGGTAGGGCCTGGTCTGGGGACTGTCAAGTGCTTTATCTTATCTAAGCCTTACCCCTAGATCCGTGGAAGGCAGAGAGAATTTGGGAACGTCTGTGCTGTGAGCATGGAAAATTGGGACTCAGGTAAAAAGGCTGGGTCCTGGTCGCACAGCTGGTCATGCGTGAGTGTGGGTTTTGAACTCTGATATTTGGATTCTGAGTACAGAACATGTTTTATTGTGGCCCATGCCCTCTTCCTGAGTTCTTGAGTTTTAATCATTTCATTTTCTACTCTTTTTAGGCACTTTGGCAAAGGAGCGTGAGTTTTGGGGAAGCTCAAGGAAGAGGTACCAGGTAGAGAGAGGGCCAGGGCTGAGTTCATGGGCTCTTTCTAAATCGAAATGTCTCACATTCAGGTAGGTTACGGCATGCGTCAGGAATAACTTTTCTCTATAACAGTGGTAAGCAATATGCAGTCATCAAGCTTTAGGAATGCAAACATCGATCTAGTAAGTTCAGGAGCAAAAACCTCAGTTCAGGTGGTGGAGTTCTTTGAACATAACCTCCCTCGTTCAAGTTTGAGCAGTAGTTGTCTCTCCAACTGGAGCTGACCCTGCCAGGCTGGGGCTGAGGAACCATCTACCAGCCCAGGACGGACAGAGGCTGGCCCAGAGAGATGGCATCTGAGGCCATGTGCACGCAGCTGGTGTCCCGGATTGAGGTTGAGAGACAGACATAGTCCTCTATCCTTTCCACACATATCCTCAGAAAGGATCTAGCAGGATATTCATTTTTCACTATTTTGTGAGTAGTTGGAGGAGGCAATGCCACCAAGAAAGCATTTTGCTACCCTTCCTTCCTGTGTACTGAAGACATTCTGTATATGTATATTTTACATATAACTCCTACAAATATGTAGACCATAAACATTTTTATTTTTCCTGAATTTTACTTTATGCAAAAAAGACATCATACTTTAAATTCTTAGTGATGAGAGTGAGACACCTGAGATGGCTCTGGTGGAAGATGGTAGGTCGTACTGTATTTGGATTCCAGAAGATGAGGCCTCCCTGTGTCTATGGGCTGGGAATTGTGGGGGCTCATTCCACCAGGTGTTGGAGGTAGGTCCTGTGGCTCCTGTAAATTGGAGGTTTCTTGCCATTTCAGGGGCCTGAGCCTTATGTTGTGGAAAGACACCAGCAACAGGGAAGGAATGGTGAGTGGGGACAAGATAGACCAGCTTTGTCCTCGGTTCCATCCTCAAGATGGGTGCAGAGCTTCTTGTGCCCAGTAAGTTTTCATCCAGATACTACCTTACCTCTGAGGTTATATCCCTGGACATATTTTTTTAATTTAATTTTTATGAATACATCATAGTTGTACATATTTATGGGGTACATGTGATATTTTGATACAAGCATACAATTACTATCAAATCATAGTAATTGGGATATCTATCACCTTAAACATTTATCATTTCCTTGTGTAAGGAACATTCAATTCTACTCTTCTAGTTATTTCAAAATATGCAATAAATTATTGTTAACTGTAGCCACTCTATTGTGCTATGGAACACCAGATCTATTTTTTTCTATCTAATTGTGTTTTTGTACCCCTTAATCAACACATTTTTAATCCCTCCTTCCCCTCTACCCTTCCCAGCCTCAGCCTCTGGTAACCATCATCTATCCTCTACCTCCATGAAGTCGCCTTTATAGCTCCCACATATGAATGAAAAAATGTGATATTTGTCTTTCTTTTTTTTTATTATTTGTAAATTTTTTGAGATGGAGTCTTGCTCTGTCTCCTAGGCTGGAGTGCAATGATGTGATCTCGGCTCACTGCAACCCCTTGGAATATTCTTGTAGTACAAACTCCGGCCACATTCTGCCACAGCTGATACCTGTAGGATAATTATTCCAGCTTCGGAGGAAAGCGAAATGATGACCAGAGATACCCAGATATTGTTCTCATTGTGAGTGTGGCTTTCAGTCAGTTAGTGACAGGGATGTTGAGGGGAAAGAGGAAGTGCATTCCTAAGGCGAGTGGGTGGTGGTGCTTTGCTCATGAGGCCTGTACTGCTGCACTGGCCTTTTCTCTGGTCAGGTTTTGAGGGGTTGCCACCTCAGAGTTGGCCACGAGAGCCAGGGCTTCCTGGAGCTGCATCTTTTCTGGCATGAAGACCCTGATTGGGTCTGGCAGACTTTCTCACAGTGGGAATGTTACCGAGGAGTCCACTCATGGGGTCAATCAGGGAGGTTCCTCTAGGTGGAACTCTGGGATGTTTGATCCTCTGTATGGACAGATACTGAGTCTAAGTTTAGCTGGGAGTCACTGCTCACGTGGACACTGTGGTCTTCCTTAGCACTGGGCTGTTGGGGCTTGGCGTGAACTTGTTGATCACCTAAGATGAGATATGTGGTACTTTGGCCTTTGAATTATTTATTTGTACAACTTAACAGATTTCTCAGGTGTGGAGAAAAAAATTGCAACTTTGACCAAGGACTTGCAAACTTTATTAGTACCTCTGCAGGGTTTTGTTTTTGTTTTCGAGATGGAGTCTCACTCTGTTGCCCAGGCTGGAATGGAGTGGCACCGTCTCAGCTCACTGCAACCTCTGCCTCGTTCACGCTATTCTCCTGCCTCCGCCTCCCAAGTAGCTGGGACTACAGGCTCCCGCCAACATGCCCAGCTAATTTTTGTATTTTTAGTAGAGATGGTGTTTCACCATATTGGCCAGGCTGGTCTCGAACTCCTGACCTTGTGATCCGCTTGCCTTGGACTTCTGCAGGTTTTTAATCCCTTTGGGGGCAGGGATCATGACCTTCCATCTGTGAATTTCATGCAACACCTACTAGTGACCAATACTTGTAGGAGGCCCCACCCTAATAGGCACATTTCCACCCTCTTTAGCCTCACCACAAACCTAGGAGGGATGTACGGTTCTTCCCATGTTTCTCCTGTAACTGAAAAATTGATTCTGAGCATATGACTTGCTCAAGATTCCATGCTGGCAAGTGTCTGGGCTGGCCTTTGGCCTTGGTGCACTCAATCTACCCTTTAACCCACGTGGAGGTCCAGATGGTCTTGGGAGGGTTTGTGGGATAAGATAATCCGGGAAATTTTCTCCTGGCTTTCACCTTAGACTGAATCTACACAAGTGGCACAGCTCTCCAGGAAAGGGTGGGCCAGTCCCTCTAGGCAACCTCTACAAATGTCCTTACAACCCTTATTGCCAGGAACTCTTTTTTTGATATTGAACTTAAATCCTCCTCACTCAAGGTTAAGCTGCAAGCTTCTCACTGCATACTAGATGGGGATGAAGTTGGTTACAATGCTCTGTGTGTAAATCTACAGTTCTTTGAGAAGACACACACACACACACACACAATACAACCCAATTCCTCTACATGCTTTCCTTGCAATATAACAAAAAGCTCAGAGTTTTGACTTTAGGATTATTTTCTTTTGTTTGGAAAATATTCCCCAAATCAAATCTAACTTAGCTTTTGATTTCTCAAAATTAGTATTTTTCTAGCTGATACAATTTCTGTATGTATATTTTATAGCAGAAATAGTTAAATTACTGAGTTTTAGAAGTCCTGGCCTATAGACTCTTAAAATTATGAAGCAGATAAACTTCCTAAAGAAATACACACCACATGTAATAAATTCTTGGAAAGGAAGTGTCCGTGAACTTAAGAGTTAGGTGATATTGTCTCTCTGAATGGAAAGGCATTAAGAACCAGGATTTTAAATTTGAAACAACGTGTGCATCATAGCAATTTGTGCTACATAAGAGGAAAAACCGCAGCACTTGGCTCTATTCTATTTTTATTTCTATTACGGATTACTTTTGTGTGTTTTTATGAGATCCTATTCAGAAAGGAGCCAGAGCTGTACAAGTCAACAGATTTCCATTTGGCCAGTATCTGAAGTAATGGGCATGAGTGCAGCAGGGTGAAGAGAGGGAGATGGGATGGGAGCAGAACCCCCTAGAACCACACTGAGCTGCCCTTGCCTCGTTTCAGCTGCCCTTGCTCCTGCCGCCGGCCCTGGCCTGCATGGTCACAACCTCCTGCAAAATGCAGAAATGTCAGGAAAATGAATGGAAATGCCCATATGGTGGGTGGGGACTTCTAGGGGAGGGATTCATTTCTGATTTTGTTCTGCGAGAGAAGGTAAGAAAGCTAAAGCAAGGGAGAGGAGAAAGGGAGATGGGGAGAGAGAGGAATGGAGAGGAAGGAAAGGGGCAGGAGGCGGCGAGCAGCTGTCAGGAGGAAGAAGCGGAAAACACCAGTTCTACCTCCGGGCTGCTAAAAACCTCCTCCATAGACTTAGCCCCTGAAGGAGCTGGCAGTGTGGCCCCTACCCCTCCCAGCCCCCTTGCCCCCCGCCTAGGCAGTGAGGTGGTGCTGGGGAGCACAAATGGCCCCACACCTCAGGGTCCTTTACATTCTCCACTCCCTCCCTCCACCCTATCCTCAGGGCACCTAGTGACGACCTCCTGAGCCTGCTCTCCAGTGGGGGCTGTGCCACCCTTGCCTCCCCCTTCAACCTCCGCAGGCCTCAGCAAGTCCCTCCTCACACAGCAGACGCCCTGGCCCCCCTCCTCACCAGCTGCCTCTCCTGCCATCCCTGCCTGGAACCCTGTGCTTTTGCTGCCCAGAAGTGTTGGCAGTTTCCCCACAAAAGCCAAGTAGTGCACATCTTGCTTCCTAAGTCTGGAATGACAAACACAATAATCACTACACCAGCTCATGCCCGTGCCGGGCATGGGCTCAGCCCTTGACATGCACAGCCCTACCAGGTGGGCATCAGAGTTGTCTCTGCTTTCCAGAGCTTACACTGAAGCTTGGAGAGACTAGCCGATTTAAGGGGAGGCTGGCTGGCCTGTGCAGGAAGGTGTAATAGACAAGGAAATGGACACAAAAAAAGAATGAATATACATCTAGCACCCACTAAGTACTAGGCGTGAGTGTTACTTCCAGATCTAAGACGCTGTCATTTGAGTGCCAAGCAGTCGTATTTTTCTCGAACAGAGATTTTTGATCACTGTTTAGTCAGAGGAGAGACATTTCATCTTCTGCAGACTTTATTTTCTTGCTCTTTAAGCCACGGCATTTTCTGGTTTGATAAGGTAAAGGGAGTCTCTCTCACCTGCCCCTTTTCCTATTGTCAATCTTCTTTTTTGTTCCTTTGCTTGCAGCTGTTGTCTGCCTTTGAGTCACACAGAACCACTTGCAGGAAGAACTCTAGAGAATTTGGGAAGAAAGGGGGAGAGGACAGACAAAAGATGCATTTTTTTTTTCAAGAAGCAGGAAAATGTAAGGAAAATTGAAGGTGTTCTCAAGTGTGTCTGCTGCTGCCTGACACAGGTAACATTTCTTTAGATGGCTTCGCTTCAGCTCCCTCATGCCTAGCCAGTTCTTCATCATTTTTTAACATCTCTTTAGGGACAGGGACATGAAAGTGAACCGCAGGTCAAAGGCAAGAATTAGGGGTTCTGGGGCCCTTTGTCGGACAGCCTCGCTGCTCCTTTGCGCCCATGCCTTCCTGGGAGCTGGTACAGTGGCTCAGAGCTCCAGCCACATCAGTCTCTCCTGAATGACAGCATCACACCTTCCTCCATCCCATTTACATTTCAAACTGCCACCCGCCTGCTCTTGATTAATTATTTAGTAACCCTGGCCACTTGTGAGCCTTTTGGAGCTCATATTTCACGTCAAAGGTCCAATCCTTTTTTATCCAAATCTTCTTTCCCTGAATCCATGTGTAGTTTTCTGCATGAAATGCTATGGTATTCCTTTTGCAGCCTCAACACCCAAGGTATTGGCCTCCCTTCTTTGTGGCAGAAACTCCTAGACATTCAGCCACCGGGCATTCACAAGACTGGAGTCCACCTGCTTGGTTCCTTCCCTACCTACTTCTGACTTTGGTCAACTCTATTATTATTATTATTGTTATTATTATTATTATTATTATTTTTAAGACAAAGTCTCACTCTGTTGCCCAGGCTAGAATGCAGTGATGTGATCATAGCCTACTACAGCCTTGAACTCCTAGGTTCCCACAATCCTGCTGTCTCAACCTCCTGAGTAGCTGGGACTACAGGTGCATGCTACTGACCAGCTTAACGCTATTTTAAAATAAGTAAATAAAGGAATCTAGAAGGCACAGCCACAGGCTCTCTTCCGTCTTTAATTATTGATGGAATCTGTGTGAAGAAGTGGGAAAGATGTGGGTGTTAGGATTCGAGAGCATTTCAGTGTGTCCCTGGCTCTGGCACTTCTTTGCTGTGTGAGATAATGGGAAAGTTGCATGCTCTGAGCCTTACTTTCTTTACCTCTACAATGGGTGTGGAAATAAAGAGGCAGCACGGGTGTTAAGACAGATTCATGAAGGAGTAGCAAGAACAATACACACTGAGTTCTGACCATGAGGATTTAATGACTCTCTCAAACAGTGCAAGTCAGATAACCCACACAGGATCAGTCCTCAAGAACAGTTAGGATGGCTGGGCATGGTGGCTCATGCCTGTAATCCCAGCACTTTGGGAAGTCGAGGTGGGCGAATCACTTGAGTCTAGGAGTTCGAGACCAGACTGGCCAACGTGACAAAACCCCATCTCTACTGAAAGTACAAAAATTAGCCGAGCATGGTGGCGGGTACCTGTATTCCCAGCTACTCAGGAGGCTGAGGCATGAGAATCGCTTGAACACAGGAAACAGAGGTTGTAGTGAACTGAGATTGTGCCACTGCACTCCAGCCTGGGTGACAGAGTGAGGCTCTGTCACAAAACAAACAAACAAACAAACTAAAAAACCAGTTAGGTAGTTTATACCATGACACCTTTACCCTATGTAAAATTCTTACCAATACTGATGTGAAGTGGTATGAAAATTGCATGGTAAATAGTAACTTTTCAGTTTGTATCTTTTGAATGTTGGAATTCTATTTCTTACACTAATTAGTTGTGTGACTTTAGAAAACGTATTTCATTTGTATGGGCCTCAGTTTCATCATCTGCAAAATGGTCCCCACTAAACCTACCTCTGAAAAGTGTGAAAAAATCAAAGAGCTAAGGTAGGTTAACACCTGGCACATAATAAGCATTCAACAAATGGTCTTGTTTTTTTGACATCATGATTTAATGTCAGTTCATAGATAAGCTTTTATCAATTCTCAAAAAAAGGAATGTTCATATTTTTCCATTTTGTTACCCAAAGTATGATTAGATTTTAAAGAAAACAGAGCACATCTTTCACCACATGAGAATAAGGAATCTACTCTTTTTTGGCAAGGAAAAAAAGCCATAAACACAACTGACATTAATTCTCTGTGCATATTGCATCTTGCCTCCTTGTTTTACAGTTTTCGGAAACCAAGCGTCCATCTGTCTCTAAAGACCTATTCTAGGTTCTAGAAAAGAAAACACCATCTAGATCTGTTGGTGCTGTCAATTTGGCTGACTTAAAGCCCCTTGCATGACTTCCTTCTGCTGGCGCGTGCCTGAGGCCGGGATGCTGATTTATGGCTGCCTCTGTTATGCAGGTTAACCCCGTCGCAGGTCACTCCGCTCTGTTAATTGCATCCTAACCTTCCTCTGCTCTTCGGCAGCGAAATCGCAGCAGAGGAGATGGCGCAGCTTCGTGCGCATTGCTCATTTGTGCCAACGTGAAAAGAACTGCCAGGATGCCCAGGACACCAGCTCCGTGGCTTCTGCGATGCTTGCACAGTCCTGAATCAGCCCGAGAGCTGTGGATCTGCGTCCACCGGCTGCATAGCCGACTGCCGGATCCATGGAGGGGCCTGTGCCGGAGAACTCACATGTTGACTTATTTCTTCAGTCTAGGCCTTTCTTGGCCCCCTTGGTTATTCATTCTAATTGATACACGTCTTATTTCCGTTCAAATGTCTCACGGAAGACGCATTGAAGACAGAGTGGATGCCCGTGTTTGTTGGCAGTAGGTAGTATTTGCCACTCCGGCTGTAGTAAAAGAACAAGAGGAGAAATTACATCTATTTCTCATATTTAAGGGAAAAGCAATTAAATCACCAAAGTCAGATTCCTGAGTAATTGCTGGGCCCTTGGAGGGGTGGGCAAGGTGAAGTGTGAGGCCCCAGATCTCTGTCTTGTGTGGGGCTGACATTGCCTGTTGGGGACTCCAAGCAGAGGCGGGGCCAGGGAGGGCAGCATGCAGGGGGAAACCGAGAGCCTTTTGCCAGCCTCCCCTCCCAGCTGCTATCCATGCACTTGTCGTAGCTTCCCCGCTGTCCTGAGGCCAGGCAAGAGGTAGCAGGGCTCCAGCTACAGAAGTTATAGGAGGTGACTCTCAGAGCCTTGATTTCCTCCATTTGAAATACTGAGAACAGTATCTTCCATACCTACTTTCTAGAAGCTGTTATGAAGATTACCTAGATTCATACCTGTGAAGGCTGGTGAAAGAATAAAGCAGCCTGAACACACAAGGTGTTAAAAACATCCCTTCCAACTAAATAATAGATGAATTGGAATCCCAAGCATGCTGGACAGCAGCAGTCACAGTGGAGGGGTGGGGGCCCCAGCCCTTACCAGGTGAAGTCCCATCGGTCAAGAGGACAATGGCATGCTGCAGTGCCGAGCACCACCTGGCTGGGATCACTTCTCCCGCCTTCGTTTCTCCTTCCGGCCTGGGTCGGTAGCATGGTCCGGAGGGCCAGCAGGCTGTCTCTCCCAGTCCGCGGAGACAGAGGAGCTGTCTGAACGTGCAGGGCCGCCGCTGCCATCGCGGCCTGAGATCAGGAGCTGCCCTGCACTCGGTGATCTCTGCAAATCAATGCTCACACAGAAAGAAAACCAATTTACATTGGGTGAGTAACAGAGAATGCCAAGTTCGTGTTAGGAGACGAAGTTCTTTTGGATGAAGGGAGGCCAGATCCCTTTTAAAGTAGTATTTTATTTGTATGTGTTCCCACTGCTGAATAAGGTGTTCCTTAGGCCTACTCTGGGCAAAATTGAGAAGCTCCGTTTCAGCTCCCCCAATCCCCACTTATTTTAAAATAAGTATGTGAAAACTGTTACAGTATCCAGGCAAGCTGGACAATAGTAGAACTGACATTCAATCTTCATTTTGAAGAGCAGTTAAATGGGAGTGAGATTATAACACTGTTAAAATAAGATTAATATTATAATAAATGCTAGCATCCCAGAACACTTGAATAGAAATATAATGAACAGCCAAGGCTGGTAAGTGGAAGTGTCATCAACGGCCACATAGGTAGAGTAAGTTATTACCTTTGAGGGTTGAGTTGGACTGTGCATAAAATGAGATCCAGAATAACTGTGGCTTTAGCTAGATAGAGGTTTATTTCTTTCTTACATAAAAATCTGGATACCACCTTCCCTCTTTTCTCTGTGTCCTCTGGAGTGAGGGTGACTTTGCTTATCTAACACGCTAGACGCTGGGGTGTCTGGCCTCCATTGCTTTTTGCTTCTTCTTTCTTGTGGTTCCACATGGGCTTCTGTTCCCCAGGATACCTCTAGGTCCAAGATGACTGCTGTAGCGCTGCCCATCACACCTGCATTCCCGCCAGCAAGAAAGAGGAATGAGGAAGACGTGGCAAAGGGCAGACACCCGCTGTCTCTTAAAGAAGGTTCCCAGAAGCTGCAGCACACACTTTCACTTACATCCTATGGGCTGGGCCTTGGTCTAGGGCTATACCTTGCTGTCTCTATTCTGTCAGCCAGTGCCTGCAAAAAACAAGTACTATGAAAGAAGTGGGAAGCACACTGGCCACCACTGATGATCTCTGTCATTTGTGTAATTTCCAGATTTCTGGGAAGTGCCTCTGCCTTCCCCTACCTTCCTGCATCTCCCAGTCCACTTAGCTGATGCCTGCATTCTCAACAGTTAAGTCTCTCACTAAGACAAAGAGGACTTTCTCATGCCAAGACCTTCTTGCTCCAGGTCGTTTGGAGGGTTCCCGGTGCTGATTTGTTTTTTTTTCCAATATTTTCCCAGCCCAGCTGAGCTGATTTCCAGGTGATTTACCTCCAAGATATTTTTTTGTTTTCTGTTATCCACACTCTCAGAGGGCATTACCTATTCAAGTAGACAGCATTCACTGAGGCTTACTATATGCCAGCTCTTACACTCAGTTTTATATTCTTTTTTTCATGTAGTCTCTAACACAGCTCTAAGAGATGATTGCTCTTCCTAGAAATTAGGATCAAAATTGTGGCACACACCAGTGTGATCCTATGCCCTAGCCCTGCTGCCAACCATTATGCCACACTACCTCTCCTGTATCCTGTATGATCTCTGTCACCACCCCCGCCTTATAGGTTAGGAAAGAAGGTGAGTAAGTTTCCATGGTAGGCCAGACATGGGGCTGAGTCCTGGGAGAAGGCACATTTCTCTAGGTCCTAGTTCTCAAGGCAGGTGTGTAAAGCAGAGGGGAGGGGAGCTGGAGGAAGCTAAACACAATTCCTATATGATATAAGGCCAACTGGGATGTTTTCTAAGAGGTGAAAGTAGGTTACTTTCACTGCAGATGTTCAGGAGATGTAAGGTTGAGACACCTGAAGGGTGGTATGAAACGAGTCAACTACTCTGCCCCAGCTACCCCTCCTTTCCTGTGGCTTGGCTGTAGGGCTTCATCAGTCCACACCCAGTTGAGTTAAGGTCCTTACTGTGTGAGCCAGCCGTCAGCAGGGCTCCTGCCTAGGGGGATCTGGTCAAATTTGACTGGAATCCTCATTCCATGGCCTTGGAAGAATTCAGAGTCCTTCCTGCAATTTCTTTTCCTTAGTGCTTTCTTCCTTCAGCCTCCCTTCGCCTCATTGCCTGAATGTCACCTCCCTAGTCCATGCCATTGTTTTCATGGAAGGTCATTCTCAAGCCTGTTTCTCAGTTTAGCAGCTTTATCGGAGAATCATTCTCTGAGATAGGACCCCCTCCTAGGAATCCCCTCAGTCTTTTATTAGAAAAGGCCCACGCTTTTTGCCTTTTCTCTCCCTCCTCTGGGATAACTTCAGCTTTATGTCTAACACATGATTCCTCAACATTTGTGAATTTTATACCCAACCAATTTATGTAAGTATTTTTCTTACCAAGACCTGATTTCTTATGCTGTAAGAGATCCTGGAGAATTAAGTTTCCTTCTCTTGTTACTCTTGACGTTTTGGTGACTGTATTGGTAGAGCAGAAGTTAATTTAATCTCCAGGTCAAAAATCAATGCCATGATGCTGTTGAAAGTGGTGATGAGAAACCCTGGTCCCTCATGTGGGCCTGGGAGGCAGGGCCTTGAGATTATGGTGAGGTCATTGGCTCTGAAGCAATGGGACTGGCTACTTGTCAGATGTGGCAGTTGCTAACAATTGTGAAGATGGTTGTAATGAAAACACCTGCTTCACAGTGTATGAGTTGGGCCACTGATGGAAGCCCTGAAGATACTAGTGCTTACCACATCCGGGTATTCATTCCTGAGCACATGGGAAGACTCAAGTTGCCCTGAAAGTAGTTCAAGGTCATCTAACCAGCACTACCCAGTGGACTTTGAGTAAAAAGGCGTATCATTTTTGTTCTGAGGCAGTTAAGAGTTTCCCATGCTCACTGTATCCCTGGGAGCCAGAGGTTGAAATGGTAGCAGCATGGAATGGGAAGACCTTAGACTCCTGAGACATCAGATGGAAGAGAGCCCTGCTCACCTGCATCAGACTTTGCATAAGCAAGATATAAGCTTCTATAAGGTTGAACCCTGCTACTTTATTTGTTACTATAGCATAGCACAGTGTGTCCCAACAAACACAGATAATATGGAAATGTATACAGCTTTTACTCAGTTCTGCCACTGGGATATTTCTGGATATTTAGTAGCTTCCAAAGGTTTGACGGTTAAGGGGTGTTTTGGAAGAAGAAAGTGATGATTTTCTGTATTCTTTACTTATTTCTGTTGTTTTTTTCTTCAGTGGTCATCATTTCAAAAAGACTAGGTAATAAGGTGAGAGGTACTGAAATAGAAATGCCAACAGACAAAATTAGAAAGGAGCATTTGGGAGGATGGTTTGCAAAAACCCCTCAAGCCTCTGCTTGCCTAATTGATATGCTGTTCTGGAACAATTCAGCCTGACACCGGTGCTCCTGCAGGTTAGTTAAAAGGAGAGTGCGGTGCGGAATCCATATGCTACCATTCTGCCTTTCAAAGCAGCAGAGAATCTGAGGCTCTGTCTCCATTAGTAATCACCAGACATAACAATTAAACATATATCACACCAGGCTCAAAAATCCCTGGAAGATACTTTGTGTCCATTCTGTTCTACTCTGAATCTGTTCATAATATTGGTAAAATGGGACAAGAGGTTGGAGAAGAAGAAGAAGGGAAGGAAACCCCGGACAAGATTCGGAAAGCAGAGAATTCACATATTCTACTCTTGGAAGCTTAAAGAGTGCCCAACAGAGTGTCTAATAAAGCATAACGTGAATATTTATTGAACCAATGGTGACCATGAGCTAAGAGATTGAATATATCAGTTATCAGTGGAGATTCTGGCTATGAAGAGAGGTGGTTAGTACCATCCAGTGCAGCTCACCACCTGACACACGCATGGCAAGGTCTGGGGCAGCTAAGCCTGCATATGTTGTGCGTAGTTTAATTCTCTGTTCCATATTCTTTGATCCAATTCCTGTGGGTGTGGACATTCCAGTCACAGAACAGCAGCTCTACATCTAGGAGGCTCCTGAAGAACCCAAACTAACTGTGAAAATGCAAGTGAAGAGTCCTGCTCTGGTGTATTACAGGTGCTGCTTCTAGAAAACCCCTTTATTAGAAAGCAGCATGAAACCAGCGTTGGGATATAAGAGAATGTGCTTTGTTAAAAGAAAACCTCTTTCTAATACTCCCAGCCAATGGGCCAGAGGTCCTGTCTAACTAAATGCCACCTTTCTCTGATTCTTGGAGCTTCATCTTCAAAGACTGAGAGGATCCTCCTTCATCTGAAACCTCTTGGAAAGGGAAAGGTTGGTCCTGACTTGTCCCCTCAACAAGGAACTTCAGGCACTGCCAACTGTGTTCAGTAACCCTTCCCTGACAGGTGAATACGTGAGGGGTCCTGGAACTATTGTGCCAATTCTCCATGTTGGTGGGTTGCCAGCGTTTACTTGTCTTATTGAGAAAGGAAAGAATGAGCAAAGAAATCTTTCCTTTTCTTTCCAGGATGCTCTCCAGGAAAATTCCTGCTAGCTTGACTCAAGAAGAGCAGCCTGCGCATGAGCCTGTTCCCCTTGAGAATTTCCTCTTCCTTCATTAGTGTCTTGTGATGGCCACATTTTCCTTTTCTGTGACTTCCTATCAGCCTTCCAAATGCTTAACTACAAACTAAAGTTATTCTGGCATTGGCAATGTGATCTCAAGATTCCCACAACTAACTTTCCTCAAGATGAATATTGGGACGAGTTTGGCAGCAGACTGTATGATAAGGAGCACTGGAATGGGAGTCAGAAAGCACTGTGAACCCTACAGGGCAAGTGACTTCACCTTTCTCAATCTCATTGTCATCAACTGTAAGTGAGAGAGTGAACGAAGGATGCTCCCAACTGTCAAACCCTGTAAGTCAAGAGAACCTGTGCTCCAGAGGAGAACATGAACATTGGCAAAAAGGTATTTATACATCCTTCACCATATTTTTGTAGATGAGTCTGAAAGAATTTTGAATTCACCTAGCAATTGCACTATCTTGATTTCATATGGAAAACACAGTTTCAAGAAGTTAACCACAAGGCTTGCACACTGGCTGGCTTCCAGCCTTCTCCTCACAGAGTAGATTAACTAATCCAGACAATTACTGTCAAACAAAGGAGAAGGTTGGAAATTCTTGGAGGATTTTTTTTTTTTTTGTACAGCTTATATAGTTAAATTGAGGGACCTCAAGTGGAATTGTTTTCATGAATAATTTAAGTAACTATTCCATTTATCTAGTGCTGGTTGGGTAAAAATTTACAAAAATTATGAAAGTTGGGTCAACTGACCAATTTGAAGCACAAACATGATTCCAGCTTTCTTTTACTTTATTTTTTTCCCTAGGACCACAGCAATTAGAAGAATTTTATCATGAGTTTGAGCAAATAAGTCATCCAATCCCAAACCAAAAGTAATTGAAAAGTGAACCATCACAACATCCCACCTCAAGCAGTTTTATTGGGAAGCAGTGTGTGTATATAGCACATCTTATAAAATGAAATAGGCAGGATATAAAATTTCTGAAAACAAAATCTCTCAATTAGGACCTTCCCCATGTCTGTGCCATTACCTTGATAAAATTGAGACTTGACCAGTGGCTCAATAAATTTGGAGAAAACAGAAACAATTAGGTTCTCACTTCAGAGTCATACTTTTTAAATTTTCTGTTATATTTTCAAATTTATGGTCTTAATGCAGGCTAGGTATTGCATTTTGATGATGGAATCTGAAACAGCTACAACTCTAGATTTTGTAAATTCTTCTTGACCATAGCAGTGGCTTAGTTTTAACTGTGATTGCTGTCTCATTGGTCAAACTATTTGGACAGAAAGGACATTTTATTGAGAGGTTAGTCCCCAAAAGACATGCTTTAGAGATCTTTTTCAAATTGTTCAAATTATGGATGGCTTAGTTTATACTCTTTACCCCAAAATGAAAATTCCAGCATTCTCATTAGCCTTCTCACAAAGCAAGTCTCTAAAGCTTCCCCAACACACGTGAAAACCGAATTTTATGAGGATTCAAGACCAGCCAGGAAACTTTAGTAAAGACTAGATTTCAGAACAGCAGATCTTTAGTTGTGCAAAGGACATTGCTAAACTTCTGGGTTGGAAGGTATCCTGATATACCTAATTCTATTTATGAAACTGCATATGTGCTTTGAAACTCCGTTTAGATCCAGCTCTTTCAGCTAGAGATGGAAACCATATGTGTGTCTAAGGCCCTTATGTTTTGCCTTGGAGAGTCTTAGATTTTGTTTTGATTTCCAACTTGACATCATTTTCAGATTCAGAGGCATCCTGGGTATGTCCTTGACCCTCTGTGTCATGCAGAAACATTTTTGTTATCCACTGTTACTCTTCTTAGATGAGTCTCAGGGCCGTATGCTTAGAAAGGTGTTGTGCCTTTCATTCTCAAAAAAGTTGTTCTAAGTAAAACAGAGATCCAAAGAAAATATGTGGAACATTCAGGTGCACAATCTTGTACATAGGTAAAATAGTTTTTTGTTTATTGTTTATTTGAATTAGTCAGGTCTTCTTTTTCCCTTTATTCCTTATTTCTTTTGTGGGAAGTGGACTAAAGCTTCTGCTGCACCATGAACCCAAGAATTGTAGACATATCCCAGTGGCCAGATGGCTGGCTACCCACCAAATCTATCTTCCCATTATCTCAAGGTAATGAGCTAGCTGTAGCCCAATATGTGACCTCTCAGTTGGCGACTATGTTTCAAGAGCCACTTGCACGTGTGTGTCTGAGTTCCTTCCAATGGAATGTGAGCAGAAGGGACAAGAGACATTTCTAGGCCCTGGGTCTGACACACAGCCTTCCCTGTGGTTGGTGCTGAACTACAGAGTAGCCGAAGACCAACTGGCTTTGAGCATACAGGTGCAGGACTACTGTATGAGAGATGAAAAACCTTCTTTGTCCATAAATGAACTTTTTCCCTAAAATCGTATGTAGACCTTGGGGCTCATGCATAAGAATTAAAGAGAAAGAGGAAAAGAAATCTCTTTTTGTTTCCTTGCATAGAACTGAGACATGGAGGAGTTTGGTGTCTTAGTAAGTAGTTGGCTTTGGCTGAAATGAGTGTATGTGGGCGTGTGTGTGTGTGTGAGAGAGAGAGAGAGAGTGTGTGTGTGTGTGTGTGTGTATGTGTTGGGGGCTGGGGCCCAGGACGAGGGGTTGTGGATTACAGGAGGCCTCTTTTTTAAATTTAAATTTAAAATTTTTTTTGAGACAGGGTCTCACTCTGTCACCCAGGTTGGAGTGCAGTGTTTGATCATAGTTCATTGCAGCCTCAACCTCCCTGGCTCAAGCAATCCTCCTACCTCAACCTCCTAAGTAGCTGGCACCACAAGTGTGCATCACCATGCCTAGCTAATTTTTTTTTTTATTTTTGGTGGAGACAGAATCTCTCTATGTTGCCCAGGCTGGTCTTGAACTCCTGGGCTCAAGCAATCCTCCTGCCTCGGCCTCCCAAAGTGCGGGGATTACAAGGGTGAGTCATTTCGCCCAGCTGAAAGACTTCTTAGTGAACACAACAAGGACAAGCACTGGGGTCAGATTCCCAAGGTAGACCCACATTTGAGGGATGGTCATGGTTAGAGAGAGTTTAAGGGAGCAAAAGAGTCCAGGAAAATAATGAAGTAGCAAATGCTGGAGAAAGTGGTATCACGAAGCCAAGGAAGAAGTTTCCAATTGATACAGATATTTGCTACTACATTTTTTGCTGGTTTTTTTTTGAAATGAGAATAATTCTTATTTTTCTTCTGTAAGACTTTTTCTTATGAAATAAGAAGTTTTCAAAGGGAATTCAATGAAAAAAATTAACCAATGTATTATTTGGTCCTAGGGCTTGGTTTAGATCAATAAATACCCATATCATGTACCCAGTGCTACCTGTGACAGTCTGGTTGCCCCAAATACTTGCTCTGTCTCTTTGAATAGTACTTTTTCCAAGCTGCTTTAAAGTTCTAATTTTTTAGCAATAATTTTAATGGCTTTGTCATTGTTGAGGAGAAGGTGGTAAAGTATCATGGAGATAAGAGAAACCGGATCTATAGAGTCAAAGAAAAGAGAAGCAAAGGAATAATTATTTGGATGATTTAAGACAAGTTCCATTCCATTTTTTAAAAATTAATTGAAAAATTTAAGACTGAGGCGATTGAGAAAATTGTTTCAAGACTTCAGAATTTGTGGGTTAAGATATGCGGGAATGAGGTCTATGTTTCTCCAACTTGTCCTGTCTTATTTGACTAAGCATAATGGTGAAAGGTGCAGATTTGAAAATCAGGTGGCCTGGAGTCACAGCCCTGCTCAGCCACTCATTAGCTGTGTGATTTCAGTCAAGTTAGTCAGCTTCTCTGTGCCACAGTTTCTTCATCTGCAAAATGGGGATAATGACAGAATCTGTCACAGCCCAGGTTCTCCCCACGGTGGAGTGTGAACAAAGAGATCTATCTTTCTGAGTTGCTTATCTTAGAAAGGGATCCCAGATAGCAGGAGAGACAGACAGGAGAGGTGGGACAGGGACAAAGGGAAGGCCAACTCAAGGATGTGTGTTAGGATGGCCACTGCTGTGGGTGACAGATTGCTCCAATGTTGAGGACTTGATGTGTCTTGTGAAGACACTGCATATGGCACCAGGCTGTTCACTTTAATCAATCTTTCATAACCTTCTCACTGTGTCTTTTTCACATGTTCTGCCATGTCTTCATGTCTTTTTCTTCTTCTTTTTTTTTTTTTTTTAGGATGGAGTCTCACTCTGTCACCCAGGCTGGAGTGCAGTGGTGTGATCTCTGCTCACTGCAAGCTCTGCCTCCCGGGTTCATGCCATTCTTCTGCTTCAGCCTCCCAAGTAGCTGGGACTACAGGTGCCCGCCACCACATCCGGCTAATTTTTTTCTCTTTTGTATTTTTAGTAGAGACGGGGTTTCACCGTGTTAGCCAGGATCCTCTCGATCTCCTGACCTCGTGATCTGCCCATCTCGGCCACCCAAAGTGCTGGGATTATAGGCGTGAGCCACCACACCTGGCCTCTTTCTTTCCTTCCTTCCTTCCTCCCTTCCTTCCTTCCTTCCTTCTTTCCTTCCTTCCTTCCTTCCTTCCTTCCTTCCTTCCTTCCTCCCTTCCTGCCTCCCTCCCTCTCTCTCTCTTTCTTTCTTTCTTCTCACGGTCTTTCTCTGTCATTCAGGCTGGAGTACAGTGGCACAATCATAGCTTACTGCCTTGAACTGCTGGGCCCAAGCCATCCTCCCAGCACAGCCTCCTGAGTAGCTGCAACAGTACCTGAGACTACAGGCATGCACCACCCCTGCCCAGCTCATTTATTTACTTTAATTTTTGTAGAGTTGGGGTCTCCTTATGTTGCCCAGGTTGGTCTCAAATTCCTGGCCTCAAGTGACCCTTCCTTCTCAACTCCCCAAAGTGCTGGGATTACAGGCATGAATGAGCCACTGCACTGGGTCATTTTCCCTTTTTTTGCTGTATGTCACTATCTACCTTGTCCTAACTTCAAGAAATCATCAAAAGCAGGTATGGGAACTCACAAGTGATTGCCCATGTCAACAATTCCTCCCCAACCAGCCCTATAACCCGATTGCTCTGTGCCTCTACATTCTGGTTTCTGCTGGTACATATCCACCAAGTCCTGCCACCCTTTCAGTGTGTGAATCACTTCCATCCACATCAAGGACTTTATTTTCCCACACAGGCTCTGCTGAGGCAAAGGGGGTGGGGTGGGAACAGATCCTGAGGAGGACAGGCATTGTCGTCTGAGAAGCACGCTCTAGGTGAGATGTCTGCAGGGATACAGGTGGGGAAGGCTGCTCTCTTCCATCACAGAACAGGGCATTGCTTGTGCCAGTACAGAGAGTTCAGGGGATCTGACGTTCAAGATTCTCAGGCTCAGCTCATCCACCAGGCTCCCTGGCCTCAACAAGGTCTCAAGGACTAATGCTTTCCTATGAGTGCCCTGATTTCCACATAGCAGACCCTTCCTGGCTGTACACGCAGCCTCCTGTGCACCTCTGCCTCTCTTCATAAGACCTTGACTGTGATTTTGAGCCTACATTGAGGTGAGAGTTGACTCATCTGAGCCTGTCATTTTCTTTTTTGTTAACTTCTTCATATTCAAATTTATTTTGTCTTTTAAATTAATAGAGTTTTTAAGGGTAATTTTACATTCACAGGAAAAATGAGTGGAAAGTACAGAGAGTTCCCATGTATCCCTCCCTTTACCCCCATGCACAGTTCTTTTATTATTAATGTCTTACATTAGGGGGGTACATTCATTACAACTGAATGAGCCAATATTGATACGTTGTTAGGAACTGAAGTCCATACTTTACATCAGGGTTCAAGGTTGATGCTGCTCATTCTATGGGTGTGATAAATGCAGAATGAATGACATGTGTGGTTTCCTTTTTAATGATTGTCACTAACCTGATGCTTCACCATCACCTGTCCCCCATCCCAATCAAACACAGACAAGAGTCGTAGAGACTGACTGTACAAACCCACTCACCCCAGCAGTGACATCTTTATGGCCATCTGATTGATTGGTCAGTGACCCGGCTCTACTATTTTATTCTGAGCATACTATTTCCAGGGCTATCCTTTTACCAATTGACTTAATCTCCTAGGGCTGCCATTCAAAATATCACAGACTGGGTGGCTTAAACAACAGACATGTATTTCTGATCATTCTGGAGGCTGGAGATCCAAGACCAAGGTGCTGCCAGGGTTGATGTGTTTTGTGGTTTCCTGTGACAGCTGCCTTCTCACTGTGTCCTCATATGAACTCTTCTTTGTGTGCGTGTTGTGGGAGTGGAGAGAGAGAGAGAGAGAGAGGAGTTCACCTTCTGAGGTCTCTTTTTATAAGAACACTAATCCTATCAGGTTGGGGCCCCACCCCATGCCCTCGTTTCAGCTTAATTACCTCTGTAAAGGCCGTATCTCTAAATGCAGTTGCATTGGAGGTTAAGACTTCAATATCTGAATTTTGGGGTAACAAAAACATTCATTCCATAACGCCAACTAACCTAGCTTAGATCCCCTGAAATTTCAGCAGAGGACAAGACAAAGGTTAACATGTGAGTAGTTTATAGGAATGAGATCTTAGGGCACAGGAGTAAAGAGCTGGGAAAGAGAAGCCTGCAGGGAGGGAGGGACTAACTGAGGTGACCACGGTGTATGGCTGGGCTGCTTGGTGCCCAGGACCTTACAACACATGCCTCAGAAATGTGCACCTTTCATCTTGAGTGGGCAATACGCTTGCACTTCCCAGTAGCATGTGGGAGTGCTGAGCAGGATTCTGTGAGTTAACCTGTGACACCAGGGCATGCCCGGGGCAGGAGGTAAGAAGTGCAAGGAGTAGTCATGAAGCAGAGCCTGTCATGAAGGGCTGTACTCTTGCAGAAATGCTTGCATCCCATAAGGAGCTGATCACGCAGCAGTGGTTGGAACGAGACAGGAGGTTGAGAGGATTAGAGGTAGAAATGCACAAGGTTGGTGTGCAAATCATTTTGCGCTTTACACAAAATGAATGTGTGTAAAGTGCTCAGAACACTGCTGATATATGTGACTGCTAAAGATCTGTCAGCTGTGATGGTGATGGTGATGGTGATGGTGATGATGATGATGATATTATTATTATTATTATTCTATGGAGCAAAAAGAACCAAGCAACCATCTACATACTCATCTACAAGATTGAGTATGCTTGCCTCTCTCTTAGGAAGCTGTCATGTATTATAGATGGGCCCCGATGTCCCCTGATATCAGCAGGTTTTTGGCAGCCCCTAGTTTGAATCTGGTCCCTGCACAGTTCAGACTTTTAAAATACATGGCTTTGCCTGAGTCAGGTGAACAGCACTGTGCCTTTGGCTATTGCTCCTTCTACAATCTCTAGGCTTGCCAGCTGCTTCTTGGGTTCACCCTGGAAGGTGACATCTACTAGGCAGCCCTGACATTTGGCATGGAGAAGTTGCTGGTGGCATAGAAGAGTTAGAAAGTTCCATTGTCTAGGGTAGCCAGCATGTTATGTTAACAAGTATGGCCGGGTTGAATTGGGAAGGGTCAAGCCAATCCTCTTCCCTCAACTTGTATCTAGACCACAGTTTTGTGGAACTGAACCTGTGAGGAGGTACTAGCAGGGCTGTGGTGGGCCTCCAGGGACACGGGTTACCTATGTGAGAGGTCATCCCTTCACTGTGCTCTAGAGGGCGCCATTCTTGCTGGACTTCAGGTGAATGGGGTTCCTGCAGGCATGTGTGGTGGCCCTGGTCTTGTGCCTGGGGCTCTGCCCCTTGGCCAGGTCACAGGGGAGATTAGAGCTCTCCCAGCACTTGCAGCCTTGCTCTCAGAACTTGGCAGCACCGCCTCTTAACCTAGTATAGGTTAATAACAGGAATATTTTTAAATGTTTGAAATATTTTGATACTGGAAACTGTTCTTAAAAATATTTAATGAATAAGTTGTCTTTTACATGTAGTTAAGCCAAGATAAAAAGACTCAATGAAAACTTTGCTCCTTATTGGTGACAACATGGATTTGCATGCTTGGTGTTTATTTGGTTGAACAGACAAAGAATGTCTGTTGACATTCTTTCCAAGCTATTCACATTGATAGCCCAACACCTTCTTCTTGACCTGGTTTATTACCAGAGTTTATAAAACCAGACCTAGAGAAAGAATTAAGTCTGGGGACACGTGCATGGCCTTAATATAGCCAATCTTTATAGCCTGTCCTATTACAAAATCAGAACAGCAAGATATTCTCAAAAGCAGCTTCCTCCGACCCCCTGGTGTGTTCCTTTTGAGCATGTGAATTCTGGTATACTCCTCCCCAGGACACTTGCTTCAACCAAATAAACACCAAGCATGCAAATCCATGTTGTCACCAATAAGGAGCAAAGTTTTCATTGAGTCTTTTTATCTTGGCTTAACAACATGTAAAAGACAACTTATTCATTAAATATTTTAAAGAATAGTTTCCAATATCAAAATATTTCAAACATTTAAAAATATTCCTGTTATTAACTATACTAGTCAATAGCTTTTTTGTTAAGTTCACTGAGAAATAAAAACACATGGTTAACCATCAAATAAATTATGACTAGATTGAATATAAATCACAGAGGTTTAAAGACTGCATACAAATTACAAAGACTTCACATGTATGTGTTCACAATATGTTCTTAAATATGACAGTTTGATTCTTGATCATATCAGTTCTCCATCACCTCCACAGAAGTCCCCTTTGCAATAAGCGAGTATTTAAACAGTTTCCAGAATAATAGGTATCTTCTGCCTATTTCACCAAAATACAGTTTTGTCTGTTAAAGAAAACAAAGAAATAAATTTGTCAGCCATAATGAGTTTTAAAGACATTCTTTAAACGTGGGTATGCCTCGAATTAAGAAAAACAGACATTTAAATAGTTGACCTTACAGAGCACATAAATTAGAGGGTAATTACTTAAATGTTCTTCAGTTTGTGAAAGGATTTACAACAGGTTTCCTCTTAATAGCTAACTCTCTAGTGAATTTAAATTACTAGTGTGTGTGTCTTAAAATTAGTTCATTTTTTTTTAAAGAAACATACCTGTTGCATAGCACAAGGTGTGTTAGAATTAAGAAATGCTGGTGGGTTTTCCCCTTTGTTAAGCGAGTCTTTAGGTTACATTGGAACTCATATTTACCAAGCCTTTTTATGGGAGGAAGAATTAGCAAAAAATGCTGAGCTCATGTTTGCACTGGCTCCATTTCCTGTCTGGAATAAGAGGCTGGGCCTCCAAGGAAGTCCTGGTGGTATGAGCTTCCTTGGGTTTCCACTGGGGAGTGGGGCCGAGGGGATGTTGAATGTACTGTGGAGCCCATGGCTGTCCTGGGCTGAGCCTTTCTGTCTTGGAGTGGGAGTAATGAAGGTGGGAGTGGGGTGGGGTGGGGATGGGAATGATTCCAGTGGGGAAGACTATCAAAGAACATTGAGGGGGAGAAACCATTGGCCTCTTTGGAATCCAGCTCTGCGACCATGGATAAGGATTGAAACCCATTCTAGCCTTAATTGTACCATCAGGCATGGAAATTCAGCCAATGACAAGAAACTGTCATTCTCAATATCTCCACCTGTCATTGACCCTGGTTGCTTCTAAAGACTAATCTCATGAACGTTATTCCTAAGGGGGTTGACCTTTTGTAGTCACAGAAAAGTTTCTGCTTCTTGTTACCTCATGCATGGCTTTTCTTGCTGCCTCTGCTGCAGTTTGTTGCTCTAAATAGAAGCTATGTGCCATGATTTTGCCCTTAGTGTTTACATTCAACTGGACCAGTTCTGCCATTTTGAACAAAAAGTGTGTCTTCAGGATTGGGTCCCAAGATCTTTATGTCGGAGCCTTAGTCTGCTACTAATTACCAATCCAAAGTGAAGTATTCATCATTCATTTATTCTACAAATATTTACATGTCTCCTACTTTATGTCAGTTACTGTTATTGTCACTGGAGGTATCAATGAAACAGATAAAATGTCAGTTCTAGTTCGGGGAGATAAGCAATGGTAAATAAAACAAATAGATACATAATTATTATTGGTGAAATTTTTAAAATAAGGAAAATGTATTATATTTTTTATATAGTCATAGGAGTTTTAATGTAAAAAATTGCCATTATGCCAATATTATATCTTTCTTAATATTTTAGAATCAAAATTTTATTTATATTTATTTATAATTGTTATATCAGATGATGATTAAAAATTTAGCACAATTAAAAGTTGGTGTGGTAGCTGGGCTCCAAGATTGTCTGCAGTGATCCCTACATGGTGGTATTTTCATGAGGATGTAGGATTGGTACAAGGCTGGTCTGTGTGAACAACAGAATATAGCAGAGGTGATGGTAGTCAATTCTGAGACTGGTTTCTGAAAGGCATTATTTCCTATTGAGGTCACTCTCTCTTGGATTACTGGGTCTGGGAGAAATCAGCTGCCATTTTGTGTGCAGTCCTGTAATGAAGTTCACATAGTGAAGAACAGCTAGGGAAGAAACAAGGCCCATTGTCAACAGCTCTGTGGGTGGGCATGGGAAACAATCTCTCCAGCCCCAGTCAAACCTTCAGATGATACAGCCTTAGCCAATGTCTCAGCTGCAACTTTATGAGACACCCTGAGCCAGATCCATCCAGCTGGGCCACTCCTGAATTCCTGACCTGTGCAATAATAGATGTTTATGTTTTAAGCCACTAAGGTTTGGTGCAGTTTGTTATGCAGCAATAGATTGCTGATAGAGTTGGCAACCTGACTGCTGTATTACCTGCAAATAATGAAAACCCAGAAGTGTAGCAACCACCATCCCATGTGAAAATAAATTCTCTTGGCCAAGGAATCTGGGCAAAATTATACTTGCTTGTGCTATCAATTATTCTGTGTGTTCTGTTCCTTGCACTTGTTGATGTTACTACTGTTTAGACATAGCACACACTTATGCATGAACTATAACTTCAGTGTGGCTGCTTCTCTTGGCTGAACTATCCTCCTATCTCCATTTCCTTTATCCAAATCCTATTCCTTCTTTTAAGTCACATTATAATGCATTTAATAGCAGTTACCAGGTAGCCTAATACTTTTTTTTTTTTTGAGACGGAGTCTTGCTCTGTCACCCAGGTTGGAGTGCAGTGGCACAATCTCGGCTCACTGCAAGTTCTTCCTCCCAGGTTCATGCCATTCTCCTGCCTCAGCCTCCTGAGTAGCTGGGACTACAGGCGCCTGCCACCATGCTTAGCTAATTTTTTGTATTTTTAGTAGAGACGGGGTTTCACTGTGTTAGCCAGGATGGTCTCGATCTCCTGACCTCGTGATCCACCCGCCTCAGCCTCCCAAATTGCTGGGATTACAGGTGTGAGTACATTTTTTACAGGTAATTTTCCTAGAGAGTCTGAGAAGTAGAAGGAAGACTATTTTACACCTGTTGTTTTATTAATGCCACCGTCTTTCACTCTTAGAAGTGTCCAGCTTTGGAAAAGTCTTAGGGCCATCCTGGCTAAAAGTAAAAATCCCATCAATTTATTTTAGGTTGTCTCATTTTGCAGATTTTTAGGGTGGGGACTAGAGTCCATTTTTGAAAGTGAGTGATAAGATAGTTAAACTTGTCTACATCTCCTCTATGTGGTAATATTTTCCTTCCTGATGTCTGTGTGGAGAGAGATAAGGCTCCCTTGGCCCATGGAGTTCCTAAGCAAGCATCAGCATTAGAGCCCAGAGTGGTAGCTGGGTGCCTAGCACTGCCACAACTGTATCAACCACAGCCATGAACATTAATGAGTTCCTTTGCTCCCTGAAGTGCCGAGGGAGATGCAGTGAAAGGGTTCTTCTCTTGTAGCTTAAAGACTGAAGCAGGTGTCTCTGAAAGCATCTCCAACTTCCACAGTGAGCTCTGAGAGACAGGCTTAGCCCTAGAAACCATTAGCAGCATGTGTGTTTCCTGCAAGGTCTGCCCTTGGACAACCTGGGCAGTGGGCACACTCTCATCATGTGGGCAGACCTGGACCTTTCTGTGAAAGTAGGGTGGTTCTGATTTCAGCCATGACAGCCAAGAAGGATTCCTCTCACACTTGGGTTTTATGACATGGAAAGTTAGGGTGCCACTGGAGAGGCAGTGAAGAGAGGGGAAAATAGCCCAGGATTTGAAGTGGGACCCGTCTGGATTTCAGTTCTTCTGGCTAAACTGCTTCACATCTCTGAGCCTCAGTTTCTTTCTTTTGTACTAATGCCAATTTCCAAGTGTTATTATGAGGATTAATTAGGACAAGGGTAAAGCACAGAACACAGGGACTGGCATAATTACAGCATACTGGCTATTTCTGAATAATGGACTTGGATGAGGGAAGTCATGAAGACTCTCTTCAATGTGTTTCCCTGCTCCCTGCATCACGTTCAGTTCAGGGTCTTTGAGGTTGCTGCCTACCTCTGCCTGGGATATCTTTCCTCTCTTTGCCTATCTATACCTTGTCTATCCCTCAAGCCCATTTATCTCTATTATCTATTGATTTCTTGATCTCTCTCCCCATCTCTCCATCTCTATCTCTGTGATTCATCTAGACTGAGCCTTCTTAGCCTGGAATTTAATAATTGTATGCAATGTTAGAATCTGTGTCTCAATCCTCTTCATGCTGCTAGAATGTCTTCAAGCATAGGAATAATGTCTTGGATGGGACAGGGTTCAGGCCATGTGAAAAATAAATACGAATTGGTTGTCTTTAAAAAAAATAGAGCTATGAATGTAGAGTAAATACTTTTATTTCTAGAAGCACTCAAATTCTTATGAGGAGAATGTGGATGGTTGCACCAGCCTCTTCCCTGATACATCCTGTATTAGTCTGTTCTCATGCTGCTAATAAAGACATATTGGAGACTGCATAATTTATAAAGGAAAAAGAGATTTAATAAACTCACAGTTCCACATGGGTGGGGAGGCCTCACAATCATGGGGTAAAGTGAAGGAGGAGCAAAGTCACATCTTACATGGCAGCAGGCAAGAGAGTGTGTGCAGGGGAACTACTGTCAATAAAACCATCAGATCTCAGGAGACTTATTCACTATCATGAGAACAGCATGGGAAAAACCCACCCCCACGATTCAATTACCTCCCACCAGGTCGCTCCCATGACGCCTGGGGATTAGAGGAGCTATAATTCAAGATGAGATTGGGGTGATGAAAGAGTCAAGCAATATCACATTCCAACTGTTTAGTGTTGATTTAAAAAAATTCAAATACAGAGTGATGACATAGTTCTTCATCTCATGAAATTTTGGTTGTGAATCAGTGACTGAGGAAATCTGACCCAGGAAGATTTTAATACCTAAAAATGGTTAAAGAAATCCTTGTTTATAGTGGTCCTCTACACCTTCAAATGCACAGGTAGATTTCAGTGTCTCTCAGCTCAGCTTCAGGCATGCCTGGAAGTTGAGGATATATGCCATGGAATACAGCATTGGAGGCTTCAATCAGCTGAAACTAACTCACTTGAACCAAGGGCTCACAACTGGGGACATGGCCCAACTAGCATTTACTCTGTGCCAAGGCAACCAGCTTCCAGAGTGAGTCAAGATGGGGGTCTGGGGCTATGAACATGTGAATGAAGTTCTAAGCCATAAAAATAATGAATAAATAAAGACCAGGAAAATATTTCGAGTTCTTATGTGGCAACATCTTTAGATCCAAAATGTAGCAGGAGGAAAATAATTGAAGACATTTGTCATGTGCTACAGGTGAACCGTGACCACATCTGATATCACCTGCAGCTTCCTTATAACATGCCCACTGGGCAGAGAGGGTGAGAGGCAGGAGAGCACCAGTGTATTTAGGACCAACTTTTGAAATTTAACCATTAAGTTCAGTCCCTCCTACTCTCCATAAAACATGCCCATGTCTTTTCCATCTTGATCTTCCCAGCACTCAATAAATGGTTGTGAAATAGATAATGACCAAAATGTGTGCTATAATTTTAGTTCCTAATTTAAATGGCAAAAAATGCGTATTTCACTTTCTAATTGGGAATCTGCCAAGCTGTATTCAAAGCATTTTAGAGTCTTGCCTGCTATTCACTATTTCTTCTCCTGTTCTCCAAATATAAGACAAAAGAATAACCATTTATGGAAAGTTAAATGCTAAGCTACATGTCTTCATGGATTGCATCTTCTTTGAGAAACACATTTTCACGCTACATTCCATGAGATTTTTCTTCTTTATTGAAAGGTAAAATATTCTGACATCTCTGGTATGATTTTGATCATATTGATTACCCTTGTTTATTTATCAATTACCATTTGTTAGTGACTTCAGCTTATTTTTGGAATTAGAAAAAGATACATTTGTGCATATGAATTTTGTGTGCTTGTCCATTTATTTTCTTTGGATAAATTTCTAGAAGAGAATTCTGCAATAAAGAGCATACATATTTTAAGGGTTTTTTGATACATATTGCCAACATGTGCTTCTGCCATTTGGTTATTGATCAGTTGCAAATAACCAAAACCAACATGCCAGTTTAAACGGAAAGGAATTTATTACTAATTCTTTGGTGTTTACAATTGTTAGAGGGCTGGAGGACCTGTCTTTAGGCTAAGCTTCCTTGGAAAAAACTAGTCCCTGGAATTTCATTACCTGTGCCATGATTAAGCAAGCAGCCAGTTCTGCCATATCAGGACGCTGCTGGTAGTAAACCCTAACTTCTCCCACTAGAATCGACACCACCAAACAGATACCTTGTCGTGGTCACAGAGGATGGTCCAGAGAGGCCCCTGGAGTTGCGGTGAGGTTGCAGTTTCAAGTTCCACAGCATTATGCAGTTGCTAAATTACCCTCTAGCAGCATTCATTCCTGGATATGAGAGGCTTTGGAAAAGTAAAGCGCAAAGCTGCAGGCACAGGAAGCAGACAGATTTTGTTGGGGGCATTTTTCAGTGGAAAAGTGAGAATGTCAGCTCCACTTCCTGCCCTTGGATTCTGGAGCAACGTTTTCAACAAGAAAGAAAGAACGCTCTATATTGGTTGGTGGATCAGAGCACACATTGCAACGGTGGGATAGCACTTTAACTATGCAAGGTTGTTCATCAGTTAATGCCACAATTGAGGTTTCAATAGGACATTCTGGTATTCGTTAAGTGGCATCCCATTGTCTCACTTGCTTTACTATAAAATCAGTTCCTTAATCAGAAGCATTGTATTGGACACTGTGTTTGTGACTGTTGCATTCATTAAGTCATGGAGAGTTGTTGGCAGAAGCAAAGTGGGCAGCAAAGTAAACATTCAGATCCATATGTCTCCATGCCAGGGAAGACATTGCTGCCCCTGCCATTTTGGAAGGGTTACAATTATAACTGATCTGCTACCTAGTGGCTGGCTGGACCCCTCCTTTGAGCTATGAGGCCAGCTAGATCAGCCTTGGGAAAGGCAATCCGTGTGTTATCTTCATTCATGCTGCTATGGCTACTTAATTCATGAGCCCATGGCAAAGCATTAGGGTAGTCGGGGAAAGGCATGATGGACACCCACAGGATACTCACCTTATTCTCTAGATTATTGAGAACCTCCTTCTCAAGAAGACCTTTTGAAGAGGATTCACTTCTCACACTCTGAGTCTGTTGCAATGTATGCACTCCTATACCTGTTCTCCAAACTCCCTTGTCACTAATCCATCACTCTTGGTTTTTCCAAACTTTTGACCACATGGCTGAACCATTAACCATCTCCCATGAATCAGTATAGATCTGTACCTTTGGTTATTTCTCTTTCTAGACAAGGTACAAAGCAAAACCCAACCAAATCAAATGAGAAATGCTACTTGAAGTTCTGCCTAACAGAGGGCTCTCTTTTCCATCATTTTTCGGGGGGTGCTGTTGTGATCTGAAAAGCTGACTCAGGATTGTTACTCACATTATCACATAAAATGGACTGTAAACCAAGTTACTTTTTTGTTATTTTCTTTTTAGCCAACTGTCCATACTGAACTCCCCATGAGGCTTGAGCCTGACATGCTTGAGGGCTGGGCACATGCAACTTCATGTTTTGATGACTCAGACAACACTTGGTTCTGGATGGTCAACTCAAGGCACATGGTTACTTGTTGCCCCATAATCAAGATTTTGTCTACCACGATCCAGAAGGAAGCCAAGATCTGTTTCTCAAAAGAACAGTAATTATGTTCTTGGGAATGTAACTTGGCTTCAAAGTCCTATGAGCCTTGACTGTTTATTTCCCTACCAGGGTTTGCCATGGGCTCTGTCCAATATTCTACTCTGCCCTAGACACTTCAAGCACAATGGGATCTGCTGTATCTGAAGGTGCAAATGTTTGCAGCTGCTGGGCCATCTTGAGAGCCTTCTCTCATCCTGGGCCTCCCTAAGAGGTGGTGCCCTTATGAGTTACATGGTGAATGGATCAAAGCAGCACAAATGAATATGGTATCTATTGCTTCTAAAGTTCAAAGAAGCCACATTCTTCGGGGCAGTGGGTTCATGATGCAGCACATTTTCTTGCACTTGGGAGAGGTTTCCCTGATATGTCCCAGAAAACTAGAGCTGATTAACTTTGGACATGGGGGCAAGTCTTTGGATTTTTATCTCCTATTCTCTGGCACTCCTGTGTCTTACTAAGGGATCTAGGGTAACTACTATCAACTACTATCAACATTTGGTCTTATGCCATGGTGAAAAGATCAAGGTCTCTGTGGGATACATTATGAAAAAGTCAGAGAACAGACATAACCCTGAGATCAGATGGTGATGGTGTACTTCTTCCAGGTGAAAGCAAATTGCTTCTGGTTAGTTATGGTTATTGAGAAAGAAAAAGTTTGTCAGACTGACAGATGTATACTAGGTACCAGGATCTGTTGGTTTGCTTCAGTAATAAGATTACTTTAGGAACAGAAAGAGCATTTGACATTACCATCTGATCTAGTTTGCAATAATCCAACATTATTTTTCAAGGCCTATCTTCCTTTTGCATAGAATAAATAGGTGAATTCAATAAGGATGAGATAAGAATAAACCGTCTTGAACCTTTTGGGTTTGTAATGGTGGGTCCTATCTCCATCATTCCACCTGTCATGTGTGGTAGCATTACTTTTGGTTTGCTATTTTGCATGAAGACATGGCTTGAGAATACAGTTCCAAAGGTTCCCACCTGGCCCTTCTTTATGCTGTGGTTCAATTTCCCAGCATATCTTTTCCAGCTATACACTTGGGAATGGAGATCCTAAGCACAGGATGGGCTTAAAGATCTACTTTCACTTCATCTTCATTACACTTCAATTGATTGGTGGACCACAATGGCATTCTGGATCTCCAGGAATTGATCTTAGTTCAGATCCAGTATCTCTTAATCCTTGAAAGGCTCTTTCCTCATCCTGATTCCCTGCATACAAGGGTTCTTGCATACAGAGTATCCAGATTCCCTGCATACAAGGGTTCTTGATTTGTTAACTAATTTAGGTCTGGAAGTGGAATAAGCTGATGTGACTCCACATCTTGCTGCTGCAGTCAGACATCTGTTAACCAAAGTTAGAGGGTTTTATTGGAGCTTGGGGTGAGTGATACACAGTTTAAGTAAGATCATAGTGGGCTCCCAATCCATTTCAGCCCGAGGGGCCCCTTCTTTATGAGCTTCTGCCAAAGAACCCTTTATGTCACAGTAATTTGATTGTCATCTTGGCTGTATTTGGTTATCACGGTGGCCATGCCCCTTACTTAGTTGGTTAAAGGCTGTTGCTTGGCCTCTATAAATCTGAGATCTCAAGATGACTGGTGAAATCAGCTAGCCCATTTCATTGGCAGCTTCCCTCACTTTTCTTTCTTGCATGCAGATACAGTCACTACAATATGGCATTTTCTAAGGCTTTGGAAATGTCCCTCGGCAATACATGTCTGAATGCCTTTGTGAATGGGAACTCTGCTGGACTTCTCTGGAAATGTAGTGAAAGGGGAGCTGGGTGAGTCTCACACAATAAATCCACTCCATGATTACCATATTTTTATGTTTTTCTATTTCTTTCCACAGTATACCAAAAATCATTTTTTTTTGTTTTGTTTTTGCCTAGTATACCACTGAACCAACCTGCCCAGCTGCTTGAGACAGCACAATGGATCTTTGGCAAGTGCACTTATATTAGTAAATCTGTCCCAATATCAAATGATATCTCTCCTTCCATGGTCTGGCCATCTCACAGTTCATTTCCACACACTTCCCCAAGTTTCTGATCATCTCAGTTAGAAAGCCTTGCAACCCTTTAACTCTTTTCCATTCATTTGGCACGTAAGCCTCCATCTCCTTGGTGGGATGATGCTCCCTGTCTCATCTCCACTCTTCTCCATTATCTACTTACAGCTTTGGAAGGAATACAGATAGTAGACAGGGACATGAGGAGAACTGGCATCTTCTTACAAAATAGCAACCCCAGGAGAGGTCATTACAGGGTCCTCAATCAAGGCAGAAATCTCTTCCCTCCACAGTGGAGGAGGACCTACATCTCTTGGCAAAGGGTTCTCGTGATTGAGGTAACTTGGAGTCATTCAAGTCCACCCAAAATTCCCTATGCTGATTCTTGGGATTCCTCCATTTGCAGTCAATTCTCTAACATTTATATAAGAGACATTGTGAGGCTGTCAATTACTATAATTTAACAACCATCAGGCCCAGATTCTGCTCCAATTTTGGGTTATTCTAGGCCTGCTACAAGAAAAGAGATTATTTTAGGGTCCTCTGACCATGCCCTGAATGCGGCATGTCTTTCTTTAAGCTCTCTAGCTGATTAGAAGGCTCTAGTCCATCACCCCACAGCCCCTGCATTCCTATTTCTGATGGCACTGGGTTTTGTAAATAGGCACTCAGTTGTCCAGAGCTTCACCTTCCCAGGTGACCACAGATGACAATTTATGTGAATGTTTTGTCATTGCATACTGTGAACTACAGTGTCTTTTCCTTTTGTATTAACAGGATCTAATCCCAGATTCTCACTTTCTGAGTGTTACTCAGTACTTGGTTGGGACCAGTTATGCAACAGATTAGCATTTAGTGGCAGACAAAATAAGCCATCTCAGGTAGATTAATCAGAAGGGTATTGTATTTATCACTTTGTTAAGTGTCTTTCAAAATCATTATAATGGTGGTGGATGATGTTCTAGCTAAGCTCCCAGAATAATTTGTAAGGTCTAGGATCACCATTTTCCCATTGTGATTGAGAAAGTAATTTTTTTGCCGCTGCAGGAAATGTCTATTTGAACAGCCAGGTCTCGGTGCCACACAGGTTAATGTCTTTACCTGGTGAGTGTATATGATTTGTGGATCCTAAATCACATTCATATCTTAGCTCCAAGGAATATGGGTGACACAACTTTGAGCTTCGCAGCCTCTGCAGTAGAGGAAGGAACACTAGGAGGGAGTTGACACGGATACTGAATGAGACAAACAACAGTCTTTACCATGGGTTTGGAAGTTAGGGGTTTCCTCAAACTTTCACCTTATTAGATATTAGCATCATTTTAATTTTGGTCAGTTTAGTTAATGAAGCTATTTTCTTGTCATTTTAACTTGCACTTTATTAGTTGAATGCTTTATCCAATTCTGGTGTTTCTTCTTATTTTTTTTGAAAAAAATCTCTGTTCATTTTCTCTATTTAGGTGTGTCTATTTCTACCATATTGATTTGTAAAAGCTTTTTATATATTTTACCTTCTTGAAAGATGGTCGTGGCAAAGTTTAAATTTTTTTACATATTCAAACATTTTCCTTTTTTTCTGTCATGGCTAAGGCTTTTGGAGTTTAATTTTAAAGGTTCTTTTCTACTTTATGATTATGGAAATGTTCAACCATTTTTTGGGTACAGTTTTTGTCTTTATTTTTACATTAAGTACTTAATCCATCTGTAATATGTTTTGGAATATAATATGGATTCAGAGTCCAACTTTGTGTTTTCCAGATAGTAATCCAATCATCTTCACACTATTTGGATCATCTGTTCCTTATCACTGACTGAAGGTGTTACTTTATCATATACTGAATTCCTATATGCACCTGAGTCTGAATCGCCTATTCTCTTCCATTGATCGTTCTGTTTCTGGATCCGTATCACACTTTAGCATTCTTATTTTTAAAATGTGCTGTGGTTATACTAATAGGTTAACTCTTGTCAATAAAATTTAGGAAATCTTTGTCAAGAATTTTAAAATTCCATAGGTATTTTGATTTGGAAATTAACAAAAAATGTAGATCAACCCATATAAATTTGATGTCTTCTTTCCTAGGAATATGGGAGGTGGTAATGCTTGATTATTAAGGGTATGAGCTGTATGAGAAACTCATCAATTTCGGCCCCCGCTCTGCCAGGATTTATACTGTGAGGTCTCCTGCAAGTACTGCATCTTTTTTTTTTTTATACTTTAAGTTCTAGGGTACATGTGCACAACCTGTAGGTTTGTTACATATGCATACATGTGCCATGTTGGTGTGCTGCACACATCAACTCGTCATTTACATTAGGTATATCTCTTAATGCTATCCCTCCCCCCCCCCCACCCCACGACAGGCCCTGGTGTGTGGTGTTCCCCTTCCTGTGTCCAAGTGTTCTCATTGTTCATTTCCCACCTATGAGTGAGAACATGCGGTGTTTGGCTTTTTGTCCTTGCAATAGTTTGCTGAGAATGATGGTTTCCAGCATCTTTTTAATTGTTAGTTTTTTCATCTGTAACATGGGAAGAAATATTGCAGCTACTAAAAAGATGTGGTGAGGATTAATGAACGGGCACTTGTAAAACTCTCAGAAGAGCACCTGGAGCCAAGTTTAGGCTGAAAATGTAGTACCGGCATGTCTTGCCAACATTCGTGGTGAAGACGATGATACTACTTTTTAAGGCTGTATTAGTCTGTTCTCATGCTCCTAATAAAGACATACTCCAGTTCCCAAAAAGTCCCTCATCTCCATCTGAAACCACCTCAGCCTTGACTTCATTGTCCATATCATGTTGGTCAAAGCCATTCGACAAGTCTCTAGGAAATTCCAAACTTTCCCGCATTTTCCTGCCTTCTTCTGAGCCCTCCAAACTGTTCCCTCCTCTGCCTTTTACCCAGTTCCAAAGTCACTTTCACATTTTTGGGTGTCTTTACAGTAGTGCCCCACTCCACCGGTACCAATTTACTGTATTAGTCTGTTCTCACACTGCTAATAAATTACCTGAGACTGGGTAATTTATAAAAGAAAGAGGCTTAATTAACTCACAGTTCTACATGGTTGGGGAGGCTTCACAATCATGGCTGAAGGTAAATGAGAAGCAAAGTCATGTCTTACATGGTGGCAGGCAAGAGAGGGATGTGCAGGGGAACTCCCATTTATAAAACCAGCAGAACTCATGAGACTTATTTGCTATCATGACAACAGCATGAGAAAAACCTGCTCTCATAAGTCCATCACCTCCCACCAGGTCCCTCCCACAACAGGTAAGGATTACTAAGATTCAAGGTGAGATTTGGGTGGGGACGCAGAGCAAACCATATCAAAGGCATGCGGTAGAATGTTGTATCTTCATTCATTCAGGTGATGAACAATTCTTCATTACATTTACTTCTTGGTATTTTGTTATTGCCGTTGAGAGCCAAATAGCAGAAAAATCACCACACTTTGGAAGATGTATAAGATTAAAAGTTCGATAAATTATATTATGTCTCTGTTTTTGGTTTAGAAAATCCTAGTTTTAATCTATCTTACATTATGAAGCCTGAAAGTAACAGAACATGATACTATTCAGAACTCCATATTCTGGTCAATGCTTAATTGTCTCTTTAAAGCCTTACTTCTTCAATGGGCTGCAAGTTCCCAGGCCTGGTGTGACCTCTTCCACTGCCATGTGTCCCCTATGGGCCTGGGTCTAGTATGTGCTCAATACATATTTGCATGAACAAATAAATGGCTTCACCTGGATATCTCTTCAAAGGCATCTAATTTGCCTCTTTTTTCCCACCTTTACAGACTTCCAGCCACATCAAGCTTCTTGCTCTTTCCTGAATACTCCAAGATACTTATTCCTCTGTGCCTTTTCACATGTTATTTCTTCTTGGTGTCAGGTCTTTGTACCTCTCTGTCAACTTGGAAGACTGTCATCAAAAGACTTCCCACAAGAAACCTTTCCAGAGGGGTCACTAGCAGTGTGAGTCACTCCCTCACTTATGCTGATAATATTTTGCACTTGCCTTCTTGGTGATTTTGAACCTTATTTATGTGTGCCCATATCTGCCTTCCCATGCAGATTCTGCCCAGCACAGTTCCTGGCATACAGGTATAGAATAAATGCATGAAGCCCAGTTCTGCCCTTTGATTGAGGAAGGAGAATGGTGATACATTTGTCTGGTTCAGAGGGGAGAAAACATTTCCGATACTACTCTTTTATGGTCTCCTCAGACCATAAAACTCTACAATAGGCAATCCTACAAGGTGGCAATGGAAAGGAAGAATGCCTCCTGTATTCCAGTGATCATATTATTTTGTTAAAAAGCCCAAGTTGCTAGCAGTTGGAGCAAGATGGCAGAATAGAAGGCTCTACTGATCATATCTCTGGCAATTACACCAACTTAGCAATTATCTACAAAAATAAAGCACCTTCATAAGAATCAAAAATCAGGTGAACACTCACAGTATCTGGTTTTAACTATTACTGAAAGAGGCACCGAAGAGGTAGAAAAGAGTCTTGAATCACCAGTGCTACCCTTCCCCCATCCCTTGACAGTAGCAGCATGGTGCAGAGTGTTTCTGTGTGCTGGGAAGAGGGAGAGCACAGCAATTGTGAGGCATTAAACTCAGTGCTGCCTTATTATAACAGAAGACAAAACTCGGCCAAACTCAGCTGATGCCCGCCCATGGAGGAAGCATTGAAACCAGCCCTACACCGAGGGGAATCATCAATTCCAGTGGTCTGAACTTGAATTCCCATAAGCCTTGCTACTGTGGGCTAAAGGGTTCTGTGGCTGTAAATAAACTTGAAAGACAGTCCAGGCCACAAGGACTGCAACATCTAGGGGTGTTCTCGTGCTGAACTGGGTCCAGAGACAGTGGACTAGGGGGCACATGACCTACTGAGACACCAGCTGGGGCAGCTAAGGGATGCTGGCATCACCGTTCCCCTAACCCCAGGCTGCACAGCTCATAGCTCCAAAAGTTACCACTTCCCTTTGCTTAAGGAGAGGACAGGGAAGATTGAGGAGGACTTCATCTTGCATCTTGGGTACCAGCTCAGCCACAGCAGGATAGGGCACTGGTTACAGTCATGAGGCCCCCTTCCAGGCCCTAGCTCCTGGATGACATTTCTAGACACATAGACAAATCCTAGGCCAGAAGAGAACTGCCTTGAAGGGAAGGACCCAGTCTTGGCAGCATTCATCACCTGTTAACTGAAGAGCCCTTGGGCCCTGAATAACCAGCAGTGACACTCAGGTACTGTGTCAAGGGCCTTGGGTGAGCCTCAGAGACTTGCTGTCTTCAGGTGAGACTCAGCACATTCCCAGCTATGGTGGCTATGGGGTGAGACTCCTTCCACTTGAGAACAGTGGAAGGAAAAGTAAAGGGGACCTTGTCTTGCACCTTAGGTACCAACTGGGTCACAGGGTGGGTAGAGCACCAAGCAGGCTCTTGCATTCTCTGATTCCAGGTCTTGACTCTTGGACAGCATTTCTGGACCTGCCCTGGGCCAGAGAGGAGCCCATTGCCCTGAAGGGTGAGTTCCAGGCCAGGCAGCAATCACCACAAGATGACTGAAGGGCTTTTGGGTCATAAGGGAACATCTGTGGTAGTCTGGCAGTATCCCTGTGGGCCTGTGGTGACAGTGGCCATGGGGTGAGACTCCTTTGCTTTTGGAAGGAGGAGGGAAGAATGAGAAAGACTGCATCTTCTGGTTTGAGTGCCAGTTCCACCGCAGTACAATGGAACACCAGATAGATTTCTACAGGTTTTGATTCTAGCCCGTGACTCCCTGGTGGCACCTCTGGACCCACCTGGGGTCTAGGAGATCTCACCAGCCTGAAGGGAAAGACACAAGCCTGGGTGGCTTTACCACCTGTTGATTGTAGAGCCCCAGGGCCTTGAGCCTGGGAATGGTTATAGCAGGCCCTGGACAAGACTCAGTGCTGTGTTGGCTTCAGGTGTGACCCAGCATAGTTCTAGTGTTGGTGGCCACAGGTGCTGGTCTCACTCCACCCCCAGCTTCAGGTGGCTCAGCACAGAGAGTGAGAGTGTGAGAGAGAGAAAGACTCCATTTGTTTTGGAGAAAGTAAGGGAAGAAAAGAGTCTGCCTGGTAATACAGAGAATTCTTTCAGATCTTGTCCAAGACAGTCAAGGTGGTACTTCTATGAGTCTGCAAGAACCACAGCATTACTGGGCTTAAGGTGCCCCTAAATCAGATACAGCTTAGATCACAACACCCTCGTCTTTTTGAATATCTGGAAAGTCTTCCCAAGAAGGACAGGTTCAAACAAGCCTAGGCTGTGAAGACTATAATTAATACCAAACTCATCAAATCCCCAGATGAACACCTACATGTATCAAGGCCATCCAGGAAAACATGACCTCACCAAATGAACTAAACAAGGCACCAGAGACCAATCTTGGACAAGATCTGAAAGAATTCTCTGGATTACCGGGAAGAAACATTTGTTTTCTTCTCTTACATTCTCTGAAACAAATGGAATCTCTCTCTCACTCTCTGTGCTGAGCCACCTGAAGCTGGGGGTGGAGGGACACAACACCCTGTGGCCACCACCATTAGAACTATGCTGGGTCACACTTGAAGCCAGCAGAGCCCTGAGTCTCGCCCAGAGCCTGCTGTAACCACTCCCAGGCTATGGCCTATGTTCGAGCAAGGCCCTGGGGCTCTGAAATAAGTAACCTTTCAGACGGATAATTCAAAATAGCTGTTCTGAGAAAACTCAATTAAATTCAAGGTATCACAGGGAAGGAATTCAGATTTCTATCAGATAAATTTAACAAAGAGATTGAAATAATTAAACAGAATCAAGCAGAAATTTTCGAGCTGAAAAATGCAATGTGCATACTGAAGAATGCATCAGAGTTTTTTAGTAGCAGAATGATCAAGCAGAAGAAAAAATAAGTGAGCTTGAAGATGGGCTATTTGAAAATACACAGTCGGAAAAGACAAAAAAAAAAGAACGTTAAAAAAATAAAGAATGTCTACAGGATCTAGAAAGCCTGAAAAGGGCACATCTAAGACTTACTGACTTTAAAGAGGAGGTAGAGAAAAACATAGGTGTCCTTCAAAGGGATAATAACAGAAAATCTTCCCAAACTTAAAGAAAGATATCAGTGTCCCAGTACAAGACGGTTATAGAACACCAACAGATTTAACCCAAAGGCATTTAATAATCAAACTCCCAAAGGTCAAGTATGCAGAAAGGATCCTAAAAGCAATAAGAAAAAATAAATAAATAACCTATAGAGGCACTCCAATACATCCGGCAGCAGACATTTCAGTGGAACCGTTTTAGGCCAGGAGAAAGTGGCATGACATATCTAAAGTGCTGAAGAGAAACATTTTTTATCCTAGAATAGTATATCTGGTGAAAATATCCATCAAACATGAAGAAGAAATGAAGACTTTCCCAGACAAACAAAAGCTGAAGAATTTCATCAACACCAGACCCATCCTGCAAGAAATGCTAAAGGGAGTATTTCAGTCAGAAAGAAAAAGACGTTAATGAGCAATAAGAAATCATCTGAAGGTGCAAAACTCACTGGTAATAGTAAACACACAGAAAAACACTGAATATTATAACACTTAACTATAGTGTGTAAAGTACTCATCTTAAGTAGAAAGACAAAAAAGAGCCAACCAAAAATTATAAGTACAACAACTTTTCAAGACATAATACAATAAGATATAAATAGAAACAACAGAAAGTTAAAAAGCAGGGGTACGAACCTAAGGCATAGAATCTTCATTAATACTTTTCTTTTTGCTTGTGTGTTTGTTTATGCAAACAGTGTTTAGTTGTTATCAGTTTAAAATAATGGGTTATAAGATAGCATTGGCAAGCCTCATGGTAACTAACACCAAAAAACATATAACAGGTACACAAAAAATAAAAAGCAAGAAACTAACTCATATAACCTGAGAAAATCCCCTTCACTAAAAGAAAAAAAAGGAAACAAAGAAAGAAGGAAGAAAAGACCACGAAACAACCAGAAAACACATAACAAAATGGCAGGAGTAAGTCATTATTTATCAATAATAACATTGAACATTGAATGTGAACGGACTAAAACTCTCCAATCAAAAGACAGAGTGGTCCAGGCACAATGACTCATGTCTGTAATCCCAGCACTTTGGGAGGCTGAGGCGGCTGGATCATCTGAGGTCAGGAGTTCGAGACTAGCATGGCCAACATGATGAAACCCTGTCTCTACTAAAAAATACAAAAATTAGCTGGGCATGGTGGCGGGTGCCTATAATTCCAGCTACTCAGGCAGCTGAGGAAGGAGAATTACTTGAACCCAGGTGGCGGAGGTTGCAGTGAGCTGAGATCATGCCATTGCACTCCACCCTGGGCGACAAGAGCTAAACTCGATCTCAACAAAAACAACAACAAGACAGAGTGGCTGAATGGATAAACAACAACAAGAAGAAGAACCAATTATCAGTTGCTTATAGGAAACACAGTTCACCTGCAAATATACATACAGCTTGAAAATAAAGGGATGGAAAAATATATTCTGTGCCAATGGAAACCAATAAAAAGCAAGAGTAGCTATATTTATATCAGACAAAATAGACTTTGAGATAAAAACTGTAAGAAGGGAGCAAGAAGGTCACCATATAATGATAAAGGAGTCAATTCAGCAAGAGGACATAACAATTACAAATATATATGCACCCGGCACTGGAACACCCAGACATATAAAGCAAATATTTGAGCTAAAGGGAGAGATAGGCCCCAATACAATAATAGCTGGAGACTTCAACACCCTACTCACAGCATTGGACAGATCTTCTAGATAGAAAATCAACAAAGAAACGCTGGACTTGCTCTACACTACAGACCAAATGGATCTCATAAATATTTACAGAACATTTCATCCAACAGCTATAGACTACACATTCATTTCCTCAGCACATGGATTATTCTCAAGGATAGAGCATATGTTTGGTCATAAAATGTCTTAAAACATTCAAAAAAACCTGAAATAGTATCAAGCATCTTCTCTGACCACAATGGAATAAAACTAGAGATCAATAACAACAAAAATTTTCGGAACTATACAAATACGTGGAAATCAAACAATATGCTCCTGAATGACCAGTGGGTCAATGAAGAAATTAAGAAGGAAATTGAAACATTTTTTGAAACAAATGATAATGGAAACACAACATACCAAAACCTATGGGCTACAGCAAAAGCAATACTAAGAGAGTTTGTAGCTATAAGTGCCTACATCAAAAAAAAAAGAAAAACTTTAAATAAACGACCCAATGATGCATCTTAAAGAACTAGAAAAGCAAGAGAAAACCAAACCTGTAATTAGTAGAGGATAAGAAATAATAAAGATCAAAGCAGAAATACATGAAATTGAAATAAAGAAAACAATACAAAAGAACAATGAAACAAAAAGTTGGTTTTGTTGAAAAGTTCAACAAAACTGACAAACCTTTAGCCAGACTAAGAAAAGGTAAGAAGATCCAAATAAATAAAATCAGAGATGAAAAGAGAGACATCACAACTGATACTGCAGAAATTCAAAGGATCATCAATGGCTATTATGAGCAACTATATGTCAATAAACTGGAAAGTCTAGAAGAAATGGACAAATTCCTAGAGACATACAACAAATCAAGATTGAGCCATGAAGACATACAAAATCTGAACAGACCAATAACAAGTAACAAGAATGGGGAAAAACTGAAATCCTTTCCTCTAAGATCTGGAACATAACAAGGATGTCCACTATTATTCAACATAGCCCTGGAAGTCCTAGCTGGAGCAATCAGACAAGAGAAAGTAATAAAGCGCATCCAAATTAGAAAGACAGAAGTCAAACTATCCTTGTCTGTAGACGATATGATCTTACATTTGAAAAAACCTAAAGACACCATAAAAAATCTATTAGGACTGATAAACACATTCAGTGAAGTTGCAGGATACAAAATCAACATACAAAAATCAACAGCATTTCTACACGCCAACACGGAACAATCTGAAAAAGAAATAAAAGTAATCCCGGCCAGGTGTGGTGGCTCACTCCTGTAATCCCAGCATGTTGGGAGGCTGAGGCGGGTGGATCACGAGGTCAGGAGTTTGAGACCAGCCTGGCGAACATAGTAAAACCCCATCTCTACTAAAAATACAAAAAATTAGCTAGGCGCAGTGGTGGGCGCCTGTAATCCCAGCTACTCGGGAGGCTGAGGCAGGAGAATCACTTGAACCCGGGAGGCAGAGGTTGCAGTGAGTCAACATTGCGCCACTGCACTCCAGCGTGGGTGACAGTGCGAGACTCCATCTCAGAAAACAGAAAATGTAATCCCATTAATAATGGCCACAAATAGAATTAGGAATTAACTTAACCAAAGAAATGAACAATCTCTATAATAGAAACTATAAAACACTAATGAAAGAAATTGAAGAAGACATCAAAAATGTAAACACATTTTATGTTCATGGTTTGGAAGAATCCATGTCATTAAAATGTCCATATACCCAAAGCAATCTACAGATTCAGTGCAATCCCTATCAAAATACCAATGACATTCTTGAAGAAATAGAAAAAAAAAATCCTAAAATTTATGTGGAACCACAAAAGACACAAAATAGCGAGAGCTATCCTAAGCAAAAAGAACAAAACCGAAGGAATCACAGTAGCTGACTTCAAATTATATTACACAGCTATAGTAACCAAAGCAGCATGGTGCTGGCATAAAACCAGACACAGAAACAAATGGAACAGAATAGGGAACCCAGAAACAAATCCACACACCTAAAGTAAACTCATTTTTGACAAAGGTGACATATACTGGGAAACACTGTCTTCAATAAATGGTGCTGGGAAAACTGAATATCCTTATGCAGTAGAATGAAACTAGACTCCTATTTCCCACCATCTACAAAAATCAAATCAAAATGAATTAAAGACATAAATCTAAGACCTCAAACTATGAAACTTCTGCAGGTAAACATTGAGGACACTCTAGGACATTGGTCTGGGCACAAATTTCTTGAGTAATACCTCACAAGCACAGGCAACCAAAGCAAAAATGGACACATGGAGCCACATCAAGTTAAAAAGCTTCTGCACAGCAAAGGAAACAATTAGCAAAGTTAAGAGAGAACCCACAGAATTGGAGAAAATACTTTCAAACTAGCCATCTCACAAGGGATTAATAACCAGAATATATAAGGAGCTTGAACAATTCTATAAGAAAATAATCTGATAAAATTTATTTAAACATTGGCAAAAGATTTAAATAGATATTTCTCAAAAGAAGGTATGCAAATGGCAAACAGGTATATGAAAAGGTGCTCAACATCATTGATCATCAGAGAAATGCAAATCGAAACTACAATGAGATATCATCTCTTTCCAGTTAAAATGGCTTATATCCAAAAGGCAGGCAATAACAAATGCCAGAGAGGATGTGGAGAAAAGGGAACCCCCTGCCACTACACTGTTGGTGGGAATGTAAATTAGTACAACCACTATGGAGAACAGTTGGGAGGTTCCTCAAAAAACTAAAAATAGAGCTACCATATGATCCAGCAATCCCACTGCTGGATATATACCCAAAAGAAAGGAAATCAGTATTGGAAGAGATATTTCCCATGTTTGTTGCAGCACGGTTCACAATAGCTAAGATATGGAAGCAACCTAAGTGTCCATCAAAAGGTGAATGAATAAAGAAATATAGCAGTTATACACAATGGAGTACAATTCAGCCATTAAAAAAATGAGATCCTGTCATTTGCAACAACATGGATGGAACTGGAGATCACTATGCTAAGTGAAATAAGCCAGGCTCAGAAAGCAAACATCACATATTCTCAACTATTTGTGGGACCTAAAAATCAAAACAAACTCATAGACATAGAGTAGAAGGATAGTTACCAGAGGCTGGGAAAAGAGTAGGGGATTGTGGAGGAGTTGGGCGTGGTTAATGGGTACAAAAAATAGAAAGAATAAATAGGGCCTAGTATTTGATGGCACAATAGCGTGCCTATAGTCAATAATAATTTCATTGTACATTTTTAAATAACTGAAAGAATATAACTGTATTGTTTGTAACACAAAGGATAAATGCTTGAGGGGATGGATACCCCACTTTACATAATGTGATTATTACTCCTTGCATGCCTGTATCAAAATATCTAATGTACCCCATAAATATATACACCTACTATGTACCCACAAAATTAAAATTAAAAAATTTTAAGAATTCAAAAAAAGTATAAGTTGCAAACTGAATGTTTTTAGGCATGATTTAAATGTGAAGAAAGCAATTTTTTTTTTTTTGACACAGTCTCGCTCTGTGGCTGGAGTGCAGTGGCACAGTCTCAGCTCACTGCAACCTCTACCTCCCAGGTTCAAGCAATTCTCCTGCCTCAGCCTCCCAAGTAGCTGGGATTACAGGAGCCTGCCACCACGCATGGCTAATTTTTGTATTTTTAGTAGACATGTGTTTCACTGTGTTGGTCAGGCTGGTCTTGAACTCCTGGCCTCAAGTGATCTCGCCTCGGCCTCCCAAAGTGCTGAGATTACAGGCATAAGCCACCGCGCCTGGCCGAAGAAAGCAATTTCTATATTGGAAGAATATAGACTAACTATACAAAGAGTGAAATTCTTTAAGAGAAAAGGGTGGGTGAAGGAACAAAAAATCATGCACAGCACTGAAGAGCTTATTTGGTCATCTGCTTTGTCACTTTCAGATAATGGAATCAGCGGATAAGCATCGTGATGCATCATACAGAATCTCCTTTCAAATAAAGTTATGAAAATGGGGATGGCATTTCATTTCCTGAAATGCATCAATGCAGGTTAGATAACCCATTAAATATAACTTCAGTTTTCAGGACAAGGTTTTAGTGAACAAGACAATCTAACATTATTTTATTAATTTTAAAAGCTTTTCCCCCAACAGAGGTGAATACATTGTTTAAGCAAGTCAATAGAAAAAAAAAACCCAGCTGTCACTAATGGGTTATTTTAGAGACATAGCAGAAAGAGTACAGCAGTATTCCTCCAACTGGAAGCTGAGGACATTGGGGTAAATTAGAACAGAGGAAATGTTTGGGGTTAGGTATTTGAAGGAACTGTGGTTGATGGCAGTTTTAGAACAGAAGATCGCTTAGAGGGACCTCGGAGGGTCTTAGGTTGGCAGAATAGTCAAGGTGACCCAGGTGTTGGGCTGGAGGGATCCAAGAGAGGCAGATGAGGCACATGGACAAGTGAGGGTCCTCGGCTTCCAGTGGCAAGATGGGGCTCATAAAGCCACAGCACACACGGTGGGGTTGACACATCTATAGTCTCTCACAATGAAGACAGGGAAATAAGCACATACATTTTTATTAATATTATTTTATTATTATCATTGTCATTTGGTTGTGAGACTCCATGGTGTATTGCAGAGCTGTGGAGTCTACTGCCAGGTTTCAAATTCTGGCCCCACCTCTTCCTGGGACAAATTACTAAATCTTTCAGTCTGTTTTCTCATGGGTGCAATGGGACTGTAAAATCCGGGCTGTAACAAGGATGAAATGAACTAACATTTGTAAAGCACTGAGCCCATATAACCGCTATTATTATTTTTACTCTTATTATGTAATAGGGAGCTAAATAGATGATGCATCATACTCACCATTAATTTTGTGCTCTGTTCCAATGTAGAGTTATGATTACATGAGGACATTTTACACATTCAGAAGCGCTGACACTGGGCCCTTACTTTTAACTTTTTGTGAAATTCGGTATGATAGGGTCTAAGTTTTGCTAGGGTTTAAATGTTGAAATATAAATTTCATAAGGAAAGAAAATATGCTTTTATTCATTTAATTTTATTTGAATATCAAAAAGATATCTTAGATTTTTTTTTATATATTCCTTCAACTCTCATTCAACAAATGTCTATTGAGTGCCTCCTGTGTGCCACGCACTGTTCTAGATGCTTGGGAGACAGAGATTCCTGCCCTCCTAAAAGACTTCTGAAAACCTAAAGAACAACTTTTTATAAGCAATGTGCCAGATATTGGGGCTTAAAATATTCTGGGAGGTCTGGGTGCAGTGGCTCATGTCTGTAATCCCAGAACTTTGGGAGGCCAAGGTGGGCAGATCGCTTGAGGTCAGGAGTTCAAGACCAGCCTGGCCAACATGGCAAAACCCCCTCTCTACTAAAAATATTAAAATACTAAAAATACTAAAAAATTAGCTGGGCATGGTGGTGCATGCCTGTAATCCCAGCTACTTGGGAGCCTAAGGCAGGAGAATTGCTTGAACCTGGGAGGTGGAGGTTGCAGTGAGCTGAGATCGCACCACTGCACTCTAGCCTGGGGAACAGAGGGAGACTCCGTCTCAAAAAAAAAAAAAAAATTCTGGGGGAGAACATATTTTACGAGATATGATGCAAAGTTCCCTTCTCCCAAATGATATGTAGATGTGAGATGAACAAAACCAAATCTTTATGTTGCATTTTGTGTCATAAACATTACCCAGATGTATAGGTCATCTTCGGATGCTGAGATTCAGGGTCTACCATCGTGGAAATAAACACACAGAAAATGAGGGGTGTGAAAATAAGACAAAAAATAATACTAGAAGATTGCCCAGGCAATAATTAAGCAAAATAATTGAACAATATAAAAGACTTACAATTTGTTACAAATAAGAATAAACCATTTTAATGAAGTCCAGGGTCCCCGATTTCTCAGTATAAAAATCAGGGATTACAATTCATTGAAAATCAGAAGAGGAGAAAAAAACCTAAGGTGTATATAGTGCTTATAATCTATGCGTTGTCCGTATTCAATCTTACTTAATCTTCACTCTCAACTCTGAGGAGGATTTTATCTTCTTCACTTAAGAGAACAGAGAATTGGAGGAGGTGGTAACTTCCTCCAATTGTATTCCAACTGGGGTTACCCCGTTGGAATATGCTGGAGAGAGGGCGTGAACTTACCCTATTTGGTTGCAGATCCTAAACATGTCTTTAGCAAATAACATGCAATCCCATGGGCTCCAAAAATTATATTTAGCTCTGCAAATGATTCATTCGCCATTTATCATAGTTTTATATTCTCAATGCAACCATCTACCCTCATGAAAACTTTCCCATCCTGCTTCAGGTAGGGGCTGAACTAGCTACCGGGCCAGCACATTCTTCATGCGCTCATGCATTCATTCCCCAGTCTCCCTCAGCACCTTTATGTTAGGCACTCTGTTAGATGTTGGTGATATAAAAATAAATAAGACAGAATCCCTACTCTTAAAGGGCTTACAGTATAATTGGACAGGAGACAGTTACCTTAGCAAATAATTTTATGAGATGCTAAGATATGCCAATGTGATTATTATGAAACTCTTTTAATTTAGTTTTTTTCAATTAAATGCAGAAAATACTTATTAAGTGCCGACAGACCGTGTGCAAAGGAACTGTAGTTGCAGAAATAACCAAGCTCTGAAAAAGCAGCATACTACACAGGAAACAGTGCAACGAGGAGAAACATATTGATGCTTGCAGACTTGGCATTTTCACAAAGACAAAACTGGCTTTGCCTGACAGGATGTTTTAGGAAAACTTACCTAAGGATTTGTCCATGTAGTTTTCAGCAAGAACAAAATTTTCACTTGAGCTCACCCAGGGCTTAAGTGTCTTCCCCCAGGGTATGCTCAGGTTGAGAGATCAACGGAGCTATTTTCAATTAGGACAGAAAGCACAATTTGTTTGGCTCAACCAAAATTGCCAGTGTTATAATAAGGTGAACTCAAAGTAACTATTATCTGGACACCAATTTAGCATATTGCTGTGCCTTTTTTTTTTTTTTTTTTTAAGTGTATGCTGCTCTAACAGGCTTGTCTAAAGGCATTAAAGGATACGAAACAATATTTGGTTCTGAATTGATATATCTCCTATCAGGAGACCAAGTAATATCCAGAACTATTAAATTAGATAAAAACATGCATGCGATTAAGTACAGCTACTATTAGATTATTGCTCTAAGATTATCGCTTTTTTTTTCTGGATAATTCATCCTTTGTATCTAAAGTTTTGTTTTTTATTTTAATTTAGTTTTAACTTGTGTTAACCTATATATTAGCATTTAAGATTATCCATTGAATTTGAAGTCGCATGTCTCCATATGTTAACTAAAATAAAAATGCTAAGATATATCCATGGAAAATGGATTTGAAAATGTCTACGTGTTCTAGGTAAAGCTATAAACTCTGAGTACTTTTTACAGGGTTGAAAGAGTTAATCAAAAGAAGTTTTTGAGTCACAGAAAACTCAGTTCCATCTTCATTTCTACTAAAATGAGACCTTAAATTCTATTGAAATAGAATTTGACACAATTCAGGTCAGATTTCCTATCAACACCACCTTGCACTCTGGGACACATCTGTCTAATTAAGGGACTTCCTTCATTAGTCACCCTGTGTCCGGCAAGCTAAATCCAAATCTGTGGAGGAAAAGCAATGAGATGTTTTAAACAATGATAAGAACATCACAAATAGTCAATTTCTATGGCGTTACAAGCTACCTGGTCAAGGAAAAGTCTATAAGTGCAAGAATGTATTGTAGAACTCCAGCCCGCCTACTGGGCATTGATTCTTTGCAGTGTGCATAGATTACTGGGTTTAAAGAAAGATTCCTAATGATGCTCACCTTTAATTTTTCCCCTCACATAAAAAGAAAGCGAGTTGCCCATAAAGGCCTCAGTATAAGCAAATGAGTGTCTTTGTGGTTGCAAAGATGTATTGTGAGACTTTTCACAAAAATAGGAAACCAGCAAACTGCTTGGGAGTAATTAGACGTAATCTGATGCATGCAACCTCATAAAGGAGGAAGAGCTAATTACGATTACAATGCACCGTGCTTAGAAACATATTTATTGTGCTTATTTTTAAGATGTTTACTTCACCTGAAAGAAAAGGCCTACAAAAGCATTTCCGTATAATCAAAACACAGATCTTTTTTACCAACCACATTTATTTCAATTTCTAAAGTTCATGGCAGACAGCATTTTAATCCACATTAACCTTTGGAATCCTTACATGTTCCAAAACTAGCATCGCTTAAGAAAAATACACATATTCACCCCCAGCCCTACCCACCACCTCTCTATGCGACCCCCACACTGGAAACAGAATGAAATACAATGATTTGACACAATAATTTAACCATAACTTCCTCAAGAAAGGGCATCAACAGACTTATATATTCATTAAAGGATTAAACTTGCATTTAATCCTCAAAACTGAAACAAAACACAAAGATCCATAGAACTTTCCCAGCACACTTTCATACATGCTGCCCTCACATGGAATATTCATTACTCTCATTAAAGTAATAACAACTGGAATCAAAATCTACGTTGTGTCTTTAAAGTAGAAAAATGGAGATTGATTAATAATATTCTCATTATTAAGGCTTCACTTTCAGTTACTAAGAAGCAAAATAAGGCAAAAAACGTCCACCCTAAACCCCAAGTTAATTTCCTTTTAATTCTATCCAGAACGTGACTTCTGTGTTGTATAGAAGATACCTGAAATTAAAGTTTAAGTTGAAAGAAAAGGAAATTAAAAGAGTTAAGCAGATTATTGTAACTTTCTAAGAATTCTGGGGCAATGCATTTGTTTCTTTTAGGGCATGGCTCGTTGAGGCAGGAAACAGTGGCAGTGCTTAGGATTCTGCGCGTCTCTAGCCTGTGCTGGGAAGAGGGGGCGCACGCGCAGGTGGGCGCTTCGGAGACAGTCTGTCAGCTCCACCTGGAACGATGACAGCAGTTCCTGGCTGTCCCTGGCACTCTGACCACACAGCTTGCGGAGTTCATTGTACAGTCAGAAGGAGAGGCCTTACCTGTGACCTCCCACTGCCTCCTCTGTGATGCAGCCTCCGTCCTCTCAGTGGCCTGAATGCAAACCTGCTCCCTGGAGAGGGCAAATCATTGAACATATGTTTAGTCTAAAAATATAGCTTGCAAAAAATGCACTTTTGGAATGTGCTAAGATATTTCCTTACAGTAGAACCTTCTCTTTGCCCCAAAGATTTGTCAAATGGAATTGAATGCACACACATCAATCTGCACATTGTTGCCAGACTAGGATCATTTCAGTGTGTCCTTGTGTATTTTGCAGAAAATGCCAGCCATGTTGAAACAAGATGCCTTACAAAAGTTGTGAGCACATTACTACTCCAGGTTTCTTCCCATAGAAGATTTAAATTTAGAACTCCCTGAATTAACATTTTATTTTAAGGCATCGGAAAGATATTCAATGTGCCTTATCAATAGTTGAAATGGGATTGGAGAATATCTCTCATTTATCAATTACTAAACAAAAAGATGTATATAACTTCTCCAAGATTAAATTCTTAAAGATTTAAGATGACAGACATATTTTTATAACAAAGATCTACAATAAAGCATTGGTAGTGTTTAAAACAATGTCCAGATATGTAATAAAGACACTTTTAAAAATACCATGAGCCGAAAATTAAAACAGCAACCTTTTTTTTTTTTTTAAACGTGGCTCTTTGGTTTTCTTCAACATTTATATTCTCAAAATGTGAAAACTGTAGGAACCACTCGAGAGCATGACTGAGTAGTAAGAAAAACGGGGTTTTCCATAAAGCTTTGGTACCACCTAAATCAGCTTTAGGTCAAAACCGACGACTCTGAAACAAATCAGAATTCAAACAGCCAGGCCACGCTGCTGAAGGTACACGCTTACTGTGAAGGGCACACTCCCCTCCTGACATATTCCACGTCTACAGAGAACCTATCAGACAGAGACTCAGACATGACCGCTGACACCAGAATCGAGTTTTCTCACCGAACGCCACATAAATGGGAGGGACTGTAATGACACACACACACACATGATCTCTGCCTCCCTCTCTGCATGTTCTCGCAGTGAAAATAACACACGTATAATACGACAACCTTGAGAGAGCACAAACTGCTGGGAAACATTACCTTCTGTGCTGCAGAGAATTCATGAGTTTTCACCAGCTGCCTGGATCTGTCCAGACATGTTCCAGTGCTCATCCTGTTAAGACTGGCAATTAAACAGAGTATTACAGCTAGGAGACCCCAAATTTGATTCCATCCTCCTCTCCTCTTTGCAGAACCCAATTTTATTTTTTCCCCACTAAAAATATGCATGCATAAGTGTAGCTGTATACGTGTGCATGAGTGTATGCATTTCTGATGCACCTAAGCAAAAATGACAACTCTACAATAAAACAATAGGAATTCCTACCACGAAAGAAAATGAGTTTTACAAAAGTACAAGTTCCTCATAGCTGTTTTAAACAACTGTGTGTTTAGCAATACACCTGCTTTGATATTGTCTTTTAAGTGTCTCCTCTTGCTACTCAGGCTGGCAAAAGACAGCCTTGATGGTTAATTGCCGAATGTACAGAGAAATGAAACATGGACTTTTAAAAGAGTAGTAAGCTGGAAAGAAGATTAATAACAAATTAGTAAGTAGGAAAGTCTTGCAAATCTATGACATGTTACAAAGGGAAAATACCAGCAGAATCTGTAAAACGTTACCAAAATATGAAAAGAACCTAGAAAAGGAGCACGTTGTATGTTTATTTGAAACAATTCTTTGCTAAGATGAAACACATTTTAGCAAGGGACTGGTGGGATAGGCAGACTGTCGGGAGAGCTGAAAAGGCAGCAAGAATGACCAAAGTTAAGAGACCTAATGACTTGTGACATCTTCCCTTAAAAATAAATCCAAACAGGGGAAAGGAATAATAAATTTTAAAATCGCTAACTGATGGGCAACCCAGATTTTGCTTTATTAGGGAGGGCAAGTAAATTTTATGTGATCATTTGTTGTATTTAAAGACAGTGTAAAACTCTCATTGCAAACAGTTGTTTACAGTGCGTTTTTCAGCACCGAGCTGTTTTAAAGCTCAATTGTGCATTTTGCAGATAAAGTGGGAAAACTAACTGAAGGCTGTATTGTAAGCAGTGGTTGCCGTGGAAACCCCAGTTTCAAGAGCTGGTTCTCCATTACCACTTAATTTAGGCTTCCTAATTGCATTCCACTAAATCGGTAGCGACAATATCTGCAGAGCAAAACTGCATGCCCAGTCTAGCGCAAACCTCTTTGAAACAGGCTTTTTGAAAGCCAGGAGCTATAAAAACTCAGCATGACGTGGAGCATATGAGAAACCTGTAGTTCAAATGTACTACTGCCTGCTTTCTCATCCTTGGTAACTTCAGTGCGCTCCACACCAATCTATTAGTTCAGTCTACCTTAAAGATCATAAAGCTCTGCCATGTGGAAACTCATCTGTCCAGCAACACATTGGTGCAAAATAGATTTAATTGTACTCCCAACCCTGTATCATGTCCACCTTATTTTACTGCACACCAGCAGGTAGCCAGTGCACAGTCTCACTTCCCTTGAACTGCCCTTGCTCCACAATACAAGGAGAACAATACTTTCTCAGTTTAAATTATTTGCCACTGTTGGGCTGAGAGGAGAGCTAGACCGCCCATATGTGACCTGAAGAAGAGGCTTGTCAGAACCACTAGACATAAAAGCATTCCAATTATCGACCACACTGCTTTAATAGAGGAGGCAACTAATATGATAGTGTAAGTGACTGCACCAGTGAGGAGCTCTTCGTCACTGTCAGATTAACACTTGAGTTAAACTCTTGTAAATCAGTCACATTATGCTGCTGGTGGAGAAATAAACACAGACCTATTAGGCTTAGGATTCCAGAGAGCTCTTTCCGCAAAAGGAGTTACACTGGATGCCTTATTAATATGAAATTTGCCATGTTTATTATTTTGCAATTACTAATATGGGTAACTTTGGCAAATTTAAGTTGCCTGTGATCAGATTCCGAAAGAGAAGCAAGTGCCTTTGGTCACCAGAGAGCAGGCCAGCCTGGCTCCGTGGCAGGGCACCGCAGGGCACGGTGGGCATTCTGTGTGAGCGGCCAGTGGGAGAGGAAGTTGGCTGACTCTCGATTGACAAAAAATCCCACAATTCTCATTTTCTCTTTAAACAAGGAATGCTTTCAAGTAAAATGCCGTGCTATCTTGGAGCACAGGACTTCATGCCAATCCCCGGCGAAGCTCATCATTTCCTCACTCAGGACCTGAGGATTTGGCATCTATATTGTAGGCGAAGAGACTCTTTTGCTCCAGAGAGGCAAGTAAACAACCACAGCGTTTTATCCTCTCCCTGGCGTGGGTGCATGTTGCTAAAGCAGCCCAGGCACTGCTGCCAAGCACTCCACTATTGTCTTCTGTCTCCCAAGGTTTCGAACGCCCCTGCCCTCCCAACGGCGGGTCTTCTGCAGGGATGAATGAGGCATTTTCCAGGACAAGACTTTATGAATGAGACAGACTGTGTATTACAAGGCAAGAGGCTCCTGTGCATTTCCTGAAGAAGAAAGCCAATGTGAAGGAAGTCTGCATCCCAGTTTCAGCAGCAATGTGGAGAAGAAATCAACATCACTGACAGGATTTTGCCAGAAAGCCTCTCCTTAGTCACGATACAAAGAGGTGACGACTGATTCAAAGGCCAGGCATATAAAAGCCCTGGACAAGGTAGATTCTAAAGGACAAATAGGTACTCTTCCAAGTTAGTGGGGAGGGGTGCCTGCTGTTGGACCATTTTAATTAACAGAAAATCAGGTGCACTGCTGTGGGTGTGGCAGCTGCAAAACATGGCAGGATTGCAGGTCATCTTTGGATGAGATATAATGACTCGTGGTTCTGTAACTGAGAATGTGTGATCTTGGAGACCAAGTTTGAGCAAAATTACGAGTGAAAGTTCTGGGATGTTAGTTATCCTGAGTTATGGAGACCGAATCAAAGTACTCCTTTCCGATCCCCTAGGGTTTCCTTAAGAAGCCCTCGGCATCAGCTTCAGGGTGTGAATACATTTCTCTATTTCTGATGCACCTGCAACCTGGGTGCTACAACCTTTCTTTTCTGTGTGTTTCTTCCTCACTATGGATGGAGAAAAGTAAACAAGTGTGTTTTGTGTGTCACCTTCATGTTGCCACTCTTCAGTTAAGCAAGTAAAAGCTAGCCCTTTTTCCCCCACCTTGCTTTGTGCCTCTGTTCCCAGAGCAAGGTTTCAACCCTGTTGAAACTCTATTTTAATCCAAGTCCAGGGCCCTCAGAGATTTTTTTTTCTCCCTGAGGGGATAAGCAGGGCTTTAAAAAGATTCTACTCCCTTTCCAAGCCCACGAAGTGCTCAGAAGCAGCCCCCAAAGGAGCCAGCAGGGAAAAGGACTCAACTTTGTCCAAGCATCAGGTTCCTGCTAATTTCCTCTCCTGCTACCCTGATGAAATCACCTGATTTTATCTGTGTTCTCCCACTTTGCCACTGCTTATCTCTGATCCACCCATGGAACTAATAAAATAAAGGACTAATGTTTCCTTCTCATCCTTAACAACTAATTCTAATTCTAAAACTTCTTTGATCTCCTCTCTATTATTCTAAAACGAAACCCCAAATCTTTGGGCTTAAAATCAAGCCTTGTTTCAGTATATAGCCTAGGTACCCCATGGAAAGAAAATTGCAGCAGCCACAGAAAATGATTACTGCTGAATTACAAATCACAGAGAGTTGCATAAATAGTTATGAGAGAAAATTGCAGGATAATGCTGCTGATACGATCAATAGCATCCTTGATAGTGATAGGCCCAGGGGTTCTATATACTATCTATCCACCAAAATGCCAATATAATAAAACCTACAGAGGAATTTATATCACGATCCATTCTCTGTTAATTCTCAAGTGAATAATAAATCAAATAGGATACCTGAAAGGTCGTCTCCTCTAATTGACTTGTTTAAGAAACTGGTTATACTGGCCATTATGCTATTCCAACTAATGTGTGTTAGGAAGCATTTCTCTCTTTTAAAATTAATAAAACAATTTCACATATGACCCATGGTGCAAAGAAAAAATATATATTCTGTAAGTAATTAGAACTCATTATAATTGTATTTACTAAAATGTTTTATGTTTACATCATTTCTCCCGGAACTGCAGTGGTCAGTAAAGGGCCCAGAGTATGAGGAATTTCCTATTAAATGCTTTTTGAAAAAGCAAATATACATTGATCAGGCTTTCTTTATCTTTAGCTATCACTGCTCATTTTCTCTTCTTTCCTTTCATTGAACATCTTTTAAATTAATTAATCTATGAATTTCCAAATGTTAGATAGCAATCTATATACATTTCTGTAGAAAAATTAAAGATGCATTTTAAATGGAATCCTTTTGTGATCCCAGAATGACACCACAAATGAGATTTCCATAGGTCTTATGGTTAAGGCAGGTGTCTTTGAAAATGGCAAGAATTCTCCCAGCTCACTAGGGGATTGATGATTAAACCTTACCAACACAAACATGGCTTTCTTATATATCATTTTACAAGAAATAGATTTTAGAGCTCCACATCATGGCCTACATATTGGAACAATATTTGGTATAATAAAATTCCAGTAAAATAAACATTTCTCTTCTCTCTCTCTTTTTTAAAACAAATCCTTCTACTCCATTCATTTGTTTTGCAGGGGAATTTGGCCTGATTTGAATAATAAAGCAGCTATTTCCTATATGTTAGGCACCAAAAAATGTTATCTGAAGTGGTCTTGTGACCCTAGGCTAGGGACTAACATGTGAAGCCCCCAGAGCTTCATCTGGTGGGTGTTAAGGTCTTCAATAACATGGTCCTTGTCTTTACACAAAACCTAAGAATCAGTTCCGCTTGAAACAGAGGATATTCAAGAAATTGTATTTCAAAAAGTTTAGATTTACTGCTTTACTTCTTAGGAGAAAAATCACATGCAATCTGGGCAGGACTGGCTACCCAATTTGAGGAGCTCTGTGCAAAATGAAAATACAAAATGTATTCCCCCTGTACAAAAATTGTAAAAGTGAATCTCATGGCCGCAACAGCAGAGCATTAAACCAAGCATGGGCCCTCCTGGGCACAGGGTCCTGTGTGACTGCAGGCACGGCACATGCCCACAGCCAGCCTTGGTTTGGAGTCCAGCTGAGGTTCCCCCTTTCTTAGCTGTGTGATCCTGGCAACTTAACCTCATGTAGCTTGGCTTTTCTGTGGCTTTCAAGCACACTTTACCACAAACTGGTATGGCACTTGTGAGCATAAAATGCAAAAGTGTTTTGTAAATTCTGAAGCAAGATGTAAAATCACGCATTGGGATATCATTATTTCATTACTACTTTTAAATTGTTGGGTCATGATTAGGATCGGGAACAGACAAGATCATGATGTCGTCAATCTAATGTTGGCTTCACTTTTCTTTCTCTCGCCTTAGAGTGAAGTGACTTGATACTCCTCTCAGCCTCATTGGGCATCAGGTCACACGAATAGACCATCTTGTTCTTCTCTGTTACAAAAACCAACACCGTATTCTACCCCTTGTTGTGGGTCCCTGCCTTCTCTAGTCATGGAACCCAAGAGTGAGTCAGTCACTGAGAAGGTGTCACACTGAAATGATGGGATGCCTGGACATATAAAATGATGACATTCCCATGAACCATTTTTCTGAGCCCTCATAGCATAAATATAATGCACTGCAGTTGAGCATTGTGTCAGAAGGACATGATTCTCCCCTCAGACTCAGGCAGGGACAATGCTCGAAAACCACAGCTACTGCTCCCATCTAAGCTGAGTAGCTCCAGGAGTGAGGGCACTTTCTGAAGGTCTCTGAAGCCGCCACCCTCTCTATGGGTTCCCTGACATTTCCATTGCTTCTAAGCAAAGGGACAAACTTCAGCCTTCCTTTGTGTTAAGACACTTCTGATCAGATTGGCTTGTGAGGTGGTATCCAGGAGGCTTAGAGTTGAGTCTGATTATAAATTGCAGTAGCTTAACTGAGTCTGAGAAGCAACTTCTCAGATGTTTCCACAGAACCTTGATGTGCAGTCTTGGCCTAGGAGGTCCTATCACCATGGAATCGCTTCAAGATGTCAGGTGTTGTCTCAAAACCCGTGTGGGCAAAAAACACCATAAAGAGATTCCAAAGGCAAACCTTGGCAGACTTGTATGATAAAGGCTGATGCCATTCGTCATAAAGAGCTCCTACAATTTATGAAGAAAAGATGAAGAATCTGACGGAAAAATGTGTGAAGGACATCAGCAGGCAGTTCCCAGGAGAAAAGAAAACGCCCTCAAATACAGGAAAAGATGCTAGAGTGAAAGAAATGCAAATTAAGAGTACGTTTAGACACCAGATTGGCAAAAACTCACGTATGTCAGCATTATTGGTGGGTGAGCCTGTGAGGAAATAGGCCCTATTCTATATTGCTGGGAAAGGTGTAAAAGGGTATGACCCCTTATGGAGGGAAATTAGGCAACATCCAGAAAACTTACACAGGATCTGACCCTTTGAAACAGAGCTCTCACTTCTAGGAATCTATCCTGTAGACACACTGCCAAAAATACTATAAGGCATATGCACAAAATTATTAACTGCAGCATATTTGTATTAGCAGAGGATTGGAATCAACCCAGGTGTCTCCATTAATAGGGGACTGTGGGAATAAACAATAGAGCATCCACACAAAGAAAGTCTATATAAAAAAAAAGTGAGAAATGTAGAACACAAACCTTTTGTGTAAGAAAGAGAGGCGATATAAATATATTTACCAATTTGCTTATATTTTCAAAAAGCAACCCTGAAGAGATAAATGAAAAATAAATATAAATCATTATCTGTAGAAGAGGGCACAGGGGACAGAAGGAAAGGAGATGCCTCTGAATCATGTTTATGTTTTGTAGATTCAAAAAACATACATTTTAAATTTCAAAATATACTGAAATTGATACAGAGTTGAATGAGCCAACTCTACATCAATTTGGTGACAATCACACAGAGGAAATAATGATTTCAAGTGACTTTAGAAGACATTATTTAACCTGTGCATCCATGATGAAATATTTTATAGGAACAAATAATGCTGCCACACAGTGTTCAACTCCATTCTGCAATCTTACTTTTGGTAGTAACATTAGTAATCATACTTTGTGACAATTCTACAGTTTGTATGATACAGCAAATAATTTGAAGCCAATATTTTTAACATAAGAGAAAAAAAAGTACAAGTGTAAAGCCAAAGGAGATAAGAAAAATTCCTGCAATATAATTGAAAATATCAAGATTAACTCATGATTTATTTATTACGTATTTTTACCAGCCCCACCTAAAAGCAAAGGCAACACTGCAGCACTAACTACTCCTAGTGCCTAAAGGGTGGTCTGTAAATACTATTTCCCAATGAAAGAAATCAGTTTTCGGACAGAAAATACATAAATGAAGTGGGACGTTTTGGTATGTCAGAAAAAAACGGAAGCTATTGAGGACTAGTGGGCACATGTCAAAATGACACAATAGACAATATGCAAGGGGACCACTGGCCAAAGACAGAGCAAGCTGAGCATCAAAAAATGATGATTAATTACTGAAATACACTAAATGTGTAAAAACATGAACTCTCCATGATACTGAGAGGGGGAGTTTAGAAACAACAACAAAACAAAGCAAAGTGCACACACAAAGCAAAACAATTCACTGGTGAACATTTAGGTAATTAGGACTTCAAATCCTTTGAAAGTTGGCAATGGGAGGAAAGGAACAAAGCATTTATTGTGCCTTTCGAGGACTAGTGTGATAGTCTTAGCTGATGAAAGAAAATTATTTACAAAAAAGGTGGAAAAATAAATCAAATTAGAAGGTCACCCTTTACAACATGTAATGGATGATCTGATTTTGCAAAGCACACCAGTGGAGGACACCGTGAGATGAAAGTGTGATGGGAACTTTATGGTGGAGGGATCAGGCGGTCACCACCTCATCTGCCCTCACATAATTGCGATTGTGCTCCCAATGATGGCCACAATGGTACTTCCCATCCTCTTTTGCACTGTGACCTTGTGACTTCCCCAGCAAGAGGTAGAGTCTATTTCAAATCCTTTTGATCTACAATGGTCCCATGACTTGCTCTGGCCAATAGAATGAGATGGATGTGATGCTCTGTAACTCTCAAGGCTGGGCCCTAAGAGACCCATAGCTTCTGCGTTTATCACTAGAACACCCTATTCAAAGCCAGTCACAAAAGCAACCCAGAGACCATCACACTATATGGAAGCCCAAGCTAGCCATTTGGAAAGACAGGATGACCACTGAGGAGCCAGGCCCATGAGCAAGACCTTGTTGGACTTGCCAGCCCAGCCACCAGCTGGGTGCAGTAGAATGAAAGAATTCAGCTAATGCCACATGGCTAGATCAGAAAAAACCGCTCACTAAAGCTCTACCCAAATCGTGACCTATGGAATTGTGCACAAATAGTTGTTTTAGGCCATCAAGTTTTGGGATAGTTTGTTATGCAGAGCTACTGCATAATTTAAAGGTCACTGTTTTGGAACTATCATGAAGTATCTGATTCAGGGGGGCACAAATGATCAACGAGGAAACCAATAAATGCAAGTTTGATAGCGATTTTAATATTGGAAAAAGTGGCTGTCACCATCTGAACCTTACCAAGAGAGGGACAGCCCGACAGTAGGAGTCTTTTGATAGGATGTAACAAGGAGTGCCCGGCTTCACTTATGAAATATTCTTGTAGCACTTTGGGAAGCCAAAGTGGGTGGGTCACCTGAGGTCAGGAGTGCGAGACTAGCCTGGCCAACGTTGTGAAATCCTGTCTCTTCAAAAAATACAAAAATTAGCTGGACGTGGTAGTGCACGCTTGTAATCCCAGCTACTCAGGAGGCTGAGGCAGGATAATCGCTTGAACCCGGGAGGCAGAGGTTGCAGTGAGCTGAGATTGCAAATTGCACTGCAGCCTGGGTGACAAGCACAACTCCATCTCAAAAAAAAAAAAAAAGAAAAGAAAAGAAAAGAAAAGAAAAGAAAAGAAATATTCTTGTAGAAAAAGCGAAACACAAAAGATTTAGACTTGAATTGGAAGAATCTAATGGATTCTTTAGCACTAACCTTCAATTTACAGAAAATACAGAGGTAGAAGTATCAGTTAAACGACATCAAGAAGAAGCGAACAGAAGCACCCAGGGAGAGAGACTTCTATGGGACAACTGACCGGGCTGACCTTCCAAAAACCAGTGACAAAAAAACAGGGTGGAACCAGCTGTGGATTAAAAGAGTCTTAAGAGGCTATCAGCCACAAAATATATGAATCTTGTTGGGATCCTGATTCACACAGGCCAAACGGCAATAGACAAACTGATCCACTCAGGGAAGCTTGAATATGGAAGGAGTGTAACATTTCACCAAGAAATTAGTTTTTAATTTTTAAGATGTGATAATGGCATGTTAGTTATGTAACAAAATATCTGTCTTTTTTTAAAAGATACATATGCTAAGTACATAGGTGTGAAATGACATGAAGGTTGGAATTTATTTTAAATTTCTTTACCAATTAAAAAGAAGAAAGGGAGAAGGAAGGCAGAAAGAGAAATATGAATAAATGATACAAAAAAATCTCACTAATAGTTAAGTTTGGAGAGGCAATACAGGGATTGGCTATATTAAAATTTCTATACTTTTGCTTATACTTGAAAGTTTTTATAATAAAATTTGCAAAATAAAAATTTACTGTCCAGGCCTGGTGGCTCACGCCTGTAATCCCAACACTTCGGGAGGCAGAGGTGGGAGGATAGCTTGAGCCCAGGAGTTTGAAACCAGCCTGGGCAACATGGTGAAACCCTATCTCTACAAAAATTACAAAAAAGTAGCCAAGAGTGGTGGGTGGTGGTGTGTGACTGCAGTCCCAGCTACTCAGGAGGCTGAGGAGCCCAGGAGTTTGAGGCTGCAGGAGTTTGAGCTACTCAGGAGGCTACTTGAGCCCAGGAGTTTGAGGCTGCAATGAGACATAATCATGCCACTGCTCTCCAGCCTGGGCAACAGACCAACACATTGTCTCAAAAAAAAAAATTACAAAACATGAAAATTTATGTAAACTTCTTTTTTAAGTCATGTCAATACCTCTTCTAATATAAAAGTATGACTTTAAATTACCAATGAAATAAACTAGTGTCTTCCCCCAAATATTGGAGTAAAATTGACGTTCCAGAAAGACCTGTCACCACTTACATTAAGCTAAGCAGCCAGGGCTTCTTATATCCTTTCCCCAACATTCTCCTATTACTTGCTTCTAGCTCATTCTTGTTGTAATGGTTTTCAATGTTATGTGTTATCTATTTAATTATTTTAGTAAGTTGTAAGTACTTTTTGGGAATTGATGGGCTATGAAGAAAGAAATTTAACGTAAATATGATAGTTCTTGACCCTCTTAGTCTGCTTGCTTTTAATAAATGGATCGAGGCACAAATGTACTTGGTATGGGCTTTGGGGTCCACTGCTCTGGGTTCAAATCCTGGCTCCACTATCATCAGTTGTGTGACTTTTAACAGTGACTTCCTTCTCTGTGTCCATGTCCTCCTTTACAAGATGAAGATAATACTAACAGCTCCTATTTGTACACCATGCTTATGGCAGCGTTATTCACAATAGCCAAAAGGCGGGAATAACACAAGTGTCCATTTATGAATGAATGGGTAAATAACAGGTGGTCTATCCACATGATGGAATATTGCTCAGCTGAGAAAGGAAGGAAATTCTGACACATGCTGCAACATGAATGAACCTTGAGAACATTATGCTAAGTGAAATAAACCTGACATAAAAGTACACAATTCCACTTATATGAGGTGCCTAGAGTAGTCAAATATATAGAGATAGAAAGTAGAATGGTGGTTGCCAATGGCTGGAGGGAGGAGAGAATGGGGAGTTTAAAGGTACAGAGTTTCAGTTTTGCAATATAAAACATTTCTAGAGACGAGTTGCACAGCAACGTGAATGTACTTAATGCCACTGAACTGCATTAAAATAGTTAAAATGGTAAATTTTATGTTAAGTATATTTTACCCCCATTAAAAAAGAATTAAAGCTGGAAAAGTCTCTAGCAGCTCCTGTTTAAGAATGCTAGATAAATCATTTGAAGTAACCCTGTAGAGATGTGCAGAGGAGTGCCTTGCACATAACCAGTGGTCCACAAAGGACAGCTAGTAGCCTCAGGATGTTCCTTACTGTCACTTTCCTTCACCCCAAAGACAAGGATTAACCCCATCAACTAATGCCTTGTAAGGCTAGGGCTTTTTTGGGGGACAAGAGGGCTCAGATTCACTAGAGAATCTAATGAAAATCATGATCCCTGTCCTAGAAACAATTTTGGTGCTTGCTGTCCGTCTCTCTCTCTCTCTCTCTCTCTCTCTCTCCCTCTCTGGTTCTCTGTCTCATTTTCTGTGTCTCTCATTCCTGCCCTCCACAACCATTTCACATCCTCTTATAGATCCCTCACTCCCCAGCAGGAGCCAGAACCGATGGACCCCAGATTAGGTTCCTACCTTGGTCTTCCCACATTAGTGACTGTTGATGAAGGTAGGGGCTGCCTTGGGGTAATTGCACTTTAATGGAGGCTTGTTGGAGAGAGGCCATTACACAGGAAATGACATGAATGGTGAAATCTTTTTTAAAAAAAAATTATAGTAAAATATACATCTCCAGAAATGGAGATGAATAGTGGTGATGGTTGCACAACAATGTGAATGTGTTTAATTCATTCATCTTCTCAAACCGAAAATCTGTTAACACTGACTCCTCATTATCCTCTCCCCCCCAGCTCCTGGCAACTACCTTTCTGTCTCTATGAGTTTGATTATTCTAGGTATCTCATATGTGTTAGTCATTTCTGGCTGCTGTTACAAAAATACCATGCACTAGGCTCTGGTGATGGTTTTCTTCCCAGTTTGCAAATGGCTGTCTTCTTGCTGTGTCCTCATACGGCAGAGGAAGCAAGTTCCTGTGTCTCTTCTTATACTGGCACTAATCCCATCATGAGGACTCCACTGTCATGACCTAATCACCTCTCAAAGCCCCCACCTCCGATTAGCTTCACATTGGATGTTAGAATTTCAACATTTGAATTCTGGGAAGACACAGACATTCAGTCCATAACGTCTAAGTGAAATTGTGCAATACATAGGCTTTTGCATCTGGCTTATTTCACTTAGTATAATGTCTTCAAAGTTCATCCATGCTATAACGTATGTAAGAATTTCATTCTTTTTGAAGACTGAGTAATATTCAGAATAGTGGACTCAGCATGATGGTAGGTCTGAAGAGTGGGGCTAGAGATGGGCGTAGATTGGGATCTCTCTGGGGGAAGTGTACTTCCTTAAAGGTTTTCAAGTAATGCTGTGGAATTTGTTGCCTACTTGGCTGCTTTCTGAAGCCAGTCCAGGCTATGTCTTTAGAAAACAATGTTTATAGAAGGCACAGGCCATGGAAATGGAAAGAATTTACAAGGAGTCCTTGAAACTAGCATAGATTTTGCATCACTGTATTAGGAGTTCCTTTAGAACTGCTCAGTGGCTGCAGAGAGTGAAGGCAGCTTTGCAATGTCATACTCTCTTCCTCTTCCATGGCTTTTCGCCATATGCCCATGTTTTTCTTGACATTCAATATGCTTGCATGTATTTCAGGATAATTTTTGGTCATGAGAGCAAATATTTACTGGGTTATTAGCCAAATGAAAGGAAAACAAAACATGACCTTCCAGGGCCGAGCCCATTGTCTAGGATATGAGTTTAAGAAACATAAACCCTTCCACAAGGGTTGGTTGGGTACGGGCCTGAATGTCTAAATCCTGCAGGGATTTCCCATCTTTTCCTACCTTGCTAATATTCAAGAAAAACAATGATGCATGTGGAACCCAATGAGATTAGACTAAAACCCAGAATAAATAAGGATTTTGATATCATCCTGTCCTGACTCATGTCTTGCATGTTTTAAATTCTCTTGGCCCCATAAACACATTACAACTAATTATGGCTGAAGCTCAGAAAGCTTGGGAGTTGAGTACATAGTGGATTCCAAGCCTGAAAGCCTAGCTCGATTTCTCTACATTGGCAAGGGCACACTCCTACTCAAGGGCCAAAAACGCTGGGGAGGTGGCTTAAGTAGTTTGCAGCCAAATACAGGGGAGGAGGAAAGAGAAGTAGAACTCAATCATCAATCATCACGTTGTTAAAACCACTTGGGGTTTTGGTTTTCCTTTATTTTGCCCATTTATTGTAACAGCTGGAAGGGTGAGCTCAGCTGACTTAATGATATTTTGTAGCACTAACGTATTTGGTGACAACACAACACTTGGAAGTTTAACAAAAGCAGAGAATTAAAACCATAGCCAGAGATTTGAGAATTCTCTGACATCATAGAGAAGAAATAAAAGTTTTCCTTCTTTGCTCTTCTATTATGACATGGTTGTGATTAGTCATCATTTTTGAAAACTAAGACACAACAGCAAAAAACAATAAGGAGAGAAGGCAGAGCACTTGGCTCGGGGAGGGCCTGGAATTTTGAAGCCACCTCTGGCCTACATATTAGGCCTAGGGGCGCAGTGCCTAAGGTCTGCAATACTTTTAGTAGAGCACAAAAATGTTTTCATTTCTTACAAATTCAGAAAAATAAATAAGTTTAAGGTTAGAAAAAACATTTAATATAAAATATTAATATATTTGTTTTATACCAACACAGTTGGAAAATATTATTTTTAATCTTACTTTTATGGAGGAAGGGACTTATGCAGGCAAAAGTGTCTGGGGTCCATGAAAGCCATCTGAAGTTCTGTTTGAAGTTATTGGCATATGGTTATAAGTCGTCCCTCTCCAGCACCGCTACTGACATCTGGGTCTTGGAAGTAGCGCTGGGGAGTTGGGCAATCTCCCTTGGCCATATATCTCTTCGAATTCACTGATTCCATCTAGGAGATGTACATGGAGCAAGAAGGATTTGGATTGTGGCCATTTGCCTTTGATACTTAGTTATCATGAACTTATTTGTGTTTCCCCCCCTTTTGAGGCTAGTATCCTACTTTCCAGCCAGCCTTTTGGGTTAGAGTTGAAGGAAGCAGCTCCCAGTTCTGGAGAGAAGAGTAAGAGATCCCTAGTCCCCAGGGAACTGGGAATTAACCCCAGTTAATTCCCTCAGGGGTCTGGAGCAGCTGACTGCAGAACGGTGAATATCTCTGGCCAGTATCTGGTTATAAAGGAGGGCAGTGAGGTCAAAAGTGCACGAAACTAGAAACTCAATGTCCTGGGTTCTAAATCTACCACGTATCAACCGTGCAACATTAGCCCCTCTGACTTCTACGAAATGGGAATAGTCATACCCATGTAGGTCACCTGCTGTAGTTGTTATGGAAGCCAAATAAAATACTACATGTGAATGTATTTTGTACATTTGGAAAGTTTTCTACAATATAAAGATCTGGGCAGGGCACAGTGGCTCATGCCTGTAATCCCAGCACTTTGGGAGGCCAAGGTGGGCAGATTACCTGAGGTCAGGAGTTCGAGACCAGCCTGGCCAAAATGGTGAAACTCCATCTCTACTAAAAATACAAAAAAAAAAAAAAAAATAGCTGGGCATAGTGGCACATGCCCATAGTCCCAGGTACTTGGGAGGCTGAGGCAGAAGAATTGCTTGAACCCAGGAGACGGAGGTTGCAGTGAGCCAAGATTGTGCCATTGTACTCCAGCCTGGGTGACAACAGCAAAACTCCATCTCAATAAATAAATATATCTGTGATCCATTTCACATATTATGCCTCAGTTTCTTTACAGTAAAGTGGGGAGAAAATGATCCTGGCCTGCAGCTCACCTCAGAGGAGCTTCACATGGCTCAGACTGGCTGGTGAGAGAAAGCTCACTGCAGACATTCAGTGTGGCCGTGCAGACCACATGACTCGCGTATCGTGATACAGAACGTGGACTCTAGTCAGGTCTCCCCAGAAATGTTGTATGTTGGATCTGAAAAACTTACCCAATAGCTGAATTCTTGCATTTAGCCCATCAGAAGCAGATTTGACACTTCCCGCAGCAGAGACGCAAAGGCATCTCAGCAGCAGCTGACCTCTGTTGCCACTATTCTGGTGCATCTCCGCTTCCACCCTGCCAAAGCCTTGCCCATTAGCCTTTACCCCATGAGCTCTTCCTCATTAAATACTCCCTCCCTCACTCACCAGTCTAGTATGATTTGGGGAAGTGCCTGAACTTAGTCACAGCAATTACGTTCTCTTCTGGGCCAGCCTTTGACGTGCTGCAGAATAACCCAGAAGGAAAGGTACCTGCTGTTTGTGAGGGCTCAGCTACCCCAGGAGAAGACAAATGACTTCACAACCATCTCCACCTTCAGTGAAGTCAGTCACTGAGGGGGCAACAGGCCAAGGGGATACTACCCATCTTCCCAAAGGGTGAGAAAACAAGTGTACTGAGTAGTGAGTATGGAGGCAGGTAGGGTGTGCCGGGGATAGAGTCCTCATTCAGCACATCCAGTTCATGAGGCCACAGCACAGTCTCATCAATTCACAAGCTGCAAACCATTTCCAGATTATTTGGCCCCTGAGGTGTTAATTATATCAAATTCACACTTTTTTCTAGGAGACATAGGCTAAACCTGAATAATTATTACATTAGGCTACGAGACCTGACATCTCCTCCTCACCTGCCTTCCTTGGTCCCTTTTTTCTACTAACAACTTTGCTGAGTTCCACCATGAGCCAGGCCCTGGGCCTGGGGGTAGGGCTTCTCACAGAGTTCACATTCTCATGAGGGAGAGAGACAAAATGCAAATAACACAGATAAAGAGACAAAACAACTAAACATTGTGAAAAGTGGCGCAGAGGAAGCTGTCCATTCAACTAGACCCTCTGGTTCTCCTGCTCTCCCCTTGCTGGGACTGGCATCTCTCCACTGACTTCCACATGCCTCCTCCACCTTCACACTCCGCCAGGGCAATTGCTTAGATGTGATGCATTAAATGGAAGGGGGCAGCCTCGCCCTTCCTCATCCTGCCATCACCAAACCTCTGCCTTTTTCCTTCCTGCGTTGCTAGGTGAAGGTCACCTGGCTCACAGCTAGCTCTTGTTGCTTTGAAAGGGCTTCCCACCTGTAGCTCTCCTCCCATCCCCCTCTTGCTGCCTCAGTCTTTCCCTCCTATGCCATTTATCCCCAAAACCATACAGACATACGCAGCACGGCCCACCCTAAAAAATGAGAAATTTTGTTTGATCTTACATCTCCTGCCAGGTTCTGTGCCACCTCTCTGCTGCTTTTCAAAGCTGAACCTCATAAAGTTACTAATTTGCCGGGCCCCATGAGAAACGAGAATGTAGGGCCCACTCAGGTGGGAAGTTAATGCTTCCTTGCCAGGTGGTTGTGCAACCCCGGTGGAAGACACTCTTCCAGGGATTGCAGCCTCTGCACCAGATGCCCTCTGGACCTGGATCGTGGGTAGGAAGGAAAACACCACAGTGCACCAAATGTACTGAGGGATGGAAATGGCCATGGGCCCCTGCCCGAGATGTCACGAGGCCCACGGCTGAGCCCGACCTTCACACATCCTGGCCCAGGTCCCCACTAGGGAATAGGGGGCAGAACGGTGGTCTCTCTTTGTCAACATGTGGTGGAGGGTGGCAGTGGTGGTGGTGGTGGGCAGGAGGGAGAAGAGGAGGCGGGGCAGAGCCTGGGGTTCGGGGTTGGGTGTTGGGGGTTGGGGAGACCCCAATCCCTGGAGGCCGAAGGAGGAGGTAGAACTATGCAGACATGAAGGCCCGGGGCCCCAGTGCATGCTTTTCTGCCCATCATCCCATCAGACTTCACTTACAAAACAAATTCAAAGACAAAAGTCATAAGAATGTCCAGGCTGGCATGGGGCACTGACTTCCAAGCACAGGGTGTCAGAGCAGGCAGCCCTGCGGGTGGCACTGACCATACCGGACCCGCTTCTTCCGTGTGGGCTCCTCCTGGGCCCATGGGGGCCAGGCTTCTGCCCCTCGCTGTGCTCCCTGTGTTCTTGTCAAGGCTGCCACAGGCTGGGCTACTTTGTGGCCCCCTTACTTAGCCTTCCTTCAGCACGTTCAGCAACCCTGGAAGCTCGGGAAGCTCCTGGCCTTCTGGAACTCCTGGCCTTTGACCCAGCATCCTCTCCTGCTGGCCTCACTCAGGCTGGCTGCTCCTGAGTGAGCAGGAGGCTCCCTGGGGTCCCTGGGGTCCATCCTGGGTCCCTGGGGTCTATCCTGGGCTCCTCTCTTCTCACTGGCTTGCACTCCCTAGGCGACCCTTCAGCTTATGGGACTGACACCATTTCATGACCATGGCCCCTACATTCACCTCTCTGGGCCTGCAATGTCTCGTGAGGTCGCCTCCACATCTAGCATGTCATTAGCTGATTCTAGCAAGGTTGGGCTTGCATCTGTGGTTCTCAAGCTTGTAAAACAGCAATATCCATTCTTTGTATCTGGAACAAAATCAGACCTTTTCAGGGCATTTGCAACTTGCAGTTACAGAAACCAAGAATACATTCTGGAAGTTATGTTTCTTGGTTACCCATATGATCATGATCATGACTCACGGGTTCTCTTTTTGTAAACTGGTTCCCATAGGAATTCTAAAAAATTATATTAGTTGAAGCTATAGTTAGCAGTGTCATGATCATATGGCTTAGACTGATAGGCAGCTGAGTACTCAGGATCCCAGAGTTTCACTGAGAGGCCCAGAAGCTGTGACCAAGGCGTCAGGAGGGAGGCTGCCTGAGTGGCAGCCAGCAGTTCCTCTTGTATTTGTTTTCAACATTTTAATTTTATATACAATTTCATTAGAAGGAAGGACATTGCATTCTAAGGAACATAAGTGACTTGTTAAGGTCACACACCTGGGGCTGGAGGAGTGGGGATGAGAGCTTTGATTCCCATAGCAGGTTGCTTCCTTGGGGCTTCCAAATGGTCCCTGTGTATATAGAACTCTGTAATGCTGAAATTCATTTTGAGCTTTAAAAACTTGGTCTCCGTTTCTCTTGTCAGCGTATCTAATTTTGAGGAACGTGTATATTTAGAGCTGTTTGGTTTTAAAGTTTAGTAATAACCTTTGAGCAAATACCGAAAGACTTGGAGAGAGTGGATCAGTGTCTCAGCTCCCTTTCACGGGCATGGCATCTAGGGCCACTCAACTTGCACTCAGGATGAGTCATTCCAGAATTCTTCCAGCCATGGGAGCACGGGGTGAAATGAGTGACTGTGCTACCTGAAGATAGGCAGGTACAGCATAGACTGAATCCTGACTCTGGTGCATTTCAGCTATGCAAAATAATGCACAAAGAAGCATATAGACTTGGAGAAAAAATAGTTTTTAATCATGATGTGAACCCCACTCGTTTTTGTATTTATTAATGCAATAAAATTTTTCTTGGGTAAACATCATGTATAAAGAGACTGTATTCAGGAGACAAGGATAAGAAACAGTCTTCACACTGAAGGAGTTTAAAATCTAGAAATAGAACATAATACTTCTATGTGGCCACATGATTTTTTTATTTATCTTGAAAATTTCAAATGTCAGGCACAAATTTCTCTGCAAACTAAAAGACAGTTTCTGATGAGTGTTCAGGCATTTTGTCTTGAATTTATATTATCAACTTGATATCTCTGCTGTGTTAGGGGATGCTCACGAGACAGCTGAAAGGGATAATATTAAAATAGATTAGGTGATTGTATTCAGTGTCTATAAAAAGCCATAATCTAAAGGCCTCGATAGTTTATTTCCATAACTACTAAAATGTAAATGGACATTCAAATGTAGCATTCGTATTTTTAGCGAAACATGGCTTTTATCACATATAAACAAACAAGTAATCCAAGATTGTCAAAGAAGTTGTTAGAAGTATAAAATGACTAATTAAAATAAGAAATACCGGTCTTATTACCCTGAAATGGTCTGGAACTGAATTGAATGCTGTTTGATTTAGGAATTATAGCAATTCATATCTTAAGGGCTCTGGAGTCTTCATCAAACCATGGAAAATATGGTACATTAACTCTGGAGACCATACATAGAGATGCTAAGCTCAGGAACATTCTAACCAACAGAAATTCCTAGAGGGGGAGCCTGCTCCTTTCTGCATTCCAGTTTGATCTGCTTAGTTTGGGATAACCTTTGTTCAACATGTAACATTGTCATCAAGTCTTTTTCTGAATCGGTACCAAATTCTCCTATTTTAAAAAGTCACCTATTTAATAGGCATATTTCCTTGGTCGGTCCTCTCTACAGGATTTTTGTGAGCTTGAAAATGGGGAAGGTGGGCCGGGCGCGGTGGCTCATGCTTGTAATCCCAGCACTTTGGGAGGCCTAGGCGGGTGGATCACGAGGTCAGGAGATCGAGACCATGGTGAAACCCCGTCTCTACTAAAAATACAAAAAATTAGCCGGGCATGGTGGCGGGCGCCTGTAGTCCCAGCTACTCGGAGAGGCTGAGGCAGGAGAATGGCGTGAACCCGGGAGGCGGAGCTTGCAGTGAGCCCAGATCCCGCCACTGCACTCCAGCCTGGGCCACAGAGCGAGACTCTGTCTCAAAAAAAAAAAGAAAGAAAGAAAGAAAGAAAATGGGGAAGGTGATAAGAAACCTGTAGAACTGGGTGAGAGGGCGACATAACAGGCCTGGCCCAAACCTGGGGTATTAGGTACATCAAGTTACAAATTTTATTAGAACACAAAGGTGAATTAGGAAAAATAGTTTGTCAGAAATCAATCAATGGATACAATGTAGTGTGCTGCTTCTTTAGTTCAGAGGTTTGTATTGGGGTCCTGAAGTGCTTTCTCTCTGCTAGTCCCTAGCCTTGAATGTGACTTTTTCAGGCTTACTTTGGGTCTTATTTTAATTTTTTCTTGCACATTCTTTAATGAAAATACTTCTCTACTGCTAATGGTAGCTCTTCTTTTCTTAAAAAAAAAAAAAAAATAAAACAAACAAACAAAAAAACATTTTATGTGTTTTTTTTGTGAGCAGAGGCTCACACCTGTAATCCCAGCACTTTGGGAGGCCAGGGTGGGCAGATCACTTCAGTCCAGGAGTTCAAGACCAGCCTGGGAAACATGGTGAGACTCCATCTCCACAAAGAAACACAAAAATTAGCCGAGCGTGGTGGTGTGCGCCTGTAGTCCCAGGTACTCAGGATGCTGAGATGGGAGGATTGCTTGAGCCCAGGAGTTGGAGGTTGCAGTGAGCCAAGAATGTGCCACTGCACTCCAGCTGGGGTGACAGAGTGAGGCTCTGTCTCAAAAAAAGAAAGAAAAAAACCCAAAACATTTTAATGAGGTATGATTGAGCATTTTAGTATTATGTGGTCCATCTTACATGGATAAAGAGGTGTGCCATTCTTTTGGTGGACGTGAATTAACACTGGTTAAAGTTTTGCCATAGATTTTCCATTATGTTGAACAAGACTAGTGAAAAATAAAGTTTAGCACACATCCACACAATCAGCATTCTCAGGACACTGGCCTTCCTCCACAGTTGCTGCTTGGGAAGAAAATTTCTGTTTGCCCCTCTCCTTTTTTTTTTCATTTTCATTTTGCCTCCCTTCTTCTCTCCTTCCCTTTCTTCTTTTATCCAGACACTATGAATAAATCTTTTCACTTGTAAAATTCTTATGTACCTTAAGAGAATTATCATTCTGCCTCTTCTTTCTGAAACAAAACAGAATTTTGATTTGTTATTAAATTGGCCTTTTAAAAAATACATCATTACTTATTGGCTGTTTTCTCACAGGATAAAAACCTGGGCTTGTATTGTCAATGCTCCTCTCCAAATCGCAATAATTTGATCTATCTATAGATCTATACCAATAGGTGAGCAATAATAGATATCAATTTTGGAAAATGAAAGAAAATCAATTAAACTATTAGATATTCAAAAAATATGTCTTGAAGTCTGAGGATGATTCCTATAGAAAATGCTTCTTTATTTTTGCTTATTAAATCTATTTAATTTATCCAGTATTTATAGAGAGCCTACTATGTGATATGTAACAAAAAAAAATGTATCCAAGTGTAATACTTTGCCACACCATTCCAGGAAATGGTACTTGGCTTGCTACTGACATTCACCTATTGTCATTTAAAAACATTAAACACTGGACTTGTAGAAATGATTCTCTGGAGAGCACTAGTGGGTTTTTTATAGGACATTGTCTGGAAGGGAAAGTTCCCGGAACATGTGAATGAAGGCACTGAGCCACTGCCATGGGTGAAAGGCGACATTTCAGCCTCTTAGTCTCTGCTCCTTATACCTAACAATAGCACACAATTTGCTATCCAGACATACAGTCCATTTATTACTGAATCAAGTCCAGAGGTACAGAATTGACCTACTTCAAGTATAGAAGTAACTAATCTTGCTAGCTTAACTACGCTCTATGGTTACATCCGTGGCAAGACAAAGATTCTTGAAAATTTTGTCTTTGATTTTCAAATTTAGCAGATAGCACATTAAAAAATAACATCACTTCCTCAATTATTTTTTCATTGATTCACAGGTGACATTTTATATTTTTAATTCTTGTGTTCTTGAAAAGTAACTGCATTATGCCCAAATGTCCCATACTCCCAGACTTCAGTTAGAAATAAAATATGAGCAGATACGTGTGATAAACATGTAGCTGTGAAAAAGTTCAAGCTGGAGAGTCCAGCTGCCTGTGTTTGCATTCTGGCTCCATCATTCACCAGCTGGGCAGCGCTTGGTGACTTACTGACCCTCTCTGTGCTTCTGCAGGATGTGGTCGATAATGAAGCTCACTCATAGAACTTTTGTGAAGATTAGAGCAGTGAAAACATTTAAAGCAATTCTTGGGACAGAGTGAGTGCTCAGTAAAGGCTTATAGTTATATCAAAAGATACAGATACATTTAAATCTTAATGAATGTAGTCCAATTCAATTTCACAAGGACAGTTTTTCTTGAATATAGGAGGGCATTTGCCTATGGAGAAAATAATGTGACATGAATTAATCATTATCAATGGCAAATGATCGTTAAATACAGACATTCAGCAGACAACAACAGATGGAAGGCAATGGTCCTGTCTATCTTATTGGTTATTTTTCTCATTTATGTGGTTACCTCATGACATTCTGAGGTTCTGTACCTTGAAAGAATCCTTTCTGTCTTTATTTTCAGCAGCTTTAATCTTCCATCAACTTTGCATCTCCTTTGAGGTCCAGAGTGGTCTCCTCATGCTTTTCAGCTCCTTTAGAAGGTTTAAGACAAAACCCTTTGTTTTAAAAACCTTCTAAAGATACACACAGCATTTGGACCACACTCTGCTTGTAGATCGGGACTGCTGCAAAGATGTCATTGTTGAAAGGAACTCAGGGGCCATGGAGCTTTGGGTGCTCCGCTAAGGAAACAGGCCCAGACAGGATCTGGCTTCCTCATAATTACTATCTATGATTAAGCATGAATTAGTACCTACTAAATCCATATCAAATTAGCCATGTGAAAAATTGGGACTAAATAGGCACCCAATCTGAGTTCTCCAAATTCCAATTCGGAGGTTTTTGACACTGTTCCACATTAACTTCCACTGCCTTTGGACTAAGAGTCACTTGGGGCTTGGATTTTTAGTTTTTGCCTTGTCATAAAATTACTTATTGGCAAACACCACATACCTTATGGCAACCACAGAAAAATGAAGGAATCGTAAGGATGATGTACTGTTACAAATTCAAAATGAAGCCTTGTTTGCCCCCCTAGAACTTCTTAGTTAAATCCCAGCCCTAACATTAACTATGTCTCTATTTACCTTTGTAAGGTTAGTACCTTGGTAAGAAAATAAATACTATTTTGTTCTTTATTTCATTAATTCCATAAATAATAGGATTTTTATCCTAACAATGTTTATAGTCTACATATAAGCCACTTTATAAATATTTAAAATTTCCACTTATGTAGTTAACACAATCTTAAAAATTATGTTTGAACGGACTTCACCAACTGTCATAGAGTGTTAATTGAAGACCACTTAGGAGAACACCAAAGTACCTGTAGAGTCAATGTTTACAGTTCTTACTGTTTTTCTTTCTCCAAAGTTTAAAGAAACATGATCAACCCTCATCTATTCTGTGTTCCTCAATGCGATGACATGAATGTCATATTGACAAGGATTCAATTTCTTTCCATTGCAGGGGAAGAGGAAAGTATTCCCAAGGTAAATTTAAAAAGACAGCTGGGCCACACAAACTTAACAAAGCCAATATCCAGTGATTAAGTGGTTCTGCCCGTGTAAATCAAGTGTGTGCTGTAGTACACAAGTCTCCAAGTGAAAGATCTGTCTAGTATTTTTCATACACACTTTCTGAAAAACAAAAGCAAAAAGCAAAAGCAAGTATGGTGGCAGCTTTCATGCCCAAGCAAAAACCTTCAAAACCAAACACTTAAACTACACTGGTATTGTGAGAATAAATGCTGGTGTTCGGGAATAAATACTGTACCAGAAATGCTGCTTAAAATATTAACAAAGCCTTATCTTTTGTGAGATCTCTTTCCTCTGTAAACTCAGCAGTTTTAGTGGGGTTTGAGTAATGATGGACTTAGTAACAACTTCATCAAGGTTGGAAAAGAAGAAAGTAATTTTATGGTAACTGTCGGCTAATTAGTGAACTAAAGCCTAAATTGGAACACATACACGTACACTTAAAAGACTTTGGACTTTGGAGAAAGAAAATCCATTGTAATAAAAAGTCAAGCAGTCTCTTCAGTTGACACCAAGAATTCTTCTCAGTTTTCTATGTGGGAGTGCAATCCTGTCACATCAAATTATCCAACTAGTTAGTAAAAACAAATTCCTCTGGAATTGCTTATTATTTCAGTGATCCAAATAAACGCCATTCACCTCAACCTGTGTTTGGTGACTCCTAGGGATGACTGGGCCTGTCCTGCTGCAGGCTGTGTGGTCCCAGCCGAGCTAGTCAGTTCAGTAAGTGGCCTTCATGAAAATGGCCTGGGCCCTTCCTTCTCCAACATGATGGAAATAATTTCTGGAGAGGCCAACATTTAGATAAACCCTGATGGTTTACACCTTTTTATAACTTTCCAGATCTGACTCATAAGTCCATAAGTAGCCAAGTTCAAACCTCCCCTTAGGTTCTAGATGTTCTAAGAACAAACTGGTGATTGGAGAGAGTTTGAATCTACAACTTCAGCCTCAGAACCTAGAGAGTGCAAGTCATCTTGCTGGTCCTTGCTGTGGAAATCGTTTACTTTCTTCCTTACTACGTACTGTACAGGAAAGCTGCCCAAAATGTGGTTTTTGTTTATTGGTAAAGGGTCTTGTTGGAATTAAGTTACTTAGGAATGTGTCTATTGCAATTAAAAGAGGCATAATGTTTATATTAACATTTTAAAATTTGGTTACTCAGGGAGCATTGGTTTACATGAGTGTAAATAGGCGATAATGAATATGTTGAATTATTCCATATTAAAACTGTAGCTTCCTAGGAAGATGTTAGTGTGGTTAAATAGACTTTCTAGTACCAGCTGCAGGACAACAGACAATACTACTGTTAGCATTTAGTCCCTGTATGTCTTAAATAGGTAAACAAAAAAGCTGGATATCATTTTCCCACTTAGAATTTTAGTGAATGTGTTGACTACAGGTTGCTTAAGATATGATTGTGAAGAACCAGATTAGGAAATGATTGTAGGAAAATAAAACAAGTATTTGAATTTAAATAATTTGTCAAAAATTCTGATTAAAATTATATTGGTTAGGAGAGGAAGCTTCTGGATCCAAGGATACATTCCATTCTACTTCCTGGGGTCCGCTCAGTGGACTGTGGTTACCTGCATGTGTTGACTCAGGACCCAGTATGCACAGTGATACCTTCTCCTTCTTCTCAGTGACTTAGTTATCTCCTAAAACACTACAGGTGCCTCTCCTCTTCTCTCATTCATTTTCATTCCACTTCGCATGTCATCCTGTGGTGGAGAAGAAGCCTTGAGTGCACGTTTCTCTTTTTTTACGGTGTAAAGATACATATTTAGAATTAGCCAGCTGGACTTGGTTTAGATGATCTCGATTTTGTTGGCAACATCCGAAGCATCTTAATCAGGAACCAGTGGAACATATGCCTTCTTCTCTCCATCAGGGCTGATCAGGATGTGGACCTGGCCACATCAGTGTCAGAGAGCCTGTTTGATTTGGTGCTTGTTGGCTTTAACATCCGCAATGAGCACAAGTGTGTTCTTTCATCTAGCTTCTTCATGGCAGACTCAGTGGCTGGGGGAACTTGATGGAAGCATGGTTAAGCTACTTCCTTCTGGGGCTGCCTTCGGAGCGTTGGTGTCTTGGGCTGCTGGAAGGTGAGTGACATGTGGATGTTGTGTGTGGGTGTGTGTGTGTGTGTGCATGTGTGGCTGTGGATGCCTTTCAGCAGTGCCTTCTTGGCCTTCGGAGCTTCTGCTTTGGCTTCATCTCTGGGGGAGGAAGGAGCTTCCCTCTTGGCCTTCAGCACCACTTTGTTAAATGCACGTCTCTTAAGCCCTGCTGTCCTCAGGTGAATTCATATTCCTGCTGTCATCCCCTTCCCCAGACTCTGGTCTGTCTTCCAGAATCTCACTGCCTCTCGGTGGGCAGAGCCTAGAGATCAGAAACACATTTTTCATCTTTTCTTTTAAATTCTTAACAGGACTGGGCTTTGTCTTTCTCCAAAGATACTTTAGTTTCTGTTCATTTTCCTAGGGAGGTTACAGCTTCCACATTCAAGAGCTCCAGTGGTCAAACTGAAAGAAAGAAACCACAACTTTCATTGTTCTTTGCGGGGAGATTTTCAAATCAATTCAGTAAATACTTGTTGCATGCTTACTATATTGCAGATACCAGATGCTAGAGACTGATGGAAGGAAGTAGTTGAGGATATACAAAGATGAGAGTTCCAGCCATGGAGAAGGCTAGGTTTGGGTGGAGGAAAGCTATATGTACACAAATCACTGTATAGGACACAATGTGGGAGTAGAAAAGAGATTCGAAGTGCTGCAGAGCTACAGAATAGGCGGCTAAATTATTCTCCATGAAAGGATGAGGAAAACTTCAGGGGGGTGGTAGCACTTCTGATGGGCCTCAAAATGTGGTTGGGATTCAGTTATTGGAGATCAGAGTTTGGGTGTCAGGGGAAGATCACTAAGGCCATAAAGACCAGGAATCAGAAACTGGTAGGATGATAAATGCTAAGCATGGAGTGGTGACCCAGGCACTGACTATGTGTGTGCATACATGCATATGTGAGCAGGGGCGTGTGTACCAGCGGGGAGAGAAGGGCTGTGAGAGAGGTGATGGGTGTGGTGGCAGTTCACTGTGGTGGACCAAGATGGTGGTTATGATCTCAATCAGAGCCGTCAAGGGATTTTCCAAATATTTCATTTTCTGAGAAAATTCAGAAACAACTTAGAGGCATCGAGAAGAAAAATAGCCCTTGTAACCCTCCTCTGTGTTCTGAATGCTTGTTTTCCCCCACCTGCCCCCAATTTGTATGTTGAGATCCTAACCCCCAAGGTGATGGTATCCGGAGGTGGGGCCTTTGGAAGGTGATTAGGTCCTGAGGGTGGAGCCCTGATGAATAGGATTAGTGCTATTAAATGAGCCCCTTCTACACTGTGAGGACACAATAAGAAGGCAACATTTATGAACCAGTAAGGAGGCCCTCACCAGACAGTAGATTTGCTGGTGGCTTGGTCTTAGACTTCCCTTCCCAGCCTGCAGAACAGTGAGACACAAATTTATTTTCTCTCTTTTTTTTTTTTTTTGAGATGGAGTCTCACTCTGTCTGGGGTACAGTGGCACGATCTCCACTCACTGCAACCTCCATCTTCCATGTTCAAGCAATTCTCCTGTCTCAGCCTCCCAAGTAACTGGGATTACAAGTGTGCACCACCATGCCCAGCTAATTTTTGTATTTTTAGTAGAGATGGGGTTTCACCATGTTGGCCAGGCTGGTCTCGAACTCCTGACCTCAGGTGATCCACCCACCTCGGCCTCCCAAAGTGCTGGGATTACAGGTGTGAGCCACCACACCCGGCCAACAAATTTCTGTTGTTTATAAGCCACCTGGTCTATGGTGTTGTGTTAAAGCAGCCCAGACTAAGACACCCTTTGACCTTGATAGAAATTGCCACTGATCTTCAGAGGTGTTTCCTGCTTATTTCTGCTTTATGAATTTAAGAAAAACAAATAAGATATTATATACATGTTCTCAATATTTTCTTTATTATAAATTTGTGTGTTATAAATTTATATATAAATTTGCATATGTATAGCTTTGTATAAATTTCCTTGCGTATGTTCTTACAATTTGATCAGCATTATTTTAATGGCTCTATAATATCCCAGAATTCGCATATATTTTCCCCTGTTTTAGGGTGGCCTGTTGATGTAGTACTGCCATTCAGCATTAAACTTTTAAAAAGGAATTGTACTATGCGTTGTCTAACCCTTGTTTTCATAATACATCACAATTATACCCCAATTTACTCCTTTTCCTTACTGGAAATCCATGCCATCTGATGAAAACTCATGGAAGCAGGGCCCCCAATCCCTCTTGGACCACAGCCAACTTCCTCTAGTGCCTCAGATCCACCTATGGGCGCTCCTTCCCCTGCTCCTGCATTTCCAGTGTCCACTCCTAGATGTCTCCTTTCACTTCTGCTACACTGCCAGTCCACCTAACAGATGTGACTGTGGTCTGTGGGGTTTCAGGTACCATGTTCTCCTTGCCCACCATCATCTCTGCCCTCCATCTGCCTTTGGCAGCCTTTGGCAGCCTTTGGCACTGGCTCTTCCTGGACAGGCACTGCTCCTCTGCCCATCACAGGCTTCATGGCCAAAACCATGCTGCTGCCCAGGTGATGCTCTGTGAAGAAACCTATCCATCTTCAGCCAGACTTCCCATCTTCTACCCACCATGCAGGCGCACGCAAACCTGGAGCCTTCTCCCTGTTCATGTGTCCTTTGTCATCATTATTAAAAACCATAACATTCTATCATTTATTTACTTCTTATTGCTCATATCATGGGAGTTATTTCAGATCTTCTACTCTCCTTAATTTTAATTTCCACCCCTGCTAGACTCAATCCTAGAAGCTTACCTTACCTTCTGTTAGGAAGATTGAAGACACCTAGAAAAATCCCTGTCTGTATTTTTACTTATCTTTTAAGAAATCCCCACTTCAGTGCTCCCCTTCTGCTTCACAAAATGCCATATTAAGCATAAAAGTGCCAAAACATATAAAAGGCAAAGCAAGTGGTACATTTTCAGAATCTAAATAATTAATGGAGTTAAAAAAAAAACAAAACTGTGTTCTGCTTTTAACAAATCAAAAATACCCTGTTCATTTCATAAGAATATGAGTTTAATTTCAGTATGTATGCTAATCACTCTCACTTTGCACACTATTAAGAACATTTTAAAAACTGGTTATAAAAGTAATATGTTTATTGAAAAAAATTGGAAAAACACACAAATAACGCAAGGGAGAAGATAACCCATAGAACAACACAATGGATAGTGTTATGTAGGACATAGATCATCTAGGATCAAACACTGGCTACCCAATGTATTAGCTGAGTGATCTTAGACTACTTAATCTCTCTTTGCTCTGGTTTTCTCACTGTCAAAATAGAGATCAAAATCGTTCATTCTGTGAACTATTTTGATAAGTGAATAAAATAATTATGTAAAGGTTTTATTATATTCCTTGGCACTTAGTAAACTTCAATGTAGTTTTTCTTTCTTCCAAATTTTATGTACGCATATTACATGTCATAAGCATATGTAATATTTATAAAACTGGGGTCACGTTGCATTTAACATGCTGTAGCCTACTTTTTAACTTAACATTATCTTGTCAGCATTTCCCTGAGCCATTTTGCATTCTTTGAACACATGGTTTTTAATGCCTGAATAGCATTCTGTTCTATGGATTTACTATAATTTACTTAACTAAATCCCTATTGTTGCTTAATTAGGCAGTGGCAATTTTTTGCTATTATAAATAGCATTGCAATGAACATCCTTGTACATAATTCTTTGTTTGCTTCTCTGATAATTTCCTTGGGATAAATTCCAAGAACTGTAATTATTAGGTCAAAGGATAAGGACATTTGTAAGAATCTTAATCTATGTGGTCAGTCTGCTCTCCAGAAAGTTTGCCCTCATTTATATTCTCTGCTTCAATATGGGAGAGTTTTTGTTTCACCAGACCTTGGCCACTGGTGGATAATGTACAAGAGCTTGTTTTGGACACTGCTGGTTTCTTAGATGAAGGAGACCTTACAGCACTTTTCATTGGTGGGTTTTGGTTGCATGAGTGATTTGTGGGCGATGTTAGGAGAGTAAACCTGAAGAGCAGATTTCCCTTAGGCGGCTACCCCAGAGTACAGAAATGAAATTGAAAGCTTCAAGATACAAATATGAAAGGTGAAATGCAGCTCTCAGCCATCATTTTATAGACAAATATTATACCTCCTTGAAAATATTTATAAAAATAATGCCATTTATTTAAGGTAATTAATCTGGAGTCCTCGGCCACCCAGTAATCATTTAGCAGCCTCACCTTTCCTGTAATGTGGGTGATGACAGTGTGTCACCCGGAAGTGAAAGGGCTCCACAGCTTTTTCCACACCAAGACCTTCTTCTAATCTCTGTCATGTTTGGGCACCAACTCTGGGTACTGACTACTGGGTGCTTGTAAGGGCTTACTCTTGACATTTGAAGAGGGATCAAAGGGAGGCCTTTTTTGTTTAAAATGCACTGCTTCCCAAGAGTCAGTGGCAGAGAAAGAGGTTGCTTATAGGATCAGATGAGAAAACAGAGTTCAGGAATGCTGACCCCCATCTGAAGATGCTGGACTTACCCAGATGCTCTAACTCATATTTTTGAATCCCTTTTACCACTTACTCTTTAGTTAGTAAGGTCAATGTAATAAGTTATATCCATCATTGCAATGGTGCACTTCCTATGCATATGTATGTTAATTGCGTATGTGCGTGTTTAAGCTGTGGGGATTTTTTGCTTGAAAGAATGTGTGCTGTTTAGAGAAGACAGGGCTTGTCCTTGGGTGAGATGGAGACTGTAGTTTGTGTTGCATCCAGGCGGGTGGACTGAGGAGGGTAAAAAAGACAGTCCTTCATTCTGCCTGTGAGTGTGATGGCAATTAACATGTTTGTCTGTAAAAACAAGAAGTAGTCTCTGCGCTATGGAGAACTGATTAGAGCCCTGCATGCTCAGAGTAAAAAGCAGATGGGGTGAGGGGGTAGGGAGGTGGTCGGTATTAGTGAGTTCTGCGAGCACTTGTGCAGGGCCAGACAGCTGAGAACAGACTGGAATAGAAAGCAAATCATTCCGGATGGTGAGAGGCCACAAGACAATCCATAGCTGAACTACCAAGAAAGAGAAAAAGGCAGAGCTGATGTAAACAGAGCTTAGTAACAGTTTGCTCTAGTAAAATGGTGGTTTCATATCAGATTTAACTGGTTCTCCTCATAGCTTGATTAACTGGCTTACCACTTTGTTTTTGGTTGGAAGTTTGAGTTTGTTCAGTCTACACATTTCTTTTTTTTTTTTTTCTTAAAAAAAAGGCTCCAGTTTGATATTGTCTTCTATATCGACAGGGATTAATTTTAACTTAGATCCTTTGCTGATGAGCATGCTGACTTGTAAAGCATAATAACTGGTGTTTTCATATCACACTGTCATCATTTAGGTGTTAGGGGTGACTAGATTAAGACTGCAGTTTTTAAAGTTTTTGGTAGCTTTGTTCAGCAAATCCTCTGGAAGTTGTGATGCTTTGCCAGACACAGTCTTTGATTTTGGTTTAGACTGTGCTTTGATTCACTGGCTGCTTGGGATAATCGTCTCTGTTAGCACAGAGTATATCACTGACTCAGATGAGAGCCCGGTGTGGAGATGGCTCTGTCACTACAATCATCTAGTAAGTCATTCCAAGTTGGGGCTTAGGACTCTGATTTCCTCTCCCAGGCTTGAATGTGTGCTTTTGGCACATGAATCCTTCTTGATTCTTATCTTAGTCTGTAAATAGCATAGAAATTACACATGGAAAAATGGAACAAATCATACTTTCTTTCAAAGGGCAAATTAAACATTCCATAGAATAAGGAAAGAGTTGTTAGCGAGGGAAAAAAAAAATGCAACCTTGCTAGCTCCAGTGTGAAAAAAGAACAGCATAAATTGGACTCAAACGCAACCTTAAAGAACGTTTTGAGCATTTGCACTTTTTTTCTTTAACCACCCTCTTAGCTCTCCTGCCAAATACCAAATCCTAAGTTTTCCAAAGGTTTGAAAATATTCCCATTAATTTTTTTTTTCTCTCATAGCCCTGTATTTACCAGGGCTTGAAATGGAAACACTGAAACCTAGTAATGAAGGGCACTATAGAATTCCCGGTCCGTCGGAGGCCAAGTGCTCCTGGCAAAATGCTCAGGAAGTCCCGTTCCTACCAGGCTACAGTGGGGTTTTCAGTTACAGACTGTTTTGAAAATTCAGGTAAATTAAGAATAAGCAGTTTACCTAAAAAGAAAAAATGAAGTGAGCTGTTTCTTTGATTCAATAAATAAATAAATTTGCAGATGAAATTATGAAACCATCTTCCTGAAAAGGGAAAGAAGATGAATGTCCTGTGAGAATGACATGGAATGATAAGATTCTGCCCATCTTCTGGAGGAGACACTGGGTATGTCAACTCTGAGTTGGAGAGAGTTCAGCAGCACACGTGAATTGTCACTCATTCGTGGAATTCTGGAAGGCAACATCTCTTATTCCATCCATACTGCCTTTAAGAGGCGGCTGTGAGCACCTCTAGGACGGTGAGGGGGGATCCTGATTCACTCAATTAGAATTGTTCAAGGGATGACTGGACAAATTTGAACAAGGGCAAGAAGTGAGTAAAAAGTGAGTGAGAACAAGGCAGGCTTTCTCATTTATTAGAGAGCTACTGGCTCTGGCTCTGAAGAGGCTGCAGGCAGGGAGGACTGTCTTGATCACATTTGCACAGTTGGTGAGTGGCCTGTTAGGACTAGAATCTGGATGCTGCTTCCCAATTCTGCATCCATTCACCAACCATGCCAGCCCAAGGCACAACCAGCTCCATCATGTTACATCCTGGCCCCAAATATTAAACTCATGCTCTCTCCTGGTTCAATTTTTCATTTGTAACTGTGGCACCACTCAAGTTTCCACTCTGCCCTTCTCTGTCTCCTGGCGCAGGTGCACATTTATTCAGCTTCCTCACTCTGCACCTCTAGGCAGAGCATCTTCACCCATCCGTCCTCCCTCTCTCTTAGAGGGCCAACCCTATTCCTTTATCGGAGAGATACCTTCAGCTAGGCTCTCAATCCCATCCTCCTCCAGCCCTCAAAGGTGACAGTTCTTTCCATCCCTCTTGACGCTGGGACTGAGCCATTCTCTGGGCAGGCTGTACCCCATGCTGTGCCAAGGCTGCTCCAGCCTCCATCCTCTGCCTGGATAGCCCTGCTGGGGCTTCCTTCTTCTTTTGTGTGTCATTTTCATTCATTGACATTTGCTCTTAATATGTTAATGTACATATAGTCAATTTTAGGAGTGGTAAAAGCTCCTTTTAGGAAATACAAGAAAATAGGCCAGGCATGGTGGCTTATCCCTGTAATCCCAGCTCTTTGGGAGGCTGAGGTGGAAGGATCACCTGAGGTCAGGAGACCAGCCTGGCCAACATGGTGAGACCCTGTCTCTACTAAAAATACAAAACATTAGCCAGGTGTGGTGGCGCGTGCCTGTAATCCCAGCTACTTTGGAGGCTAAGGCAAGAGAATCACTTGATTCAGGGAAGCAGAGGTTGCAGTGAACTGAGATGGTGCCACTGTACTCCACCCTGGGACACAGAGTGAGACTCCATCTCAAAAAAAAAAAGAAAAAGAAAAAAGAAAGAAAGGAAAGAAAATACGAGAAAACAAATCATGCAATAAAGCAGAAATCACTATAGCTCTCAATGTATTTTAGGTTGCTTTCCCTCCCCCCCCACCTAGGTTTTTAAAAAGCAAAATCGTAATACTATCGTTTTTTTGTTTTTTCAGATGGACTCTCACTCTGCCCCCCAGGCTGTAGTGCAGTGGCCCGATCTCGGCTCACTGCAATCTCCACCTCCTGAGTTCAAACAATTCTCTGCCTCAGCCTCCTGAGTAGCTGGGATTATAGGCATGTGCCACCACACCCGGCTATTTTTTTTGCATTTTTAATAGAGATGGGGTTTCACCATCTTGGCCAGGCTGATCTTGAACTTCTCACCCCATGATCCACCTGCCTCGGCCTCCCAAAGTGGTGGAATTACAGGCATGAGCCACCACACCCGGCCATAATCCTACAGAATTTTTAAAAATCCCCAACTGCACATGGTATTTCTTTGATTGATTTTAAAAGTATTTTCTTGGTAGAATATTTAAAATATATAGAAAGGTCCAAAGGAAAACATTTCCTAGAGTTTCACCCTACATTTCAATGTACTTCCTTAGGACATTTTTTTCCATGCACATTTAAAAGCATACTTTCGGCATGATTTTTGGGAATACCTGGCACAAGAATAGTCACAGCTTCTACATGGAAGAGCATGTAAAGGGGGAGTTTAGCAGTAGATAACAGCTGCTGCTGGGTGCCTTAGTAGTCTTTATTGATTAAAAGAAAACAATCCTAAATGGTTTAGGTCACTCCTCTAAAGATGCAGTAAAACATTAGTCAAGTTTTTGACAATAAAAATGCCATAATGCCAAAAATATCATACTATTTTATTTACATACTTCTTGGAAGAAAAAATGCTTTGTTAATTTAATAGTTCTCTCAGTGTCTCAATTGTGTAATAAGCTTAGCTGGAACAGGATGCCATCATTTATTAGACTGAGGCAGCATAGTTTCCTGGTTAAAAGTAGGATGCCCCGGCCAGGCGCAGTGGCTCATGCCTGTAATCCCAGCACTTTGGGAGGCCGAGGCCGGCGGATCACGAGGTCAGGAGATCGAGACCATCCTGGCTAACACAATGAAACCCCGTCTCTACTAAAAATACAAAAAATTAGCCGGGCATGGTGGCAGGAGCCTGTAGTCCCAGCTACCAGGGAGGCTGAGGCAGGAGAATGGCGTGAACCCAGGAAGCTAAGCTTGCAGTGAGCCAAGATCGTGCCACCACACCGCACTCCGTCTCAAAAAAAAAAAAAAAAAAAAAAAAAAAACCAACCAAACAAAAAAAACAAGGATGCCCCTGGCTTGATGGGCTCTGCAACTTACTATCTGTAACTTATTAGCTGGTGATAGTATGAATTCTTATCTTCTCCGTCTTCATAATTATCTTAGCGAGAAGCTGGGTGAATCAAGGCTAGCAGCCACTACTAGTCAAATGCCTGACCACTTTTTCCCCTTTCAGAATCCTCTCAGGCTTCCCCAACCTGCACCCACCCTCCCAGCAGTAAAATTAATTTCTCCATTTCTTGTGCTCTCATAGAATATGTACTCAAGTCTCTCACAGTATTGATTGAAATATGTACTGTATTTTTTAAATGTCCATCATCTCTCACTTCCCTCTTGCCAATACTATAAGCCTGTGAGCTTATTACATATGGGGACTTTTGCAAAAAAATCTTTGTGTCATCAGAGCCCAGCCTAGACCTAGTGGGTGCTTAATACAAATGCCTGTCAGATGTATAAATACTGTACTCTGGAACTGATTTTCAAACTAAAATGTGTAGCCTCCTATTTATTTCTACTGCATTTTACCTTTTGGGCCTCAACATCCCAGTGGTGTTTATTTTTACTTGGTTGGAAGATACAACCAAAAAAAAAAAAATCAAAACAAAACATAACAAAACTGTGCATCAGCAGAATGCAGTGATATAACTTCCTTGTCTGAATATTCCATGTGCATTTAGTCATTTATACAAAAATTACTCGTGAGTGAAGGAGGTGCAGTGGAATTTACAAAAGCAATAATGGCCAAATAACAAGGAAGATGTTACTTATTACTATAATGTATTCATGTTTTACAAATGAGCAAACTGAGGCTCAGAAAGACCACATGATGAAGGGCAACACAGACTTACTGGCAGAAATAAGACTACAACATGCTATTCAGGGGAAATGATAGCTGTCCTTGAAATACAGTGGTTAAGTATGGGATATTAGACAAGGCAGCCCTGATGGAGGAGGTGTCTCTATCTGAGTCTTGTAGGGAACAGACTAGAGAATAGAGAGATTCCAGAAAGAGCCGTAGTCACTGAGGATGTCATGGTGCAAGCACCACAACACAGTAAGACCCTCCGGAGTGACCAGATGTGCGGCAGAGTAGCACACAGTCAATTTTTGTGTGTAACTTGTAATTCCTTTTCCTCCAAAAGGCAGCAACTGACTCTTGTGTTGGAGCAGCCTACCATTTTACTCACTTTCCCCGCAAAACCCATCGCCTTCCTCAAATACGTCCAAATTCAGAGGGACCAGAATACGGTTGAAGGAATAACAGATGTGATAAACAAACAGTCCGAAAAGAAATTGGGTTGTCTATGGATACTATTTAATAATTCATAATCCCATTAAAATATTAATTCATAATCCAGTTAACATGTGCAGAAACATGAAACATTACTTAAACTATTTTTAAAAGATCTGGGAAAATATTATACATTATTTTAAGTGATTTACTTTGAAGGTATTTAGCATACTAGATATGATAGAACTTTTGACTTTTTCAATGAGACAGAATATGTGAAGATAAAGGTTTTATTAAGAGTGCAACAATATTCATTATCAGAACAATTTCAAAGTTAATATAATAAGAGGAATTTGGAGAAATTGAATATTGTAAATGAAAAAACTTTAAAGGCTCTGTTGGAGAATTGTGCATGTCGTGTGTTTTTGGCATGCTTTAAATTCATAAGCCACAGTCTGCTATAAAAATTCTGCAAACTTTTTAAGGCTTTTGCATCCCTAATCAGTTTCTAAGTGTTATCAATTAATAAAATATATTTCATAACAAACATTTGGTAAATATTTAGCATCATTATTGATTTGCACTTACCTCAGGTTTTTTATTGTTTTTTCCTCCACTTCTAAAAAAGCATGCTATAGATTTCAGTAGAAGTTGGCAGCCACACAGATGTTGAAGTGTGAATTTTGGATGTTTTCAGGTTGTAAATATGTGGAATTTTGATTGTGAATGGGAATTTAACATTACAACCTTACATGGTTGGAAAGATTCTGCAATAGCAACAATTTCACATTTGCATAAACAGCTTTATTATAGTTGGAGTAATATATAGAAAGAACACAAATTACTCTGACCAGAGTTAAACCTATAAAGCAATCACATTTGAATGAGGATTTTACTTAAAATCATAGACTCATCAACTTTAAAGTGTTTTTATCTTTCACAAGAGACAAATTTAGCCTGTTATGAATAAAATCCCTTAATATCTGCATTTTCTGCCTGGCATATGTATATTGCCTCAGTGGAACTTTAAAATAAAACCATACATAAGAAAAAATTAAAAAGAGGCAAAGAACTAAAGCACTAGACAAAAAAATCTATTTTTTTACATCAAATAGTAAAATAATTGTCAAAAGTGTTTGCTTTAATTGAATTTTAAACCTAGAATCTCTTTCAGCTCTTGATTTCACTGTAAGAGTACAGAGAGTAGAGAAACAGCTAGAATCATTCACCATTCTCTTACCTTTTGTTAATGTTAGTACCATCTCTGTCACTTTGCTCGGTGGAGGTATAGTTTTGATTGTGTAATTTTACAGGTATTTTATTAAAATATTCAGGAAGTTAGATAGCTACATTCCAAATGCAACAAATTACAACATGTTCTTGATAAATCAGAATGCTTTATGACACATCTTTTCAAGCCTCAGGTTGAAACAATTTGTATATCCCCATCGAAGGTGTGATATTCATTTGAAGAATTATGCAAGTTAGTTCAGCATTTCAGATAAATGTTGGATTAATTATTTGGCTCCTAGGAAACTTCACTCAGGCATGTCTTAGTTGCACACTGTTTGAAAATAAAAAGCAATTGAACTGAGAAATACAAATATAGTATTGCATGATATTGCTATTTTTATTGTAACTCTAAGTCAGTTTTAGATGGCAAAGCTCCGAACTTCAATTGAGGAAGCCTTTATAGTTTTTAACTGGTTATTAACTCCATCTCTTAAAAATATTAATTTGTAAATTTGAAGGGAATGAAACAAAATTGTCTAATCACTTGAAAGTTGGTAAGATGGTTTAGAAGAAAAGCACTCATATACAGAATGTTATTTCTCTAGTCTCATTGCATTGATGTTAACTTGTCAAAGCTATTCTCATTTCTATATATTTTACCCACTCTTAAAACACTGAATGGAGTTTTGCTGCCTTAAATTCAGAAGTGGAGTGTTAATTCAGGAGAGAGAGCAGCAAAAATGTGAAAGTCTTTGTATTTCCAAATCAATGGCTTGTACAGATATGAGGGAAATAAATGCATGTTCCCAGTTAGAGTTCTTTAAAAGGAGCGGATGAGGAAAGATGAAGGGAATACTACTAATGCTTCTCCAAACATTAGCTGGAGATTGGAGTATATCTCAGCTGATTTTAGGCTTTACTTTAAATTTGAAAACTGAAAGAAAGCTAGAATTTAATAATAATAGGTAGCATTTATGGAAAGGTTTCTGTGGGTTCTCACTTTTTTACACCTATAATCTCATCAGATTTTTACACACAACCCTATGAGGGAGGAGCAGATATTACCCCATTTTACAGGTTGATTAACCTGGGAAGAGATAAGTTATGGAAGCTGTCAATGGTTATACTGCAAGCATTTTGATCCCAGGCAGTCTGCCTCTAGAGTACACACGCCATTGAAATCTGTGTGACTGCATCTTGTTTTCAGCCCCAAGCAAAGGGCATGACAAGTAATTCTGAACACCATTCATGTCTTGTAGACGATCTGAAAATAAAGATAAGGGAAAAGAATTTAAAATCACATGGGATTCCGGTGTCCAGTGACAATGATGGTGTAGTTTTTGGAGTGTGTATTTCAGGGTTTTCAATACTTAGGGACATACCTGCACATTTGCGTACATTTGCCGACCTCTCAGCTTTTCTCAGGAGAACGATACTCATTGACTGATCAATCAATAAATCTCTGTTGCTTCTCACCACGGGGTGTACTACACAGAGTAGCCCAGATAAGAAGCAGCTCAATAGCAAATCAAAGTGTGCGAATGTCTGCCTGTGTATGTGTGTGTGTGCGTGTGTGTGTGTGTTTGTATGTGTATGTGTGTATTTTGCCCAAATAGTTGCTTGGTATCCTAGAGTGTACTATGTAGAATTGCCCAGATAAGAAGCAGATCAATAGCAAACCAAAGTTAGCGAATGTCTGTCTTTGTGTGTGTGTGTGTGTATGTGCGTGTGTGTCTGTATTTTGCCCAAATTGTTGCTGATCTTCTTCTTTGTCCACACTATTGTGATATGCGAGACATTTCTTTCTCCACAAGCTGTTATAAGGCAGTCTCATGACTCCATTTTATTAATGGTTGCTTTAGAGGTTGACCGCTTAGATCCTGGAGGTATTCTCAAGGGCTATCCAAGTAAATTTTTAGATGTCAAGTAACACGTATTTAACCCAGATGATCTTAAATATACCTTCCAAAGTTTGTTCTGGCCCCTGCCGGCCCCCTGCCTCTTTCTCTTTCTATAGCATTTCTTGGTAAGTCTCAGCATTGATTTCCAATTAGCTGTCTTCCAGCTGCATTGTGGGATTGCATTTTCTGGCCTTCCTGAGATTGGGTGTGGTCATGTGACTGATTCTAGCCAATGAGGTGCAGCATTCAATTGCTAGTGCAAGACCCTCTAGAGCACTGTGGCTCCCACAGAGTTGAGTCAGGTGTGTAATTTTAAAGTTTCTAGTAACACATTAAAAATGTACAAGAAACAGGTGAAATTAATTTTAACAATATATCTTCTTTAACATAAGATATTTAAAATATAATTTCAACATGAAATCAATATAAAAGTATTGAGGTTATTTTATATCCTTTTATAATTACTATTGTTATTTGGACAAAGTCTTGGCAATCAGGTGTATATTTAGCACTTATAGCAATCTCAATTCACCCAAGCCCCATTTCAAGTACTCAATAGCAACATGCGCCAGTGGCTACTAGGTTGGGGAGGCCAGCTCTGGAGTGCTGTTTGACTCTGTTGCAGTGCAGCCATGTTTGAGATGGTGGCTGTTGTATTGTTGGGTCACACAGTGAGGGGATGCGGAGCAGAGCTCCCTGCTGCCAAGAGGGACCTGGAATATGATGAGCACTAAGTCTTGGTTGTTATAAGCCTCTAACATTTTTGTGTTTTTGTTATATTACAGCATATGCTACCCTATCCTGCCTGATATTTCATTCCTCTCCATCACAGCATCTTTTCTATCAGCTTTATAACACTGCATGGTATACATATATCATAGTGTATTTAACCAACTGCTCCAGTGTCGCACACTTACAATTTTTCCCATTTACTCAATGTAATGATCTGTAATATTTACCCCTATAGTTAAATCTTAGGGTACAGTAATAATAATAATGATGATTTTTTTTAACCACAAATTCCAAGAAATGAAGTGGTTGGGATAAAGGCACAGCACTTTTTATAGTGTATGATAGTTACTTCTGGTTGTTTCTTCAGAAAGTATCAATGTATTCATCTACTACCTGAGGTATAGCACAGAGTATTAATGTCAGTTTATTATTTAAATACTTTTTCCTATGTGAGTTAGACATTGTATTTATTATTTTTTCTAATTGCTTGTTCATTCCAAGTGTCTTTTCCTACTGACTTGTTTGTCTTATTGATTTGCAATAATTCTGTCTGTGTGTAGGCTATTAAACTTTTGCTATCGTATTATATGCTCTTCATTTGTCATTTTTTCATCTTAGAGATTTAATTAAAAAGAATACATGACTGTATATGACTTTGAGCATGCTTTTAGATATAACTTGTTTTTAAACCTGAAAATTTTGATTCTTCAGAAGTAAATGTGGATGCAAAAGCATAGGTTATTGCATGTCAAGTATTCAATTTTATTAAAAAATACAGTACAAATAAAGACTGCTCCACTTGGGTCCAAACTAAAGTAAAGCATTACTGAACATTTTTAGTTAATGATTACATGTTCTTTCATTCTCTTAAAAAGCTACCTGTGAAATCTTCTTGCATTACAGAACAAGATACGCATTATGAATCCTAAACAAGACATCCTGTTTTTTTTTTTTTTTACAAGAAATACCTTCTCTAAGTTGTGTATTTGCTTTCCACATAGAAAACATGTGACCCTCAATCAATATTTCTAGAAGAATTTTAAACTAACTCAAACTAAGTATATGTTATGGTTTGTTACACCAACATTATTTCTGATAATAATTTAAATTAAAAAATGAGAGTTAATTCTCCTTTCCCACTTGGCCATTTTGGTCCAGTGACTCAAGAATTCTTTCTAAAGGATTCCCTTGGTTGTCATTGGCTTGGTGGTCCCTAATTCTTGTTATCATTCTATGCTTGCGACATCTGCCTGTTGTTTCTGGAAAAGTGTATTGTGAACTACAAGCTTATGCTATTTCTTAGCACTTGTATGTCATTCTTAACACAGACAAGATGATTTGCATTCATTTGTAATCATTGTTCTTTGCAAAATACTGGTAAGAGGGTTATTATAATAACCACCATTTTGCCCATGGGGAAACTGAGACCCAGAAAGGTTAAGTGACTTACCCAAAGGCATACAGTGAATTGATGGCAGAACCGGAATTGCAGGCGAGAATCCTTAGAGGTTGTCTATTGTTCAGCACACTCAGCACAAGGCCTCTCGGCAGTGTGTTCTTTCTTCCAAGCATCACATTTTCTTATTCCTTTGCTAAACAATTCTTTAAGAACATGTGACATGCTTATAATACAAGGTTAGAATAATAACATCTTTTCTTCTATTTTTTCCTTCCCTTACTTAAATGTACTATTCCAACAACTTGGAAATAGGTGGGAAGCAGAGAAATCACTGAAGATTTTTACATGGAAAACGATTGAATGGCATCATTGAAGAATCCAAAAGTGTATCTTGTCTTTTCCCTTAGGAAATGGGAAATGCACTCAAGTGAAAAGGAAAACTATGTACTTTTGTACACTCACTTATGTTTACATAATAAGAGGTGAAGAAGAAATATTAATGGTATCACAAATAAGTGCTATGATTTCAAAGTCTTTGTAATTGTTGAGAGTGACTAAACAGTGTACAATGCAAAGTCTGTAGGGATATTAATTCCAAGTGATCCTTTAAATTTATTTTGGCACTACAAGTTTTTTAACCACTCCAGGTACTATAAAACTGTTAAATAGTATAAAACTATGCTAATTAAACTGTTGAAATAACAGATTATTAGTGGAAAAGGATTTTCCAGCTTTAAGTAATCAAAGAACAGAATGAATTATCCTTTGCAATGTTTTCTTAAAGTGTGGACTAGTATTGTTTTCAAGATAAGATTTTGGGGGGAGTTTGGGAACTTTGCATGTGTGTATGTTTCCATATTGATTTTGTGGATGTCAAAATCAATTCTGTATTCAGAAAGAATAACATGCTATAACTTAGAAATTCCTATCTCCTCCTTCTCTCATGCCCCCATTTTCAATTTTAAAGAAATTTTGTGTTTGTCCTATTTAGAATACTGTTTGTGGATAGTTTCCCTACATTTTAAAAGACATAGTTTAAGCTTCTCTTTTATGTAAATTATTTAAAAATGTAATTTTAATAGGGATCTTTGGAAAGAACATGAAGGATATGAACAGAATTGTTGTTCAACTTAATTTAGGACCCTAATTTAGAACATATACCATGTTCTTTTTGCCTCCAAATGGTTTTTAAGTAACCCTCTGCTCCAAAAAGTTATCAATTCTTACCCACCCTCAGGAAGCAAGTCACGTGTATTCAAACAATCAGATCAACAGAGAAACTTAATCCGACTTACCTTAGAAGCAAGATTTCTTTCTCCAGCTTTCAGGAATAACAGTTAAATACATATTTATCTAATTTTGTGGTTTTGTATAAAGAGTATTCAGTCACATTCTTCCTGGAGAGGCTACTCATATCTCCTTCTCCTTATTCCACGGTGTTCTTCCTACCTCAGGAAAAACTGGAGATTAGAAGAACTCACCGTCTTTTAGGCAACCCTAGGCTTCAGATTTCAGGGAATAATAAAAAAGGAAAATCAATCAAACAAACAAAAGCTCCTTCAGATTACCCTAAGTCAAGTGGCTCATGCCTTTTATATGAAAGCATATAATTCTCTCTCACATCATGTCCTCTCTGCCTTTCTAGCCACCTCTTTGGATTATTTATAGTTCCCTCTTCCCTACCTACCCACCACCCCGTTTTTTGTGTGTGGCTACCTCCTCTCTACCCAACAAAGGAGGAAGCCTGTAGGGTGGCGGGGGATGGGGGTTCCCCGGCCTCTGGGACGGTGGAGGGAATCAGGTTGAACAAGCAACATCACTGGCCTTGTCCCCTCTGCTCACTTCTTCTCGCTGAGGCTAGGGACCAATCAACCACATTAACTCTTGCACCTTGTACCTTGGAGCTGTGGAAATCGAACTGTCCAGCCCCAGTGGGTTAGACCAGGAAGGCAGGCTTTATAAACACTGTCTTTCTTCTCTCTCTCTCTCTCTCTCTTTTTTTTTTTGAGATGGAATCTCCCTCTATCGCCCAGGCTGGAGTGCAGTGGCGCAATCTCGGCTCACTGCAACCTCTGCCTCCTCGGTCGAAGTGATTCTCCTGCCTCAGCCTCCCAAGTAGCTGGTACTATAGGCATGCACCACCATGCCTGGCTAATTTTTGTATGTTTAGTAGAGACGGGGGTTTCACCATGCTGACCAGGCTGATCTCGAACTCCTGACCTCATGATGCACCTGCCTCGGCCTCCCAAAGTGCTGGGATTACAGGCGTGAGCCCCCGCGCCTGGCTCTTCTCATTTTTAACAGCATAGCTTGGGCCTTGTGCAAGTCACTGTGCTATGTGATTTGGAAATCTTAAAGAGGATATGGGGCTCGGGTGCCCTCAAAGGCTCAGCACCCAGCAGAATGTGTTCTTGCTTAGGGTAGTTGTAAATCACCCCCACGCTCATCACCTGGCCTGTGTTCAACTCTTTGTCCTCTACATGGTCATATTCTGACCTCCAAAATAATTAAGAAAAAGAGAAATTCCTTCAACCTCAGCACGTGCACAGTTTCAGAGGTAAATAGTTACCATGTCTAGCAATCAACTCTTCGGGTTCATTTGATTGAAATTCATGAGTCTGGGGAGGACATGACTGGCTAAGGAGTTTGGCAGCTCCAAGCCTGCAATAAACAGAAACTCCTGAATCACCCTATGAAAACCAGATATCTGGCTACATTTATCGGTGTTATTTTGTCTAACTCTTTTTAACATACATTTTTTTTTTCCAGTTAAAAGCTCACTGAAAGCCTCATGTAAGAGTCCCTCTCTCTCCAGCCCTCCCTCTATTTCTCTGTCTGTTCCCTGGAGAAATTAAAAAAAAAAAAAAAGAGCATATTGACGCTAAATAAAAACCAGAAAGAGCAACCTTATGTCATTTATTTCTCTGAAATTGAAAAAAAAATCATTTTTCCCCTTAGAAAACTGTTCTGGTTTAAAATAAAAACACTTCAAAAGGTACTTTGCATTATATGTATGTCTTCCATGAGAAACAACACCCACATCTAGTGATTTTCTCATCTTGTCCCAGTCTGACAAGATCTGTACTAAAATATATTAAAAAAGAAAAAACAAGATAAAGAAGAAAGAAACAAAGTGAGGGAAAAACCGACTGAGAGCAGCAGAAATCTCTCCCTCAGGCCGGGGGCCTTTCCTTTCTCTCCGGGGCAAGGGTGGGGGCCTTGGCCTGGGCTTCCTGGGGCTCCAGCTCTGAGACCCCGCGACCTTCTGACTCTGGGGCCCCCTGGGTTCCCCGACTTCAGCTCCCACCCCATTCATTCAGCTCGACCTGCGAGCCGGGCTCAGCTTCCCTCCTGGAATTCACCCAGGGACCCTGCTATTGTCCCTCTCGTCTGACCTCTGCTACGCTAAGTTCCAACAAGGTGATCTGGAAAACGCGCCACTCGCTCCCTGGCGGGCTCCCGGACTCGCCTTTTCGCGCCTTCGGCGGCGGCTCTTTTCTCCAGGGGGGACCACCTAGCGCTCGGCTTTGCACGGCCAATTTATGGCGCTGTCAGGGGCTCGGGCGCCGCGCCCATTGTGCGGGACGCCGCGCCTGACCCCGCCGCCAGCGCCGTGTAGCCCGATTGTTCCCTCATTAGGGCGGCCGGGAGCGGCGGAAAGGTTCGCGGCCCTTTCCCACAATCGCTGACAATGTGCGGCCGCAGGCTTGTCACAGTCGCAGGCGAGGAGAAATGGAGAGGATGTGCCACCGAGTGGGGCTCAAGGGACATCGCATTCCCACGCGAGGAAGTGGGAGAGAGCCACCACTCAAACACCCAAACCCAAACTCCAGACCCTGCACCTCCTGGGGTAGTTTCTTCTGGGGTTTTGGTGGCGGCTGTCAAGCCCCATAGGAAATACGCTGGGGAAAGACTCCACAGCGCCTTACGAAGAACTAAATCAACGCTTGAGCCCAGGAGTTCGAGGCTCCAGGGAGCTGTGATCGAGCCACTGCACCCAGGCCTGGGCCCCAGAGTGAGACCCTGTCTCAAAACAACAACGACAACAAAAAACAAACCAAACCAACACACACACACACACACACACACACACACACACACACTCCTAAATCGAGAGTTACAAAGAGCCAGACAGCCGGCGAACTTGGGCACAGGAGAGCTCTGTGCACAGGGGCAAGAAGTGCCCTGATGCAACCGGGGCTGAACTGTGCGCTCCCGGGGCCAGGGCTGCGGCCACGTGGAGAAAGCAGGAAGGAAGCGGGAGGGGCTGTCAAGCAGGCCTAGGGCGATCAGCCCTGGCACAGGCTGCCTTCATAAGCAGGAGCCATCCGCAGTGTAGCAATCTCTTTTCCAGCCTGGCTCCTAGAAGGAGCCAGTTGATCTTTTTCCCTTTCGTGTTCTTTGCCCCACTGTGCCTGTTGCTGCTGTTCTTTCCCAGTGAAAATGCCTCCCAGAGAGGTGAAGCAGCCTGAACACCACACTTCCACGCTCTCACTTTTCCTCCTGGCCAACAAAGTGAGGACACTGCCCAGACAGCCCTTCTCTCTCCCCCTCCTCCACCGGCCTGTTGCGTTGAAAGGGCCTTCTCTAAAACTGCAAATAAAGAGCACAGCTTCAGAGAAACCGGGCAAAGGCTCAAGGGGAAGGCACAAAAAGGACTATCTCTGTCCTGGCGCTTAGATGTATACAAAAAGCTACGCTCAGATTCTTAGGTCTGTGAAATGCTATTTGAGTTGAAACACAATACCCGCCTACAGGGCATGCATAGAAAGTGATTTTAGGAGGCAGTAACTTAGGGTAATTCTCTCTATTTTATAAACATCATTAACTCCTCTTATGAGATGGTGCAAAAAGATTCAGCGTTTCTTTGCACTTTCTCAAAAAATTGAATTCTGGGGCTAAGGCCGTAGGCGACCACATTTATTAGCAGGTGATTCAAAACTGAGCACCCAAAGGGAAACTTCAAGAAGTTTCAGGGATACCATGCACAGACTTTTAACTTTAAAACTCTTCTCAAAACAGTGTTTTTGAACTGAAAATGTGTTTATTCCTTTAATAGAATATAAAGCTAGAATTGAAAAGAAAGTTTATATTCCAATATATGATTTGTACAAAATGTTGAAAGATATCAATTGTCTATATTTAAACTACATTTGAAAAATTCTAAGTACTCCAGAATTTTAAATTATTCTTAAAACAGAACTAAAGATGTTTTCATGATGGAAAAATAATGTGAATTAAGCTTCTTAAAAAAAGACCAAGTCTCATCTTTGGGGTGCATGTTGTCCTATTATTTTGTCCAAAGCTTTCTTGACAGGGTAAAAAGGACTTTAGATTCTTGTGTTTAATATTATAACAAGAACTAGGATACAGTTTGTATTCGTTTATAAAATCCATTGCAAAGGTGATTTTGGTTGTGGCAGTTTTCCTTTCTTGTTTTTAGCAGATGGCTTTCTATTGACTGTTAACCTTAAAATCAAATGTGTAAAGCTTTTTATTTAAAAGAAAATAGTAATCTTAATTTGAGGTACATTGTGTGTAGTCTTAAAGTTTGTGATGGCTGGTTTATGGTGGTGGGGAGTGTTTCTTTGTAACTTTTAGTTTTCTCTGAGTCTTTAAATTTCACTGTTCTTGTAGTTCTGAGCTAGTATATCTGCACTTGATCTGGGCCCAAACATATTTTGATTGTAAATAAAAAGTCTTCTTTTATGAGGATGTTCACTTCACAGCTTGAGCAGTGTAATTTTTATACAGGTCTCAGCAATCAATAAAAAAGCCACAGGAGGAATGATTTATCTTGTTGGTTACAGAGACTGTCACCGAGAGAAATTGTAAAAGATCAATTTACACAACCTGGTGTGAGAATGTTATTGATATAACACGGTTGATCGGTTTCTGGTTGTCTGTGCGCAGGCACTGCGGAGGGAGCACCACCACCACTCGCCAAGGTCTTAATAGACTCCGCGCTCCATAAAGTGGACACCGAGCCAGTGACGGCGGAGATGGCTCGGCGGGCGCCCACCGGCATTGGCTGGGCTCCGATTACTTCGTTAAGCAGTGTCATGCTTTTTCTTCTTTTTTTTCTTTTTCTTTTTTTTTTTTTTTTAATTTTTCCCTCCTACTGTGAGAACTGTTCACTTGGAGACTCCCTGTCTTAATTACAAAGAGCCCTTTTAACCATAGGTCACAGGACTTGGCTCTCTTGACAGGAAATAAGGAAACAAGCTACCTTCCTGGAAAAAAAAAATTCAAACTTCTACTTCTCAAATTAGTTAAATGAAGCTTGTCGACGGTTGGGAGTTGAGCCTTATGACAGTTGGCTAATGGCAGTTGGCACATTAACTATGTTTTAACCAGAGCAGTTTGGGATCTAAGTAGATTAAAAAAATAAAGCAAGCCCAGGCATTTCCAACGAAACACACTTAAAATAACCACAAAGTTAATATTGGTTTTACTTGCTATAGGTGTTACAATACGAAATGGATTCGTGTATCTTTAACATTGTAATTAAGTAAATTTACAAACATTAACATTTTTAAAATGACACTAAAGCTACTTTAAATCCTAGGAAGGCCTCTCTCTCTCTCTCTGCTCTTTCTTTTTTGATTCTACCTTCAAAATGTCCTCTGTCTATATTTTTTATATTAAATATTCTCTGCAAAGTCAATCTAGTAAATATCTGGTTCCAAGTCTGTGTACACCATTCTCAAATATAAAACTTTCCAAATGAAGATAAACCTTTAGTTGAATTGGTTTATTTTCTGATTTGATTCTTTAATGTTATTATAGAAGATGGAATATCATTTACAGTAACATTAAAAAAACTCTGGCGGTTTTCTTATTGAAAGACTTATAATAACAAGCAGAAATAAAGCAACCAAGATTTAGAAAATATCATAGTGTTTTTGCGTATTTAATTTATTATTTACACTAACATATAATGTCAGAATGATGATTATAATGTGGCCTGAGTTACAAGAATATAAAAGAATAAAAAGTCTAAGAAGAAAAACTTCCAGTGTAGACTTTCAGTTATAATTTTAGTCATATTTTTTCATGTTGGTTGTGTTTCTAACAGATTCCACATTTCTGTGTGTGTGCGTGTGCATGTGTGTGTGTGTGTGCACACGCCAAGTCTTTTATATTTAAACCCTGTTGTTGCCATTTTCATTTCCTTGGGAAACATACACACATACACAAAAACACACACATCTTTTACTTGAAAAATGGATGAATCCCGTGCTTTCTGAACACCTCCTTAAAAGGTAAGAATCAACTAGTTTTATGCATGCTATTAGATCGAATTTTAATTGCTAAATGTCCAATTAGTATTTATTTGCTTTTGTTTACAGAAGAGTGAATAATTGTGATTTTGCTTTCATATTTCTCTATATTAAAATTACCTAATAGCTCTCATTGTCTTTTCATTAGCTAAAATTAGTCCTCAAATCTCTCACCACATTCATTATAAACTGAACACAAACAAAAGACTGCTCACAAAATATGCTTTCCTTTCATTTTCCCCCTACCCAGGCTCTTTCATGGCATGTAGATATTCCTATCTCAATATCAATGATGCCTGTAATCTGGCATCAGAAAACTTTGCGCTTATTTCCTCTTCAGGGCTTTAACTGAATCAGCACTCATATTATGTAGCTGGGAAGGATGCTACAACTCTATAGTGGGAGCAGTGTTCCCACCAGATCAGAGAAATAACTCCTCGATTTTTTTCACATCTGGAGAAGACAAACTTGCTCTTATCTTCAACTCATGTCTTTTTTCCCCCTAAATGCAGTTTCCATTCTGGCCAATCTCCTTATGGCTGCGGGCCCTATGACGGTCTAGTACTGACTGTTCTCTGTCACAGTCCTCCTCCCAGCTCCACCCTCCTAACCAGATCAGCCCCTCCCCAGCATCCTACAGATCCAAGTTAAAATGCAATTTCCTGCTTTTGATAAGTAGACACTATCCAGCCAGAACAAAACAGAACACTCTGATACAATTGTCTCATGGCCAAAGGCGAGGGCAACTCCCACCCTTCAAGTCTCCCCTCGTTTAATCCAGGCAGGAAATGCAATTCTGATTTTTATTCCTGTGTTTTTTTAGAATTTTTTTTTTTTTTACTATACTCTCTGGGAACATATTGACAGGGTCTGCTCATGCAAATCATCGAGGGATGCGAGGCCAAGATTCTAATTAAGGAACATTTCCAACAATCCCACCCACCCTATCAATGCAAATATTTATAGATACTTCTGATCTTAAATTTGCAAATAATCAGAGGTACCCTACTTCCAAGCTTCCAAAATGTTTTTTCATACCAGGCATGATAGTCTACCAGAGTGTACCTTATTTTGGGAGGGTGCCAAACTTCCTAGAAATATGGCCAAATGACTTTCCGTGGGAGCTAGCTGGCTGCATTCTCTCTCCTTAAGACAATCAGTTCCTATTCAATAACGATTAACCTTATTTGTTTGTCTCTGCTTTTCCTGAAGTAGCTAAAGTACATATAGTTATGAATAAAGCCCTCTAGGTTGTTTCATAGTGCATACAGTAGGCAGATGGAAGGGAGCTATGTAATTAATTGACCAACATGTTTCTTCAGCATGTAAAACACTCTAATCACCCCCAAAGGGGTAACAGAAGAATGGAAGACATGGACTTTCACTGGAAAGAGCTCATAAATTGGTAGGCAAGAAATTGTGCTCAAGAGTAAAGAGTAAATATGAAATTGGATGAACTGACTATATGTTTTTCAGGGGAGTTGTTGATGTCAAAGATAGAAATAATTTTGTTTGAAGGAAATCAGAAAGGAGAGGATTAGAGATGAAGAAAGAGTATAGGAGATGGTGTGAATGAAAGAATGATTCTGCCACGGTCATGGGATGGACCCATATTATGCACTGTATAGTGATGGGAACAAGGTGGAAGGATAGGCAGCCAGCTTGTGAAGAGTCTTAATGGGTATATCAGATGTTTAATAAATGTCTAGTGATTAAGTAAATGAGCTGAGGTGGTAGAATGTAAACCAATGAGTATTTCTGGGCAGTAGCATGGCTTAGTGAAGGAGACCTTTTCAAGATACTGCTCAGACAGCTGTGGGCTTGCTGTCTGTTGGGGTGTGTATATGTGGCCGGAAGGAGCAGGGGCAGGAGAGTGCAAAAAAGTCAATGGTTGCAGTTATCAGGTGACAGATAATGAGAACCTGAAATAGAATAACAACAGAAATGAGAAAAAGGAATGTTTCAGAAATTTCAGAGACAAAAAGAGCCTGGCTCTCAGTGGGCAGTCAAAACAAGGTTAATGATAGACTAACGTGAGTTCTGGAGATGAGATGGCCCCAGATGTGGAGACTAGCATCACGGTTGTGCCACTGGCAGGGAGAGATTTTCTGATTTGGTTGGGGAAGAAGTACACAATTTGGTGCATGTATGAGGAAGAAATTTTAAACATTTCAAGTAGAGCATCCAATAGAAAGTTAGACATTGACTAGATTTTGGTTAAAAGAGTAGAACTGGAGATACCTGTGTGAAGTAACGAAGATCTTATATTGGCTGGTCGTGGTGGCTCATGCCTGTAATCCCAGCACTTTGGGAGGCCAAGGTGGGTGGATCACCTGAGACTGGGAGTTCAAAACCAACCTGACCAACATGGAGAAACCCCACCTTTACTAAAAATGCCAAATTAGCTGGGCATCGTCGCACATGCCTGTAATCTCAGCTAATCAGGAGGCTGAGGCAGGAGAATCACTTGAACCAGGGAGGCAGAGATTGCAGTGAGCTGAGATCATGACATTGCACTCCAGCCTGGGCAACAAGAGCAAAACTTCGTCTCAAAAAAAAAAAAAAAAAGAAGAAGATCTTATATTAATCAGTAAATCCTATAAGCCATGCATGTAGCCTGTATCTACATGCATTTAATCTGGGTTTGAAGAGAAACAGGCTATATTTAGTCACATAACTTTTTATTTTTAATTATGAAAGTAGTATATGCAGATTAAAGTAGCATAGAAATAGCATACAATGTATGTAATCTAAAATAAGCAAAATGAAATCTTTTTAGACTGAAGCAGGTTCTATTATTATATTTTTGGGAGTAAAAGACTCATCCCATTTTAGCATTTTTAAAATAAACCATAAAGATGTGTGGACAGAGAAATGTGAAAAACGCAACATCTTATCCTGCTAAACAAAGTGCCCTATAATGAAAGTTCTCCACAAGCACTCATGTTTCACAACTAGGAGTTTATGAACACTGAAAAAAATCTTTTGAGGAAAAAAGGAGTTGAATGAGTGATTGATGTAATAAAAGCAGGACTCAGGGTCAAATGACCAGGCAACAAATTTCAGGCATGTAACTAGGCACCATGGTGCTTCTCAAAGCCTGGCTTGTTTAGGAGAGCTATGTTCTTTCAAACAGTACCTTTACTTCAGTCTTTGCCAAAATTAACAGTAGGAAATGAAGAAAAAAAAAGAAGTTATTTATGTGACAAACATTCTAATGACAATGAAAATTTAACTATTGACAGTATTGCCAGCTCAATTGTGAAGAGTATTTCATATAAACAATATTTTAATTTTAATTTGAACTGACACCACTCAATACTGAAATAATTGATATTGAATAAAACTGAAAAATAGCAACAAACTAGTTATAATAATAACACCTTGAAACCTTTTTAAAAACAAATGCATAGAGTCATAAGTGACAGTTCTCTCCTTTCCAGAAGGCCTGATCTGATCTTGGGTGAAAGAACTCTAAATTATTTGTGAATTGATGATAGGAAAACTAAAGTTATAATAGGCGGGACCTACCAGACATAGACACAAGAACAAAATAAAAAGGAAAGAAAAGTATATTTGTGACAAAATGCTCAGGGCCCATTTAAAATTCTACGACACAGTAAATGAGGACATCTGACCTGCTGAGATTAATTGAAAGCACTTTCAAATTATTAAACCTCGAGCTTATTTTTAAGTGTGAGGTCATGCGAATATCCTAAAAATCTTTGTAATCAAAAAACGAAGCTATATGAAGCCAAAGAATACTGATATCCTCAAAGAGAAACAAACAAATTTGATCCGTGAATGTAATAGAAGAAACTATTCATGCTTAATAAGAATTCATAGGAAATTAAGAATAGAAGAAAATGTCCCAGACATAATGGGGAGCTTATGAGAAACCAGTCCCTGTGAACTTCTAGATACATCTGTTCAGAGTCAAGAACAAGACTAGAAGCCCTCTCTCACTGCTAGATCTAGGCAAAGCAATAGGATGAACACAACAGAAGAGAGAATATAAAACAGAAGAAAAGGCAGCAATAGTATTAAATAAGGCTTATCATTTTGGGTGCACTTTTATTGACATGAATGGAAAGATCTGCTCATACTGGATTTATGGATTTTTTATCAGGAGATTCCAGTGAGTAGTGGTACTGGTCCTTATTTTTAAAATTGTGGTTATGTACACATAATACAAAATTTACATTTTTAGCTATTTTTAAGTTCACAGTTCAGTGACATTCACATTGTACATTCAAATTGTTGGGCAACAATCGCCATCATCTATCTCTAGAACTATTTCATCTTTCCAAGCCAAACTCTACCTGTTAAATACCAACTCCCCATTCCTTCCTCCCTCCCTCCCTCCCTTTGCAACCCCTGTTCTATTTTCTGTCTCTATGAATCTGACTACTCTAGGAACTTCATATAAGTGGAATCATACGGTATTTCTCTTTTTGTGACTGTCATATTAGACATTAGAATAATGTCTCAAAGATTTATCCATGTTGTAGACTGTGTCAGAATCTTCCTTTTTAAGGATAACATTTGATTGTATGTATAGCCCACGTTTTGTTTATCCATTCAGCTGTCGGCATATGGGTTGCTTCCACCTTTTTGTTATTGCAAATAATGCTGCTATGAGCATGGGTGTGTAAATATCTTTTTGAGATCCTGCTTTCAGTTTCTGGAGTGTGTACCCAGAAGTGGGATTGTTGGATCATATAGTAGCTCTATTGTGAATTTTTTGAGGCTGCCATACTGTTTTCCACATCAGCTGCACCATTTTACATTCATATCAGCAATAAAAAGGATTCTGATTTTTCTACAGCCTCACATCTTTCTTTCTTTCTTTCTTTCTTTCTTTCTTTCTTTCTTTCTTTCTTTCTTTCTTTCTTCTTTCTTTCTTTTTCTCTTTCTTCTTTCTCTTTCTTTCCTCTCTTTCTTTCCTTTCTCTTTCTTTCTTCTTTCTCTTTCCTTCTTTCTCTTTCTTTCTTTCTCTCTTTCTGCATTCTTGCCTTCCTTCTCTCTCCTTTCTGTCTGTCTTTCTTTCTCTCTGTCTTTCTTTCTCTCTGTCTTTCTTTCTTTCTTTCTCTCTTTCTGCCTTCTTGCCTTCCTTCTCTCTTCTTTCTTTCTTTCTTTGTTTGTTTCTTTCTTTCTTTCCTTCCTTCCTTCCCTCCTTCCTTCCTTCTCTCTTTCTTTCTTATTTCTCTTTCTCTCTGTCTCTCTGTCTCTCTCTCCCCCTCTATCCTCATTCCCTCCTCCTCTCCCCTTCCCTCCCCTCCCCTCCTGTCCCTCTTCTCCCTTCCCCTCCCCTTCCCTTATCTTCCTTATTTCCTTTTTTCCTTTCTTTCTTTCCTTTTTTTTTTTTTTTTAAATAACAGCCATCCTCATCTGTGTAGGCCCTGGTCCTTTAGAATCCTCTTTTCTGTGTGAATCAGGGAACACACCATTTATTTTCAGCCAATTGCTTCCTAAAGATAAAAATCTAAATATATGTTGAGGAAGCACAAATCCCAAATGGTGAAGACTAGCCCTGATTCTTTCCTTTTGCGAGAGAGTAAGATGTAGTCCTGCAAGCATGATGTCATATGTGCCCGTGCATGGAGAAAAGAGCCCATAGGCAGGACTTTCCATTGCCTTGAAGGCACTAACACACTAGATTAGCGTGGTCTTGTTTCATTTCAGAGCTTCTCTGAGCAGCTTTTTGAAATCTAGGGAAATGAGGATATTTATTATTAAGGACAATTGCATTACCTGGTGCTTGGTGAACTCTCCTTTCTTCAGACACTGATATATATACTCACTTTTTTTTTCAGCAATTTCTTTTCCTCCCTCTCAAACCCTCCACTTTCATACTCAGTTGAGAAACAGAGAAGTTACTTCTCTTATTTATACACACGATATTTTATACATACTTTTTCTTGCATCAATTCTATACCACCCTCCCAATACTCTTCAGTCAGGTGTCTTCCAAATCAAGCTGAAGGACTAGGTCATTATCAGCTGCCACTTGTGTTTCACCACTTCAAGATAAAAACTCTTTCCCCATCTTTTGGGAACTCCTCATCTGTGTCTTTATCCAAAAGCCCTGAGAATCCAGCCCCTGTGATTGGCCATAGTGCCCAGTACATGTGGAAGGAAAGAAGGCTACTCAGAAGGGAGCACACAGGCATGTAATGTGACTAAGAGGAGGCAGAGGGAGTGGATGGGGTGTCATGGGGATGGAACTCATGGAAACAAAGAAATCTGGAGTGTGGGGTTCCTAGTAGGAGAACATTGAAAAGTTGGATCAATAATTATGGGAAATTTAATTTTTTCCCAGTAGTTAATAGTTTACTGGGGAGGGGCTTTATAAGCATCACTAGTCATGTCTGATGTTTGAGTCAGGGTAACGTTTTCTAACAATGAATGCTTTAAATCATCTATTGGGCACAAAGGGTGAATTGGCTTCCTAGGAAACAAGATAAAGATCAGATATAATCCTTTACCTTCACAAGCCTACAGTGCAATAAAGTAATGCCCAAATGCAAGTGAGGCTGTGCTAGACACACACACACACACACACACACACACACAGACACACACACGGATACTACAGACATAATTTCAATGTATGCTCTTAAGACACAGAATTTATAACATGCTCATAAAAATCCTCTTACCTGAGCTATATTATTTGAACACATTATCTTAGGTAAATATAACAATAGAGATGAATTTTTCCTACAGTTTCATCATAAAAATATTGTGCAGGGCTGTGTTTTCAAGTATGTCTTAATGATTTTGATAATAATGTCACAAAATGTAAATCCTTTGTATTGCTTGTGCATTTTTTTTCAACATAGAAAGGCATGCTGGGGAGCATTCACTATGCTATGCTTTTATTAGAAAATAGATATGGCCAATAAAGTTATTTAATAAGTATATTTGAAAACAAATTCAAAAAAGCAAACACTTTAAATAGTATCTTGCTATTTTCTCTATGAAACTTCAGAAGAATTACACTAAATACAGCAGATAAAAGACACAGCTCTTATCTGAAAAGAAATGTCTTACATTAATAGGATATGCTGATTCACTGTTCCTTTATTTTAACAGCATGAACATTTAAACCTTCTTTCAAAACAAAATGAAGAAAGAGAGAGAGAGAGTTTGGATGGGGGAAGGTAGTCAAGAAAAAGGGCTACCAAAAAATCCTTTTGCTTCCAATAGGTCTTAATGTTTAAAATCTCTGAAGTTTTCTAGTATGTTATGAAAAACTACAGATTTATCTTTTGCCATTTTCCCAAAGGAGGCCGACCCAAATCCAGCAGCTGCAATTGAAAAATTTCTCTAAGCTTTATCAAATGGCCCCTACAGAGTCCAGCTTAAAATTAAAAGCTCCCCCACCAGAGGGAATATATGTGACTTTAATAACTGAAATGTGTTTTTACTTTCTATTACAGAGGTCAAAAGGTTTCTAAACAAACCAAATTTATCAATTATTTAGAGCTGATTTCTTCTGAAGTGGTATTTCTGAGATATTATTTGGTGGATAAATTCAATGTTCTAGGGCCAACAGCAGCATTTTATTCATAACAAATTTCCACTAAACTGAATTTTCTGGGGCAACTTAATTTCCACTATCGTGTTTGCACTGTAGAAATATCAACTGAGCTGTTATAATGCCTAACTAGTGGGCTTTTCAAAGGAAAAATTCCCTATGATCATGCTTGTTCAGCACCCCCCACCCTGGCTTTCTGTTTATTGCCTAAGAAATGAACTGGCTTCTCTATCTACTGGGATTTAATTTTTTTAAACAATTTTTTTTAGCTCCTGGAACATTTTTCAAAACCACAGAGACATCTTTAAAGTTAAAAACAATATCTAAAACTACATTGTCATCCTAGCGGCTGAGGAAAATGAGATTGTTGTCAAGATTTTGATTAAAGAGATATTTTTAAATGAAAGAGGCATAGGTTTGCACACCCACGTATATGTGCCAACAAACACACATGTGCGTGTGTGCGTTGGGAGGAGGTCAGGGCCTCTTCTCAAGAATTCTTCTGGAATCTTGATGGACCCCTTGGTTTAGGGCTCTATGTTAGAGAATTCAATAACAGTTTATAGAGCAACTGCTCTTGATTCTTCACACAGTGCATAGCCCATGTAAATATTATGTTTATTATATACTAACTAAACATATATTGGGTTTCTGCCTAAAGTCTGCCATTTGGTGTATGCAGAAAACATTATAGAACAGTTCATAAATTCATTTGAAGCTGTGTTAAATGAAAGCAGCCATCCAGAAGCTGAAATTTTTTCATCTTTAAAATAGCAGCCTTCCCAGCTCTAACGCGGGAGGTTTATTTACGCTGGTGAATGCAACGCACCAAAGTAATCAAGGAGCTGGGCTGCATATTCTGTTTAAATGAAAGCAAATTTTGTTAAGGTGAAAGACAGAGTTATATTTCCCTTATCTATATGGGCTTTTATCATATTGTTGTTGTTATTATTATTATTATTATTATAAATTCAGAAGAAAAAAAAGCCTTTCCTTCTCTGACTCTCTGATACCTATTAGCCTGTTCAAGATGGAAATAACAGCAATTAGGTTTTCCAGATGTCCGCTGATAAAGACAAATGAAAAATGAAGGAGGAAGAAAGACACGGGGCAAGCACAGGCAAGCCATTTACCTTGCAGGGAGTTGGATGGCTGTGGGTTGTCAGAGCTGGACAACTTTTACTCTGAATGACTGGCAGACATCCAGCCAGAACCTGCAAAGCCCCCAGGAGACACTTTCCACCCTTGCATGGTCGTGGACTGTGGGGTGAGTTGGTGAGCTCAGGTCGAATTCCCAAGGGGACAGACTTCTCCTTTAGGACTGTGAGGACTGACTGAAGGGTTTTGAACTCTGACCTGTACACTTCATTCCTAGAATTGGTCCAGGGTAGGATTGGCTGAATACAACTCCAAACATAACACTGGGATTTTTACTAGTTCACTGCATCAATAATTTCAACCCTGCAGAAACAGATGACTTTAGCGTTCTATGCCACTGCTGCCATTTTTATTGCATCATCAAAGTGTATGTATTAAAGTGTCTTTGATTGTACGTGAAGCTTGGAAATTAATACTCCACCAAAACAAAATTGGGTTGTCTTGGTAATACTCTTTGTGGAGATATTTGAGGGTGGGGATGTTTTTATCAAATCAATACACAGACATTTTTTTGCTCCATGAGGGCAGAGATCTTTGTCTGTTTTGTTTACTGACGTATCTTTAGTGCCCAGAACAGTAGCAGGCACATGGTATATGCTCAACAAAGATCTGTTGGCTGAAGGAAAGGATCAGTTGTTTGAACAGTGATTTTACACCTAAAATGTGCATTGCTTTTCCCAAGCAATCATCATTGAGCTGGAAATTGAAGGCTTCTGGTTCAAAACTTTAAAGCAGTTGAGACTTTCTTTACTCCTTGTCCATAAAAAGAAACTTGAGGCTACATAGGCAGATCCTATTTTGACTCTTTGACCCTGCTTATGTAAAATATTCTTTTTTTAATTTTTTATTATATTTTAAGTTTTAGGGTACATGTGCACAAAGTGCATGTTAGTTACATACGTATACATGTGCCATGTTGGTGTGCTGCACCCATCAACTCGTTATTTAACCTTAGGTATATCTCCTAATGCTGTCCTTCCCCACTCCCCTCACCCCACAACAGTCCCCAGTGTGTGATGTTCCCCTTCCCGTGTCCATGTGTTCTCATTGTTCAATTCCCACCTGTGAGTGAGAACATGCGGTGTTTGGTTTTTTGTCCCTGTGATAGTTTGCTGAGAATGATGGTTTCCAGCTTCATCCATGTCCTTACAAAGGACATGAACTCATCATTTTTTATGGCTGCATAGTATTCCATGGTGTATATGTGCCACATTTTCTTAATCCAGTCTATCCTTGTTGGACATTTGGCTTGGTTCCAAGTCTTTGCTATTGTGAATAGTGCCGCAATAAACATACGTGTGCATGTGTCTTTATAGCAGCATGATTTATAATCCTTTGGGTATATACCTAGTAATGGGATGGCTGGGTCAAATGGTATTTCTAGTTCTAGATCCCTGAGGAATCGCCACACTGACTTCCACAATGGTTGAACTAGTTTACCGTCCCACCAACAGTGTAAAAGTTCCTATTTCTCCACATCCTCTCCAGCACTTGTTGCTTCCTGACTTTTTAATGATCGCCTTTCTAACTGGTGTGAGATGGTACCTCATTGTGGTTTTGATTTGCATTTCTCTGATGGCCAGTGATGATGAGCATTTTTTCATGTGTCTTTTGGCTGCATAAATGTCTTCTTTTGAGAAGTGTCTGTTCATATCCTTTGCCCACTTTTTGATGGGGTTGTTTGATTTTTTCTTGTAAATTTGTTTGAGTTGATTGTAGATTCTGGATATTAGCCCTTTGTCAGATAAGTAGATCGAAAACATTTTCTCCCATTCTGTAGGTTGCCTGTTCACTCTGATGATAGTTTCTTTTGCTGTGCGGAAGCTCTTTAGTTTAATTAGATCCCATTTGTCAATTCTGGCTTTTGTTGCCATTGCTTTTGGTGTTTTAGACATGAAGTCCTTGTCCATGCCTATGTCCTGAATGATATTGCCTAGGTTTTCTTCTAGGGTTTTTATGGTTTTAGGTCTAACACTTAAGTATGAAAATATTCTTTTGAGAGTGGCAGTTTCCATCGGTTGCTCGAACATCAGGTCCATGTTTGATAAATTCTCTCTTGTGGAGAATTAAGTGCTAACACAAGGAAGGCTTCTTTTCTTTCTGGTTGTAAGCTTTTTAGGAATTGGTATTTGCAGCTGCTTAGGTATCTTGGAGCCCCATGGTGACACATCCTTATGAGGTTATAGCAATCAGGTCCATAAAAATATTGACTAAAACTCAGAGAGGCCAGAATGTTTACTTCTTTCACTGATGCTCTTTCTACACATCATTTGAGTGGGTTGGCTAGACTGAAATTCCTGCTGAAGCCTGTAGACTTTAGGTCCCTAGCTGGGTACTTAGTGAGTAAAGAATGCACCCTCTCACCCTCAGAAGTTATACCCAAGGCCTGGATCTTGATGCTGTTAAAATATCACGTGACCCCATGTCCTTTCTTTTTCCAGTCTGTTTTCAATGCCTGCACTATGCGGGTGTTTGATTTTGGAGATGTAAACACAGATCATGGATATAATAATTTTTTTTCCATACTCAGCTGCTCTTATATCTGTGGTTGACAATCACATGCAGGGTATGGGTCATGCCAGTGCTTTGGAAATCTCAGTAGAAAGGTGAGGTGTCGGAACAATGCTTGCTTTCTTTTGCTGCCTAGCAGGAAAAGCTACATTCCAAAGAAGGACAAAAGGGGACTGAGCACCCACCTTGGTTTCTGAACCTGACCAAAGGACGCTCTTGCCAAGCATATGATTCAAAAAGGCAGCAGAAAGTGTAAGTGTGGCTGGCAAGTAGGATTCTGCCCAGGCTCTTCCCTTGCCCACCAAGTTTGTCCTGGGGTAAAGCATAGTCTGAGAAGTAGTTTTGAATATTGTCAACTGCTAAGGCAGCACCTCTGATTTAAATCCCCTGGAGTTTCCATATGCTGCCCTTAACCTTTAGAAGTCTCAGCCAGGCTCTGGTAGAAAGCACAAAGGAAAACAGAACCTGAAAACTAGAGGGTGTTCTAAGTTCCTGCCTGGTCAATCAATCAGTTCTTATGGTCCATCCTGATTCTAGGTAAGGAGAGAACGGAGCCCTTTCGGCTTTGGCTAAACTGTACCATTTGCCAAGCTGGAGAAAAATTTGAAACTATGTATGGACCCATTTTTAAGAAATTTGACTGTAATAGAACATGACATTATGTAAAGAGAAAATTAAGATGTCAGCTTTTGGAATGATGGTTATTATATTTATTATTGCTGTTAATATAATTTTCCACTTAGAGAACAGTTTTCCTAAGTACAGGAAAAAAGTCAATAATATGTGGCCAATTGGGCTTTAAACATCATCTTTCGTTGTCTAATCAATAAATAATTAGCCAATTAGCATACTCGTGTCTTTGCATGAATAACACATACTCTTCTCTTCCTTCTCTCTCTCTCCCTCTCACACACACACCCCTACTGACAGGACAAATATATTGTCACATCAGTATATATGAAGAGGTTCACCGAAACATACAGAACCTATGAATGTGCCAGGCCCTGGCAGTGCTGTCTCTGTCCATGTGAATTCTTTCTCCATATTTTTGTCCTCAGATCCAACGTAGCAACCTAGTCTCCGACATTTATCATGTAGGATGCTGTCACCATTAGCAGAGGTCTTACACCTAGTTTCGACTGGCTTGTAAAATTTGCTCAGTGAATTTTTTAGTGTATTTGGATTCAAGTTTCTATTGATAAATATTTTACCCAGTTGTCATGATTATCTTAGCATAGAGACAAATAGATACTAAATTTTTTTTTTTTTTTTTTTTTTTTTGAGACGGAGTCTTGCTCTGTCCCCCAGGGTGGAGTGCAGTGGCGCGATCTCGGCTCACTGCAAGCTCCACCTCCCGGGTTCACGCCATTCTCCTGCCTCAGCCTCCCGAGTAGCTGGGACTACAGGCGCCCATCAACACGCCCGGCTAATTTTTTGTATTTTTAGTAGAGACGGGGTTTCACCGTGTTAGCCTGGATGGTCTCGATCTCCTGACCTCGTGATCCACCCGCCTCGGCCTCCCAAAGTGCTGGGATTACAGGCTTGAGCCACCGCGCCCGGCCATAGATACTAAATTAATCCACATGTTATTAGAGACAAGCCAATAACTTCTAGAGAGAGGTGTTAATTTTACTTGCAAACATAGAGCTAGTAAGCCATTCAGCATCCTAAGACTTAGATGGTAGAAACAATAAGGACTTGTCTTTCAACACAAATGGCAGCCAAGAGCCCCTGGGCCACTCTCTGTTTTGCACATACTTTAAAAAATAATAGAAGTTCTGAGGTCATGTAACTCTATCTTTCATTATTGCCAATCCTTTCAGGGCATGCAAGATTTATTCAAAAAACCAAAAACATCCCCATGTGAGACAACCGTGGAGTGAGGTGGCGCAGCTTCACCGAGGAGGACCACCACCTACATATCCCTGTGTTGCAGTCCTGAGGGTCACCCTCATTCAGTCACTCAGAAGGGATGAATTCTTTGTAGTCCATTTTCTTTGCAAAATCTTCTATTATAAGATCATCATGGGCTGGGTGCGGTGGCTCATGCCTGTAATCCCAGCACTTTGGGAGGCTGAGGCAGGCGGATCACTTGAGGTTAGGAGTTCAAGATCAGCCTGGCCAACATGGTGAAACCCCGTCTCTACTGAAAATACAAAAAATTAGCCTGGCATGGTGGTGTGCGCCTGTAGTCCCAGCTACTTGGGAGGCTGAGGTGGGAGAATCGCTTGAACCTGGGGGGCAGAGGTTGAAGTGAGCTGAGATTGTGCCACTGCACTCCAGCCTAGGTGACAGAGCAATACTTAGTCTTAAAAAAGAAACACACACACACCCCCCCCCCCCACACACACACACAGATCATCACGGTCCTAGTCACTGTTGGATCCTGAGTACCTGGTAGGTGTCAGGTGCTCCAGACCCACTTCAGCATCTAATCTGCCAACCCCCAACTTACCACCTATGAGGAGTTGTTATTTGTTGGTTTTATTGCAGAACACTATTTTTCCAGTGGGTAAAGCTACTGTAAGTTCAAATTAACCTCCTGGGTTTGCTTCCCTCTGGTATTCTATTCATCCTTTCCTGCTGGCTGCAGAAGGGGTAATCAGACTGCTGGTCTACCTCTCCCTCCAACAGCCCCATCGCCACTCCATCACACACAACCCCTGGCCCTGTCTCCATCTCCCATGGCTGGTGTGATGTTAAGCAGGGAACTCTGTCTTTTCTTCTCTTGGTTGTGCCCAGACACTCTTATCTCTTTTATCCACTGCTCTACTTGGAGGAAGGCTAAACCAACAGATTGGTTTTGGGGCCTTGCCTCTGTTCCAGACTCATGGTGGGGGCGGTTACTTTCATTTTATTTGCCATTGCCATTGAGATTTATCTGCCCTATAGGGATCTGTGTGTAAGACTTCCTATGTTTTGGGCAGTATTCAGGTGTTCTTGGGGCCTTTGGCCTAGTACTGTCAAGGGCTCATCTTAGCCTTTATCTGATTCTTTACATTTCCCATCTCCTAGTGGTCCTGCTGGGTCTCAGCATCTTTATTTGACAGGTGAGGCAGCAAGTTCAAGATTTGCTGGATTTCCCTAAATGGCAAAAGAAAAAACAAAAATGTAAACAAAACAAAAAATGAAATTTCAGCATTTATCAGCACTATAACAACTATGAGGAGGCCTGGGGCAGAGTTAATGATGGGGCAGGGTTGTGAGTTTGGATTGTTGGGGGAGGCTTAGAAGCAGCAAAGATCATTCTGGCTCCCAGTTTATTGCATCCTGTGTTGAGGGCATAACAAACTGATTTAACTCTCAGCAGTGTGATTCAATCAAGGAATATTTCTAAGAAATTTTATCTACCCACTATACAAACCATGCTTGCACTTATGAAAACCTTCTCATTCCATGGACATTTATATTTTTGTGAATTAAAAATTCAGGCTGTATTTGCATGGGCTAAATAAAAAAGAATCATGTCGTTTACCCAAGGTATAGTTTTCCAAGATATTGTAGCTTGATGTCAGAGCCCAGTGTAGATTGTAATAGGAGCAAGTGGAGGCCCGAGCACTTACAGCTTACGGAAATGCTCAGTGATGGAATGGCTCCAAGAATTGCTTTGACATACTTTGCACATTTGCACACACTGTTAGTAGCCCATTTGGTGCCTTTGCGCAAATTAGGAAAACATGCTCCTTTCTCCAGTGATGTCCCAGGCCCATGCCCAATCGCAGGGCTTGGTGAGCCCAGGGTGGGCTGTATTTCAGGTGTCCTTGGACAGGGCATGTCCACAACTCTGTGACAACTTCTTACCTTCCAGGCAATAATAATAACTCCCTATCTTCCCATGGTGCATCAAAGCAATTGCACAAATGCCATCTCATTAATTCCCAGAGAAATCTTGAGTGATGAATGGAGCAGAGATCCTTATCCTCATTTTAGAGTTATGGGAGCAAGGTATAGAGAAATTAAGTGACTTCCCCAAAGCCACACCCATCCTAGGTGATTCTGACTAGAAACAGAGGCTTCTTGACCTTTCACTGTATTTTTCTAATTCATTGAGCATTGTGCAGGCCAGAGGCATGCATCCATTCATTCATTTAGTCATTAGCCATTCAGGATTGCAAGTTCTTGAGGGAAGGAGCTTTACCTCATTCATCTGTGTGTTCTGCAAACCTATCATAGTATTTGACATATACTAAGCATGCAATGAGTGTTTGTTATATGAATGACAGAAAGCATTGGTTGTTCTGCTTGTGTTGTTACAAAACGTGTCCTGTTAATACATGTGGCTGCAAATGAGGACTGTAATGCTTCACCACGTTTTTTGCTGCCAGAACTGTGGGTGTGGTCAGCATCATCTAAGCCCATTTGTTGTGCTGCAAAAGCCAGTTCCCGGCTGAATTGGTCAAAGCTCCATGGAAAAGGGAAGAAGGCAGGTGAACGCCTAGACTGCTAAATAGACCTGCAGTTCTGAGAGGCTGCTTGGAAAGTAATGAATTACACTTTCTGCCACCTTCAGAAAACTGATGTTATTGAAAGAATGAAACTACGGAGGCAGTATCTGAGAACTTGGGCTCCTTTTAGTGAAGATGTATGATCACTGAGGATTTAGGCAGCATTCCCCCCTGCTTATTGCTTGATAATTTGCCTATCATATCTGTCAGGTCCTTCAGAAAACAGAAAAATAACCTTGGAAGGCTCAGAATAAGCCAGCTCAGAACCCTCCCCCTGCCATTGGTTGGGTTATTAATAATGTTTAGTTAGAATCTTTGGAGTTTCAAAGAGGAGGAGACTTGACTTTTCCGAGTGTCCTCAACAATGTGAGTTCTTCTCTGAAGACGCTTGCAAGATCAAAGGTGAAGCATCAGAGTTCATTAGCCAAATGGGTGCAGTCAGTCCTTCTAAAAACGAAGGGCCTTTTGTGACTAAGTTGCAGTCAAAATAGCGAAAATCGCACCCAAGTTTATTTTCCATAGGTCTAAAAATATGGGGAACCAGTGAGTTACTCTTATGCAGCTCATAATAATGTCATAATTGAATGATCTATAAACGGCATTATGCAAAGGAACATGGAACAAATGCAGCTGAATGCTCTTCTATTGGAATCTTTTCTTTCTCACAATTAAATGTCATTATGAGGGATTCTACTCTATTTTATACGTAATCAGGACTTGTAAAGTCTCAATATAAACAACATTTTTATTTGATCAGAGTTCATTATGAGAAACACTACTGTATAGAAAAATGTCTGAAATTACACTTTGGACTAGAAGTCGGAATTTACTAAATGGAAGGGAAAAAATGGCTGCCTCGCCAAGCATGCATACCTTTGCAATCTGGTGCATTTCCTTATGTGGCCTTGCTCAGGCTTATAAACCACTGGAATAAATTTCTTTTAAAAACACGTTTTTCAGAAACTTATTACGCACTTTAGAGATATATTATATACCTTCAGCAGCAAAAGAAGAAAAATTACAGGTGGAAAAGCAGCCCATTTTTCTAGCAGCTGAAAATGATGCTGTGTACTAGTCACAGGGGAACAGTAAAAATTACACTCCGACAGCAACAGGGCAGAAGCCCACAAAGGCACAGCCGAGCTAGTGGCACAGCTAGGGAGTGCACTAATAAATCAAGATAATTCTCTGCCTGCCTTGAACTTAGACCCGGCTACAATTCACTGGTACAGCCGGAAAGAAAAAAAAAAGTCTGTTAGTGGAATTCAGCTTTACTGGGGGGACGTGATTAGTCACTGGCCAGATTGAGCCTCGATTGCATCTAAATGGTCCACTTTATGAACCATTTATCTTCTGCTCAGACCATTTTCATTACACCAAAAACTGATGCTGAGCCACCAGCTGTAAGATACAGCCTGGTGAAAATTAATAACCTTTTTTTTTCCCCTTCTGCAGGACTCCTGCATATGTGAGCAGGAGCATTTATCCCTGTTTTGTTGCTATTTGCATCCCAGCATCCTGGCAGTCTTTCAATTTTCTCAAGTCTCTTAGCCTTTGCCCCCTGTTTCGCTTTTGCAACACAAACAATCCATCCTGTGCATTTAAAATTCTCTTAGCGCCCTGACATCACGATATAGCCTTAGAGCAGGGAGCAGTTTACACAGAAAGGGCTCTTATTAATTCCTCTGTCCTGCCTTCCTGCTAAAATATAGGGATCTTGAGATTACTGCTGGGTCCCTTAAAGACCATTTAGAGCTGTGCAATTTAAAAAAGGAGACCTTTATTAATACCTGCTTAGGCTACTGACTGTGGGGAGGGCAAAGGAGGTCTGGCTGTGATGGAAGATGGTCTCTTAGTGAAGCAGAGTCACGTGACTGATAATTCAAGGCAGCCTATTGAGCTTTGCGTAGCCACTGAGATATACGCTGATATGATTACAATAACATACAATGAAATTATGGAGTATTAATGGTGCTTAACCACTGTTAGGCATTAAGCAGAATTAACATGAATCTTTTTCTGGGCAGACATAGTTTTGATAGGACTGATTAAGAATTTGGCTATCTAAGGAAACTCATTATAGTATTAATTAGGATACAATGAGCCCAAACTGTGTTGTTTTGGCATATTTCTGCAGGGGCCCACATGTTTGGTGAGAAGCTTGGAGCTCATCGCATCAGCCCTGGAGTTGTTGGACGCCATACAACTTTTGTTTTCTCAAACAGATTTTGAAGTGTCGTCTGTCTTTTTCCTCTTTTGAAACATGCTGAAACTATTTTGATAACTAGTTTTCTTTATTCATCATGAAGGCCAGCCTGTCACTAGAACTGCTAATAAGTTTATAGAAAAATATTTTATGTCTGCAGGCGGATTATGTGATTTTTTTTAACTCTTCAAAAAAGATTTTTTTTTTAAATCTTGTAAATTTTAGGCAGTAGAGAGAATGGGCATCTTGGTTGTTTTAGAGGGAATGGGCACCTTGATTGTTCTACATGTGTGACTATATTACATTTTACAAGTTTTTTTCTTCAATATTTAACGTGTGATGGAGCAAATAGGGTAAATACTCCTTTTCCACTGCAGCCTGCATTTGGTAAGGAAAGAGACTCAAGGTCTCTTGAAATCTCTTTGGAGTCTCGAGTTGGTTTCCTCTGCTGGACCAGATGCTCAGCAATGACATTTTAGGAAATGCTTCTTGAGAGAGACTTTGGTGGTGGGGACTTGAGGTCACAATGAGTCCCTGACTAAAAGGAAGATGAACAACAGTTGTGGAGCAGGTCTTCCCCTTTCTCAGCACAGGTGTGTGGAGCCTGCCCTGCAGCCAGGACTGTGGTGTGGCTGTCTGCTTCACTTTGATGAGCTCCAGGCTCCCTTGCTCATCTCTGTAGTTGCAATGAGCCCAGCTGATCTGCATCAATTGCTGTGATGGCCAAATGGAACTGATGGGCTGTGTCCATTCATTTTGTCTAGACATGGCTTCAATTGACCAGCTGGGTGTGCGCAGCCTGTTTGCCTGACAGCTGCTAACTGTCAATGGGCCATATGTAGCCATGGGAAGTTGCAGGCTTTGGAATGCTCAAGGACACAGACCAAACTCCTTAGGGAGAGAGTTCTTCCACAAGGATGAGTGGAGGCTCTGATGAACCCACTCTCAGCAGTCTTCCTTTTCAAAAACTTCTGGCCAAAAGGGCAATGGCTAACCCCAGTTAAATACCTTTGTGGCCAAACAACCATTGTCAAAACTCCAGGAAGCATTAATATCTCACAGCGAAGGAAAGCCCAGGAGACTTGACACGCGTTCCTAAAATCCTTGGTGCCGTTTGCCTCAGAGGCCGCTCCTCAAGTGTCTGGATCTGGGGAACATCATACTCCGGGGACTGTTGTGGGGTTGGGGGAGGGGGGAGGGACAGCATTAGGAGATATACCTAATGCTAAATGACGAGTTAATGGGTGCAGGAAATCAACATGGCACATGGATACATATGTAACAAACCTGCACATTGTGCACATGTACCCTAAAACCTAAAGTATAATAATAAAAATAAAAAAAAAAAGAAAAATTTCAACAAAAATAAAAAGGAAAAAGAAGTTGAAAGAGTGAAAGGCAACTTCCTGGCCTCTTAACACAATAAGCTACTTGAGGTAGTCCCCAGGGAGAGAATGCAAAAGTACAGCCATTCTTTAAAAAATAAATAATTACAGCATGAAATTTGGGGATGCAAAGTAAGCATTAACATTGAGCTTGCTTTTTTTGTGCTGATACTTTTCTTTAGATAAACTTGACGAAACATGAGGGCACTTCCAAAGAATGTCTCCTCTTTGTATCATAAAATATGGCAATTGAGGAATTGTCTTTGAGGAGAAATGCTTATTACATTTTAATATTTGTATTAAAATACGCATAGTTTTGATGTGGCATTTAGAAATCTACATAGCAGCAACACTAGAGGTGCCAGAAAATAAGGCTTTTTCAGGTAATGACTTTCTTTGCTCCTGCCACCGATAGGAGATTTCTACCCATGCTAGGAGCAGTTAACTGGTGGTAATTTTGGTAGCCAGACCTTGGTGAATACAGTTTAACAAAGAGATAAAAAGGACCCAGGGAGATATAGTAGAAGTAAATTAAAAACAATAAATTGAGCCTGCTGTGGTGGCTCATGCCTGTAATCCCAGTACTTTGGGAGGCCAAGGTGGGCAGATCACTTGAGGTCAGGAGTTCGAGACCAGCCTGGCCAACATGGCGAAACCCCATCTCTACTAAAAACACACACACACACACACACACAAATTAGCCAGTCGTGGTGGTGGGCACCTGTAGTCCCAGCTATTCAGGAGGTTAAGGCAGGAGAATCACTTGAAACCAGGAGGCAGAGGTTGCAGTGAGCTGAGGTTGCACCACTGCACTCCCGCCTGGGAAACAGAGAAGGGCTCCATCTCAAAAACAAAACAAAACAAAACAAAAAAACCCAACCAACCAACAAACAAAAAAACCCCAAATGAATTGGACATGGCTTCATCTGACATAGAATATGTAGATAACAAAAGCAGGCTGCGGATGGTAGGTGGGGCAGGATGGTGGTGTCTTCCTCTTCCCATATTTACGCATGGGTGTTCCACCTGTCCTGCCATTTCAGCAGGGTTCAAGGGCCATCACCAGCAAGGGCTGGACTACTAGAGACATCATAGAAGGTGACCAAACACTCCCTCAGAGGTGTGGCTGGTTCAAAGTAGAAGCTGCAGGTAAAGCAAAGTTCTTTGCTGGGGAACTGTTGGGGGTGGCCAAGGGCACTTAAAGGGGGTGAAGTAAGAGAAGTTTCTTCCTTTTGCTTCTGGAAAAGTGTCATTTTGTTGCCTCCATTCAAGCGTTAGGGTGAGGGCCCCTACCTACTATTTATATATGCCCATTAGAGAACTAGATCTTTACAGTCATTCTTGGAAACTGTGTGTGAGTTAGAGGCGACTCTCTGAGATTATGAATCAAATAAAATTAAAGCCTTCCTATGACAGGCATCAACTCAGTAGCTCAATAGGCAAATGCCACGTTGGTCAATGTTTACTGAGTTCTTGCTACATTTCAGACACAAGGCTATGGTCTGGAGATACAGAGAACAGATAAAAATTTATTGTTCTCAAAGTGATCATCAGTCCAGTAGGAGAAGGGACCCCTATATCACTAATCACTACGCAATGGGGAAAGTACCACCAGAGAGTTAAGTAGAGGGGTTCCCTGAGCATATCTGGCAGACAATCGGTGAGGCCGTAGGGTCAGGATGGGCTTCCAGGAGGCTGCAGGTGGGCTGAGGGAGAGTCTGTTAGGATTACTAAGAAGGCCCCAGGCAGAAGGACCAGCATGCGCACAGGCAGAGTGCTGGGGCTCTGTCACCCTGATAGGAGCCAACAGTTCTGGGTTGTGGAGGGAAGCAAAGCTCATAAACGGTGTTCACCCAGAGGAGATGGGAGTCATGAGGAATTTTACAAAGTGGAAAGACATGCACAGATGAATGTGTTAGCTTTCTGGGAGCTGTGGGGTAGAGAAAGCAGTGCACTGGGAGGATGCAGTTGCATTTCTTAATTCCTTGTTGCCACCAGGACTCCTGTAAAACGCTGTCCTTTGAAAATCATGCTATCAGCTCAGCCCTCTCCATTCCTTTGCTTTTGTGTCCTCCTCCCCTTGTCCACTGAGGGCTTTAGTCCCTGCTCTCAGCCTTCTTTTCATCTCTGTTTCTCCCAGCATACTGGGGGACTATAATAGTCATACTATTCAACATTCCTTCCATCAACCCAAGCTTCTGTCCGATCTCATGATCCTCCTGCTCAAACCTTTCAGTGGATCCCACAGTTTGCAGAATGGCACTGGCAGGATATCCACAAATATTCATGATTTCGTCCCTACCGACATCTCTGATGGTGTCTTCTGCTTCCCCAGTGCAGCATGTCAAGATGCTGGGACCCTGGGTCAGGTGGAAGCAAGAGTCATGGCTGAGCAGAGGCTTTCTGTTGTGCACATTATCTGGTAATAAACACATATGGGTTCGTAGGTTTTTAGGCAGAGTCAAAATGTTCCTGAATCCAAATTATCCTCATCAAAATTTTAGGTACTCATGCTTAGGAAATACAGGGTCAACAGATTAAAAAAAAAAAAGCAGCGTGAATAAATAAATGATGGCAACATTGCTGTTAAAAAATAAATGTTGAATGAATGAGTAAATAAATGAGGGCCTTAATAAAAGAGGGGAGTCCAGTTAGGAGTCATTTAATAGCCTAAGAGAGAAAGAACGAGGACCTGAATTTAATTTGTGTCAATAAAGTGACATGAAATTAAAGTGGGGATAAATTTGGATTCGAAAATTTCTTGTGGATCAGTCTGGGCATGGCTCTACCACTTTGAATTTTTTTTTTGCTTATCCATACTGATACCAGACTTGATGGGCTGATGGATGGTGCGGACTTCTTATCAACATGTACTATACTGCTATGAGACCGTCTGGAAGCTTTCTTCCCTTTGTGCAAAGCACACTGTTTCAATCTAGGCAGGCTCTCTGGCCTGTGGAACATAGAAGCAGTGCTCTGCAGAGGTTACAGCTGAGTTTGTGGAAGGCCAAGGCTGCTGAAGAAAAGAACCATTTCCCACTGCTTTTAAAATTTAAGCATCATGTCTGCAAGAGCATAGGTTATACATCAGTTCTAAAGATGGGATAGTGTATATTATAAAAACCAACCTTGAAAGGAAAAGGAAAAAAATAGAAGTTGAGAAGACAGTTGCATTTAGACAGACTAGAGGGGAAAAGCAATTTTGATTTCCAAAAGCCTGAGGATTCCTGGAAGTTCTTTGAGACCAGAGACCATTTCCCACTTGGTATTTGGCATCCTGTAGGTACTTGGTAAATGTGTGTGTGTGTGTGTGTGTGTGTGTGTGTGTGTGTGTGTGTGTGTGTTTTTAAAGAAAAACATTTAAAAGAATCAAGAAATTGAGATATATAAAAAGTTCAGAAAATCAAGCAGGTGCAGTGGCTCACTCCTGTAAATGCCTGAATTTTGGGAGGCAAAGGTGAGTGGATCACTCAAGGCCAGGAGTTCAAGATAAGCCTGGGCAACATGTCAAAACCCTCTCTATTAAAAGCACAAAAATTAGCTAGGCATGATGGTGCATGCCTGTAGTCCCAGCTACTTGGGAGGCTGAGGTGGGAGAATTGCTTGAACACAACAGGGAGAGGTTGCAGTGAGCCAAGATCGTGCCATTGCACTCTAGCCTAGGCGACAGAGCAAGACTCTTATCTCAACAACAAAAAAAAAAGTCCAGAAAATTATACATTATTTAACTTGTAGGTAATTTTTAGATTAGTCTGACACGAAGTGTACCTCATTCTCCAAAATCTAAATTGAACAGTTTTACATTTTAAATTTATTCCATAATATGAGGAAAATAAAAATATTTGTGGCCATTCACTTATCAAACATTAATGTGCCAAGTAGTGTTTTGGATGCTGGGTGGAGAGAAAGCAAATAACAGATCAGCAAAGGCCTGAGGCCTGTCCCTCTAAAGTTCACCATCCATCACATCTATGGAGACAGTGAATGTGAAGAAGCGAATATCCCCCTTGAAACCAAAGCATACCGTGAGGAAGGTAGTTTAATATGGGAGCACGGCATACATTTTGCTTACTCTACTGTTTGCTTCTACTTTAGGTTTATAACTGCAACAGTCTACCCTTAGAGATCATACCAGCATTTATTTCAAATCAATGTTGAAAATTAAATGGTAATCCTCAAGGGGAGGGGGGTTCCTCCGTAACTATCACTTCCTATTGGAAATCTTTCTTTCATGTTTCTGCTTAGTACTCAATCCAGGGTTTGAAATTAATTAAAAGATATCCTTTCTCTAATCTTTAGATAATTAGCTTCAAAGATTTTCTTCAAAATGTTGTAATAACTTCATCTTTTATGTGTAAATTCAGAACTGTTCCTATCTGGACAATAATAATTCAGTAGTAGTTAGCAATTGAGGAAAAGGAGTGTTTTGTCAGTAATTTGAGTGGTTGGGTTTCAGTCATGAAAAATAACTGTTTATTGTGAAACATTTTTAGACTCTTTGTACAAGACTAAAATTTGGGTAAAGAGCTCTATATAAGTAGGAATGTGCCATATAATTTCTAGATGCCCATACTCTGGAAGGAAAACTCCAATCCCAGATAGGATGTAAATGTCTTTAATTATAGAAATTATTGGTATCAAACGAAAGCTTTCTAGTCATCTCTTGTGTATCTTTAAGAAGACAAAATAAGAAAAATAGCTTATGATTACAAGAAAGATTTCACAGAGGTGTAAGTTCAGCCTCTACAAGGCATTTTTTCTTAGAGAAGATATGAGGAACTAACTATGGCTCAAAATTCTTTGACATTCCTTCCCTTGAGAGGCAGAGTCCAATTCCTTCCCCTTGAATCTGCCCTGGCCTGATGGACCAAATAGAATGTGGTAGAGGTGACACTTTGAAACTTCTGAGGCTAAGTCATAAGAAACTTCTCTGCTTCTGCCTAGGTCTCTGAGAACAGTCATTTTTGGAGCTTGAGTTTTCAAAAGGCTGGTTCTCCCAACAACACCATGCTGTGAAGAAGCCCAAGCTAGCCATGGAGAGAAATTGTGTGGAGAGATGCCAGACTGTGAAAAAGAAGCCTTCAGATGATCCTCCCTGATATGGTCAGGCTCATATGGAGGTTTCCGCCATGCTGTTCTCGTGATAGTGAGTGAGTTCTCATGAGATCTGATGGTTTTATAAGTGTTTGACAGTTCCTGTTTCACATGCTCTCTCTCACCTGCTACCATGTAAGACACGCCTGCTTCCCCTTTCACCGTATTGTAAGTTTCCTGAGGCTTCCCAGCCATGCAGAACTGTGAGTACATTAAACCTCTTTCCTTTATAAATTTACCAGTCTTGGGTATTTCTTTAAAGCAGTGTGAAAATGGACTGATCCACTCCCCCAGCCACATCTACCTGCAATTCTATGGGACCCAAGTGAGAATCACCTAATTGAGCTGGTCAGAGCTGAGAGATAACAGCTAATTGATGGCTCATACCACCAAATTTTGTGGTGATTAGTTATACAGTGATAGATAACTGGAATAGTAGGTACTTAAAACACTTGGAAAAATTCTCTTGGGAGTGGCATTGTAAAATGTCATTATCTGCAGATTATGAATATGAGAAACAATATTTGACTCAAATGGTTAACATAATTTTTCTTATCTGGAGTCACTTGGATACCGTGCTCATGACCTAAGATGACAGCCAGCCCTCATTCCTGCTCTTCTGCGCTATTTTTCTCCAGCTGACTGAGTTTCTCCTCTCCATCCTCAGATCATTAATTTGTTATGTTTATTTTGATTTTATGAGAACTATTTCTGAAAAAAGTGTACTACAGACTTATTCATATTAAGTCAAATGCTTGCTTAGGCTTATTGCTTTGATCTCTATTCATCTGTTGTGTCACTAGCAAAATTTTTATTTATTGTCTGCCAGGTGCTAATCACATGTGAATCACTATCGGAATACAACAATACACAAGGCAGTCAGAGTTTCTGCCAGTCTTATGGGGACTTACAGTCTAGAAGGGATAGAGCTAGTTAAACAGGCAGATGGCTTTTGCCCAGGTTAAAGTCTAAAGCCAAAGGAATGTATATGCAGCTGTAGAAGTTTAGACACTTGAAACTTAGACACTAAAATTTTTATTTTGGACCCAGACAGCTTTCCTAAAATCTGAATATTACACCTCCTCCTAATAGTTGCTCTGTGGAAAGGCTCCTACTTTTCTTAAATTTCTTACCAACCTGAGATGCTGTGGTTTTGCTTCTAAAACCCATTCTATAGCCCCCAAGGACAGAAAAGCTGGAAGGCTTTGATTCTCCCACCTCATCCAGTCTACCTGGCTCTTTGTCAGTGGGGTCTAGAATTGTCACCTAGTCATCAAAATCTGTTTACCAACTGCTGCAGATCAACCACCATAATGGATCCAGAACAAAAAGAAAATCAGAAAGCTCAGAGTCTAATAGGAGACAAAGAAAAAGCAAATGGTTATAATATAGATCAACAAATGCTGTGGTAGAAATCAGGTAAAAATGCTAAGGTAACATCTGATATAACAACAATAGGATGGCAAATCATGCAGCCATTAAGGTGACATTTACACATAAAGATTTGATAAGTGACAAAGATTCTTCTGAGTCAAGGGGAAAGGCAGTTTAATAAAAGATACTAGGAAGATGATCAAATAGGAACAGCTCCAGTCTGCAGCTCCCAGCAAGATCAAGGCAGAAGGTGGGGAATTTCTGCCTTTCCAACTAAGGTACATGGCTAATCACATTGGGACTGGTTAGGCAGTGGGTACAGCCCACAGAGGGCAAGCTGAAGCAGGGTGGGGGGTTGCCTCACCTGGGAAGTGCAAGGGGTCAGGGAACTCCCTCCCCTACCCAAGGGAAGCCATAAGGGACTGTGCTGTGAGGAACAGTGCACTCTAGTCCAGATACTATGCTTTTCCCAAGGTCTCCACAACCCACAGACCAGGAGATTCCCTCTGGAGCCTACACCACCAGGGCCCTGGGTTTCAAGCTCAAAACTGAGTGGCTTTTTGGGCAGACACTGAGCTAGCTGCAGGAGTTTTTTTTCATAACCCAGTGGCACCTGGAATGCCAGCAAGACAGAACTGTTCACTCCTCTGGAAAAGGGGCTCAAGCCAGGGAGCCAAGTGGTCTAGCTCAGCAGATTCTACCTGCACAGAGCCCAGCAAGCTAAGATCCACTGGCTTGAAATTCTCACTGCCAGCACAGAAGTCTGAAGTTGACCTGAGATGCTCTAGTTTGGTGGGGTGAGGGGAGTCTGCCATTACTGAGATTTAAGTAGGCAGTTTTCCCCTTGCGGTGTAAACAAAGCCACTGGGAAGTTGGAACTGGGCAGAGCCCACTGCAGCATGGCAAAGCTGCTGTAGCCAGACTGCCACTCTAGATTTCTCCTCTCTGGGCAGGGCATCTCTGAAAGAAAGGCAGCAGCCCCAGTCAGGGACTTATAGATACAACTCCCATCTCCCTGAGACAGAGCACCTGGGTGAAGGGGTGGCTATGGGTGCAGCTTCAGCAGACTTACATATTCCTGCCTGCTGGCTCTGAAGAGAACAGCAGATCTCCCAGCACAGCACTCGAGCTCTGCTAAGGGACAGACTGCCTCTTCAAGTGGGTCCCTGACCCCTGTGCCTCCTGACTGGGAGACATCTCCCAGCAGTGGTTAACAGATACCTCATACAGGAGAGCTCTGGCTTGCATCTGGTGGGTGTCTCTCTGGGATGAAGCTTCCAGAGGAAGGAACAGGCAGTGATCTTTGCTGTTCTGCAGCTTCCGCTGGTGATACTCAGGCAAACAGGGTTTGGAGTGGACCTTCATCAAACTCCAGCAGATCTGCAGCACAGGGGCCTGACTATTGAAAGGAAAACTAAGAAACAGAAGGGAATAGCATCACCATCAATGAAAGGACATCCACACAGAAACCCCATCTGAAGGTCACCAACATCAAAGACCAAAGGTAGATAAATCCATGAAAGAGGAAAAACCAGCACAAAAAGGCTGAAAATTCCAAAAACCAGAATGCCTCTTCTCCTCCAAAGGATCACAACTCCTCACCAGCAAGAGAAAAAAACTGGATGGAAAATGAGTTTGACAATTTGACAGAAGTCGCCTTCAGAAGGTAGGTAATAACAAACTCTTCTGAGCTAAAGGAGCATGTTCTAACCCAATGCAAGGAAGCTAAGAACCTTGAAAAAAGGTTAGATGAATTGCTAACTAGAATAATCAGTTTAGAGAAGAACATGAATGACCTGATGGAGCTAAAGAACACAGCATGAGAACTTTGTGAAGCATACACAAGCATCAATAGCCTAATTGATCAAGTGGAAGAAAGGATATCAGAGATTGAAGATCAACTTAATGAAATAAAGTGTGAAGAGAAGTTTAGAGAAAAAAGAATGAAAGGAATGAGCAAAGCCTCCAAGAAATATGGGACTATGTGAAAAGACCAAACCTATGTTTGATTGGTGTACCTGAAAGTGATTGGGAAAATGGAACCAAGTTGGAAAACACTCTTCAGGGTATTATCCAGGAGAATTTCCCCAACCTAGCAAGACAGCCCAGCATTCAAATTCAGGAAATACAGAGAGCACCACAAAGATACTCCCCAAGAAGAGCAACTTCAAGACACATAATCGTCAGATTCACCAAGGTTGAAATGAGGGAAAAAATGTTAAGGGCAGCCAGAGAGAAAGATCAGGTTACCCACAAACGGAAGCCCATCAAACTAACAGTGGATCTCTCAGCAGAAACCCTATGCCAGAAGAGAGTGGAGGCCAATATTCAACGTTCCTAAAGAAAAGAATTTTCAACCCAGAATTTCATATCCTGCCAAACTAAGCTTCGTAAGTGAAGGAGAAATAAAATAATTTACAGACAAGCAAATGCTGAGAGATTTTGGCACCACCAGGTCTGCCTTACAAGAGCTCCTGAAGGAAGCACTAAACATAGGAAGGAACAACTGGTACCAGCCACTGCAAAATCATACCAAATTGTAAAGAACATCAACACTATGAAGAAACCGCATCAACCAACAGGCAAAATAACCAGCTAGCATCATAATGACAGGATCAAATTCACACATAACAATATTAACCTTAAATGTAAATGGGCTAAATGCCCCAATTAAAAGATGCAGACTGGCAACTTGGATAGAGTTAAGACCTATGGGTGTGCTGTATTCAGGAGACTCATCTCATGTGCCAAGACACACATAGGCTGAAAATAAAAGAATGGTGGAATATGTACCAAGAAAAAGGAAAGAAAAAAAAAAGCAGGGGTTGCAACTCCAAGCAGACTTTAAACCAACAAAGATCAAAAAAGACAAAGAAGGGCATTACATAATGGTAAAGGGATCAATTCAACAAGAAGAGCTAACTATCCTAAATATATATGCACCCAATACAGGAGCACCCAGATTTATAAAGCAAGTTCTTAGAGGCCTACAAAGAGACTTAGGCTCCCACACAATAATAGTGGGAGACTTTAACACCGCACTATCAATATTAGACAGATCAATGAGACAGAAAATTAACAAGTATATGCAGGACTTGAACTCAGCTCTGGACCAACCAGACCTAATAGACATCTACAGAACTCTCCACCCCAAATCAACAGAATACACATTCTTCTCAGCACCGCATCGCACTTATTATAAAATTGACCACATAATTGCAAGTAAAGCACTCCTCAGCAAAAGCAAAAGAATAGAAATCATAACAAACAGTCTCTCAGACCACAGTGCAATCACATTAGAACTCAGGATTAAGAAACTCATTCAAAACCACACAACTACATGGAAACTGAACAACCTGCTCCTGAATGACTACTGGGTAAATAACGAAATGAAGGCAGAAATAAAGATGTTCTTTGAAACCAATGAGAACAAAGACACAACATACCAGAATCTCTGGGACACAGCTAAAGTAGTGTTTAGATGGAAATTTATATCACTAAATGCCCACAGGAGAAAGTGGGAAAGATCTAAAACCAACACCCTAAGAACACAATTAAGAGAACTAGAGAAGCAAGAGCAAACAAATTCAAAAGCTAGCAGAAGACAAGAAATAACTAAGATCAGAGCAGTACTGAAGGAGACAGAGACAAAAAACTCTTCAAAAAATCAATGAATCCAGGAGGTGGTTTTTTGAAAAGATTAACAAAATAGACTGCTAGCCAGACAAAGAAGAAAACAGAGAAGAATCCAATAGATACAATAAAAAATGATAAAGGAGATATCACCACAGATCCCACAGAAATACAAACTACCATCAGAGAATAGTATAAACACCTCTATACAAATAAACTAGAGAATCTAGAAGAAATGGATAAATTCCTGGACACAAACACCCTGCCAAGACTAAACCACGAAGAAGTCGAATTTCTGAATAGACCAATAACAAGTTCTGAAATTGAGGCAGTAATTACTAGCCTACCAACCAAAAAAAGCCCAGGACCAGACGGATTCACAGCTGAATTCTACCAGAGGTACAAAGAGGAGTTGGTATCATTCCTTCTGAAACTATTCCAAACAATAGAAAAAAAAGGGACTCCTCCCTAACTCATTTTATGAGGCCAGTATCATCCTGATACCAAAACCCGGCAGAGACACAACAGAAAAAGAAAATTTCAGGCCAATATCCCTGATGAACATCAATGCGAAAATCCTCAATAAAATACTGGCAAACCGAATCCAGCAGCACATCAAAAAGTTTATCCACCATGATCAAGTCAGCTTCATCCTTGGGATGCAAGCCTGGTTCAATATACACAAATCAATAAACATAATCCATCACATAAACAGAACCAATGACAAAAACCACATGATTATCTCAATAGATGCAGAAAAGGCCTTCGTTAAAATTCAACACTTCTTCATGCTAAAATCTCTCAATAAACTAGGTATTGATGGAACGTATCTCAAAATAATAAGAGCTATTTATGACAAACCCACAGCCAATATCACACTGAATTGGCAAAAGCTGGAAGCATTCCCTTTGAAAACCGGCAAAAGACAAGGATGCCCTGTCTCTCTACTCCTATTCAACATAGTATTGGAATTTCTGACTGAGGCAATCAGGCAAGAGAAAGAAATAAAGCGTATTTAAATAGGAAGAGAGGAAGTTAAATTGTCTCTGTTTGCAGATGACATTATTATATATTGAGAAAACCCCATCGTCTCAGCCCAAAATCTGCTTAAGCTGATAAGCAACTTCAGCAAAGTCTCAGGATACAAAATCAATGTGCAAAAATCACAAGCATTCCTATACACCAATAATAGACAAACAGAGAGCCAAATCATTAGTGAACTCCCATTCACAAACGCTACAAAGAGAGTAAAATACCTAGGAATAAAACTTACAAGGGATGTGACGGACCTCTTCAAGGAGAACTACAAACCACTGCTCAAGGAAATAAGAGAGAACACAAACAAATGGAAAAACATTCCATGCTCATGGATAGGAATAATCAATATCATGAAAATGGCCATTCTGCCCAACATAATTTATAGATTCAGTGCTATCCCCATCAAGCCACCATTGATTTTCTTCTAGAATTAGAAAGAACTACTTTAAATTTAATATGGAACCAAAAAAGAGCCCGTATAGCCAAGACAATCCTGGGCAAGAAGAACAAAGCTGGAGGCATCATGCTACCTGACCTCAAACTATACTACAGGACTACAGTAACCAAAACAGCATGGTACTTGTACCAAAACAGATATATAGACCAAAGGAAGAGAACAGAGGCCCCAGAAATAATATCACACATCTACAACCATCTAATGTTTGACAAACCTGACAAAAACAAGCAATGGAGAAAGGATTCCCTATTTAATAAATGGTTTTGGGAAAATTGGCTAGCCATATGCAGAAAAATGAAACTAGACCCCTTCCTTACACCTTATACAAAAATTAACTCAAGATGGATTAAAGACTTAACCCTAAGACCTAAAACCATAAAAACCCTAGAAGAAAACCTAGGTAATACCATTCAGGACATAGGCATGGGCAAAGACTTCATGACTAAAACACCAAAAGGAGTTGCAACAAAAGCCAAAATAGACAAATGGGATCTAATTAAACTAAAGAGCTTCCGCACAGCAGAAGAAACTATCATCTGAGTGAACAGGCAACCTACAGAATAGGAGAAGATTTTTCTAATCTATCCATCTGACAAAGGGCTAATATCCAGCATCTACAATGAACTCAAACAAATTTACAAGAAAAAAACAAACAACCCCATCAAAATTGGGTGAAGGATATGAACAGACACTTCTCAAAAGGTGACATTTATGTGGCCACCAAACATATGAAAAAAAGCGCATCATCACTGGTCATTAGAGAAATGCAAATCAAAACCACAATGAGATACCATCTCATGCCAGTTAGAATGGTGATCTTTAAAAAGTCAGGAAACAACAGATGCTGGAGAGGATGTGGAGAAATAGGAACACTTTTACACTGTTGGTGGGAGTGTAAATTAGTTCAACCATTGTGGAAGACAGTGTGGCAATTCCTCAAGGATCCAGAACCAGAAATACCACTTGACCCAGCAATCCCATTATGGGGTATATACCCAAAAGATTATAAATCATTCTACTATGAAGACACATGCACACGTGTTTATTGCAGCACTGTTCACAATAGCAAAGACTTGGAACTAACCCAAATGCCCATCCATGATAGACAGGATAAAGAAAACGTGACATATGTACACCATGGAATATTATGCAGCCATTAAAAAGGATGAGTTCATGTCCTTTGCAGGGACATGGTTGAAGCTGGAAATCATCATTCTCAGCAAACTAACACAGGAACAGAAAACCAAACACTGCATGCTCTCACTCATAAGTGGGAGTTGAACAATGAGAACACACGGACACAGGGAGACACATGGACACACAATGAGAACACATGGACACAGGGAGGGGAACATCACACACTGGGGCCTGTCAGTGGGTGAGGTGCTAGGGGAGGGATAGTATTAGGTGAAACACCTAATGCAGATGACGGGTTAATGGGTGCCGCAAACCACCATGGCGCATGTATACCTATGTAACAAACCTGCACGTTCATGCATGTATCCCAGAACTTAAAGTATAATTTATTAAAAAAAAGATGCTATGACAATTAGGTACTCTTTTTGGGAAAAATCACATTGAAGCCTCAACTCACATTATATCAACAGACAAATTCTGGAGGAATTAAAGAGTGAAAGTTACACAAATATCATTATGAACATCTACTTGATCTTTGAATGGAGAAGGGCTTAAAAACAAAAAGGATCACTAAAGGAAAACATTAATAAATTTAGCTACATAAAGATTGAATAATTGCACGGCAAAAATATATCTTAAGAAAAGAAACCACTGGAAAATCTTTGTAACAAATATAAAAGGTGAAAGATTAGTACCTCTAATATATGAAAGCTCATTGAAATAAAAGAAAAAATAAAACTTCAATAGATGATTGGCAAAGAAAATGGAAAGATAACACTCAAAAGAAAAATATAAATAGTTAATAGCAAGCAATGTTCAGTTTTACTGGCAATCAGGCAATCATGAGATTATAGTTTTAATTACCTAAAGTTAGCAAAATTAGTAAAGATTAAATAATTTATTTTTTAAGAGACAGGGTCTCACTCTTGCCCAGGCTGGAGTGCAGTGGTGGAATCATACTCACCGAAATCTCAAACTCCTGGGATCAAACAATCCTCTTGCCTCAACCTCTGGAGTAAGTGGGACTACGAGCATGCACTGTTTCCACAGCTAATTTTTAAATTTTTATGTAGAGATGGGGTCACTTGGTTACCTGTGCTAGTCTTGAACTCCTGGCCTCAAGCAATCCTCCCACTTCAGCCTCTCAAAGTACTGGGATTACAAGTGTGAGCCACTGTGCCCACCCTATGGAATATTTTTTAAAAATTTATTTGTAAGTATAGTAAAAACACATAAAATTGATCATCTTAATCAGTAATTGATCAGTGGTGTTAAGTATCTTTACATTTTTTGTGAAACAGATCTCCAGAACATTTTCATCTTGCAAAACTGAAACACTATACCCATTAAACAGCTCCCCCTTCTTCTCTCCCCCAGCCTCTGGTAATCACTATTCTAATGTCTGCTCCTATGGATTTCGGTACTTTAGGTGCCTTGTGTAAGTGGAATAATACAGTATGTGTCTTATTGTGGACTGGCCTATTTCACTTAGCATAATGTCATCAATGTTCATCTATGTCATTGCATGTGAGATATTTTAAAAAGGCTGAATAATATTCCATTGCAGGCATATGTCACATTTTGTTTATCTTCTTATCCATCAGTGGACATACGGTTACTTTCACCTCTTGGCTATTGTGAATAACGCTGCTGTGAACATGGTTATGCATATATCTCTTGGAGATACTGCTTTCAATTCTTTTGGATATATACCTAGAAGTGGGATTATTGGAATATGTGGAAATTCTATTTATAATTTTTTGAGGAAAAAAATGAAGAATTTTATGATGTTTAATTCTATTATAACCTCTCATTGGTACAGATATGCTGCTGGTGGAAGTACAAATTGGCATCCCCTTTCTGAAAGGCAAATTAGCTGCATATATAAATATCCTTAAAACTATTCATGCCATTTGTCTCCCTTCTCAATGAATTAGTCACAAGGAAAAATCATATATGTGGACAAGGACTCTACACAACAATGTTGATTGCAAAGGCAAATAATATGAAATACATGAAAACAATCTAAATGACCGTAGTTAAATGAAACATGGTAACGTGCACAATGAGATATTAAACAGCTATTTGGAAAAGATGTTTTGATACATTCTTCATGTAATGGAAATGACTGACATAGTACTTAACAAAAAAGTAATATACATAATCATGCCTACAATATAATCTAAACATTTTTAGAAAAATGGACTAAAAAGATAACTTTTTTAACTGATTGGTGAATTTATTGATTTTTATTTATATCTTCTTTACATTAATGTATGATGCATTTTTAAAAATTTCCAAATGGGTTTGTATTACATTAATTGTCAGGGAAATAAAAAATAAAAGTTTCATATTTATGAATAATTGTTACGGATGGTGAAATGCTTAGTGTAAGAATTTATTATCAAACATTTATTCACTTCCATTATATATCAGACATTGTTCCATGTGCTTAGGGTTTGTCAATGAACAAAATAAAGACCCCCCACCCCCCATCAATGTGGGGCTTATATTGTAGCAGTGGGAGACAGAAAATTAACAGTAAGCGTATCAAATAACTGAGTTATGCAGTATATTAGGATGATGAGTGTTATAGTAAAAAGAAGAATAGGATAAGAAGGATCAATAATCAAATAAAGCAGGGGTGTGGGGGTAAGGAAGACTGGTTGAGGTGTTAAGTGGTTGCAATTGGCCTCAATGGGAAAGTGACATAGGCGCAATGATTTGCCAGGGCGGAAATTAACCATGTGGATACCTGGGGAAAAAGGCCTCTTTTTACTGCCAGAGCAAAAGCCCTCGGACTAGGGGTTGCAGCTGGGGGAGAACAGGGAAGCCGGGAGGGGTAGTGCAGGGTGAGTGATGGACAGTGTAGTAGACAAGATCAGAGGGAACCTTGCAGGGGCCTGGGACAGGTATTAGCAAGGTTTGGTGGCCAGGGCAAGTACTTTGGTTTTTATTCTGAATGGAAACAGGAACCAGGAAAGGGTTTTGAACAGATAATTGACTTCTGCTTTTAAAGGCTTCCTGCGGCCGTTGAGGGGCTTTTAGATGGCAGTGGCAGGGACAGACCACTTGATGTCTAGAAGGAAGCCCGATGTGGTGACGTGGGCAAGCGTGTGGCAGCTCTGCCGTGGAGGCAGACGTGGAAGCTATGAGAAACTGGGTCATGAATACATTTTAATGGCAGTGTGGCAGAATCCCTGTTGGGTTGGATGTGGGTGTGAGAGAAAGGGAAGAATCAAGGATAGCTAAGTGTTGAGCAGTTGGGAGGACAGAGTTGATGTCACATGTGATAGGGAGAACAACAGGTGGGCAAGTGCTGCCCAGGCCATCCCATAAGTGAGAGTAGCAGCAGAAAAAGGGAAAGGACTGTGCCTGGAGAAGTCACACACAGAGACATCTGGGGAAAGAGATGAAGAAGTCATGTGGACTGCGAAAGAGCCACAGGGAGGTGGAAACCCAAGAGAGGGCAGGGAAGCACTTGTATCATGGAGGAGTCAGTGATCCATTGTGCTCCATGCAGTTACACCAAGTACAGTTGGATTTAATCATCTGGAGAGCATCTATGGTGGTGGGAATTTGTGGAAGTTCTCTTGACAGCTTCAGTTTTCTCAGGGAAGTAGGATGGGGAAGCAGGGAGTGCCGGCTGCAGTGATTTTCTTCTCAGGCGTTCCAGTTAGCATGGTGAGAAGAGACACCAAGCAACTTTTTGTGTCTTAATTCAATGGAAGTAACATGTCTTAGGGATTGCCAGGGGCTGAATCACCATGTAACATTCTTCAGATGGTGAGAGACACTGATACCTTGCTTGGCTTGAAGCTGGACAGTAAACAAAATGGGAAATCATAAACTCCTTTCTCTAAACGTGTAGTTTTCATGTAAGTGTCCTGTTATTTCTTTGTTTTTTTTTTTTTTTGTTTTTTTGTTTTTTTTTTGAGACCAGGTCTCACTCTATCACCCAGCCTGGAGTGCAGTGGAATGATCATAGCGCACTGCAGCCTCGACCTCCTGGGCTCAAGCAATTGTCCCACCTCAGCCTCACAAGTATCGGGACTCCTTGTAGCTGGGACTACAAGCACGTGCCACTGTGATTGACTATTTTTTGTGGAGATGGGGTCTTGCTGTCTTGCCCAGGCTGGTCTTGAAATCCTGGCCTCAAGTGATTCTCTTGCCTCAGCCTCCCAAAGTGTTAGGATTACAGGTAAGTGCCAGCATGCCTGGGCCATCCCTTTGTATTAATCCAAAGTTGTCCCAGAGTAATAACATTGTTGACTTCATTACTAAGAGACAGGGAACACAGGCCACCAAATATCTCCTTTATCATTAATCTGACACAGACGGATAAATGGTATCAACCATTCATTATAAGCAAAACCACAATTTTCTCACACAATAAAAATGATAAGATTTTTATAGTACATTAAACCAAATTTGCTAATCTGATTTGATAGAGAGACACTGTGTAAGAGATTAATATAATGGACTAACGCCTCTAATATAATTGAAGACTCTAGGATTTTCACGTCATATTAGTGACTTCCATGCTCTTTGTGCAGTTTTCTGATGGAATTAATGCCAAAAGCAACACACAAACTGCTTCCCTGTATTGGCCAGAGGAACTTTCGTAAAATATTAATACATAATGAGTTTATCATCTTTAAACATTGTTTCAACACATTAAGTGTTCTGTTTTCCCATGTTTAAAAGAAGTCACTCCACAAAAGACAATGATTTTGCCTTTTTCTTCACCAACAAAGTTGATGTCCCCTCAAAGTTGAGAGCACATGCAGTTTGAGGACCCCTGTCATTTTCCACCAGCAAGGAAAGGTGCTCACTGTGCTGACTCTCACATTATTTTACCCTGCCCTCTGACAGTCAGACCTGTGAGCCTACGAGCTTTACGGCCAGGGTCATGATGGAATTTTTGGTCTTCAAAAAGTATTGCTTTTTAAGAACAGAGCTTATTTGTCCAAATAGTGGTGAAAGCTCTGTTTGGGGAATTTGATGGGTTTGCTCAATGAGTGGCTTCCTATTATTGTTAGGCTCAAGCCTCAAGTCCCTGGCAGAGCCCAGGAGGCAACTGGTCTGCTGGGCGTGGCTGTCATCCAGTCTCTTTTTTTTTTTGAGACGGAATCTCGCTCTGTTGCCCAGGCTGGAGTGCAGTGGTGTGACCTCAGCTCACTGCAGCCTCTGCCTCCTGGGTCCTGGCGAGCTCCTTCCTCAGCCTCCCGAGTACCTGGAACTACTAGCCTACCACCACGCCCAGCTAATATTTTGTATTTTTAGTAGAGACAGGATTTCACCATGTTGGCCAGGCTAATCTCAAACTCCTGACCTCAGGTGATCCACCTGCCTCAGCCTCCCAAAGTGCTGGGATTACAGGAGTGAGCCACCGTGCCCAAACTGAGTTTCCTATCTGGTCATCCTTCTTCTGCCATGCTTCCTCACTCCCCACCCCCTGTCTATGTCTTCCCTGAACTATCTGCAGAACGACCTCAGGCTGTTTCAGAATTCTGTGACTTTGCCACGCTGTTCTTTTAGGCTGAGAGAGGTTTTTTAATAACTTACCTTCATCTCCCTAGCAATCCACCTTCTCTGATTCCCACTCCCCTCATGTTCCATGTGAGTCTCACTCCCAGGACCCACTGCCTCACTGTGGCTATCATCATGCTTACCACACTGCATAATAATTATATGCTTGCATGTCTTTCTCCCATTCTCGATCGCGAGCTACTTGAAGACAGGAACTCTAAGTCTTACATCCCTAAATTCCTCTTCAGTTTCTGATACAATAAATGTGTGACAAATAAATGAATGTATGGGTGAATTCCAGGATCACTAGAATTAAACTCTGTCAACTGAGAAGTTCCTTTCTCATTGGTGTAAGTCCACCTTGATCTGTGCATATCGACTTAGGACAACTTCTATTTCGTGCAGTTAAAAACAATGAAAGTTCTTCCACTTATCTATTTCTACCTATTATCTCTATCGATGTATCTATCTTCAACTATCTATCTATCTATCAATCATCTATCTATATTGTAGTTCAATCTGATAGTTATCTTGACTTTTCTGCTTGTTGCAGATAAACTGAAAATTATAGAAATGATCTTTAATGTTACTTCCCTGTCTCTTTTCTTTCACCTTAGAAAGGCCATTGTAATTAACTCCTGCGTGAATGGGTCCTGCTATAGAAAACACTTAAAGGAAATATCCTGGTAATCAGATGGTGAGACACTTCCACTCTGTGCTGGTCTTTTAATAACTGTGATAAAAACAAGGTGGTCTAGCCTACCTTCAGTCCAAAGCAGCCTCCATGTGGTTGGATATCTGGAGCAACGGTATGGCTGCTGTGTACTTGTATACATAAGACTGATAGAGTATTTAAGATCTTCCAAACAAATGGATATTCACGGAGGGGTACATAGTAATATACGTTACATTTAGTGAGTGTGTCAAAATCTCATGGTCATGTGTTTCTTTGACCAGCTCTTCTAGGAGAGGTGGCCTGAGGGGACTTTCTTGCACACAAAGCACATGCCCAAAAAGGCAAAGCATGCCTTGGAATAGACAGCAAGATTCTAAAATGTGATTTGTATTGCATTTCAGATCAATTTCCCACGAATATTCAAATCAGAAATTATAATGGAAATCAAGGTAAGAATATATTTGTCTCTCTATATTTTGCTTTACATACGAATCTCTTACTATTGTGACATTTTCAGCTGTATGGCATCTAAGAATGATGATCTCACTCTTGCTCCTGGAATAGATTCCTTTTTCTATGCCGAGCAGCTCCATGAAGGCTTTAAACATATAAAACTAAAAAAAGGTATTACATAATTAAATAAAGCTGTCTTCTAGCTTCTCCTGAAATGGGCAAGAAAGGGAATCAAAAGATAACAGAAATAAGGTTTGGTTTTGTGTTTTTCCCCCTCTGGCAGACCACTCTTCTTAGCTTAAGGTAGCAGCATGAATGAGAGTGATGGACTACTTGGCTGCAGCAATTTATGGTTTTCTATGTGACAGCCTATTTTTGAATGCTTCGGCTTTTTATAGTTTCCAGGATTAGTACTTGCTGCCAAAACAAGAGATCACTCTCCTTGGACAGACTGTAATTCAACAGCACAACTTGGGAGCAAGCCACCTTCCCCTGTGTTCTACCACCCACTTTGGTCACCCTGTGATACACAGAGGCACCATATCACCTGTCCAGTGGGCACTGTGTATCCCGCTTGGATGCAGATAAAATGAGCCTGAAAAAGAATTGAAACCCTGTGAAATGTAACCAAGATTCACGTTTACTTGCACTCTCCATACTACATTTGAGTGACTTGAGTAGAGAAGCATGTTCCGTTTCGCAAAAGAAAAGTCAAAATTTCAAAAATAGGCAAGGTGAGAGAATTTGGTCTGTATAAAGCTACAGAATTAGCATGTGTATTTTTGCTGGGTTTTCAAAATACTTTCATGTCATCTTAAGCATCCCTCACTGTCTACTCGTGTGAGCGGGTAATATTATTTTTGCTTGAAGACAAATGACTTGTTTGTGATTACATAATCATTAAGTGTAAAAATTCAAGATTCAAACTTGGAGCTTATGAGTCCAGATCACCAATTTTTCTCTTCTACATGTTTAACGTGAAGTATACAAATGTAAATGTGTATATATACACAGTGCTAAATTCTCTGTTATTAAAGTGGCAGATTCAAAAGTGAAGACCCCAGTGGACAACATCTTCTGTTACCCACACTCCTGTGCGGTGGTACCAATCAGAATGCTGAAAGATACAATCCCGGGTGCCAAAATCCTAAATGCTGAAATTCCTAAAGATCAAAATCCCTGAAGTCTACAGTCTAAAATCCCTAATGTCCAGTTGAATCCCAAACTACAATGACAGATTTGGAATTAGGCATGATCAAGGCTTCTACAAGTGAATTTCAAGTTGCCACCAATGAAGATTGTTTTTTTCCATTCAGTCCTATGCATTTGGTGGAAAATTCAGATGAGTGGCTTAGCCACAAGATATGGCAATGATGAAAACTTCACTTTAAAAATTCTTCGTTTGTCTACATTGGCATTCCTTCCACCTGATGAAATTCCAGACCTTTTAATAAATTAAAGCTGCATTTGCTTGAAGAAGCCAGAGAAGTTATTGACTGGTTCAAAAATAATTATAGGCATGGTAGGATAAGAAGACACTTAAGCAACTGTGGTGCTTTTCAATCACGGGGATTCTTTCTGCCAGATTTGTGGTCTACACAGGCGTGCATGCAAAATGGATCTCTGCATGCCCAAAACAACTTAGAAGCATGACACAGAAGATAGGAAAATTTAATAGGGAATGCTCATGTCGGTATATATTGAATCATAAAAGAATTTCAGCAAGAGCAGAGCCACATAGAAAATGAATGTGAACATATTCTCCAAGGAGAGCCACGCCCTGAAAGAAAAAAAAAAGGAGCTGGCCAGGCATGGTGGCTCACTCCTTAATCCCAGCACTTTAGGAGGCGGAGATGGGTGGATCATCTGAGGTTAGGAGTTCGAGACCAGCCTGACCAACATGGCAAACCCCATCTCTACTGAAAATACAAAAAACTTAGCTGGGGTGGTGGCATGTACCTGTAGTCCCAGCTACTTGGGAAGCTGAGGCAGGAGAATCGCTTGAACCCAGGAAGCAAAGGTTGCAGTGAGCAGAGAATCTTTCACTCCAGCCTAGGTGACAGAGGGGGAGCGAGGCACAGTCTCAAAAAAAAAAAAAAAAGCAGCTTTTCATCAAGATACAAAACTTCAAAATACAGTTAATGACAGTGAGAGTCAGCCAGCTCTTGTGGACTATCTCCATGCAATTGCCCATAATCTATCCCTGTAACATACTCTTTCATATGTTAAATTTTCTTTTTCTTGTTCTTTTTTTCTCTTTTTTCCCCACTATTTTAAATTATCAGCATTATTTTTTACAATTCACTGTCCCATATATTTCATCTTTTCATCATTTCCAATACTAGAGGTACAAATTATATAAAGACTTTTAGAGAGTTCTAGTTCGTTTTATGCATTTTTTTGCAAACTTGACTCTGTAAAGTACATTATCACAATGTTGACTGGGTGTGTTTTGTGTGTGCATGTAGAAATGTTGAAAATTCCCCAGTAAATGAAGAGATGTCCTTTTTGTACATTTGCATTTGTGAAAATTAAAATTTCTCAAAAACTCAGACCTTTGGGCAACTTACATATGCAGTGGTGACCCACTTCATTTTGGATCAATCTTTTAACTTTTATTAGTGTGTTATTACTGTCTGTTTTATTGTATTCAGTGGCTTATAAAGTGTTCTGTCGTGTTTTTATGTTTCTCAAATACATCCTCTTCTAAAATGTAAACAAACATCTTTTAAAGAATTTTAAAAATTATTTCTTCCAGAATTATATTTTTGGGATTTTGATCTTTCATAATTTTGATTTTCAGGATTTCGTTCTGTCAAGATTTCAAAATTTGGGATTATGGTGTTCAGGACTGTGTCTTTCAGAATTATGACCCATCTCTTCCCAACCCTATGCAGCTTCCTCTTACCAAGAATTGGGCTGCCCTCTGTCAGTAACCAAATGACATGGAAGTAATGCCATGTGACTTTTCTAGGCTAAATTCTAAGGATACTTGGCAGGTTGGGCCTTGGTCCTATGGAACTCTCATTGTTTAGTGAGCCAACTACCATTCAGAAGTTTGACCACACTGAGATTACCACGCTGGGAGGAAGCCCAGCCACTTGAGTGGCCACAGATAGAGACGGCTGACAGGCCTCAGCTGTTCCAGCCATCCCAAGCCGGGTGTCAGAAATAGTGGTGAAGAAGCTTCCAGAAAACTCAGGCTTTGCCACTATGTAATAGCAGCCACATGAGAGACCTCAAGCAACATCCACCCAGCCAAGCCAACCTCCGTGAGAGAGCATAATACATTATTGTTTGAAATTCTTAAGTTTTGGGTGGTGTGATAGGCAGCCATAGATAACTAGAATAGGGATGTATAAAGCTTTCCCTATTTTTCTTTGAAAACATCATTACATTTCTATCTTATGTAATCTCAAAAGCTAAACAAATAAACAAACACCAAAACGGAAGTGATCATTTTCCTGGGCTTTCTCCTTTCCTTTTCTTTCTTTCTTTCCTTCTTTCTTTCTTTCTTTCTTTCTTTCTTTCTTTCTTTCTTCTTTCTTTCTTTCTTTCTTCTTTCTTTCTTTCTTTCTCTTTCCCTTTCTTCCTTTCTTTCTTTCTCTTTTCTTTCTTTCTTTCTTTCTTTCTCTCTTTCTTTCTTTCTTTCTCTTTTTCTTTCTTTCTTTCTTTCTCTCTTTCTTTCTTTCTCTCTTTCTCTCTCTCTCCTTCCTTCCTTCCTTCCTTCCTTCCTTCCTTCCTTCTCTCTTTCTCTTTCTTTCTTTCTTTCTTTCTTTCTTTCTTTCTTTCTTTCTTTCTTTCTTCTTTCTTTCTCTTTCTTTCTTTCTCTTTCTTTCTTCTTCCTCTTTTCTTTCTTTCCTCTTTCCTTTCTTTCTTTCTCTTTCTTTCTCAAAAAACAACAACAGGCCGGGCGCGGTGGCTCACGCTTGTAATCCCAGCACTTTGGGAGGCCGAGGCGGGCGGAACACGAGGTCAGGAGATCGAGACCACAGTGAAACCCCATCTCTACTAAAACTACAAAAAAAAAAAAAATTAGCCGAGCGTAGTGGCGGGCGCCTGTAGTCCCAGCTACTCTAAGAGGCTGAGGCAGGAGAATGGCGTGAACCCGGGAGGCGGAGCTTGCAGTGAGCCGAGATTGCGCCACTGCACTCCAGCCTGGGCGACAGAGCGAGACTCCATCTCAAAAAAAAAAAAAAAAAAAAAAAAACAATAACAACAATAACAAAAAACACCTTTCCACCCATAAAAGGTAAATAATTTGAACAATGTTTCAGAGCACGAGGAAACTTTAAGTTTCTGTATTCAGAATACCAGTGTTAGGATCAGTTCTCCACGGGCCTCTCATGCTTCTAATCATCTTGTGAGCAGAGACACTGGCTGCTTTTGTTCTGCACCATCTTTTCAAGGACATTGGATAGCAAAACAGCTTTTGAAGACAGAGAGAGAAAAGAAGGAGATTTTACCCTACTCGTAAGCTAGCAAGTTAGTTTGCTATAGTTTCATGGATGTGGGTAGTATAATGAAGATCATGTCTTACTGTGGAGCAAAGGACAGGCAGGCTTAGTGCCTGTTAAAAAAAGATTTACATTTCCTAAGCTCAGAGGTCCTCTCTTGTAGCACAGTCCATGATGCATACAGGTGTTATGTTGCAGAAATTGAGGCTTAGAGAATCTGTCCAAATGCTGATAATCTGGCTACTTCTACAGTTGTGAGTTACACATTGTCCTTTGTTGCTGACCCAGGAATCTCATCTCTTATACTGGCATCCACGAAACTAAGGCAAACTAAGCAATGTATTTATGATGCAGTTTCTCTGCATCCTCATCAGCATTTGGTGTTTTCACTATTTTTTGTTTTAGCCATTCTGATAGCTGTATAGTGGTATCTCATTGTGGTTTTAATTGGCATTTCCTTAATAATTAATGATGAAGATAATTTAATGTGCTTATTTGCCATCTGTATACAGTCATGAGTTACTTAACAACATGGATACATTCTGAGGAATGCATCATTAGGTGATTTTGTCATTATGGGATTATTATAGTGTACTTACACAAACCTAGATGGTATAGCCTACTACATACCTAGGCTATAAATTTGGTACAGTCTAATTGTTCCTAGGCTACAAACCCGTATATCATGTTACTCTACTGAATACTGTAAACAACTGTAACACAATGGCATTTGTGAATGTAAACATAGGAAACATACAGCAAAGAGATGGTATAGATTGGTGCAAAAGTAATTGCGGGTTTTGCCATTACTTTTAATGGCAAAAATTAGGAGTATAATATTAATATTATACTCTTATGGGAGCACCATCATATATGTGATCCAACACTGCCCCAAACATCTTTATGCAACACATGACTGTATTTTCTTTGGTAAAATGTCTTTTCATGTCTTTTGTTCATGACCTAATTTTTTTTTTAAATTGTTGAGTTTTGAGGGTTTTTTTTTAAAAAACTTCTAGATGTTTATTTTTTGTTATGTATGTGGTTTGCAAACAGTTTCTCCCACTCTGTAGTTTATCTTTTTATCTTCTTAAAAAATCTCTCACAGAGCAAAAGTTATAAATTTTGACGAAATCCAATTTTTCCAATTTTTCTTTCTTAGCTTGTGCTTTTGGTGTCAAGTCTAAGAACATTTTGCCTAGTCCTAGATCCTAAAGATTTCTTCTTATCTTTTTTCTAAAAGTTTTATATTTTTACATGTGACATGTAAGTCTATGATCCCCTAGTACCTCAGAATGTAATCATATTTTAAGATAATGTAATCATACTTTGAGATAAGATCTTTAAACGGGCAATTAAGTTAAAATGATGCTGTTAGGTGGGACCCTAATCTGACTGATGCCTTCATAAGAGGAAGAGACATCAGGGATGAACACAAACAAATGAATGACCATGTGAAAAGACAGGAAGAGGGTGGCCATCTGCAAACCAAGGAGAGAGGCGTCAGAGGAATGCAATCCTGCTGGCACCTTGATCTTGAATTTTTAGCCTTTAAAACTCTGAGAAAATAAATTTCTATGGTTTAAGCTATCCAACCTGTGGTGTTTTGTTTTGGCAGCCCTATCCAACTATTATGCCTGTGTATCAATTTGGAAAGAATTGATACCTTCACCTGGTTCAGTCTTCCAATCCGTGAACTAAGTATATCTGTCCATTTCGTGTAGATCTTCTTTGTTTTCCGTCATCAGCATTTGCAGTTTTCAGCATGCAAGATCTATACATGTTTCATTAGGTTTATACCTAAGTATTTCATTTTAAGTAATCACAATGGTCTTACATTTTTAACTTCCATTTTTAGTATTTATTGCTACTGGATGAAAATATAATTGATTTTTGTGTGTTTATCTTGTATTCTGTGACCAAGCTTAGTTCACTTATTAGTTCTAGAGGTTTTTGGAGGGTGGATTCCTTGAGGTAGTCTACATAGGCAACTACATTTCTGCATACAGAGACAGTTTTATTTCTTCTTTTCTGATCAATATGCCTATTATTTCCTTTTCATGCCATACTGCACTGTTTAGACTTTTCAACATTATGTTCAATAGCAATGGTTAGACACATCCTTGCTGTGTTTCCAGTCTTTGCAGAAATAATTCAGTCTTTCTCCTTTAAGTATAATGTTAACCATATGTATTTTGTAGATACTTTTTACTTGGCTTAGGAAATCCTCATCTATTTCTATTTTTTTCTGAGAGATTTTATCACGGGTGGATATTCAATTTTGTTGAATTTTTTTTTTCTACATCAATTGGTGCGATCATGTAATTTTTCTTCTTTACCCTGTTAATATATAGTAGACTACACTGATTAATATTCAAATACTAAACCAGCCTTGCATCCCTGGAATAAACACACTTAATTGCCTTTTACAATATTAACAAATATTGTTTTGTTATTATTTGTTAAGATTAGTTAATATTTTGTTTGTCAATTATTTGTTAATATTTTATTAAGAACTTCTGCATCTACATTCATAAGGAATATTGGTTTATAATTTTCTGGTTTGTCTTTTTTTTTGGTACTGTCTTTATCTGGATTTGTTATCAGAGTAATATTAGTTTCATAAAGTGAATTAGGAAGCATTTTCTCCAATTCTATTTTGTGGAAGAAATTGTGCAAAATCAATATTCATCTTTTTTTTTTTTCTTTTTTGAGATAGGGCCTTAATTTATTGCCCAGGCTGGAGTGCAATGGCTCCTTGCGGCCTCAATATCCCGGGCTCAAGTGATCCTCTCATCTCAGCCTCCCAGGTGTGTACCACCATGCCTGGCATTTTAAAAAACTTTTTTTTTTTTTTTTTTGTAGAGATGGGAGTCTCACTATGTTGCCCAGGCTGGTCTCAAACTCCTGGGTTCAAGTGATCCTCCTATCTTGGCTGCCCAAAGTGTTGGGATTACAGGCGTGAGCCAGTGTGCCCAGTGTTAATTCTTTAAATATTTGAAACAAAATCCCCAGTGAAACCATCTGGGCCTAGAGATTACTTTTTACAGAATTTAACATACAAGTTTAATTTTCTTGAAAATTATAAGATTTTTAAAATTATGTACTTTATATAGGCAAGTTGTGATAATATGTAATTTTTGAAGAACTGTTCTATTTCATCTAAGTAGTCAAATTTACATATGTACAGTTTGTCTTACTGCTCCCACGTTATCCTTTTTATATGGCAGTCTCTGTAGTGATATCACATTTTATTCTTAATACTAGTAATTTGTATCTTCTCTCTTTGTTTTTGTCAGTCTTGTTAGAAGATTAACTGTATTGATCTTTTCAGTTAACCAGCTCTTTGTTTCATTGATTCTTTTTATTGTTTTTTTGTTTTCAGTCTCATTGATTTCTGCTTTAATCTTTATTTTTTCTTCCTACTGCTTGCTTTGGATTTATTTTGCTCTCTTTTTCCAAGGTTCTTGAAGCGAGGGGTTGAATTATTGATTTGAGACACTATATCTTTCCTAGTGGATGAAAATACAATTGATTTTTGTGTATTTATCTTGTATTCTGTGACCAAGCTTAGTTCACTTATTAGTTCTAGAAGTCTTTTGAGGGTGGATTCCTTGGGGTAGTCTACATAGGCAACCATGTTTCTGCATATAGAGACAGTTTTATTTCTTCTATACATTTCCTTTTGAAAAGTACTTTACCTTTATTCTATAAATTTTGCTATTTTTTTTTATTTCTGCTTCTTGTATTTTTCAAGTCCTGGATATCCTTGTTAATCTTCTGTCTCATTGATCTGTCTAATATTGACAGGGGGGTGTTAAAGTCTCCCATTAATATTGTGTGGGAGTCTAAGTCTCTTTGTAGGTCTCTAAGGACTTACTTTATGAATCTGGTTGCTCCTGTATTGGGTGCATATATATTTAAGATAGTTAGCTCTTCTTGTTGAATTGATCCCTTTACCATTATGTAATGGCCTTCTTTGTCTCTTTTGATCTTTGTTGGTTTAAAGTCTCTTTTGTCAGAGACTAGGATCGCAACCCCTGCTTTTTTTTGCTTTCCATTTGCTTGGTAGATCTTCCTCCATCCCTTTATTTTGAGCCTATGCATGTCTCTGCACGTGAGATGGGTTTCCTGAATACAGCACACTGATGGGTCCTGACTCTATCCAATTTGCCAGTCTGTGTCTTTTAATTGGAGCATTTAGCCCATTTACATTTAAGGTTAATATTGTTATGTGTGAATCTGATCCTGTTATTATGATATTAGCTGGTTATTTTGCCCATTAGTTGATGCAGTTTCTTCCTAACATCAATGGTCTTTACAATTTGGCATGTTTTTGCAGTGGCTGGTACCAGTTGCTCCTTTCCATGTTTAGTGCTTCTTTCAGGAGCTCTTGTAAGGCAGGCCTGGTGGTGACAAAAATCTCTCAGCATTTGCTTGTCTGTAAAGGATTTTATTTCTCCTTCACTTATGAAGCTTAGTTTGGCTGGATATGAAATTCTGGGTTGAAAATTCTTTTCTTTAGAATGTTGAATATTAGCCCCCACTCTCTTCTGGCATAGGGTTTCTGCCAAGAGATTGTTAGTCTGATGGGCTTCCCTTTGTGGGTAACCTGACCTTTCTCTCTGGCTGCCCTTAATATTTTTTCCTTCATTTCAACTTTGGTGAATCTGATGATTATGTGTCTTAGAGTTGCTCTTCTTGAGGAGTATCTTTGTGGGATTCTCTGTATTTCCTGAATTTGAATGCTGGGCTGTCTTGCTAGGTTGGGAAAGTTCTCTTGGATAATACCCTGAAGAGTGTTTTCCAACTTGGTTCCATTTTCCCCATCACTTTCAGGTGCACCAGTCAAACATAGATTTGGTCTTTTCACATAGTCCCATATTTCTTGGAGGTTTTGTTCGTTTCTTTTTACTCTTTTTTCTCTAAAGTTGTCTTCTCACTTTATTTCCTTAACTTGATCTTCAATCACTGATACCCTTTCTTTGACTTGATTGAATTGACTATTGAAGCTTGCACATGATTCACGTAGTTCTCATGCCATGGTTTTCAGCTCCATCAGGTCATTTAAGGTCTTCTCTACACTGTTTATTCTAGTTAGCCATTTGTCTAATCTTTTTTCAAGGTTTTTATCTTCCTTGAGGTGGGTTCAAACATCCTCCTTTAGCTCGGAGAAGTTTGTTATTACCAACCTTCTGAAGCCTACTTCTGTCAGCTCGTCAAAGTCATTCTCCATCTAGCTTTGTTCCATTGCTGGTGAGGAGCTGGGATCCTTTGGAGGAGAGGAGGTGCTCTGGTTTTTAGAATTTGCAGCTTTTCTGCTGTGGTTTCTCCCCATCTTTGTGGTTTTATCTACCTTTGATCTTTGATGTTGGTGACCTACATATGGGGTTTTGGTGTGGATGTCCTTTTTGTTTGTTAGTTTTCCTTCTAATAGTCAGGTCCCTCAGCTGCAGGTCTGTTGGAGTTTGCTGGAGGTCCACTCCGGACCCTGTTTGCCTGGGTATCACCAGTGGAGGCTGCAGAACAGCAAATATTGCAGAACAGCAAATATTGCTGCCTGATCCTTCCTCTGGAATTTCATCCCAGAGGGACATCTGCCTGTATGAGGTGTCAATCGGCCCCTACTGGGTGTCTCCCAGTTAGGCTACATGGGGGTCAGGGACCCACTTGAGGAGGCAGTCTGTCCATTCTCAGAGCTCAAACACTGTGCTGGGAGAACCACTGCTCTCTTCAGAGCTGTCAGACAGGGATGTTTAAGTCTGCAGAAGTTTCTGATGCCTTTTGTTGAGCTATGCCCTGCCCCCAGAGGTGGAATGTACAGAGGCAACAGGCCTTGCTGAGCTGCGGTGGGGTCTGCCCAGTTTGAGTTTCCCTGGCCACTTTGTTTACCTACTCAAGCCTCAGCAATGGTGGATACCCCTCCCCCAGCCAGGCTGCCACCTTGCAGTTTGATCTCAGACTGCTGTGCCAGCAGTGAGCAAGGCGCTGTGGGCATGGGACCTGCCAAACCAGGCGAGGGATATACTCTCCTGGTGTGCCGTTTGCTAAGACCATTGGAAAAGCACAGTATTTGGGTGGGAGTGTCCTAATTTTCCAGGAACAGTCTGTCACGGCTTCTCTTGGCTAGGAAAGGGAAATCCTCCAACCCCTTGCGCTTCCCGGGTGAGGCAATACTTGACCCTGCTTCAGCTCGCCCTTCATGGGCTGCACCCACTGTCCAACCAGTCCTAATGAGATGAACCACGTACCTCAGTTGGAAATGCAGAAATCACCCATCTTCTGCATTGATCATGCTGGAAGCTGCAGATTGGAGCTGTTCCTAGTCAGCCATCTTGCAACGGAAGCAGTTTCTTGTATTTTAAAAATTTTCCTTGAGACTTTCACTTTGACTCATGGATTATTTAGAAGTATATTGTTTAATTTCCAAGTGTCTGGAGATTTTTCCTGCCATTGTGGTCAAAGAATACACTCTGCATGATTTCAATCCTTTTACATTTATTGAGGTTTGTTTTGTCACCCAAGATACGTTGTATCTTGGTATATCTTCCATTCCACAGGCACTTGAAAAGAATATACTGCCTGCCTGCTCTTATTCACTGTAGTGTTCGATAAATGATAATTTCACCCTGGTGGTTGATGTGTGTATGTGTTTTTGTTTTCTGAGTTCTATGTTCTTGTGATTTTCTGTATACTTTTATGTCAATTATTGAGAATGAGGTGTCAAAAAGTCTCCAACTCTTACAGTGGATTTGTATGTTTTTCCCTGTAGTTTTACCAGGTTTTGCTTTACATATTTTGCAGCTCTTTTGTTTGGGGCATACACATTTAGGATTGCTATGTCTTCTTTGTGGACTGACCTTTTATCATTGTTTAGTATTATTTTCTGGTCCTTGTAATTTTCTTTTTTCTGAAGTTCAGAGTATCTGATATTCATATATTCATTTCTGCTTTCCTTCAGTAGTGTTTGCATGACTCTTTTCACATATTTTAACTTCCAGTCTACCTATTTTGTTATATTTGAAAAAAGTTCACTGTAGATAGCATGTAGTTGGAGATGAGTTTTTGCCATGATGGCCAGGCTGGTCTCCAACTCCTGACCTCAAGTGATCTGCCTGCCACTATCTCCCAAAGTGCTGTACCTGGCCCACATACAGTAATTTCTGATATGTTAGGACTTAAGTCTGCAATTTCATTTTTTGTTTTCTTTTGTTCTGTTTTTCATTTTTCTATTTACCTTTTCCTGCTTTCCTATGAATTACTTGAATACTTTTAGATTTCTATTTTGATTTTTTATAGTGTTTTTGAGTGTACAGCATACCTCAGAGATACTAGGGATTCAATTCCAAACCACAAAAAAAGTGAATATTGCAATGAAATGAGTAAGAAAAAAAAGTTTGGTTTCCCAGAGCACAGAAAAGTTACATCTACACCATACGTTAGTCTATTAAGTGTGCAATAGCAGTATGTCTAAAAAAAAGGTATATAACCATTTAAAAATACTTTAATTTTTAAAAATGCTGATAAGTATTTGAATCTTCATCAGTCATAATCTTTTTGTTGGTGGAGGGTTTTGCATTCATGTTGAGGGCTGCTAACTGATCAGTTGGTGGATGCTGAAGTTTGAAGTGGCTGTAGTAATTCCTCTTTTTTTTTTTTTTTTTTTTTGAGATGAAGTCTCACTCTGTCACCCAGGCTGGAGTGTAGTGGTGCCATCTTGGCTCACTGCAACTTCTGCCTTCCAGGTTCAAGCGATTCTCCTGCCTCAGCCTCATGCCTCAGCCTCCTGAGTAGCTGGGTTTACAAGTGCTCACCACTGCGTCTGGCTAATTTTTTTGTATTTTTAGTAGAGATGGGGTTTCACCATGTTGGTCAGGCTGGTCTCAAGCTCCTGACCTCAGGTGATCCACCCGCCTCGGCCTCCCAAAATGCTGGGATTACAGGTGTGATCCCCGTGTCTGGCCAGTAATTTCTTAAAATAAGGCAACAATGAAGTTTGAAGTTTGCGACATTGTTTGTTATTGTTCAAGAAAGATTTATCTGTAGCTTGTGATGCTGTTTGATAGCATTTTATCCATGGTAAAACTTCTTTCAAAATTGGAGTCAATTCTCCAAAACTTCCTGCTGCTTGATCAAATAAATTGATGTAATAGTCTAAATCCTTTGTTGGAATTTCAACAGTGTTCATGGTATCTTCACCAGGAGTAGATTTCATCTTAAAAGAAAACCAGTTTCTTTGCTCATCCATATGAAGGAACTTCTTATCTGTCCAAGTTTTATCATGAGATTGAAGCAATTCAGTCATCTTCAGGCTCCATTTCTAATTCTAGTTTTTTTGTTTTGTTTTGCTTTGTTTTGTTTTGTTTTGTTTTGTTTTTTGAGAGGGAGTCTCACTCTGTTGCCCAACCTGGAGTGCATTGGTGAGATTTCTGCTCACTGCAATCTCTGCCTCCTGGATTCAAGTGATTCTCCTGCCTCAGCCTCCTGTGTATCTGGGATTACAGGCTCCTGCCACCATGCCAAGCTAATTTTTCTATTTTAGTAGAGACGAGATTTCACCACTTTGGTCAGGATGGTCTCAAACTCCTGACCTCAAATGATCTGCCCACCTCGGCCTCCCAAATTGCTGGGATTACAGATGTGAGCCACTGTGCCCGGCGTAATTCTAGTTCTATTGCTATTTCCACTATGTCCACCCAGATCCACCAGAGGAATCACTATCTATGGCAGCCATAGCCTTATGAAATGTATTTCTTAAATAATAACACTTGATAGTCAAGATTGCTGTTTGATACACAGGCTATAGAATGCATGACATTCTATTAACAGACATAATAACAACATTAATCTTTTCTTACATCTCCATCAGAGTTCTTAGGTGACCAGGTGCATTGTCAGTGAACAGTGATACTTTGCAAGGAATCTGTTTCCCTGAGCAGTAGGTCTCAAGAGTGCACTTTAAATATTCAGTGAACCATGCTATAAATAAATGTGCTATCATCCAGGCATTGTGGTTCCATTTATAGAGCACAGGCAGAGTAGATTTAGCATAATTATTAAGGGCCTTATGATTTTTGGAATGGTAAATGAGCCTTGGCTCATCTTAGAGCTGCATCAGGTACATTATCCTTTAACAAGAGAGTCAAGCCTTTTTTTTGGAAGCTTTGAAGTTAGGCACTGACTTCTTTTCTCTAGCTATGACAGTTTTAGATGGCCTCTTCTTCCAAAATAAGACTACTTTGTCTGCATTAAAAATATGTAGACACGTTCATCAATGATCTTAGCTAAATCTTCTGGATAAGTTGCTGCAGCTTCTACATCACCACTTGCTGTTTCACCTTGCACTTTTATGTTATAGAGAGAGTTTCTTGCCTTAAACCTCATGAAGCAACTTCTGCAAGCTTCAAATTTTTCTTTCGCAGCTTCCTTACCTCTCTCAGCCTTCATAGAATTAAAAAAAGTTAGGATCTTGCTCTCGATTAGGCTTTGGCTTAAGGGAATGTGGTAACTTATTTGATCTTCTGTCAAGACCAATAAAATTTTTCCTATACCAGCAATAGAGATATTTCTGTTTCACTTTCTTATAATCCATGTGTTCACTAGAGTAGCACGTTTAATTTCCTTCAAGAAGTTTTCCTTTGCATTCACAAACTAAGAAACTGTTTGGTGCAAGAGGCCTAGCTTTTGACTTATCTCAGCTTTTGACATGCCTTTCTCACTAAACATAATCACTTTTAGCTTTTGATTTAAAGTGAGGAATATGTAATCCTTTCTTTTACTTGAAGCCATAGAGTCCATTGTAGAGTTATGTACTGGCCTAATGTTAAAATTATTGTTTCTCAAGGAATAGTGAAATGAAAGAGAGAGAGGGAGAAAGAGAGAGAGAGAGAGAGAGACAGGGTAATGGTCAACCAGGGGAACAGTCAGAACACACAACATTTGTGGATTAAGTTTGCCATTTTATATGGATGCATTTGCGGTAATATAAAACAATTACAAGAATAATATCAAAGATTACTGAGAGCAGAACTCCACAACAGATATAACAATATAATAAAGTTTGAAATATTATGAGAATTACCAAAATGTAACACAGAAACATGAATGAGTACATGTTGTTGGAAAAGATAGAACCAATAGATTTGCTTGACACAGGATTGTCACAAACCTTTAATTTGTAGAAAATGCAATATCTGCAAAGCTCAATAAAATGAAGCACAGTAAAACCAGGTATGCCTGTATCTCTTCATATACCTTTGTTAGTGGTTGTTCTAGGTCTTACATTTTATATATGTAACTTATCTCACATTACTCTTGTCATCATTTTATCAGTTTATATAAACTATAGAAATCTTAACTCAATTTGGTTTATTTCCTCTCCTTATTTATTACATAATATACTTAAATATTTCCCTCACATACATATGGAACGAAATCAGATAATATCATAATTTTTGTTTCTACTTTTAAAAATTATTTAGAAAACTCACAAGGAGAAGGAAAGCCTATTGTATTTACTCATATTTTGCCTTACTATAATTTTGTTCTTTCTCAATATTCCAAATTTCCTTCTTTTATTTTTCCTTTTCTGTGTAGGAATTTTCCTTTGGCTATCCATTTATGTGAGTTTGGCTGATGACAAATTATCTTAGTTTTCTTTCATCCAAGATATTTTGGTTTCTTCTTCATTCCTGAAGGATATTTTTGCTGAACATAGAATTCTGGGTTAACAGTTCTTTTCTTTTAGTACCTGAAAAATATCATGCCACTTCTTTCAGCCTCTGTGGTTTCTACTGAGAAATGTGCTTTCATTCTCTTTGTCTCCTACTGTTAAGGTGTCATTTTTCTCTGACTGATTTCAATACTTTTTCTATGTCTTTAGTTTTCAGAAATTTAATTATGATTTACCTTAGTGTAGATTTCTTTGGGTTTCTTCTGTTTGGGTTTCACTCAGCTTCTTGAATCTGTAGGTAAATGGCTCTTGGCAAATTTGGGATTTTCTGCCATTATTTCTTCATGAGCTTTTCAGCCCTATACTCTCCTACAACTCTAATGACACAGATGTTAGAAACTTTGTTATACTCCCACAGGTTCTTAAATTGCTGTTATTTTTTCAGTCTATTTTCTCTCTTTCTTCCAGATCAGACATTTTTTATTGTTCTGTTTTCTAATTCACTGGTTCTTTCCTCTGTCCCTTCCATTCTGCTGTTGAGCTCATTCACTGGGCTTTTATTTCAGCTGTTGTGTTTTTCAGTTTTATAATTTCCATTTGGACTGGGTTCAGTGGCTCACACCTGTAGTCCCAGTGCTTAGGGAGGTCAAGGTGGGAGGATTGCTTGAGACCAGAAGTTTGAGACCAGTCTGGGTAACATGGTGAGACCTCATCTTTGCAAAAAACAAACAAACAAACAAAAAACAGAAAAAACTAGCCAGATGTGGTGCCACATGCTTGTAGTCCTAGCTACTTGAATGGCTGAGGTGGGAGGATCACTTGAACCTAGGAATTCAAGGCTACAATGAGCTATGATTGAGCCACTGCACTCCAGTCTGGGCGACAGAATGAGATATCTTATCTACAAAAAAAAAAAAAAGGAAAAAAATCCATTTGGTTCTTCTTGCCTTCTACTTTCTTACCAAGAGTTTCTACTTTTAATAATTTGCTTCAATTATGCTCATATTTGCTCTTCAAAGCACTTATATAGCTGCTTTAAAATCATTGTCAGATAACTCTAACATCTTTACCATTCTTGGTTTTGGCGCCTATTGATGGTCTTTTTTTCATTCATTTGAGATCCTGGTTCTTAGTTCATGTCAGGTTATGAGATTCTGGATCTTATTTAAATTTTCTGTTTTACTTGATGTGCTTGAGCATTACTCTGGCAAGAAAAAGTGGGGAGAAAGGAATATGCAGCCTTGTTACTTACAGATGGAATCAGAAATCCAGGTTCTCCATGTGACCTCTATTGATCCCCAAGGGTGACGTCCTTGTCACTGCTGGTTATGGTTGAAATTTCTGGCTCCCCATGTGATCTTTCCACTGATATTGCTGTGGGGGGGTGACACTGGGTAGTAATACAAGTCCTGACTCTCCATCAGGCCTCCTCTAATATCACCCCAGTGAGACAAGGGAAAAGTGCCTCATTATTATCAGGTAGGTGTAGAAGTTTAGGCTCCCTAAGTAGTCACCACTGACTGTGCAGGAAGAGGTGCCCTATTAGTTGCTGGCAGGGTTTAAAGGCCCAGCTCCTTACTGGCCTTCTCTGATATCACCCTGGAAGAAGATTTAGGGGATTCATTAAAGCCTATTGAGGGTGGAAGTCTGGGCTCCTCGTTTAACATTTGCTGGTGTGGATAGGCCTGGGGATGTAGTTTCTTTTGTGGTGTTTGGCTGGAATAGAGTGGTTATTATCTAAAATTTAGTCTTGATAGCGTTCACCTTTTCTGGTCATTTTGGCTAAAAAGAGCAGGCATTTGTTGGGGATTTTGTTTGTACCTATTGACTTTTCCATTTTTCCAGTTTCTTCAGCTCCAAGTCTGGGGTATATGAGGCACAAAGAAAATCCAGAGGACTCATCATCATGTCTTTCCTCTGGTCCCAAGTTCACTTGCCATTCTGCATTCTTTCTGCACTTTTCAGACTCTTCTGAGGTTGGTTTTACATCAAGGGCTTTTAGTTGTACTTGGCAGAAAAAATAGAGAAAATGCATTTATTCCATCTTTCCAAGCAGAAGCCCCATATCATATAAAAATCTTTTCTCAGATATACTTAGTTTTGAGACTTTGGTTGCTTTTGTCAAGTGAGATTTAGTGTCAAAAGACTGCAAGGTGTGTTTTCTTCCTTTCTTTCTTTCTGTTTGTTGTTGTTGTTTGTTTGTTTGTTTTTGAATTTTCTTTTTAGAGACTGGGTCTTGCTCTGTCATTTAGGTTGGATCACAGTTCACTGTATTCTTGAACTCCTGGACTCAAGTGATCCTCCCACCTCAGCCTCCTGGGTAACCAGGACTACAAGTGCACACCCCTGCTAATTCTCTGCTTTTATTTATTTTTGTAGAGATAGACACTTGCTACATTGCCCAGGCTGGTCTCAAACTTCTGCCCTCAAGCGCTCCTCCTGCCTCGGCCTCTCAAAGGATAGGGATTACAAGTGTGAGCCATTGTACCTGGCCCTCTTTTCTTATCTTGGTTACGACAGTCAGCAGATCTGATAGGTACTTTCATTAGCAGACATTTTCAGGTGCCCACTCTCATCCCTCTGGCATGCATTATGGCCATGGTGTGTCACTGATGACTTCTATTATAATTGCCAACATCAGCATTCCACCAGGGTGCTTTCCCCATGTTATTATGGTCAGCTTCTCTACTTAGGAGTCCACTGAATTAAAATCCATGGAAACAGCCCTCAAACAATAACTGACTGGAAGGGCTGTATAAATACCCAGCTCACTCACCCTATTGGAGTAATTCTGAAGCATTTCATTTTCCAGAGTTTGCATGCTGGGTTAAGTTTTATTTGTTCACAGTGATAGCTTGCCTGTTATTGCACAATGTATTGGCTGCCTTCCCTTCTCTGTCTCATTTCCCATGTTTCTCACACCTCTCAAATAAACTGCTTGCTCTGGGATACTTGCCTCAGGCTCTGCTTTTCATCCTTCTCCACACTAGTCCATTCCAATAGGGCTCATGCTGCACTCTGAGCAGTTCACACACTGGGATGGGCCTCTGCTGTACAGAAACCATATAAAGTCTTTCCGTTTCAAGCACAGCGATGTCACAGTTCCAAGATAAGGCTAAAAGCATTTGAATCCTGGCTTCTTTGCTAGGTTGTTGTGTAACTGTGGAAATGACTCATAGCTTTTCTGAACCTCTATTTCTTCATTTTCAAAATGGACATAATAATACCTACTTCTTAAGTTGAGAGGTTTAAATGAGATAATAAATTTAAAACGTGTCACATAGTGCCTGGCACATAATTGCTCCATTTCTTTAAATATCAGCCAGTGTTATTAATAGTATTCATGCCTATTTCTACTTTTCCTTTTAACTTTCTGCACATCTTTTTCAGTCTTCTTAACAGCTTTGCGTTATCTCAATCCTGTCTTTGGTGCTCTTCTCGTCTCACCTTAAGTGTTCTCGTGGGTTGACCTCACCTGATCCCACAGCTTCCATTTCTAATGCATTAAGCACGAAAAGTTCTCTTTCTCCAGCCTCTCCCTCTCTCCTGGGCTCTAAACCCAACATTTTCAACTCTCACTGTAACTCCAAATGCAGTGTGCACAAAATAAGACTTTGCTACACCAACAAATCAAAATGTATCTACTCCCAGTTATTTATCTGTTCCTATTTTGGTTAAAGACATCCTTCATCATCCAGATGCCCAAGCTAGAAATCCTAATTTTAATTTTTTCTTTCTTTATATTTTTCATATTCAAGCAGTTACCAGATTCTCTGACTTCTACTTTCTAAGTTGGTGTTTCCAAACTGAAGATTGCAACCTGTTAGTGATGGCAGCTCATGGGGACCAGTTAACTCTGAGGCTGGCAGGCTCTTTCTGGTGGCCAGCTTTCACAGCTACTTTTCTCCAGCTGCCAGTTGGGGAATGTGCTAATTGAAAACAGAAATTCTCCCTTTTAGCCCTTAAATATAAATTTTAAGAGAGTAATCCTGCACAACAGGAATCCCTAACCCCTGGGCCATGGGCCAGTACTGGTCTGTGGTCTGTTAGGAACTGGGCCATGGAGCAGGAGGTGAGCAGTGGGCAGCTGACTAAGCGAAGCTTTATCTGTATTTACAGCTGCTCCCCATCACTCGCACCACTGCCTGAGCGCTGCCTCCTGTCAGATTAGCATTCTCATAAGAGCGCAAACCCTACTGTGAACTGCGCATGTGAAGGACCTAGGTTGCATGCTCTTTATGAGAATCTAATGCCTGATGATCTGTCACCATCTCCCATTACTCCCAGATGGGATTGCCTAGTTGCAGGAAAACAAGCTCAGGGCTCCCACTGACTCTACATTACGGTGAGTTGTATAATTATTTCCTTATATATTACAATGTAATAATAATGGAAATAAAATACACAATAAATGTAATGTGTTTGAATCGTCCTGAAACCATCCTCCCTACCCAGTCTGTGGAAAAATTGTCTTCCATGAAACTGGTCCCTGGTGCCAAAAAGGTTGGATACTGCTGCTGAACAAGAAGGGAGACCCCAGGATAATCTAATCATATTGATTTTTAGAAACTAGGAGGATAAGGATGAACATTTTTTATTTAAAGATAATGTAGTGTAAAATAAATAAATACATGTATTTATTATTTATATACTATTTATCCATATTATATATTTACATATATTTGTATATTACATACCTTTTGTATGTGTATTTATTAATAAGAAATATAGCTATCTATGATTTCTGTATGTCGTATATATTTGATCTTTGCCCATGGTTCCTGGCACAGAGCTTCTGAAACCCTTGGAATCCCCTGAGTGATGAGTGTCTTTTGTATGCTAATGAGATGACTCATGACTGGGGACCTCTATAATTTCAGAATGGGGGTTGGTCACCAGAAAGACCAAGCCATGATGAGAGGATTGGAGCTTTCAATGTCAGTCTCCTACCTTTGAAGAGGGGAGTGGGGCTGGAGATTGAGTTTAATCACTAGTGGCCAATGATAGTTTCAATCATGCCTACAAAATGAAACCTCCATAAAAACCCCAATAATGATGGGGTTTGGAGATCTTTTAGGTTGATGAACACATAGAGGTGCTGAGAGGGTGGTGCACCCAGCAAGGGTGTAGAAACTCTGTTTCTCCCCTCCCCCAGTGACCCATACATCTCTTCCATTAGTTTCTTCCTGACTTGTAGCCTTTAGAATGATGCACTAATAAGAATAAAGTGCTTTCCTGAATTCTGTTAGTTGTTCTAGTGGGTTACCAAACCTGAGAAATCTATAGGCAGTCAGTCAGAAGGATGGGTAGCTCCTGGGACATCCGGCTATCATCTGAAGTTAGGACAATCTTGAGGGACTGAGCCCTTTACCTGTGAGGTTTGCGCTAACTCTGGTGGTTACTGTCAGAATTGAATTGAATTAAATTGTTGAACATCAAGTTGGTGTCAGAGAATTGGAGAACTGGTGTAGAAAACGACAAGTATTTGGTGTCTGAAAAAAACTGCACATTTGGTGTCAGAATTGGTATGAGAAAAACGATATTGCAGATGAGTAATTAGAGTTTTTTAAAAGTTCTGCAACCTTAAAGAAAAAGATCATAGAATATGCAAGAGATAGCTGAAGAGAAGATTTTTGAAGGAAAAAAGTTATTCCAAGAAACAGGTATAATTTGGATAGCAACAGCAAATTTAAAATGATAGTCCTATGAAGTAGGAAACAAAAGATGAGGTAATTTTAAAAATTGAAATAAAAATCAATACCACTGAGACAAAGAAAATATTTAAGAAAAAATAAGAAAAATTTTCTACCGTAGCAGAATGTAGAAGAGTTAAAAAGAACACTGACGTTGCAGAAAATTGATCAGTCTTCTGGAAGATGAATTTGAGAACATTTCTGAAAATTCAGAGGTAAAGAACAACCAGGTGAAAACAATAAGTATAATGCACATGGATGGCCTGGCACGGTGGCTCACGCCTGTAATCCCAGCACTTCGGGAGGCCAAGTTGGGTGGATCACCCAAGGTCAGGAGTTTGAGACCGGGATGGCCAACATGGTGAAACCCCGTCTCTACTAAAAATACAAAAATTAGCCAGGCATGGTGGCATGCACCTGTAATCCCAGCTACTCGGGAGGCTGAGGCAGGAGAATTGCTTGAACCTGGGAGATGGAGGTTGCAGTGAGCTGAGATCGTGCCACTGCACTCCAGCCTGGGTGACAGAGCAAGTCTCCATCTCAAAACAAAATAAATAATAAAATAAAATAATGCATGTGGAGGCAAGGCAATAAAGAACCAACCTATGTATAAAAAGGCAGAACAAGAAATGTGGCAGAATAAATAGGAAAACTGGAAGAGAAACACTATTCAAAGTTATAATTGGAAAATGAAGGTAAAATTTTTTTTTCCACAGGATACATTTTCCCCCAGATGAGACAATACACAGATCCCTAAAAAGAATCTAATGATAAGAACAGAACTGTAATGACAGAAAAGACATTGGAGTTTCCTAAAGGCTATGATTTCTCTTCTTTGTTCTTTAGTCACCCTGATTAAAAAGACTCTCTGGGTATCAAGTAAACACCAATACTTGGAAATATCTTGCTCAAACAGTTGAATTTTAAGTGTATACAAATCTCTCAGGCAGGCAAAAACATAAAATATGATTAAAATACAGGTTTGAAAAAATATTTACAAACTCAACCTAGCCATTGTGTTTTACACAAATTACATGCCAGAAAACAATAAGGCATTATCTATAGAGTTTGGGGAAAAAGTGATATGTCCGTTAAATTCTATACCAAGCAGATGATGTTTATGTCTGAAAACCACAGAAAGACATCAGAGGGAGAAGGAGCCTAGAAGGAAGTTAAGCAATAATGTTTCATTTCTGAAAAAAATATTTACAGATATAATAAAGTCAATTGAGGTACTAAGTGAATGATGCATTTTGAAACTCATGAGCTTGTAAGTCTAAATGTAAAAGAATCAGTAGTGAGCATAGTACCATTTGTGTTAGTTCATTTGTATTAGTATAAAGGAATACCTGAGACTGAGGAATTTATAAAGAAAAGAGGTTTATTTGACTCATGTTTTTGCGGGTTGTACAAGCATGGTGCCAGAACCTGCTGGCTTCTGGTGAAACCTCAGGAAGCTTACAATCATGGCAGAAGGTGAAGTGGGGCTGTCACATCACATGGTGGGAGAGGGAGCAAGAGAGGGAAAGGGGAGGTGCCAGGCTCTTTTAAACAACCAGCTCTCCCGTGACCTCATAACTGTGAGGAAGTCATCAAGTCACTCATGAGGAAGCTGCCCCCATGGCCCAAATACCTCCCACTAGGCCCCACTTTCAACATTGGGGATTACATTTCAACATGAGATTTGAAGGGGACAAATATACATACCAGATTAACATTTAAACAAATCAGTTAGCAACAATTGCTGATGTGATCGAGGGAATGCAAATATTATAAAGCTTAAAAGAAGAAAGATATAATAATGGAATCATAGTAAGTCAGGATAAAATATCCAGAAGAAAATTTATATAGAGAGGTGTGGGAAACATGGGAAATCCAGTCCTGATGTCAATAGTATTCATTTGGAAAAAGCTGGTTCTAGGCCCAGAGGGATCCTTTAAAACTTCAAGAAACAATTATTTTCCAAATTATATAAACTATTGTATAGTATAAAAATAAAGCACATTTTGCAATATTTTTTATCAAGGTAGAGAAATTCTGATAACAAATCTTGCCAAGAATTGAACAGAAAAGAGGAAACCATTGATTGATATCACTTTTGAACACAAACACAAAATTCCTAAGTAAAGCATTACTACAATGAATTCAGCACTATTTAATCATTTTAATCCACCCTGCACAATTAAAGTTATCTCAGAAATGTAAAGATGTCTTCAAATCTATTATTATCATTTATTTTATCTATAGAAAAAAGGAAACAATATCTCATTGAAGTTAATGAATCATTATGTAAAATTTAACCTCCATTCTTGATTATAACTTATAGCAAAATGGATATAGAATATCTCAAACCAAATAATAGCATCCTATTTTATAGTGAAGTAGTGAAAGTATTTCTTTTTTTTTGATGTTTCTTTTTTTTATTATTATTATACTTTAAGTTTTAGGGTACATGTGCACAATGTGCAGGTTTGTTACATATGTATCCATGTGCCATGTTGGTGTGCTGCACCCATTAACTCGTCATTTAGCATTAGGTAATCCAGTGAGCAAGAAGTAGCAGACACACTGGACTTACTGGTGAGACATTTGCATGCCAAAGGATGGGAAATAAATCCAACTAAAATTCAGGGACCTTCTACCTCAGGAAAATTTCTAGGTGTCCAGTGGTGTGGGGCCTGTTGAGATATTACTTCTAAGGTGAAGAATCAGTTGCTGCATTTGGCCCCTCCTACAACCAAGAAAGAAGCACAATGCCCGGTGGGCCTATTTGGATTTTGGAGGCAGCACATTCCTCATCTGGGTGTGTTGCTCCAGCCCATTTATCAAGTGACCTGAAAGATTGCCAGTTTTGAGTGGGGTCCAGAGCAAGAGAAGGCTCTGCAAAAGGTCCAGGCTGCTGTGCAAGCTGCTCTGCCACTTGGGCCATATGACCCAGCAGATCCAATGGTGCTTGAGGTGTCAGTGGCAGATAGGGATGCTGTTTGGAGCCTTTGGCAGGCTCCCATAGGTGAGTCACAGCGTGGGCCTCTAGGATTTTGGAGCAAGGCCCTGCCATCTTCTGCAGATAACTGTTCTCCTTTTGAGAGACAGCTCTTGGCCTGTTACTGAGCTTTAGTGAAAACTGAACATTTGACTATGGGTCATCAAGTCGCCAAGCGACCTGAACTGTTTATCATGAACTGGGTGCTTTCTGACCCATGTAGCCATAAAGTGGGTCATGCACAACAGCATTCCGTCACCAAATGGAGGTGGTATGTATGTGATCAGGCTCCAGCAGGTCCTGAAGGTACAAGTAAGCTACATGAGGAAATGGCTCAGATGCCCATGGTCTCCACTCCTGCCACCTGCTTTCCCTCCCCCAGCCTGCACTGATGACCTCAAAGGTAGTTCTGTATGATCAGTTGACAGAGGAAGAGAAGGCTAGGGCCTGGTTCAGAGATGGTTCTGTAGGATATGCAGGCACCACCCGAAAGTGGACAGCTGCAACACTACAGCCCCTTTCTAGGACATCCCTGAAGGGCAGTGGGGAAGGGAAATCTTTCCAGTGGGCAGAACTTCTTGCAGTGCACCTGGTTGTGCACTTTGCATGAAAGGAGAAATGGGGCCAGATGAGCAATTATATATTGATTCATGGGCTGTAGCCAATGGTTTGGCTGGGTGGTCAGGGACTTGGAAGAAGCATGATTGGAAAGTTGGTGACAAATCTGGGGAAGAGGTATGTGGATGGACCTCTCTGAGAGGTCGAAAACTGTGAAGATATTTGTATCCCATGTGAGTGCTCACCAAGGGGTGACTTCAGCAGGGGAGGATTTTAATAATCAAGTGGATAGGATGACCCATTCTGTGGACACCACTCAGCCTCTTTCCCCAGCCACCCCTGTCATCCCCCAGTGGGCCCATGAACAAAGTGACCATGGTAGCAGGGATGGACGTTACGTATGGGCTCAGCAACATGGACTTGCACACATTAAGGCTGACCTGGTTACGACCACTGCTGAGTGTTCAGTTTGCCAGATCAGCACTGATCCCTCGGTATGGCACCATCTCTCGGGGTGATCAGCCAGCTACCTGGTGGCAGGTGGATTGTATTGGACCTCCTCCATCATGGAAAGGGAAGACACTTGTCCTCACTGGAATAGATACTTACTCCAGATATGGGTTTGCGTATCCTGCATGCAATGCTCTGCCAAGACTACCATCTGTGGACTCATGGAATGCCTTATCCATGGTCATGGTATTCCACACAGCATTGCCTCTGACCAAGGCATTCACTTTATGGCTAAAGAATTGCAGCAGTGGGCTCATGCTCATGGAATTCACTGGTCTCACCATGTTCCCCAACATCCTGAAGCAGCTGGATTGATAGAACAGTGGAATATCCATTTGAAGTCACAATTACGATGCCAACTAGGTAACAATACTTTGCAGGGCTGGGGCAAAGTTCTCCAGAAAGCCATGCATACTCTGAATCAGTGTCCAATATATGGTACTGTCTGTCCCATTGCCAGGATTTACAGGTCCAGGAATCAAGGGGTGGATATGGAAGTGGCACCACTCACCATCACCCCTCGTGATCCACTAGCAAAATTTTGCTTTCTGTTCCTGCAACATTAGGTTCTGCTGGCCTAGATGTCTTAGTTCCAGAGGGAGGAACATTGCTACCAGGAGACATAACAACGATTCCATTAAACTGGAAGGTAAGATTGCCACCTGGATGCTCTGTGTTCCTCCTACCTTTAAGTCAACAGGCTAAGAAGGGAGTTACAGTAATGGTTGGGGTGATCAACCCAACTTTCAAGATGAAATCAGTCTACTACTCCACAACAGATGTAAGGAAGAGTATGCATGGAATACAGGAGATCCATTAGGGCGTCTCTTAGTATTACCATTCTCTGTGATTAAGGTCAGTGGGGAACTACAACAGCTCAATCCAACAGGACTGTGAATGACCCAGACCCCTCAGGAATGAAGGTTTGGGTCACTCCACCAGGAAAAAACACATGACATGCTGAGGTGTTTGCTGAAGCCAAAGGGAATACAGAATGGGTAGAAGAAGGTAGTCATCAATAACAGCTATGACCACATGACCAGGTGCAGAAATGAGGACTGTAATTGTCAAGAGTATTTCTTCCTTCTTTTGTTAAAAACATGTTTGTGCATATATACACTTGGACTAAGAAAATATTTTATTTACTTTCTTCTTTATCATATGATACAAATTTATTGAGTTTACATCGGCATTTAAGTATTGTTAACTTTATGTAATAATATTTGGGTTGGGGATTGGTACGTTTCTGGCTGTATAAAGCATTGCCGTATTATGTTAGGTGTAATTATGACCTTATTATTGTCTTTATTTGAAGATTGTGTATGATCTCAGGAGATGTATATGGGTTCAAGTTTACAAGGGGTGGGTTTGTGATGGTTAATACTGGGTGTCAACTTGACTGGATTGAAGGATACAAAGTATTGATCCTGGATGTGTCTGTGAGAGTGTTGCCAAAGGAGATTAACATTTGAGTCAGTGGGCTGGGAAAGGCAGACCCACCCATAATCTGGGTGGGCACCATCTAATCAACTGCCAGTGCAGCTAGAATAAAAGCAGGCAGAAAAACGTGAAAAGAGAGACTAGACTAGCCTCCCAGCCTACATCTTTCTCCTGTGCTGGATGCTTCCTGCCCTTGAACATCAGACTCCAAGTTCTTCAGTTTTGAAACCCAGACTGGCTCTCCTTGCTCCTCAGCCTGCAGACAGCCTATTGTGGGACCTTAATCGTGTGAGTTAATACTTAATAAACTCCCATATATATATATATGTAAATATAATATATATTTATTATTATTATTTTTTGAGATGGAATCTTGCTCTGTCGCCCAGGCTGGAGTGCAGTGGTGCAATCTTGGCTCACTGCAAGCTCCGCCTCCTGGGTTCATGCCATTCTCTTGCCTCAGCCTCTCGAGTAGCTGGGACTACAGGTGCAGGCCACCATGCCCGGCTAATTTTTTTGTATTTTTGGTAGAGACGGGGTTTCACTGTGTTAGCCAGGATGGTCTCCATCTCCTGACCTCGTGATGCACCTGTCTCGGCCTCCCAAAGTGCTGGGATTATATATGTATTCCATTAGTTCTGTCCCTCTAGAGAACCCTGACTAATACAAGGTGAATATATAATATTGAAGTGAATGGGAGAGCCTACAATGAATTACACTAGAGACAGAAAGTGTAAAGGAAAGTCTAATACATTCTACCATACTATAATATACAAAAATTAAGCAACTCCCACCCCTAGTTTCTATATTACAATAACAACTAACAAAGCAAAATTAATTTAAAAATAGAAGGCAAATAACAAACTTGGAGAACATTCTTGTAATTCAATGACAAAAGTTAACATTCATTCTTAAATATAAAATGCTTTTCTACATCAATAAGAAAAAAAATGAATATCCTAACAGACAAATAAGGTCATGAAGAAGGTCACTAGAGAAAAATACATGCAAAAAACTTCAAACATCAGAAATCAGTTAATTACAACTTAAAGCATGATACAATTTATCACAAATTTAAAATAATGAGAATAATCAGCATTTTTCATATTTGTGAAAGAGGGTGTTCTCTCCTAAATGGATATGAAGGGTATTATTTGGTACAATATTTTAGAGGGGCCACTAGATGTGTGTGTGTAGACATATAGTAAATACTCTAAAAATATTTTTTCCGCCGGGCGCGGTGGCTCACGCTTGTAATCCCAGCACTTTGGGAGGCCGAGGCGGGCGGATCACGAGGTCAAGAGATCGAGACCACGGTGAAACCCCGTCTCTACTAAAAATACAAAAAAAATTAGCCGGGCGTGGTGGCAGGCGCCTCTAGTCCCAGCTACTTGGAGAGGCTGAGGCAGGAGAATGGCGTGAACCCGGGAGGCGGAGCTTGCAGTGAGCCGAGACTGCGCCACTGCACTCCAGCCTGGGTGACAGAGTGAGACTCCGTCTCAAAAAAAAAAAAAAAAATGTTTTTTCCTTTTCATCCACTAATTTTATCTATAAGGTTTTTTTTCCCTAAGGACAACATTGAATAATGTAGTTTCTTGGTAAATTCTAAGGATCTTTATTTCTATGTCTGTTCTTTTCTTTAGCTTTTCATGTATATATATTTTTTAGTCATAGCATCATTACAATTCTAAATGATATTTTTTCATTCATCATTGTTTCAGGACTGCAAATTCTCATCCATACAGCTCCAAAGCAGTGGTTTATAATTTCTTTTCTTTTCTGTTTTTTTTTTTTTTTTTTTTTTTTTTTTGAGACAGAGTCTCACTCTGTCACCCAGGCTGGAGTGCAGTGGCGCAATCTCAGCTCACTGCAAGCTCCCCCTCCCGGGTTCACGCCATTCTCCTGCCTCAGCCTCCGGAGTAGCTGGGACTACAGGCACCCGCTACCAAGCCTGGCTAATTTTTTGTATTTTTAGTAGAGACAGGGTTTCACCGTGTTAGCCAGGATGGTCTTGATCTCCTGACCTCGTGATCCACCCACCTCGGCCTCCCAAAGTGCTGGGATTACAGGCATGAGCCACCACGCCCAGCCTATAATTTCTAAATATATTCAGTGACATTGATTGAATGACAAATAAAACAAATCTAAAGACAGTATTAAAAATGTACCAGGAAGACTCTAAAGTTCTGTTCTAAAAAATAAAATCTACTAAAAAATACACCAGCATGTGACCTGGGTTTTAAGTTGAATTAAAAACAAAGCAAAACTTTAAACAATAAACGATTAGTTGCAACTTCATTTGACAGTAGGACTGGAGTAGGTTTCTGGATTAGAAATGTTAAGTGCTGAGATCATGTCTTATCGGTTACAGGTTGATGCCAAGAGGGCACATTCCAGGGAAGGGCCTTAGCAGAGGTGAGGTAGGCAAAAATCAAAAGTGGTGCCTCTGACTTGAAGCACCAGGAGTTGCAAGATCTGTGTGACACCTATAATCAGGTTTCTCAGGATAGAACTGCAAAGATAGATGTTGTGGCCTATTGAAAGCAACAATGCTGTGATATGCAAGAGTGTTATGTCCCCGACAGTGTAATATTAATGTATTGCCAGTAAACAGCCATTATCAAGACTCATAAAAGGAATAATTAATGGTATTGTTAGCTTTTTAAAAAATTAGAAAATAAATGGCTACTTTGGTTTTGAAATGCTAATTAATTACCATGGGATAATTTCCAGTTAGTCAAGTTTATTCCCCGCAAAGCTAGTTTTGCAAATACAGTGCAGAACCTCAGTCAGTATTGCTCACATGTAGATCTATTCAACCTATATGAAAAGAAAAAGGAAGACCCTTAATTGAAGAGACTCCCTTCAGGACCTACTCAGGCGGGGCTCTTGCTGGTCATCACAGTGCAAGGTGCACGTAAATCCCCGAGGATCCTGATTTCTCAGCAGATTTTTGAGGAACACATTCCACACTGAGAAACAGTTGACAAGATGATTTATTAATATAAGCTGGGGACAGGAGGGAAACAAAAAATAAAAATAAAATAGCAGCTTGAAAAGGAGAAATTAACCTTTGGAATGTATTATGATATTTAGAAATCAGGGCATCATTTTCCATTCCTCGGTGTTCCCAATGCAATTTTCCTTCTCTGTCTGGTCAATTTGGGAAAGAGGAGACTTTCTGTCGTGGGATTTGAAGCTGCATGCCTTTAAAACCTTCCCAGCCCTGCACAACCTCTAGATCCTTGCCAGTTGGCTTAAATTCTTCTATGTTCACAATGTGCATATATATATTTTAAAAAGAAAATAACCCCTGGCTGGCATAAGGAGGTGGTCTCTCTTTTCCTCTCTTCTCAGCGGTTTCTCTCAAACCCCCACCCTCAGCCAGCCCTGTTCACCTCTCCCCACAGAGGCAAACAAAGGAAATATTACTGCTCCTCCTGGAACCAGAGATTGCCAGCAAGTGGGCGGGCCGGTGCTGCCACAGCAGTAGACACATCTGTCACTCAAGAAATGTCACCCTGCCTTGACCAATCCATTGTATAGTTGGAATGGGGAAAGCGCTTATTTGGAAAGGCGCAGAGATGAACAGCTGTTGAACTCAGTGACATCTGGGCCAGTCTAGGAAGGGGGTGCGGGCCTGTCCAGCACATCTGCTTTCAAGAGAATGTTCATTTGTGGTAGGAAATCTTCTATTATAAATAGGCTCTTGCACACAAACACAAACACACACCTCCCCCTCCCTGCCCCCGCCCCACCAAACCACCCTGCTCAATCCCCTCTCTCACCTGTTTTTGGACAATTTCCCTCCAAATTCATATATTTCAAGAATCACAGAGTTTGTGTGAACCTATCCGCTAGTGCCAATGCCTCACTATTCACCATTGAAGGAAGTTGAAATAAACAGCCTTGTCCCCAGCCCCCTCTGGCTCAGTAAAACCAATTACCAACTGAGCACAAAAGTGCCCAGTGAAAAACAAATAAACAAACACAAAACCTCAAACCTTGGAGCAGTCACATTTTAGGGGAGGTGACAGAAGGCTTTATTTGCGAAGGCCCAGAGCTGAAGAGATTTTTGAAATTAGCAAAGGCTCACCGCTGCCTGGGAACACAGAGGATACCAGGAGCCCCTGGGACACCCGGCCACTTCCCTCACTTCATGGCGAAAGGAAAAAGCCGCTTTAATTGCCGAAGTTTATTTTTTCACAACAGTCTTTAGAGGAAGACCCTTGGCAATCCGCACTTTGAAGATTTATACATGGTACTTACCAACTCTACTTTTATATATTTGAAATAAAAATAGCTCAGCAGCAATTTGCTTCTTTTTTTTTTATCCTCGTTTTAAAACTCATTCCTCTCCTACCTTTGAAGTGTAGAGAACTCTCTCAGTCACCAGCCTTTTTTGGATGGTAGAATGTTAATCATAAGAATTTATTTTCTGTGCTAACAAATGTTTTCCTTGGAGTTTTTTTTTTTATCATTTTAGATGGAACTTTTAAAAAAGATATAAATTAAATCAGATTGTTGAGAAATTTCACTGGGGAACAACGCCTTCATTTGTAAGATTCTCCGGATCTCTGAAATGCTCAAAGAGGTTATACTTTCTCCAGAGAGAAGAAAATACTCACCACTAAGACATTAAGTCAAAGAGCATTTTCTTCTAAGGAGATTTTATTCTAATGATATGAAAGACCAATAATGATAATAGTAATAAAGTAAAAAATTGAAAAAACCAAAATATCCTATATACCTTCAGGAAGGTCTTCTTTCTGCCCAAACTTCCTGCAAGTGCTTGCTAAGGATTGTGAATCATTTCTCTAGAGCTCTGATCAGCAGATTTGATATATGGATTTAGATCAATTTTTTCTTATGGCAAATCTATATGTTATTCTCCGTCTTCATTTGGTGCTATTTGCTGAGTGGCTGTTACTTGGGGGCAAAGGTCACCTCGCTCTCTGGCGGTTGAAGCAGCCGAATAATCTTTTACTCCTCATAAGAGGAGTGTGAGATATTAAATCACACTTGACGTACCTGAGGCACAGCAACTTCATCCATATTTTATCTGCTGCAAATTTAATACCACAGCACTTTTTAGGGTGAGGTATTTATTAACTGGCTGGGGATGAGCAGTACAGAAATTCAGTTTGTTCAGGAAAATAAAATGAAGACAGTCTGACAAGTTTATGAAGTAAACACAATAGCTATTTATTACTTTTTAAACACACAGTTTGCTGAAATGTCTTTAGCAGTGTTTGTTCAATAAATGCATAATGCTTCTAAATCATCTCAGCTTACTTTTTTCTTTGAATTTTAATAAAGCCTTTTTCTCTTAAAGCAATCTGCTTTCCTCCCACTGATGGTGGCTGTTTCCGACGGCTTACCTGGCACTCTTAGGTAAAGAAGCACAGCTTTGTTCTGTGTGAACCACCCTGTGGCATTGTGGGAAATGGAATCACATTTAGGCTTGCTGCAGTCAGCCTCCTGCCCCTGAATCAGTTGATAAACTATTTCAGAGAGACAGGGCTGTCTTCGCCAGAGGACTGTTTCTCTCAATTACCCTTCTCAACTTTTCTTTCTTTCTCTTGCTTTTTCTCTCCTTATCTCTCTCTCTCTTTCTATTTTAACATCTCCTGTGTTTCACAGCATTTGTACTCTGAAATCTTTATTTTTAGCTGCAGATAAATTACAGGTTGCTTGTATGATCCACGTGCCACCTCTCTTGCTCTTTGGTGACATGAGGATACGTCAGCTATTTATTAAAAAGGGAGAATGAGGTCCACACCATTTACTTGTATGGTCATTACGTCTCATACAACTTTCTTTTCCCTTCCTTTCTTGAAAGATACAATCTTGAGAACCTCACAGCATTTTTGTGATTATAATAGTTGCCTTTTATACTTATTTGCTCATCACTTTCATTTGTGATCTTTGGCCCTTCAGTCAATTTGATCACCAGCTTGTAGCTGGTGTCTCTAAGGAAATCAGAGAGGCTCTACGCCGTAATTTGATATTAACTTTAAGTGTCCTAACTCCACAGAATGGGACTAGAGCAGTGATTCTCAAAGTGTGGTCCAGAACACAGCAGGCAGCACCTGGTAATTGTTGAATATGCAAAGTCTCTGGCCCCACCCCAGACCAACTGAATCAGAACCCTGGGGATGGGTTCAATAGTCTGGGTTTTCACAAGCCCTCCAGGTGTTTCTGATGCCTGTTCAAGTTTGAGAATCAATAGACTAAAGTCTTGATGAACCACAAACAGGTGATCTATTTGCAGTATTAGAGTCTTTTGTCAGCCCTTCCTTGACTTACCCCAGGCTTCCAGGAAGATCCTCAGGGAGTGGAGCACACAAATTTGCCAGCTTTAGGAGCACTGCTCTGATAAAGTGGACTCAGTGCTGCGTACCAATAATGTGTTGGATGAGCTAGTGCCGGTAGAACCCTCTCTCAGCATGGCTCATCCAAAGACGACTGTAACTTGCTTTAGGAAGAAAGAATAGCAATGGAACTAACATTTTTTTGAGGGAAAGGAAACTGATATCAATGGGACTCTTTAAAAAGGAGTTCTCACAACTTTTAAATTCTGTGGTGATATGCTTACTTGTATGCCTCTGGTCTTCATAAAACATTTACTCCTCTAAATATTTTCAGGAAACCATTTCACTTCAACTGGGTGTGCACTGGTTCCTTTTCTTTGGCATATTTAAAAATAATATATAAATAGGAAATGCTTCAAACCTATCTCTTTATCGTCCTTTTTAATATATTAGCTCTTCCTAGGCTATTACTGTTCTATACCTGCCTGTTAATATATCTCCTTCCTAAGCACACCATTCCAAGACACATCTTAAGTTATTCCTTTATTCTTTTCTCCACAGCATTGGAAGATCAAATCTTCCATGTCGCACTATTCCTTCTGACAATGTATCAAACCGCATCACTTTTTCAGCTTTGGATCTTACCCTCTGCAGAAGTTCATTATGTAATAGATTTCATATTAAGAAAACAGGGTTTTCTGCAGTTCTGAACATTCACAGAAACTCGGATTCACCACCAGAACCTTAGGAGGCATTTTGGTGTCTGATGCAATTTAGAACTTAAATGGAGACACAATCTGATGTCTGACCTGAATTGTTTAACTATAAAATATGTTCCTATTAGGGAAGTCACATCCAACAAAAGGAAACATACTGTGAGAGAGGACTGGGGAAAAATTAAATGACTTCTCAAAGCCTAAACCTCTGAAATATGTTAGTCCCTTTTACTTTAGGGTAACAACAAAGCATTTTTTAAAACATTCTGAAAGCTTTAAAATGTACACATATTAAAGCATCTTTATACTCCTGAATTTCAGCAGCTGAGGGAAAAAGAAAAATCTACTTATTAGGTGTATATATGCATGTGTATGTTGTTGAGAAAAATGTAATATGTATATAAATATATAATACAGATGCTATATATGTAATACATAGATGCTGTATATACATAGAATGTTGTTTTTCAAACAGCTGACTGTGACTGGATTGTGGCTCTTGAAATCTCTACTTGGTTGGTCATGATCTGCATTAAAAACTTAAATTGAATAGACAAACTAAATAGACTAAAATAGAATACAAGAGAAAATAGCAGAGTACATTACTGTATATAGTAAGGCTAAATATTATTTTTGGGAAACTTGTTTTAGTATAAGTATGTATACTGGGTAATGATATAAATACACTGATATAAAGAGTTGAATACTTACAATTAGTGACTTTATTATTAGTGTGATTTGCCTGGCATTCTCTTACCTTTAACAATAATAATCAAACAATAACAACTCCTTCTAAATACATAAAAAGTCTATATCCAAATATTGTAAATAAAATAAATGATATGGCTATGCAGTGTCGAAGCATAGAGCTTAGAGCAGTCTTTAAATACCTTGATCCATTCACTCATTTATACATTAATGAAACTTGAATAAATTAATAAACTTCCCTGTGCCTTGATTTATTTTTTATTTTTTATTTTTTTTGAGATGGAGTCTTGCTCTGTTGCCCAGGCTGGAGTGCAGTAGTGTGATCTCAGCTCACTGCAAGCTCCATCTCCTGGGTTCACGCCGTTCTCCTGCCTCAGCCTCCCGAGTAGCTGGGACTACAGGCGCCCACCACCACGCCTGGCTAATTTTTTTTTTTTTTTTTTTTGTATTTTTAGTAGAGACAGGATTTCGCCATTTTAGCCAGGATGGTCTCCATCTCCTGACCTCATGATCTGCCCATCTCTGCCTCCTAAAATGCTGGGATTACAGGCGTGAGCCACAGTTCCCAGCCTCCTTGATTTATCTGCAAAATGCCACTGATACTAGAACCTATCTATGAAATTATAGTGAGGATTAAATGACTTAATATATATAAAGCACTTAGTATAAGTACTAAATACAATTTTGTTATTAATATTACTAGCATCTGTACTTACGCATGCCTACTCTGTGTAAGACCAGTGCTGGGTTCATGGGGAATCCAACGTGGGTTATGCATTTTGTTTGGTTTCTGTCTCAAAGGAGACTGTAGCTCAAACTCCTATATATTGTCTTTGGGCATAAGTCAAAATGAAGGGGTTGCCATCTATGTTTGCTTATTTAAGAGATATTTATTTATTTTTCTGTGTTTTGAGAAGAGTAAAGCAAAAGGGAAAGTCAAAAGACTCAACTTGAGGCTCTAGCAGAGTAGAGGAACATCAGGAACATGAGACCCTTTCCAACCGGAGAGACCTTTATCAAATCTCTGGACCTAGCAGAACGGTCCTCATCTGTGCAATGACTTCCAAGGTTCTGTCTGCTATGACTGAATTGTGTCCTCCCAAAACTCATATGTTGAAGTCCTAACCCCCTTTGTGACTGTATTTGGAGACAGGGCTTTTAGGAGGTAATTCAGGTTAAATGGGATCAGAAGGGCAGGGCCCTAATCCTATAGGACTAGTGTACCTATAAGAAGAGAGGTACCAGGGATGGGCACTCACAGAGCAAAGGCCATGTGAGGACACAGCACGAAGTGGGCCGTCTGCGGAAAAGGAGAGGAGCCTCACCAGAAATGACCATTCCGGCACCCTCGTCTTGTCCTTTCAGCCCTCAGAACTGTTGAGAAAATAAGTTTGCATTATTTAAGCCACGTGGCCCATGGTATTTTGTTATGGCAACTCAAGCTAACGAAGACACCTTCCAACTCTGAAATTTTAAAGGTGGTCACCAGGGTGTAGACACCTAACCCTTTCTATCCTGTCCCTTTCCCTGACTGTCTTGGCTCCATGACTCGAGGGTCTTCTCTCCGTGATGAGACCCTCCTCCTCCCAGTGCAGATGGACACACTCTTGAATGGTCTTCTGGTTCATCTCCCACCCTAACACCTTCCTACAATTAACTGTTAAGGTCAAGCCTTTTGGGAAATATAAAACTGCTTTTCCCCCGTAAAAGAACTGGCTGAGGAAAATTTCGGTGTACTACACTTCACAGTTCTCAGGTCAAGAAGATGTCTGTACTGGGTTGAATAGTGTTACGGTGTCCCTCAAACTTCATGTTCACTGGGAACCTGTGAATATGACCTTATTGGGAAATAGGGTCTTGCAGATATAATCAAGCTAAGAAGAGGTGTATTTGGAGACAAGTGTTTTAGGAGGTAATTCAAGTTAAATGGGATCATAAGGGCAGGGCCCTACTTCCTGTAGGGCCCAAGGTGTGCCCTATTCCAATATGACTGGTGTTCTAAGAAGAAGGAAATTTGGACACAGACACACAGGAGAGAAGGCCATGTGAAGATGGAGACATAGATTGAAGTGCTGCATCTACAAGCCAGCCACTAGGGATTGCTGGCAACTACCAGAAGCTAGAAGCATCCAAGAAGTATTCTTTCCCAGAGACCTCAGAGAGAGCATGGTCCCATCTGCATTTTAATTTCAGCCTTCCAGCTTCCAGAACCGTGCAGAATAAATTTCTGTTGTTTTAGACCACTCAGCTTGTGGCAATTCTTTACGGCAGCCCCAGGAAACAAATATAATGTTCAAGAGTTAAATAAACCACAAATGCAAGTTATTTATATTTGGAATCAATATATAAAATTTCACATAAATCAATTGCCCCCCATATTGCAAAAATTCCCAAACAACACCATGTAACCAATGACTGTGGCTTGAAAGGATACTAATAAATGACAAATATGCATGGTTATTCATTTTATAAATATCTATTGGGTACCCATGGTGTGCTAAGCAATATCCTGGGCACTGAAATTGTGTATAACAGGGACATAGGCCAGGCAAGGTTGCTCACGCCTGTAATGCCAGCACTTTGGGAGGCCAAGGCTGGTGGATCACCTGAGGTCAGGAGTTTGAGACCAGTCTGGCCAATACGGTGAAACCCTGTCTCTACTAAAAATACAAAAACTAGCCGGGTGTGGTGGTGGGTGCCTGTAGTCCTAGCTACTCAGGAGGCTGAGGCAGGAAAACCACTTGAACCCAGGAGGCAGAAGTTGCAGTGAACCGAGACTGTGACGTTGTGCTCCAGCCTGGGCGACAGAGTAAGACTCTGACTCAAAAAAAAAAAAACAAAAAAAACACACACACACACAAAACAGGGACACATTAGGCCTAGCTACATCTGGGGAGGTTGTTTCTACCTTTCATTTCCTGCGTCACTGAAGAGCTGGATTCTTCTCAGTCTGTACTGTAACTCTGGGGGGAGTCAATCATGCATCTGTAATTAAGCACTGCAACTGTAGCATTGACTGAAGTGGGAGGAGATGTGGCTAAAACCATGAAAGAAGAGTTGTTTTGTTTTTGCTTTATGTATCGGGTGCCCTCATCCAAATGTTAGGTATTTCCCCAGCACTTTTTTCATTTCTCACTTCTGATCAGAAGGAGTCAGAAGTTCAGGTCCTGTTTACACATCACTGAGGGTCTGATGCCCATCATGCTACGGGTCACGAGCTGGGGGTTGAGGGCTCCTGTGGATGTGTTTCCTGTCCAGAGAGTATAGAGAGAGTATGCTAGGCCCAGGGGATGAGATGGATATGTACATTGACCAAAAAAAAAAAAAAAAAAAAAAAAAAATCAAAAGACTAGAAAATGTGGGAAAAACACAAAGGAACCCAAACTTATATAAAATTGTGGGGAAAAGAGCTACAGATAATATCTGCACAAGACATTTGAGCTGGGCATTGAGCACAAGGGGAAATGCATCTGGGAAGAAGACAGGTGGTAGGGGGTGGGGAATGGAGCTTAGCCAGATGAATTGAGGTCATTTCTTGGACTTTATTCCTTACATAATGAAGAAGATCAGAACTAAAGGCCAAATGCAAATGTATTATTGTCTTTAACAAAGACGACTCTTGCTCACATGGAAGAGTTGACAGAGAAAAGTGATGTTGGAAGTAGGAAGGGGTCACAGGAAACCATTTCCCTCATTAAAGTTCCTGAGTTTCAGGTCTGGGGCTTCATGGAAGAACATTGACGTTAAGGCAAAAGTTTAATTTCTTAGAGTTTTATTTTCTCTTGAAATCACACTCATCAGAAGCAATTGTTTGATTTTTGAGAATGCGTGTAGAACAGCTGAGATGATAATAAAGCAACTGCCTGTGCAGGCCAGGCCTTGTGTGGGTGCTTTATATGATGCTCTCATCTAGGCGGTATCCTGGCCCCGTGAGGTGGGTGTGACGGGAATCCTCACTGGACCAAAGCAGACATCGAGAATTCAGAGCTGGTGGTTGAGCTTTTGGTACTAAGGTTGCAAACAGGAACCCGAGGGCTCTGGGACCACACCAGCCTTCTTTGATTATTCCTTGGGCTACCTGCATTATAATCCCTTTGGGTTGTGTTCTTTAAACCTTTGGGCACCCACCTTATACTCACTGAATCAAATTCTGTCCAGTGAAGCCTGGGGATCTGCATTTCTACAAGCTATCCAAGGTGACTTTTTTTTAGGTTTGCAGAAGTTTGAGAATCACCAAGCTATACTTTGTACAGGGAGTGGCCTGGAGGGGACCTCAGGACAAAGCCACCTTTTTGAGTTCCCTGAAGGGTGGGTCCTTGTCCTGCATCATGAAATACCAAGTGTCTGACATACAGTAGTCATTTTCACTTTTATCCAGGTGGATTTGAGTAGGGGAATGGGAAGGTGAGAGGGAAATGGGACCAAAAGCAGTCCGTAAAGGGGAAAAATCTATAAGATGAGAAAGGCAAATGAAGCAAAGAAGTGACATGAATGAGCCATTGAAGCAGCAGGAGAGGAAATGTTACAGGGCCTCTATCAAAAACCTGGGGAAAAAGATCAAATATTTCAACTTCGTTGGCTTTTCTTTGTTCCTATATGAGCGCCCACCATTCTTCCACTTTCTGGCTCCTTTACTTAATCGAAGATTGTGAAGGTGCAGGGAATGCATATGACAAAATAAAAGTGAAAGGAGCAACCATCATTCATGAACAATTTGTGCTTTTTCCCTTTGCAGAAAATGACAATGATAAAAATAACCTCCTTCCGCCACCCACCCAAACAGTGAATGCAAAATAAAGCATCCAATGGCAACATTTTAATTCCTTTAAAATCCAACTCGAATTAGTGAATCAGAATCTCTTGCTCAGGTTGAAAAACCTCTTCAGGTGATTTTGATGTCTGTCCCTACTTAATAATCCCTGGGCTAGGTCATCCCAAGGGCCCTTTTTAACTCTGACAATCAATTTTTACCAAGTATTCTTAGGATAAATGTCACAGGTGTGTGGGGAGGGATTTCATCCTGCTTAGATCTCAAATTGAAGGCTCCGAGAGTTTCTTAGTATGTAGGCCACTGTTTTCCTCCCACACTGTCTGCGACGCTGTTTGTTTTAAGCGTGGCCTAATTTCATGTGAAGAGCGGGTCTGTGGCACACAGTAATTCTCACGAGGAACGTCGTGCATTTATAATAGGACAGGGTGGACACATCGATCTCAGCTCTGGGAATGAGGAGACTGATGCTGAATTCCCCAGAGAGCTTGCTCTCTGGTGAAATGGAGAATTACTGAATCAGTTAAACATAGGCTCCAAAGGAAAAAAAGTCAAAAAAGAAAGTGTCCAGGGAGGCACAAGTGTCATTTAGCTTTTGATCAGTGGGACAAACTGATATGCTTTAGGCCAGGGACCTGTCTGTCAGCCCTGTATGGGCTGAAAGGACCACACAGGCAAGCGAGTGGAAGAAAAGCAGAGAGGGAAAGTGGGTGGTGGGAAGGGAGGGCTCCTACCAGGCGTGGCTGGAGCTGCTCAAAGTGGACACCCAGGGGCTTTGCTGTCCCAGTGCCCTGGGGGTATGTGCTGGGACCAGCAGGAGCCAAGAAGTGCGAGGATGGCAGTGAGGAGGCTGATTTTGTCAGGGATCACAGCAACAGCTCCTTCCCAACTATTTCCCCCTGAGACTCTGCAAGAGACATTTTTGCACTGGCTTATGTGTAGAAAAAGGAAGCGGTTTTGGCAAGGATGACTTCTGCCAAAATGGTCTTGAGGTTTTTTTTGCCAGCACAAGCTTGGGAAGGACACGTGTGTGTCTGTGTGTGTGTGTGTGTGTGTGTGCGCGTGCGCGCACACGCGCACATGTACTTGCTTGTATGTAAATATAAAATTGCATGTATCAGACCAGGTGCCCACTGTGTGTCCATTCCTCATGCAGACTGACCCCTCAGTCCACCTCACCACAACCCTGAGAGACCCCATCTCAAAGATGAGGCCATTGAGGCCACGAGGTTTGCAGAGTGGGGGTGGAATTGGAGTACAGCTTGGTCTTTAAAGCCCATGCACTTTCTACTTATCCATTCCAATGCTCCAGGGTGAGGCCAATCTTGTTATTTAGGAGGCACCTGTTTTATGCTGAGGGTGTTGAGGTCCATCAGAAATAGCACAAAGCTTGGCCTTCAGCTTCTGAAAGAATTTTCATCTCACTCCCTTTTCTTGTCTCAGTGTCCCAGGTGTTTTATTTTTTAACTCACCCACTAGCTAGTTGCCTTATCAGTTGGGTGCTGTTTCTTGATCCTTATCTGACTGGGAAAGGATAACAGGCATGTGACCCTGCAGTTGCGCCACGACACTCTGTCACAGCTGCCCTCCAGCAACACAGATAATTCTCATTGTTCTCCAACTTTGCTGCATGTTATGGTCTCCTGGGGATCTCCAAGGAAAGCTTCCTGGGGGACAGCAACGTGCAGCCAACATTGAGAACCTGTGCACAACATCACCAACCTGTGCTTTCAAAACAACATTTGTTGAGCATCTACTCTGTGCTACGTACTTGGGAGGTAAAGATGAATAACTTTACTACTGTCTACACCAAGAGAGGGGAAAAGCTACAAAATGCAAATTGCAATGTTTCTCACCTACTTGCTTCACAGGAACACTTTGAATGAAAGCATTTTAATCTTATTAAATGTGCATCCAGGTCTTGTTCATCCATGATGATGAGGAATAGGGGTGCCATAAATGAGTGATCCCCAGATAATTTAGGCATCTTATTGCACCATTACTTTTGACCTCCTCCCTTATCATAGTTTCAACAAAAGCTGGTGACATGCAGCAAAATGGGCTCATTTGAGCCTCATCTCTATTTTTCTTGCTCATCCTTTTGTGGAGATGCCAAGGAGGAAGCACTAGATTGCCCAAAAGGTGGGCAGCTGCTGAGGGCTCACAGAGATTGACGGAGCTGCCATCTGTCAATCAAGATATCGTCTAAGTTCTATTTACTTCCGAGGAAATAATCACAATGATAAATAAAGGGCTGCTCATGTGAGGGTTTACATTATATTATCACATAGCTCAAATAGACTACATTTTACTATTGATAAAGTCGAGACACTAAGCTCAAAGAAGAACACTCAAGATCAATGGGAACCGACCATATTGTGAAGCTCAGGCTATCTGCCTAATCCCTGTATATAATGAGATCGTGGATGGACACTCCGTTTCTGGTTTCAGTAATACTCTGACAGGGCTTCTCCATGCACTGGGCTTCTCACCTCTACCAATCTGTCTCCTTGCTTCTGCGTTTGTACAACTTGTTCTGACTCACACTGGCTCTGTGACCTTTACTTCTCCCTTTCGAAATTGAGTAAGTTTCCTTAATTCTCAGGATGATAAGTAGATTAAATGAGTTGAAGCAATTAAAGTTGTTCAACACAGCACCCAGCCCCATGCCTGACATCTGAGCTCACAGCCAGCACGAGCTCCCAGCTCTTCCTTGTGAGTTTTCTCCTTCTTGACTTTCAGAACTGAGGAAACTCAAGCTTCTGATTGTTTCAAATGGCAACAGATACATAACTTGTTCCACTTCTTTCCATTCCTTAAGACGTTTATAGAAAAAAACAAAAGGTTGATCGGCAATTAATTAGTCTTTTGAGCATGATGACATTAAAGGAATTAAACTAAGGGCATCAACTCTTTTGTTTAAGACTTCAGCTGAGAGACTTAAGTCATCATTTATTTAATGTTCAGCATGCTTCTGGGACAGAATTACAAAATGGCACCTCAACAAAAACATCAATGTTTTGAACCATGACTTTTACAAACAGAAGCAATATTTCAACAGGATTTCCAGCTGGAAGGCAAATACCCAGAGACCAGGCTTCCCGAGAAGGAAAGGGGGGATGAGCTGAGAAAATTTCAGCAGAACCTTTATTCATGAGCTTCGAGGCTGGCAGGAAACGGAGCGCTAGGACAGAGGAGACCTGCCATAGGTCTCCCATTTAACAGGTGAGCCAGTTGAGGCTCCACCCTGTGGTGCATGGCTGGGAGCACCCAGGGAAGAGCAGGCGATTGGTCCAGGAGGCCCTCAGTCCAGAGGAGAATGCAAGAGGAGGCTGGGTTTGTCCTTGGGCTGTCTTCTGGGGGCGCCTGAGGCATCAGCAGGACATGTGAGCGGGGATCTGTCTATTAATCTTTTGATCATGAGTCCACTCCACAGAGAAGAGCCTCTTCCAATTCCCAGGTCTACCTGAGTGGCTGCACATGTAAATAGAATGGCTATTTTTGTTAAACAGAGCTTAACTATTTCTGAAACAGCCATTTATTTGTGAAGACTATTTTATGTTAATTTAATTATAAGAAAATTGAAAAGTGTAATACATAGCTAAGCCCTTAAGGCCGGTTAATCTATTTGGATTGTAACAAATATAATTTTTATTAGCTCAGCCTATTTGGATGGTAACGAGTATAACCTTTTCATAGATATTACAGACTCTGAGTTATGGTCTATTTTTATGTAAAACCAGCCTTGAGTAGAATAAAAAAAGAGTTCTTTTATCTGTCATTGTGTTATGGAATCATTATATTAATGAGTAGAATCTGAGCCATTCCCATTATCTTAGAGTGGAGCTCATGTCTTCTCTAGGTGTGATTGGAAAAAAAAAAACAAAAAACCCAGGTAGTTATTAGAAAAATGATCAGCCTTATGGAGAGGCAGGATATTCTCAATCCTCCCTTGGGTAAAATATGTTGATTTTCTAAGAGGGAAAGTTAATCCTTTCTTCCAGCAAATCACACTACCTATCCAGAACCTAACTCTCTTAGAACACAGTTGAGTACTTGGAAAGAAACAATAAAAAGAGACCCCAAGGGGTCCAAACGGTGTTGCAAAGTCTGAGCTCCATAGAAGCACTTTTCGTTTGTTGAAGGGTGCCTTATTTTACCTGGTTTCCCAGCCCTTGACAGATAAGAAATGTTATAACCAAGGGGGTAAGACTTTCCTTGTTCACATATTCAGCAGAGTTAAAAGCACAGACTTCGGAGTCAGACTGATCGTGTTCCAGTATTAGCTCTGCTGCTGACATGGATGACCTATGTGCCTCAGTTTCCCTTTCCATAAAATGATGACAATTCAAGTGCCTCCCTTAGAGAGTTGCGTGAGAACTAGGTAGTGTTAATAAGTGTAAAGCAATTTGAACAGCTCCTGGCACATAGAAAGCCCAGTGTAGGTGTTAGTATTCCATCATTATCACACAAATTAAGATGGCATTATAGGTGCTTTCCTTTTCCAAAATGACATTTTATTTTACAGGCTCTGGTGCCCAAGTGGCATGACAACATGGCATATTCTTGAACTTTTTTGTGATTTCATTTTTTTTTGACACTATGCTAAAATAATTTCAAAATATATACATTTAACAAAATTAATGCAAAGTTTAGGAAAAGGTTAGTATATTAAGCTGTGGTACTTCACAGCTGTGTGTGAGGCCTGGAGCTAAGTACTTTCAGTATTGGGTGGGTGTATAGTATTTCATGCAAACCAGGAAAACTTTGAGAGTGAATGTGGGCCTACGGATAATTATTCCACAACTATCCTTAGGTTCACCAGGATACGGTATCATGTTGAATATTTACCACAAATCCAAAAGACAGGCAGTGCTATGTCTATTTTGTATGCGAGGAAACAAAAGGCTTAGTCTCAAATGCTATGCCCAATGTCACACCACTAGAAGGAGTCCAAGTCAGAATTCAAATGCAAGTTTGCTCCACTTCATTGTGCCTGCCTTTAACTGCTGGACTTTACTGACTGTCGTAGTAAACTCAGGCTTCTGTAACAGAAGACCACGGGCTTGGGGCTTAAACAACAGAAACTTATTTCTCACAGTTCTGAAGGCTGGGAAGTTCATGATCAAGGTGCTGGCCAGTTTAGTTCCTGGTGAGGCCACTCTTGCTGGCTTATAAACAGTTATCCTTGACCAGGTGTGGTGGCTTATACCTGTAATCCCAGCACTTTGGGAAGCTGAGGCAGGTGGATCACCTGAGGTCAGGAGTTCAAGACCAGCCTGGCCAACATGGCAAAACCCCTTGTCTACAAAAAAAAAAAAAAATATATATAATATAATATATATATATATATATATATATATATATCAAAATTAGCCTGGTGTGGTGGTGCACACCTGTAGTCCCAGCTACTCAGGAAGATGAGGCAGGAGAATCACCTGAACCTGGGAGGCAGAAGTTTCAGTGAGCCAAGATCGTGCCACTGCACTCCAGCCCGGGTGACAGAGTGAGACTGCATCTCAAAAAAAAAAAAAAAGAAAAAAAAAAAACCCCAAAACAAAACAAAAAAAAACCTAACAAAAAAAACCAGTTATCCTCTCGCGGTGTCCTCACATAGCGGAAGGGACAAAGCAGCTCTCTGGTGTCTCATAAAGGCACTAATCTCATCCATGAGGATGCCACCCTCATGGCCTAATCACTCCCCAAAGGATCTCCCTCCTAATACCATCCTTTTACGGGTTAGACTTTCTCATGTGAATTTTGGGGAAACATAAACATGTAGTCCAAAGTACTGCCCTTCGCCTTTATGAATCTCTTTTGATTTACTCAGAGCTTTAGTTGAGACTAAAATAGCTGCTCGTTTATTTAGTTTCTTCCCTGATGTGTAATAATTCAGAAAGTCTAAGTTAAAGTAGTTCGGTCACATAAAACATGATTTTTTTCTTCATTCATGAAAATGTTGAGTAAGAATTTTACTAACCATAACTTCAAGAGGATTGTGCAAGATTTTAGGAGACACTGTTTATGTAAGTAAAACTTGAGTTATTTGAATTAGACATTCAGGAGTCTTTTATATCAGTCACTTTGTCGGGTCCTTCTTGTTTTAGAAACAACCAGAAGGGCATATAGCTCCTCAGTGTACACTAGGGGCAAATGCTGGGCCATATTTCTGGTATGTCTGGGCTTTCGTAGCTTTGCCCATCCACTTGGGAGGTAGGAATCAGGGTCACCTCTTCTGAACTAGGCTCATTTATTCATGCATTCACATGTTCATTTATTCAACAAGTTTTTTTTTTTTTTGAGACAGTGTCTCGCTCTGTTGCCCAGGCTAGAGTGCAGTGGTGCAATCTCGGCTCACTGCAACCTCTGCCTCCTGGGTTCAAGCAATTCTCCTGTCTCAGCCCTCTGAGTAGCTGGGAATACAGGTGCACGCCACCATGCCCAGCTAATTTTTGTATTTTTAGTAGAGACGGGATTTCACCATATTGGTCAGGCTGATCTCGAACTCCTGACCTCGTGATCCATCAGCCTTGGCCTCCCAAAGTGCTGGGATTACAGGCATGAGCCACCGGGCCCAGCCCTTAACAAGTGTTTCATGATCTCTCACTTGGTGCCAAGCTCCATACTGAACTCTGACGTCAGAGTGGTGAAAAAAAATCGGTCAAGGAAGTCTTTTCTCATTCCATTAGTTGTTCAGGGACCAAATGTTTTCTGAGACTTGTAGGCAGAGAGCAGATGAGTCTAGTAACCAGGTGACCAACTATTCCAGTTTGCCCAGGACTGAGTGGTTCCCCAGGAGGACTTTCACGGCTGAAACTGAGAGAGTCCAGAACAAGGAAGGGCTAGTTATAACTAGTTAATTAGGCTTACTCGGACTTCTGATTCTCTGAAAGGGAACTAGTAACAAAGATTCTTTGCGTACCCAAACTTTAGGCAGACTGTAAATACCCATCTGTGCTCTTCCATGTAAAATCCAGTTTTAGCAAGAACCTTGCTGAGTCATTTTAACAAGAATCCCCCACCTTTGACACCTGATTAAAATTTTTCACTGCGCAGTTTTGCTGTCTGATCACCTTGGCCTGCCTTCAGCAGGAATCCTGTCAGGTCTGTTCAGTCAGTGTTCTCCCCAGACTTGGTGCCATTTTCTCTTAGTATTTTTCCATCCGCTGACCCCTGCTCCTTGGCTATAAATCCCTTCTCCCTGCTGTATTCAGAATAGAGCCCATTTCTACAGTGGAGTCTCTTTTCCCCTGTTGCAATGATCCTGGATAACATTTGCCTTCACCACTTTAACTTCGTTCCGGCTTCGGTTTTTGGGGGGAAGGGGAACTAACGGACATAAGCTAACCATGAAATTAGGCCACACTATTAGGTTGGTGCAAAAGTAATTGTGGTTTTTACAATCAAAAGTAATGGCAAAAGCCACAATTACTTTTGCACCAACCTAATAGATTGGCACAATTTCATGGTTAGCCCACATCCATTAGCTCCCTCTCTGAGCACCTGGGCTGACTCAACTTGCTTGAAGGGAAGAAATTCCAGGCTGTTGGATTGTCCAGTTCTGGGCCTGACAGCCAGTCATGAGAGGGGACTGGCTTCATACCTGACTCCTGGCAGGTCTGCACAGCCACAGTTGTTCTGAGTTCCAGGGCTCATGCTCAATGCTGTTGCATGGCAGATGGGCTCTTAGGCAGAGGGTCACTTACCAAGCTCAGTCTGACCCTTGTGAGATGTATAACTGGTTGTAGAGACTGCAGTGTTGGCTGGGACAGGCGTGGGATCCACAGACTGCTCAGCTTGTAATCCTGCTCCACTCCTTTGCAGCCTTAATCGTGGGCAAGTTCCATAGCTTTCTTAAGTCTGAAAGATGAGAATAGCAACAGCATGGTAGTCACACCTATTAATAGGGTACAGCGCAGTGTCTAACACCCAGCAAGGGAATCATGCTAGCATATGGAAACATCCTGGCATTTGGAAAGTGGTTGTGGTACGAAAGAAAAGAACCAAGGATGATGTAGGTGGAGAAAACACAAAATTCTGTCTTTTATGAGGCATCATCCTGAGCAAAACCAGGGCCTTGGGTATGGCCGAGAACCCTTTGCCCCTCTTCCCACCAAGAGTCCGAGGCTACGTTGCCTCCACATTGCCTCAGGGCTTGACCATGGGGCTTGCTTGGGTTTCTAGGACACTGTGAAGTGGGGCACAAGTGGCAGCTTGGTAAATTCATGCCTGGAGGTCGCCTTGTGGCAGCCTAGGCAAAACCCAGGATTAAATAACCAGGAGAGAGACTGAGCAGTCAGTGGATGGGGCCCTCAGCCCACTGAAGTTGACTGAAGAGGCCCATGTGAGCTCAAGCGAGGCCAGCTGAACTATCCAGAAACCCATGCAATTGTCAGAAATTACACATTGTTCTTAGCCCGTCAGTTTTGATGTGGTTTGTTTCATTTTTACTCCGGCCCAGACATTTTAATTTTTGTGTATGTGTTTTTTTTTTTAATTTTATTTACTTACTTTTAGAGGTGGGAACTCACTGTGTTGCCCAGGTGGGTCTCCAACTCCTGACCTCAAGTGATCCTCTTGCCTCAGCCTCCCAAAGTGCTGGGCTTACCCATTTGACCCACCGTGTAGGTTTGTGCCAGGCAGTTGAATCCTCACAAAAGTCCTGGGAAGGTAGGTGTTCTTAGCCTTGCTCTACAGATCAGGATTGTTCTCGGAAGCAGCAGCACCCACTCTCAGGGGTTGCACCTGGTCAGTGGCTCCCCCTGCCAGGGCTTTCTGAGGCCAAATTAAGGTTTCATATTGATTCCCACTCTACAGAACTTAAGATGTTTTTACTTAAAGAATCTCCTGTAGGTCAAACCTGTTTTTATCCTGGTGAGTGTAATCTGTTTTTTCCCTTTTCTGAAAATACCAAAGCAATTTAAAGATAATTTTCTCAGTAGCCATCCTACGTACGATAAGGAGAAGTGAGTATTACCCCACAAAAGTCAATAGGATGTTTTTTAAAAAATCACTGCTAAATGAACATAGGGTGTCTTCACAAGGATCCCCAAAGGAGCACTGGCATGGAGTGTGGACGGATCCTGCCCATCAAGGTGGCCACCCCAGGGTGCCCATTTTATCATAGCCTGCAGACTTCTCTGTCAAGGGCCAGATGGTAAATATTTTAGGTTTTGCTAGTCATGTGGTCTCTGTCACAACTTCTCAACTCATGCTGTTTTGTTTGTTTTCTACTGGGTACCCTCTCAGTCACTTTCTTTTTTCAACAAAGTACCACTTAGGAAAATTTTATAGCCTGAAACCACTTCAATCAGTTCTGGCTTTGTATGCTTATAGAGGTAAGGTGATGAAAACCAAGACTTTCTGTTACCCCAGAGGTAGGCTTAAGAACTTTCCAATCATATTTTATAAAACCTAAAGTAAATGTACTTCTATGGGAAGGATAAAATAAACGATGGTCCTAATATTTTGTGGCTTGGGGTCATGGATTAAAAAGGCTGCATCTCAAGCAAATCACAAGCACACCCTGTTTTAGCGCGCTTCACTTCACCGTGCGGTGCAGATGCGGTGTTTTTGACAAATCTGAGGTTTGTGGCAACCTTGTGTCAATCAAGTCTATTGGCACCAATTTTCCGATTCTTTTTTTTAGTAATGACGTATTTTTAAATTAAAGTATGTACATTTTTGTTGCTGTTTTTAATTCTATTTTCACTTCTCTTTTAACATGATTTTTTATTTAAAAAGTTCTGTGGATACATAGTAGGTGTATATATTTACGGGGTCCGTGAGATACTTTGATACAGGCATGCAAGGAGTAATAATCTCATCAGGGTAAATGGGGTTATCCATCCCCTCAAGCATTTATCCTTTGTGTTATAAACAATCCAATTATACTTTTAGTTATTTAAAAATGTACAATTAAATTATTTTTGACTGTAGTCACCCTGTTGTGCTATCGAATACTAAGTCTTATTCATTGTTTCTATTTCTTTGTACCCACTAACTATCCCTACCTTCCAGCTACTACCCTTCCTATCCTCTGGTAACCATCCTTCTACTCTCTGTGTCCATGAATTTGATTGTTTTACTTTTTTTTTCTTTCTTTCTCTTTTTTTTTTTTTTTTTTTTTTTGTGACAGAGTCTTGTTCTGTCGCCCAGGCTGGAGTTCAGTGGCACGATCTCGGCTCACTGCGACCTCTGCCTCCTAGGTTCAAGCAACTCTCTTGCCTCAGCCTCTCGAGTAATTGGGATTACAGGTGCCCACCACCACGCCCTACTAATTTTTGTATTTTTAGTAGAGATGGGGTTTCTCCATGTTGGCCAGGCTGGTTTCGAACTCCTGACCTCAGGTGATCCGCTCTCCTTGGCCTCCCAAAGTGTTGGGATTATAGGCGTGAGCCACGGCACCCAGCCAGTTTGAATTTGTAGCTCCCACAAATAAGTGGAAATATCTGAAGTTTGTTTTTCTGTGCCCGGCTTGTTTCGCTTAACATAATGACCTCCAATTCCGTCCATGTTGTTGCAAATGACAGGATCTTATTCTTCCTTATGGCTGCGTAGTACTCCATTGTGTGTAGGTACCACATTTTCTTTTTTCTTTTCTTTCTTTCTTTCTTTCTTTTTTTTTTTAGATGGAGTCTCCCTCTGTCACCCAGGCTGGAGTGCAGTGGCGTGATCTCGGCTCACTGCAAGCTCTGCCTCCCGGATTCATGCCATTCTCCTGCCTAAGCCTCCCCAGTAGCTGGGACTACAGGCCCCCGCCACCACGCCTGGCTAATTTTTTTTTTTTTTGTATTTTTAGTAGAGACAGGGTTTCACCTTGTTAGCAAGAATGGTCTGGATCTCCCGACCCCGTGATCCACGTGTCTCGGCCTCCCAAAGTGCTGGGATTACAGAGGTGAGCCACTGCGCCCTGCCGGTACCACATTTTCTTTAATCATTTGTCTGTTGAGGAACACTTAGGTTGCTTCCAAGTCTTGGCTACTGTGAGCAGTGCTGCAACAAACATGGGAGTGCAGATGTCTCTTTGATATTCTGATTTCCTTTCTTGTGGGTATATACCCAGCAGTGGGATTGCTGGGTCATATGGTAGCTCTACTTTTAGATTTTTGAGGAACTTCCAAACTGTTCTCCGTAGAGGTTGTACTAATTACATTCCTACCAACAGTGTAGGAGGGTTCCCTGTTCTTCACATCCTCGCCAGCATTTGTGATTGCCTGTCTTACTGGATATAAGCCATTTTACCTGGGGTGAGATGATATCTCATTGCAGTTTTGATTTGCATTTGTCAGATGATCAATGATGTTGAGTGCCTTGACATATATCTGTTTGCCATTAAATGTCCATTCAAATCTTTTGCCCATTTCTAAATTAGATTATTAGTTTTTTTTCCTATAATGTGGTTTGAGCCCCTTATATATTTTGGTTATTAATCCCTTGTCAGATGGTAGTTTGCAAATATTTTCTCCCATTCTGTGGGTTGTCTCTTCATTTTGTTGTTGATTGTTTCCTTTGCTGTGCAGAAGCTTTTTAGCTTTATATTGTCTCATTTGTCCATTTTTGCTTTGGTTGCCTGTGCTTGTGGGGTATTGCTCAAGAAATCCCTCCCCAGACCAATATCCTGGAGAGTTTCCCCAATGTTTTCTTGTAGTCATTTCATAGTTTGAGGTCTTAGATTTAAGTCTTTAATTCATTTTGATTTGATTTTTGTATATGGCAAGAGGTCGAAGAGACGGTCCTTTCCCCTGTAGTACATTGTTTTTTGAGACATAGACTACAGTATAGTGTAAACATAAATTTTATATGCAGTGGGAAAGCAAAAAAATTTGGGTGACTCATTTTATTGCAATATTTGCTTTATTGTGATGACCTGGAACCAAACCCACAATATCTCCTAGTGTGCCTGTGGATTTAAATGGAGGTGATGTGCAGAGTCAAATAGATTTAGGTTATTTGAAAGGTGGTCTGTTTAATGATGGCAAATACTTTGATGAAGAGCTTGAATCATTTTTTTTTTTCACAAAATGTGAGGTTGAAAAAGAGTCATATTTCTAAATTAATATATTATTTCCTACAAGTGATTTGTCATATAAAGAATTCTGATAATGATACCTATTTCATAAGGTTATAAGAAGTAAGTGAGATAGTGAATATTGAGCAACTAGGGGTTATAGAATAAATATTAACATCTATTCTTTTTCCTTTAATAATGGAAGCAACTATCTGAGAGAGACATCAGTTCAATCCAGTGTTCCAGCCAAAGGATCAGTGTTCCATCGGACACAATTTGAGAATCCCTTCCATGATGGTTCATTTTATGTGTCAACATATTTGAGCCACAATAAAGAAAGTTGCCTTCCATAGCGTGAGTGGCCTTCATCCAATCAGCTAAAGGTCTAAGAACAAAGACTGACCTCACCAGAGTAAGCGGGAATTCTTCCAGCAGACGTGGACCATAGCTCTTCCCTGGGTTTCCAGCCTGCCAACCTACCCTGCAGACTTTAGATTTATCAAGCTTCTGAGACAGCCAAGTATAAAGGGGTCCCTGGGGAACCTCTGGCCAGCCTGGGAACTGGGAGGAACATGCACTAGGGTGGAGCCTGAGGCAGTTCACACCGTTTGCAGGGAGGAGGAGGCTGACCCCTCCTCTTCCCCAGGTAGTACCTGGGATTCAATCTGCGAGGTGGGAAGTGCACTAGCAGTACTCTGGCTTTGTAGAGAGTCCTTGTTTCCCTTTTTTTCCTTTTTGCCCAATAAATTCCATTTTTCTGATCCTTCAAAGTGTCTGCAAGCCTAATATTTTTCACGGTTGTGTGAAAGGTCTCCGTTTTCAGCTGAACTAAGGAGAAAGTCCTACACTTCCATAATCATGCAAGCTAATTCTTTAAAATAAATCTCTTTATATATACAAGTCCTATTTGTTCTGTTTCTCTGGAGAAGCCTATCGCAAATACCTTCTAGAAAACATTTTAAGGGCAGATTGGGCCAAAAAGAATTAGGAGGAAATAATGGAGAGAGTGAAGAGAAAAATCAAACTTTGGAGAAGGAAATGATTTCTCTGTGTCAAACAGTCTTGATGAGATTCTTAATTCCTGTTAGAAATAATTAAATTATATTTGGCTGCAGCCTACTGGATCTATGTACTCTCTGTTGAGCTTGCCCATGGTCTTATTATGATAATCAGGCCAATGTGATGAAAAGACAGTTGTCCTTCTCTCTGAACCTGAGCTGCTGGCAGGAATTACTTGCCTGTGTGTAAGAGAGAAAGAGAGAGAGAGGGAGGCAGATAGAAGGAGAGAGATTATTTTAATATACACAGAAGGGAAGTAGAGAGGGTGAGGGGGGAAATGAAGGAAAGTTTTAAGTTTCATCTTTCCAACTTGAAAACCATTGTGGGAAGTATCAGTGTCCTTCAAAGGAAAAAGAACACAAACTTGAAAGGGGACAGGATATGAAAAAAAAAGGGCGTGATGGGCTGTTGAGTGGAGGAGGAAGCTCACCATATGCAGAGTCCTAAGGGAGGGGTGGATAAACAAAGTGAGGGGAGGCTTCCCTTCCTGGAGGCTAGAGAGGACTCAGAAGGGGTGTCTGGGGAAGGTGAGTACAGACAGCACTCCATTCTTGAGGGCGCCAGGGACACAGCCAACTCTCCATAGATGCCCCAAATATGGAGGGGCCACATGTGGAAAGAAAGATAAACTCTGAAAGCATAGTTTTGTTTTGTTTTTTTTTGGATTTTTTTTATTTTTTTATTTTTTTTGGATTCACAAAGACCACAAGTTTTGAGGGTGGCTTGGGGGAGAAATGAGAAAAAAGACATTAAGGATTTAGATTTATAGAAAAAGGCACGTGAGGTGTTGAAAATCAACTGAAAGTCTGATATTACCACTGCCAGGCAGCTGCTCTAGTGGAACATTTGGAAATAAGACTAACTCTTTAAACAGACTTTGCATAAGGATGTGTTAAGGGAATTTTGGATAGAAGCAAAAGAGGAAATAATACTTAAACTCAAGGTGGAAGACAGTGAATGAGGGACATGCAGAATTAGAATCCTTTTAAGTTACTTGGCTTATGTTGATGTTGAGAAGTAATCTCCATGCCCATATTAACAGTTAAAAAATGGGCACTGGAGGCAATGGATAAATACGGAAGCACTATTAATCAAGGAGAGAATAGTGGGATTGGTGTGTGTTTCAGACAATGCTGACACCTTTCAATGAAATTATACATAAACCTTTTAAAATTATTTAAGTGTAATAAAAATGAATGGTTGACCATCTTTCCAAATTCTCCAAACCAATCTAACTCTATAAGTTCAATGCATCCTCATTGATTGTAGAATCCTTATATTACTGTATACAAGAAAGCCAGAACAGAACTACTGGGGAGCAGGCATGAATATCAAGAGGCTAAAACCTGTCACAAGGGTGAGTTAACACTGAAAGGGAAAAAAAAATCCAGCTTTTTCCGTGCTTACTGATATTTAAAATTTTTAAATCTCAAAGTAGCACTGACATTTTATTTTTAAAGCAGCAAAGGTGATTTCAGCCTAACACTGCTGGGGGCAATCTGGCTCATCACTGTGCAAGTTTCAGAAAAGAAAGAGAAAAAAGATGAGAATGAAAGGGTGGAGGAAATTTCTGCACTGGGCGCATCCTTTTATACTAAAGCCTCTGAAAACATGATAGGAACTGAATCTACTTTTGAAGGTGAGCAGCGGCATGCACAAGCCGTCCCAAGAGACTTCCTTCCTTTCTCACTGAAGGTCCCATGCTAGGGACATCCGTAATGCCATGTTTGCTTCAGGGCTGATGAGGAGAGCGGCATCCTGCTTGGTGGAGACAGTGCTCACCTGTTACCCCTGGCATACATTGTGAAGCGATTTTAATTAAAGCATTTGAATGCTGGCAGGTCAGTATTGTTAGAAGGGATGTCTGATTAATTGCTTACTTCTTTGTCACAGCTATAAATGGGATGTCGGGAAGGTACATGTTAGAATCCAAACAATTCCCCCTAGAGTGGACGAGTAAATGGACTCAAGAGCAATCAGTTCCTTTCACTTGGAATGTGAGATAGCGGAAAAGCCAGAATTGCACTGGTCATCAAGTGATCCCATTTAAAGATGCTATAGGTTAAAACTGCTTCCTAGTGATGGATGATGGGCCGGGGCAATGCTTTATGTGGATGCCACCAGCTCCAAGGTACATGGACGATTCAGCAGGTAGAGAACTCTGCTCTCCGCCAGCCAAATTAATAAATGTGCAAATTAAAAAGGATGTCAGAGCACTAAAGAAACATCTGCTAACCAAAGTAAAAAAGTAATGATGATGATGATAAATAGGGAGAGACAAAAGGGATTTCTGCTTCAGGCCAATTTCCATCCAGCTGCACCCCACTGTAAGGGGCCCCTGAGACTCTCTCATTGGTCATGCATTCAGAATGCTATCTTTCAGCGTCCAGGTGATAGACTTTTATTTGGACTATTGACACCTGAGAAATGTATTAGCAGACACTGGCAACTGTCCCAGTTCACTCTAACTCAGGGTTCCTCAAATTTGGCATCCTTGACATGTTGGGACAGCGATTCTTGGTTGTAGGGACTGTCCAGTGCCTTGTAGGATGTTCAGCAGCACATCTGGTCTCTAGCTGCTGTATACTGGTGTTCCCTCTCCTTACCCCACCAGTCATTACAAACAAAAATGTTTCCAGACATTGACAAGTGTCACGCAGGGGACAAAATTGACCCTTGTTGAGGACCACTGCTCTAGGTCAACTTGCTGAAACACAGTATTTTCCATTGTAACATGCACGGCTGGACAAACAATATTTATAGCAGCACAATGATAGGGGATAGCTAGTAAAGGATTTATTTGCAATATTTCCACATGAGAAGCAGTCAGGGTTGAATTGCATCTAGTGAGCCATATATTACATATTATAGTTGCAATTGATAAACCTCCTAGAAAATTCAAAATGTTTATCTTTTAGAAATTCAGGCTCCTGTGCACACTCTTACACACAGTTTTCTATTTGCAATGCTTCCCTTTTGCTTCCTTCTGCAGGAGATTTGGAACTGGAGTTATGTCTTCTTTTGCAATGAGATGCAGTTTTGGTTTTCACGAGGCAATCCATCAGTGACTTTTTTCATGACTTAAAACAATGAAAAAAAAATTTTGTAGCTAAATACTATGAGCATCCCAAGATCTTCCCCTTGAACTTCCTGTTTAGAAACAATGTAGTAATTACTAATTGTATTTACGTCCTGAATCTCTGCAACCAGCTGTCTGTGCTTTTCGTTGTTCAAGGAGCAGGTGAAATCAATACTAATTTTTGGAATTTACACAAGTCACCTGGGAAAATTTGGTGTGATTATTCTCCATGACAGTTTGCTTTACCTAGGTATTCATTTTCAGCAAATGAATTTTTCTGTATGGCTTTGTTTATAATGGCACAAGTTATAATTGATATCTAATGATAGAATTGTCACTTTATGAAACAAGAAGGCGGCCAGATGAAGTGCAGTGGTTGATAAATATTTGAGATATTATATTTGTTATATTTCCCATTGCCAAAATAAGGCTTGGCCATTATTTTTATAAATAAGAGTAAGTCTATGGTCAAATTCATTTAATACAATAACTTCTTTAAAAATATGCTGTAAGTACACCAATGGAATCCTTCTCTTTTATATAGTTTTCTAACTATTTTCAGCTTAGGTAGTCAATATTAGGAAGAATATTGATATGTCAAAATCCATGATGAATAGACGCAACAATCCAGACCCAATCCTCCAAGACCCCACAACCCGGCACTCACACAGACACATATTAGGACTCTTTAATAGATTTTAGAAGTTTCAGATGAAATCTTAAAGCCTATCAGAACCTTTCTCTAATCAAGAATTTCCTTCTGCAAAATCATCCCTACCTCTTCAATATTAAATAGTTTGAGAAACATATCATACCTCCCCAAGATGAAGTTTTATATTTAGCATATCCACTACAATATGCTTAATTCGAAATCAAACATGACCAATTTTGAATCAATCTTTTCTTCTACCTGGTCATGGGTGTGTTTCCCAGCACTTTCTCATTTCATTGAGCCACCTTAATATTTATCTTATAATCTCATAAGAAAAACAGCAGATGAAAACAGCCTGCCAAGGTGCATAATATTTGCAGGCTAATTCCTCGACCCAGACCAATTTAGCAGCTTATGGAAATTTGCACAAGATTTGAATAAGCAGCCAAACTTCAGGGTACTTGCCCAAATGCAATCTTGCCGTCTTTTTAAATTTATACAGCCTTAACAGAAACCAGACAGTTCTTCCATCTTAGATTACAGAGTAGTGAAGGATGCCAATGCCTTTATTAGTAGATTCTGAGTACCCTTTCTATAGTATAGGGATACTAAAATTATACTCTTTTTTTTCAATGCACTGTGCATAGATACATTGAATATTCATTCATGAATATAAATGTACATTCAGTTTCGAGATCACAAAAATTTGGGAGAAATTACAATTCAAAGGAACTGCTGAGGAAATCAAAGAGTCACAGAACTTAAAAGCACCTTGGAAGAGCACCTAGAAAATTTTCCCTCCCATTTCAAAGGGAAAACTGTCCCTCGTTTTTAGATTCTCTGGTGAGGAAGAGCCACTGACCTCTTGATTGGCTCTGTGGCACTGGATGATCTGCTACTGCTGTGATCTAGGAACATTCCTGTGACACTCATCTCTTGTAAAGATGGAGAGAAATACCAGGTCTTCCATGGCTACTGTTACATTGTATTTATTGTGGAATAACTACACAGTCAAAAAGCATTTGCACTGATTGGTTATGGGCCATTACTGGCCAGATAGGGATCTAGGCATTGCAAAGAGCACAGAAACAGCTGTACAGATGTGGGTCAGTGACCATATAACCTTCCATCATGCTGACTGACGAAGAAAACCATTTTTGTCTATTGTAATTAAATGATGATGTGAGGTTAAAAGAAAGGTATACTGTTCAATAAATGGATCCTAGGTCAGATAAATGCCTAGGAGAGCTGAGGTACATACCAAATATGAGATCTAGTGTAATGAACTTAATGTTCTTACCAGAAAAAAAAATACACGCAATGTTATATGAAAAGGAAGCACACAGTTCACACCTGAGCAACCAAAAAGGGGCAGAGGGTTCGAGATTAGTAGGATAGGGACTATTAAAGATTATGGGATGGAAGACAGAAATGAATGGACCTGGATGGGGATCATGGGCATGTGCAGGCATATGAAAAATAAGCCTTTACTTAAGTTGTGTGTTCACACTTTTGACACAGGTGGTCAATTTGATGTGTTGGAAGGAGACCTGAGTGAGTGTGAGAATACTTGAGTTCTAGCAGGGCTCTCACACTAACAATGTGACTTTGAGGAAGTTCCTTTACCACTCAGCTCCTAACTTAATGCAGTGAACAATGTGATACCAGCTGTCCCTTTCTGCCATAAGTCCCGTTATTCCTTATACAGAATGTGTCTGACTTGGAATGAATATGCAATCATTAAAGACACGCATGCTCTCTCTAAAAAAACCCAGCTGTAGAAGGATCTATATAAAAATCCTATCAGTAAAAATCAGGACTGCAGTGGTGACCGTCTATTTTTTTTCTTTTTTTTTGAGATGGAGTCTTACTCTGTCCCAGGCTGGAGTGCAGCGGCGTGATCTCAGCTCACTGCAACCTCCACCTCCCCGGTTCCAGCGATTCTCCTGCCTCAGCCTGGGACTACAGGTGCGTGCCACCATGCCCAGCTAATTTTTGTATTTTTTTTAGTAGAGGCGGGCTTTCACCATGTTGGCCAGGCTGGTCTTGAACTCCTGACCTCGTGATCCACCTGCCTCGGCCTTCCAAAGTGCTGGGAATACAGGCGTGAGCCACCACACCCTGCCCTAATTTTAAAAAATTCATATGCAAGAATGTATTATAACCACATCTCCAAGCACCATGTTTGGATAATGTTGATTTATTAGTACAGTAGAATTCCACTAATTAGCACTAATGACAGGGGAACCCATTGTGGATTATAGAATTTTGCAAATTAGTGAGTACATGAATAAACAATAAAAATCAAGAGTCCTAAACTGCAAAAAGTCCTTTTCCACTTATTTTGACAAGAAAGTATTTAATGTTGATTATTTATTATAATTCTTCATCATACATTGCTAATGTTGGATTTTGTTAAAAGGGGCATTTGTGAGGATTAATGGGATGATGCATATAAAACATTTGGGCAAAAGGAGTAATACAAGTGCAAAACGGTGGAATGATGGTAGCTAATGAGGTCATAGAGATAAAGGAGGGAAACTTCGAAGTTTAAATGAGAAATGCAGGAGGTAGCTGGAAATATTTGGAGGAGATTATTAGAATTGTGAGCTTGCTTGAGAATCAACAATACTTAAATATTAAATGACTATGAAAAACCAATCTCAGTTTGTGTTTTTCACTGAGGTATTCAGGTGATTAAATGCACTGTGTAAGCCACTGTGGATCATCTGTTTTTTTAGGTGGCACTGTCTAGCAATAATAAAAGTACTGAAATATGTAATAGACATGGAGGTCCCAAATGAAATGGTGTAGAAACTATACTTAGAATTTTCTCCTATGAAGAATGTTTTACTACTCCTGGATTTAGATATTTGATATTTTCTATTTAATTATGGAAATCTCTAGTGCATTTGGGACAGTGACCAGAGTCGGGCAATATGCAGATTTTGTCTCATAATGATTGATCGCATACGGAATCATGCTTTAGTGACCATGATTTAGGTACTGATATAATATCTGTGAATAAATACCAAAGCTGAATAAGAGTCATGCTGCTAATTAAAAGCTAAAAGCATGGAGTAAAATTTAAGGTTAAATCAGCCTTGAAGTAGGTTTTGAAGGTATATGGTGGTAGGTTACAAAATTTGGCATCTCTAAGTAAATGCCATTAGATGATAAGAACATAGCTCAGATTAAAGGCTTGCAACAAAAGTCTTGCAACAAAAAGTTATTCAACCAGAGCTTGACCATGGTCAACTCTGTTCATTACTCAGGCTCATTCATTGGCATTCTGTGTAAGTTGTGGTAACTTACCTGCCAGTTGATGATGAAAGCGCTGTTTAGTATCTAAAACCGTGCCGATCAAATACACTTCAGGGACTCTGTGATTACAATGGATATTCTCAGCTTCCTGCTAGTCCACAATCAGGCAATTTATTTATTTATTTGAAATGTAGCAGCTGGTAGCCTTGATTTGCCAGAGAGGTAAATAGGCAAAAGAAAAGTTTCCAGAAATAATCGCAGTTGGGCATTCCTGAAGGGATGGGACTCAACGTTCAGAGTCAGGGCCCAGGGAACAGAAGGGTTCCTATAGTGTCTGTTGCTCTTTGCATCCAGAGAGGATGTCATGCATCTCACAAAACAGGGCAGGCAAGTTCACATATGCAGATAGACTCATGAATACTTATTTTAAAATTTGGCCACTTGTGTTTTGAAACAGATGAGTCCATGTCTGTTTGATCTAAAATCCCAGTGAAAATCCTTGTTTGGTTTTGTGCCTCCCATTTTGAAGTGTTTGTCCTTACACAAAATTCAAAAAAGAACAAAAAGATGTAGACTGTGAAGAGCCTTAGGTTTTGGACATTCCCAGAGTTCTTGTGGCTTCACATGTTCACACCTTGGATCCAGGAAAGGGAAGGTCTTTGCTTGCCCCATAGTCCACTTTGACTCTGAAATGAGACTTTCTTTTGATGATGTATATAACCCTATTTATCTCAGTTTTAATGAGGGCACTAGTTTGCCAAAATTTTTGCATCTTTGATCTATTAAAAAAATCACTAAACATATTAAGATACAAAATGTAATTAATACTACACAGGTCACTTTCATATTAATAGATATAATCTGGAAATTATACGTGGGCTCTCAGTTCCTTTCTAAGCCAACAAACAAAAACAAGCAACCATCATACAAATAAATGAAATAATATTCCAAAAAATACCATGAAAAAACTCTTATACATGTTCTGTTAGCAAAAGGATATCATTTAAGCATTATTGTATCCTAAAAACTAATTGCTAATGAGAAAAAAATATTAGAGGTCTTCAATAATTTTTCATCTGCTTTGCCCATAAAGTCTTAAACTATTCTCTTTTTTGAGCAAAATAACCAGCTAACATCATAATGACAGGATCAGATTCACACATAATATTAACCTTAAATGTAAATGGGCTAAATGCTCCAATTAAAAGACACAGATTGGCAAATTGGATAAAGAGTCAAGACCCATCAGTATGCTGTATTCAGGAAACCCATCTCATGTGTGGAGACACACATAGGCTCAAAATAAAGGGAAGGAGGAAGATCTACCAATCAAATGGAAAACAAAAAAAGGCAGGGGTTGCAATCCTAGTCTCTGAAAAAACAGACTTAAACCAACAAAGATCAAAAGAGACAAAGAAGGCCATTACATAATGGTAAAGGGATCAATTCAACAAGAAGAGCTAACTATCCTAAATATATATGCACCCAATACAGGAGCAACCAGATTCATAAAGCAAGTCCTTAGAGACCTACAAAGAGACTTAGACTCCCACACAATATTAATGGGAGACTTTAACCCCCCACTGTGAACATTAGACAGATAAATGAGACAGAAAGTTAACAAGGATATCCAGGAATTGAACTCAGCTCTGCACCAAGCGGACCTAATAGACATCTACAAACTCTCCACCCCAAATCAACAGAATATACATTCTGTTGCACCACACCGCACTTATTCCAAAATTGACCACATAGTTGGAAGTAAAGCTCTCCTCAGCAAATGTAAAAGAACAGAAATTATAACAAACTGTCTCTCAGACCACAGTGCAATCAAACTAGAACTCAGGATTAAGAAACTCACTCAAAACCACTCAACTATATGGAAACTGAACAACCTGCTCCTGAATGACTACTGGGTACATAATGAAATGAAGGCAGAAACAAAGATGTCTTTGAAACCAACGAGAACAAAGACACAACATACCAGAATTTCTGGGACACATTCAAAGCAGTGTATAGAGGGAAATTTATAGCACTAAATGCCCACAAGAGAAAGCAGGAAAGATCTAAAATTGACACACTAACATCACAAAAGAACTAGAGAAGCAAGAGCAAACACATTCAAAAGCTAGCAGAAGGCAAGAAATAACTAAGATCAGAGCAGAACTGAAGGAGATAGAGACACAAAAAACCCTTCAAAAAATCAATGAATCCAGGAGCTGGTTTTTTGAAAAGAGCAACAAAATTGATAGACCGCTAGCAAGACTAATAAAGAAGAAAAGAGAGAAGAATCAAATAGACACAACAAAAAATGATAAAGGGGATATCACCACCGATCCCACAGAAATACAAACTACCATCAGAGAATACTATAAAGACCTCTACACAAATAAACTAGAAAATCGAGAAGAAATGGATAAATTCCTCAACAAATACACCCTCCCAAGACTAAACCAGGAAAAAGTTGAATCTCTGAATAGACCAATAAAAGGCTCTGAAATTGAGGCAATAATTAATAGCTTACCAACCAAATAAAGTCCAGGACCAGACAGATTCACAGCCGAATTCTACCAGAGGTACAAGGTGGAGCTGGTACCATTCCTTCTGAAACTATTCCAAGCAATAGAAAAAGAGAGAATCCTCCCTAACTCATTTTATGAGGCCAGCATCATCTTGACGTGTCCGGAATTGGTGGGTTCTTGGTCTCACTGACTTCAAGAATGAAGCCATGGACCCTCGTGGTGAGTGTTACAGCTCTTAAGGTGGCGCGTCTGGAGTTTGTTCCTTCTGATGTTCGGATGTGTGCCGAGTTTCTTCCTTCTGGTGGGCTGCTGGTCTCACTGGCTTCAGGGGTGAAGCTGCAGATCTTCACGGTGAGTGTTACAGCTCATAAAAGCAGTGTGGACCCAAAAAGTGAGCAGTAGCAAGATTTATTGCAAAGAGTGAAACAACAAAGCTTCCACAGTGTAGAAGGGAACCCGAGCAGGTTGCCACTGCTGGCTCAGGCAGCCTGCTTTTATTCTCTTATCTGGTCCCACCCACATACTGCTGATTGGTAGAGCCGAGTGGTCTGCTTTGACAGGGCGCTGATTGGTGCATTTACAATCCCTGAGCTAGACACAAAGGTTCTCCACGTCCCCACCAGATTAGCTAGATACAGAGTGTCCACACAAAGGTTCTCCAAGGCCCCACCAGAGTAGCTAGATACAGAGTGTTGATTGGTGCATTCACAAACCCTGAGCTAGACACAGAGTGCTGATTGGTGTGTTTACAAACCTTGAGCTAGATACAGAGTGCCGATTGGTGTATTTACAATCCCTGAGCTAGACATAAAGGTTCTCCATGTCCCCACCAGACTTAGGAGCCCAGCTGGCTTCACCCAGTGGATCCTGCACCAGGGCTGCAGGTGGAGCTGCCTGCCAGTCCTGGGCCGTGTGCCTGCACTCCTCAGCCCTTGGGTGATCGATGGGAATGGGCGCTGTGGAGCAGGGGGTGGTGCTCATCGGCGAGGCTCGGGCCGCACAGGAGCCCACGGAGTGGGTGGGAGGCTCAGGCATGGCGGGCTGCAGGTCCCGAGCCCTGACCCGCGGGAAGGCAGCTAAGGCCCGGTGAGAAATCAAGTGCAGTGCCGGTGGGCTGGCACTGCTGGGGGACGCAGTGCACCCTCCGCAGCCACTGGCCTGGGTGCTAAGCCCCTCATTGCCTGGGGCCGGCAGGGCCGGCCGGCTGCTCCAAGTGCGGGGCCGCCAAGCCCACGCCCACCCGGAACTCCAGCTGGCCGGCAAGCGCCACATGCAGCCCTGGTTCCTGCTCAGGTCTCTCCCTCCACACCTCCCTGCAAGCTGAGGGAGCCGGCTCCGGTCTTGACCAGCCCAGAAAGGGGCTCCCACAGTGCAGCGGTGGGCTGAAGGGCTCCTCAAGTGCCACCAAAGTGGGAGCCCAGGCAGAGGAGGCACTGAGAGCAAGCGAGGGCTGTGAGGACTGCCAGCACGCTGTCACCTATCACTGATACCAAAGCCTGGCAAAGACACAACAAAAAAAGAGAATTTTAGACCAATATCCCTGATGAACATCGAGGGAGATAAGACCATGAGCCCTCAATTCATTTATATTATGTCAACAAAGCTTTACCATGGAGTTTCATGGGATGCCCTGGATCTGTTTAAAATGCTTTTTTTCTCCTAGAAATTAGAAAATTAGCAAGAATAAATGGAACTGAAACCCAAAGCATGTTAGATCTGATATCAATGCTTTATGAATGTAAGATAGCATTGGAAAGTGGCAGAATTGATTTATTATCCTTAATTTATGTGTTTCTCAGGCCAAGAACGTTTTCCTTGCAGATCCCTGGCTCTCAGCGAAGCACCTATAAGCAAGCTATTGCAAAAGAGAAACATTGCCTCCAAAGCCACCGATATCTCCAAATAAAGCATTACATTTTGCTCATGAGTACTAATGCCATATTGCCAGGAAATGAGATGCCACGTTTTCCATTGCTTGGGCATTTTTGAAAGGGATTACCTCAGGGCCAATGCTGCTGTTTTCCTGGCATGCCACATTATCACTGTCTATGACTTTAACTGAAGTCGCAGTTCTTCACATCCCAAAAGGAGTCAGGGTTACCGAAGCATGTCATATTGTCTTAAGTGGAAAACATTGAAACAACAGCAAAGTTTACATATGTAGTATATGCATGCACATACAATAACACTCATGTGCAGAGTACACACAAATGCACATGTATGTGCACAACAGGCAGCATCAGATGTGGAGTGTATACACATGTGCCATATGGTGGACACCCACAAGAGCATGCGGAGACCATGGGATACCAGGAATTCTACCTCTCTATGAGCCCAACCTTCTATCCAAGGCCTTTGTCCTTCACCTCCCATTTTCTCCTAAGCATTTCAGGCTCAATTCCCAAGTGTGAAAAGCTATAAATTTGTGAACAATGTTTGAGCTCTCAAAATAGTTGAGTTCCTTCTTTTCAGGTTTACCACTCAGTGTGAGCGCCAAAAATGAATTCTTATTATGCAAAATTTTTGGCATTCTGAAAGTTACCGCTGTGAGACTCAGCACTCATTCACTGGGGAGCTGCAAGCATTCTGTAAATGTGGGTTCTGCTTAATACCAACTTGACTTTTTTGGGCTAGGGTAATGTATTCAGGAATCCTTGAATATGAAGTTTAGGTTTTTGCAGGCAGACAGAGAGGAGATAAAGCCATGATTAACTTGATTTTTTTAGGTCATGCAATTTTGTTGATTAGCAAAGTTGATGGTCTGCATGTGAAGAACCTGGACTGTTTTCTGGAATTCAGATTATTGGGTGATCACCCACCTCACCATTGCTCTTCGTTTGTGGACAAAACCACAGGCAGGTACATCTCCACTGGCAGTTCCCCTGTTCGAATTATTCTCCAGATTGCTGTTGGAAGCTTCGGTAGGTTGGCTTCCCATGCCAGTAAAAAAGAGTGATACCTTCTTTGTGAACAATGCAGTTTACAATGATTTCAGCTTAGACTTTTTCATCCAATGGTTTCAGGAAAAAAGAAAGGAATTAGAAGAAAGACTACTCAAATCCTTCAGCTTCCATTCCTGGCTATTTGGAGGAAAAAATCACAGCGAGAAGCAGACACTTTATTTTCCAGGCACTTTATTTTAGAGCTTGCTTTCCCTCCTGGAGTAGGAATACATCTTCCATGACAGTAGTAATAACAGAATATAGGGTCCAATATGAATCCTTAATATTTAAATCTATACTTATGAAAGCCAAGTTTATTCAGTTGCTCATTCACTCATATAAACACACCAAAGCAGCACAAGAAGGAAAATTATTGTCCTATGTAGGATTTTTTGTATGCTTGTTAAAAATAGCATCTATGCAGAAACAGTATCTGTAATTTATACACATGAATAGATTCCTTTACTGAAAGAATATGTTCTCCAATTTCTGGAAATTGGATCGTATTTTAAATGCACTTGAGGGTTGTAAAAGTGATTCTGTATTCATACTTTTTTTAAGGTGAAATCTTACTGTGGAGTGAATATTCACTAGCTAATCTTTTTACTAGACCTGACTTTTCACATATTAAGGTTTGAAAGCAGAGTTCACCTGTCCTGAACCCTCCGAATTTCTCAGGTGCCTGAGCCCTAGAGTCATTAGCTCTGCACACTTAGGAGAGATTTTGAGAAGCATCTGGTCCACTCCTCCACCTTCAGAGGAGTCTGGGTTGATATTTCTCAAGTTTCTTCTTATACGTCTTCAGGGACTTCCCTATATAGATACTCAATGATGTTAATGTGTTTTCCTCTATTTGCAGACTAAAGAGTTTTATTTATGCCTTTTCCTCCTTGTGTTAGTCTGGATTCACTAATTAAATCAAATTCCCTTTAAAGACAAGGAGATGGAGTCTTACTCTATCGCCCAGGCTGGAGGGCAGTAGCGTGATCTTTGCTCACTGCAATCTCCGCCTCCCGGGTTCAAGCAATTCTCCAGCCTCAGCCTCCTGTGTAGCTGGGGTTACAGGAGTGTGCCACCATGCCCGGCTAGCTTTTGTATTTTTTAGTAGACAAGGGGTTTTACCACATTGGCCAGGCTGGCCTTGATCTCCTGACCTCAGGTGATCCGCCTGCCTCAGCCTCTCAGAGTTCTGGGATTACAGGCATGAGCCACCGTACCCGGCAAGACAAGGTTTTATATCATCCATATGCCAAAAAGATTCCACGAAAGTTGGTCAGTAAGTCATTCAGTTATTGTAGTATTGTTGCTTACCAGTCTCCACAAGACTGCTTTTGCTTGATTCTACTAGGTTCTAAGTGATTAGAAGGGTTCATTCAACGAAACCTGATTATTTCATGCTTTTCACTTAATTCCGTTTAAAAATATTTTTTTCTCTGCTTCCAAATATGTAGTTCTTTCATCTGTAACCATTCAGACTTGTAGGCAAAATGTGTCTTAATGGAAGAGCTCACACAGACCTCCCTGGTTGCCCTTTGCCTCTCCTCTTTTAGTTTTTACAGGAAAGGTTTCAACTTTTTTACACATCAAAGAGGCTAATCAAATCCAACAATCTGGCCTGGTGTAGTGGCTCATGCCTGTAATCCCACACTTTGGGAGGCCTAGGTGGGCCGATCACCTGAGGTCAGGAGTTTGAGATCAGCCTGGCCAACATGGTGAAAGCCCGTTTCTAATAAAAATTAGTAAATTAGCAGGGCATGGTGGCAAGCACCTGTAATCCCAGCTACTTGGGAGGCTGGAGGTTGAGGCAGGAGAATTTCTTGAACCCAGGGGGTGGGAGACCGAGATTGTGCCACTGCATATGCCTGGGCAACTCTGTCTCAAAAAAAAAAAAAAAAATCCAAGAATCTGCCCACAACCACAGTGTGGATCTCAGGACTAGAGCAAAAGGTTCAAACCATAGACAAGTGTGAAATGCTCTATTCTCTTCAGAAATTCCCATGGAGATAACTACTTTTTTTCCATCAAATTTTTTTTTTCAGTGAAACCTATCTAGAGGGGCACTTTCTTTTTGAATTTCTCTGAGAAAGATCTTTCTCCCCTATAGTGTCTGACCAGGGTTACCAGTCCAAGGACTGAGACTTCCTGCGGAGCTTTTCTCTACTTGTTGCTGGGAATGTCAGTAAAACATGAGATTTCTGGGATTTTCCAGATGTTCTCTCCTGTGTGGATAACACTGTACAGCACACACTGACTGATTCCTTGTACTAAGCCTGTGTGAGGCAAGAGGCCAGGGCTTTTCTGAAAGCATTCCTGGGTTTGCTCATGTCCAGTCTCAGCCACGCCCTCCCCAAATGGTCAAAAGGTAGCAGGTCTCAGGCTCCCTAAGTGTAGGTTCATGAACCACAGAGACCCTGGCAGCTTTGGGGACATCTTGCTTTCTGTGGTACCCTTTCTGCATTTTCTGTAAGTTGGATGAAGCTATGAGGGGGAGTGAAGACCCTCTGGCTTCACAATTACCAGTTCAGAGAATGAAACCAATTTCTGCCTTAGCTTGGGCTGCTGTAACGAGTACCCTAGACTGGATGGCTTAAACAGTGAACATTTATTTCTCATAGTTCCAGAGGCTGGAAGTCCAAGAGCAAGTATTGGCAGATCTGGTGTCTCATGAGGGACTACTTTCTGGTTTGCAAATGGCTACTGCTATGGTTTGAATTTGTCCCCTAAAGTTCATGTGTTGGAAACTTGATCTCCAATGCAACAGTGTTGAGAGGTGGGACCTTTAAGAGGCAATTAAATAGTGAGGGTTCTGCCCTCACAAACTGATTAATCCATTATCTTGGTAGGGGTTTGTTATCATAGGAGTGGGTCCCTAATAAAAGGGTGAGTCTAAGTCCCTTCCTCTGTTGCATACATGCACTCTTGCCCTTCTACCTGCCACCATGGGATGATGCAACAAGAAGGCCCTTATTAGATGGGAGCCACTAGACCTTGGGCTCCCCAGCCTCCAGAACTGCAATAAATAAATCCCTGTTCTTTATACATTCTTCAGTCTCAGGCATTCTGTTATAGCAACACAAAATGGACTAAGAAAACTGGTACCAAGAGGTAGGGCTGTTGCTATAATAAATACCTGAAAATGTGGAAGTAGCTTTTTAACTGGGTAATGGGGTAGAGACTGGAAGAATATGGAGAAGCAGATGTGAAAAAGCCAAGACTGCAGTGAATGGAGCATTAAAGGCAATTCTGGCAGTGACTCAGAGATAAGATATGTAGGGAAAGTCTAGAACTTCTTGGAGATTCCTTAAGTGGTCATGATGAGAATGTTGGTAGATATACGGATGGTAAGGGCTATTCTGAAGAGGTCTCTGATGGCACTGAGGAATAAGGTATTGGAAACCGGAGTAAAGGCCATTCTTGCTATAATGTAGGAAAGAATTTGGTGGAATTGTGTCTGTGTCCTGGGATTTTTGGAAGGGGGATTTTAAGAGCAATGGACTAGGACGTGTGGCAGAAGAAATTTCCAGGCAAAATATTGAAGGAACTGCATGGCTGCTTTTAACCACATGCAGTAAGATGTGGGAGAAAAGAGACATAAAGATAGAATTTATAATGGAGGGAAAAGCAGAACTGCAGAGCTACCAGCTTGTGTCATCAGCCTTGGAGAGCCACAGACATGAGGGTCCAACCCGTGAGAACTTCAGGGTGCACTGAACCCAGGAAAGTCCAGTGTGCCCAGGATTTGAGAATCAATGGAGATTATTCTCCAGCTTTGAGACTTAATGTTGTTTTCCCTGTTGGATTTTAGACTTATTTGGGACCAGCTACCCCTTTCTTTCTTCTTGCCGATTTCCCTCTTTTGGAATGGGAATGTATCGTATGCCTCGCCTACCATTGTATTTTGCCAGCACATGACTTGTTAATTTCACAGGCTCACAGGTGAACAGGAATTTGCCTCAGGGTGAATTGTGCCTTGAGTCTCATCCACATTTGATTTACATGAGACTGTAAACCTTTGCGTTGATACTGGAGAGAGTTAAGGCTTTTGGGACTATGGGGATGACATGAATGTTCTTTGCATGTGAGAAAAACATGAATATTGGGGTCCATGGGTGAAATGTTATGGTTTCAATGTGTCCCCCAAAGTTCTTATGTTGGAAACTTAATCCTTAATGCAACAGTGCTGAGAGGTGAAACCTTCAAGTACTTTTTTTGGTGGATATCCTTACTACAAACTGTACTCTTGATTTCTTCCTCCTCTTCCTCCTCTTCTTCTCCTTCTCCTCCTTCTCCTTCTCCTTCTCCTTCTCCTTCTTCTTCTTCGCCTCTTCCTCCTCCTCCTCCTTCTCCTCCTCCTTCTCCTTCTCCTTCTCCTTCTTTTTTTTTTGACACGGGGTCTCACTCTATTGCCCAACTGGAGTGCAATGGTGCTATCTCAGCTCACTGCCACCTCCACCTCTTGGGCTCAGGTGACCCTCCTGCCTTTGCTTCCCAGGTAGTTGAGACTACAGGCTCATGCCACCACATCCAGCTGGTTTTGTATTTTTTGTAGAGATGGGGTTTCTCCATGTTGTCCAGGCTGGTCTTGAACTTCTGAGCTCAAGCAATCTGCCTGCCTCAGCCTCCCAAAGTGCTGGGATTAGAGGCATGAGCCACCATGCCTGGCCTGATTTATACCTTTTGAGTAAACAGAGATCATGACAAGTGGTCTGGTCTGGGCAGCAAAAGGTCACCAATTCATGCTTTTTCACCCCATCTTTCTAGTTTTTACACCCTGCCCTGCAAGTGCAGTCACACATTTCATCCTTCCCTTCGTGAGCACTGTCGGTACAATGCCTGGGGAGGGAACAATGGGCTGCTGAGATCGAGGCCTTCAGTGCCACCTGGCCCAAGAGTAGGCACTACTGTTAACTCTCTCACACTTTTCTGTGAACTCTCATGTCTGTACATACATGAATAAAAATCTTTTTTCTTGCTAACTTGTGTTTGGTCAGTTTAATTTACAGGCCCTGAGTACTTAACCTAAGAAGGTAAAAGTTTTCCTTCCCAATGGTATCCTCACCTAAGGAGAAGGAGGAGGGCTGAGGCCAGAACCTTCCAGAACACTCACAGACCTTGTCCAGAGGAGAGAAATTAGAAAACTTGGAAGAGACTGATGGAGTGGTCAGGAAAGAAGGAGGAGACTTGGAGGGTGCAGGGAAGGTTTCAGGATCGCGGTGGGGGACAGTGAAAAATCTCTCGGAGAGTTTGGAGGGACTAATGTTTACTGTGTATTTCCTGTTTTCTACACTGCACCAAGCTTGTCAAACACCATTTCATTTAACCTGACAGCAAGCCAGCACCTGGGAGAAGGCCCCAACCTCATTTTATAATTATGGAGAGGGTGAGTGCCTTTGCCAAAGTCATTCATCTATGAGGAAAGGAGCAGAGGTCAGATCCAGAGGTGCAAACCCCTGTTTTTCTGCTATATGACGTGCTGTGTCATCTGTTTCTTCAGACCAGGAGAAAATCCTGAAAACTATGCATTTAGCTTCTGGGTAATCTTCTTGTCCTAAACCAGGGTTCAAGAAACTACGGCTGGTGGGAGAAATCTGGCCCACTGCCTATCTCTGTAAATAAAGTTTTGTTGGCACACACCATGCCCATTCATTGATGCCATCTCAATACAGCAGCAGAGTTGAATTGTTCTGAAGGAGACACACAAAGCCTAACAATTTACCATTGGCCTTTTAGAGGAAGTTTGCTGATTCCTGCCTTAAATCATGAGGCTGCACAAAAAATATTACAGATTAGGAATCCTAATTCAGTTTAATGTAAAATTCTTGCCCTATAATGAAAATGTACTTACAGAGAAAATCAGATCTAGTACCTAAGCATCTACCAGGGAATAATACCAGCTACTCAATACCATACTGAATTGGGGCTGTTTTTTTTTTTTTTTAAGATTTGGAAGAAACTCAGAAACTGAGAAGAGTCAGGTCTGGTGCATCTCTCAAGAACACAGGAAGGGTAGGGATGGGGAGTTAGAAAAGATGAGGGGCATGATATTTAAAAGATAGCAAGCAATCCCCAAGGACCATGGATTTAGCACACAATAGACACTGGCTAATTTGTCCCCCACCCATTAGCCAGGACCCCAGGACCTTGAGGAAGGACATATGTCTTATTTTTCTGCTGTGTCTGGCAGTGCCATGGGCTCCTCGGAGGCAAGGGGGCGTCCCCTGGGCTGGCAGCCTCCTGTGTTGGGAGCACAGTGGGCTGTCTGAGGTGGCAGTCCTGCTGGGGCACATCTGTCCCTCTCAATATTCACACTGCTAATGTCTCACTCTGGTGACAAATGCAAATTGGGCTGCTTCGTCCAAACATGTCAGCCTATTTAGCAGGTGCATAGGGATTGGCACAAGGCACCGGCTGTCCCAGTTTCTTCTGTTCTTAACCTGCATCCGCTCAGCGGTCTCCCATCCTTCAGGATTGCTGATGGGGTAGTCTAGTTGTGGAGAACCAGCAGGAAAACCCTTTCTAAGAAAAGAAAGGTCTAGGGTTATTAGGAGAGATTTATCATGGGCTATTCTCCATAAAAATGAATTGACTTTCTCTGGTCAAATATCAAGTAAAACCAGACAAGAATATACCTTGATCTTAAAGAAAATGTATGGCACTTACTATGCCCCCAGGGAAGAATGGCATATATAATTACAACTCTGGAGATTCGAAAGAAGACAACTTGGATTTTTTATCTGTTTAAATGCATGTTTGTTGATTAAATGTAGTTTTTTAATAAACAATATAATCAGATCAAAACTTTGCTTTTCCTTACATTTAATTGAATGTACACCCTTAAGTAATTTTCTCTCATATTCCACAAATTTAAAAGCATAGAAAAATTCTGAGTTTCTTAGATATTTGATAGTGATATTGTGATAAGTAAAGCTTGGAAATTCAATTAACGATGATGTCACTGTCATTAACAAATGCCCCCACATTCCTGGGTCCCAGAAAGGCTTGAATTATATTTGTCGTAATATAAATCCATTTAAAGTATTTTTGATGCCAATAATGTATTTGTTTAATAAACATAGGTTAATTTTGAAGGTGTAGGGTGGCAAAGAGGTTAAACAAAATATTACTTGATAATGATAAATGATTTGTACTTTGCATTCATTTGACTCTCAATATATATTTTACAATGCCAAATAAGTCATTTTTTACTGCTAACATCTCACTGATGATTTCAAAGCACGATAAGGGGTGATATCAATTGCACTGTTCTCCTGGCTGGAAATTTTGTGTGGGGCACAAGAGACATACTTTTCAAATTTAAGCTCAATATTATAACTTTTATATAGAAACTTAGTATATGCCTTCTTGAGTAAGGAAAATTTGGACTCCCCCACACAGAATTTTATTAGTAAGAAAAATCTAAACTACTAAAATTTTTAGAATTTCTGTAATACATTCTTACTCTGCCTAAGTTTCTACAAAATAATCAATGAGAAAAAATTTTAGAATTTGAATACGTAATTTTCTTATAGTTTGCTTTATGCTTTATTTTCATGAGATCAAATAGTCAGATAAAAATTTCAGCAATTACTTCGATGGCCAAACACAGGCGTTAGACACCAGTGACAAACATCTGGATTTTCACCCTTGCTTTCCTGCATGTACCTGGTGCTATGTAGTTCAGTCTATGTGTGCTAAGGGTTTCTGATGGATTTTAAGAAAGATTCTTTACCTTTTGATTGTAGCACAAATCCTGTATGGTTAGTGTTTAAATGTTTTTCTTCCCCAAAGGCCATTTAGTCCCTGAAATCAGGTCACTGTGCTCCTTCTGTTTGAGGGACTCAACTTGCCCATGTGAGGATTCACAGAACCCCCGTGCTACGCACTTGTCCTGAGAGAACAAAGCTAAATGGAGGGAGAAGAGAGCTGTCTAAGAATCAGAGACAGAAAGAGCGATGGGGTGGGAGTGCAGGGTGCCTGTGGCTGCTGAAAGCCTGAGAGCCTTGTCAATGGTTTGGAATAGTCCAAAGAGTCACCTTGGCCACATGGGCACCCCTTAGGCTCTGGGGCCTCTTTCTATCAGCACAGCACTCACCACCAGCTCCATAACAAAAGTGACCAGCACTTATCTTTCTCTTCTTCTTGAAGCATTCAGCCTCTTAGGGTGACAGCCAATGGGACCATCTCCCGTTCTGCCTGGTGAGGGCTCCTGTGGGCTACCTCAGCCCCTGCCTTCCCTTCTCTGCCTTGGGCCACATACCTGGCTGTCCGAAAATGCCAGCTCCTGTGCACCGTTGTTTATTTTTCTCCCACCACTTTCCCCAGAGTCCCAAATTTAAGAACTAAGCCTTTAGGACTTTGAAGTGCTAAGTGCCCTCATTTGCAGCTCTCTGCTCTGGACTAGTCAAAGCACAAACATGAAGTGCCGCCCAGTGAGAACTTTCCAGGTGCTGTGGACAAGCTCCAGGCATCTGCTTCCCGCAGCCACACCTCTGCCTGGAGCCCAGCCTGCTCCATCCAAATCCTTGCAGAGGAGGGACTGTGGTCTGTGTAGTGGGCACCAGGGATGAGAAGGTGGCATAGGATTGGGCACACAGCCCTTCCGAGATGGCACGTGGACCTGGGCTGACAACTTTTTCGTTTTTTTTTTTTCTTTTTTGAGACAGTCTCGCTCTGTCACCCAGGCTGGAGTGTAGTGGAATGATCTCAGCTCACTGCAAGCTCTGTCATTGCAAGCTCTGTCTCCCGGGCTCCAGCAATTCTCCTGCCTCAGCCTCCCGAGTAGCTGGGATTATAGGTGTCCACCACCATGCCTGGCTAATTTTTGTAGTTTTAGTAAAGATAGGGTTTCACCATATTGGCCTGGCTGGTCTTAAACTCCTGACTTCAGGTGATCTGCCCACCTTGGCCTCCCGAAGTGCTGGAATTACAGGCATGAGCCACCGCACCCAGCCAACTTTTTTTCATAAGTGAACAAAGTTCATCTCATTTCTCAAAGGGGAAGAAGAAAAGGGGGAAGAAAACTGCAGGCATGTTCTGAGAATTGATTCCTTTTTTGTCTGTTAGTGGCATCACCTTATATAAACGTTCTACAATATACATGTGAAAAACTCTATGCCCACTTTTGAATGCCACGGACTCAATTCACCTGATTGAACACAGCATCAATATCACCCCAGGAATGTCTTCAATCTCCACAGAAACCTCAGCCTGTACTCAACATCACAGGGGTGTAGCTCTGGGCCCTTTTCTTAACTTGAGGTCAAATGTCTACTTTTTTTAAACCCTGAGTTTTATCTAACCCAGTTTCTTGGAGGTCTATCGGAAGAGTTGGGCCTGTTTACATGCCTCTTTGAAAGAGCTGAATACTTGGTGTATTAGCACAGGAAGTTGAAAAGAGTCTTCAGGAAGGTTTTGGGGGTTAAATTATTTCAGATGCTCCATTCAGAATGAAGTCAGTACTTCAAGGTCTGAATGCAAATGGATTTGGTCTATGTATTAGGGAGAAAAGCTGTCATTTGGAGTCTGTCTACCAAACTGTGGGATCCGGAAGGACTCAGCCTGTCCAGAGGCTGCAGACTTATGCGCCTTCAGGTGGTACGGGGAGGGCAGGTGGTGGTGGCCATGCCATGCCCCATGTGTTGCAGGCCGTACCTAGGTCAGTTGGATGCAGTTTGTTCTAACACATCATCACGGTAGCCAAGGAAAAGAGCCTGCAGTCTGTCCACCTGGTAGATGAATCCACAAGGAACAGAAGCCAAGGGCCATCCCTTGACTTGCCAACCTCACCCAGTTCATCTACTAGAGACCCCACCAGAACCTGGGCTACTGATCCCAACCCAGGTGCTTCCCATCTCTGCCTCGAGCCCCATAGGTGGAAAATGCCCATTTACAGTTTTGTGCATGTTCATCATTCCCCTCTTCTTCATCTGAGCCTCCGCCTCTCTCATGTGTAAATTGCTAGAGCACTTTGTACCCATACGGTTGGTGCAAGGATGAAAAGAAATGACATGTTAAAAAACAAAAAAAGGCCGGGTGCGGTGGCTCACACCTGTAATCCCAGCACTTTGGGAGGCCAAGGCGGGCAGATCACGAGGTCAGGAGATCGAGACCATCCTGGCTAACACGTTGAAACCCCGTCTCTACTAAAAAATACAAAAAATTAGCCAGGTGTGGTGGCTGGCGCCTGTAGTCCCAGCTACTTGGGAGGCTGAGACAGAAGAATGGTGTGAACCCAGGAGGCAGAGCTTGCAGTGAGCTGAGATCGTGCCACTGCACTCCAGCCTGGGCAACAGAGCGAGACTCCATCTCAAAAAAAAAAGAAAAATGCAGCAACTGTAATACAGTAGGTAGCAAATGTTCTCTGCCTCTTTCACTCTTTCTTTTCCTCCTTTCTTTCCCTGATACCTCATTCCTCTCTTTCCATTAGCCCTTTCTCTCCTCTCTTCCCTCCCTCTCCTCCCCTCCTCTCTTCACTTTTTCTTACTTGTCTTTGTTGTTCTTGAGAGAAGTAGCATTGTGTTCTACATGTAACAGGTATTCAATAAATTTTGAGAATCTAAAATAAAAGTAGAAAATATTTTTAAAAAATTTGAGTGAAAGGACTAATGCAAAGTGTGCTATGGTCAGTGATAGAACAGATAGCTGTTACATACTGCACGACAACAGAGGCCTAAGTCACAGTGTCATTTATACCCTTCTCTCTACAAGTAGTTGTCCTGAGTCTGAGCTCCAAAGGGTCTTTCTGGCAATGGTAATAGGTTATCCTTAATACACTTGTAAAGAGGCTGGCAGGGTCTGTGGAACAGTTGGCTGACTGTGCAGAGCTCATTGAAGCATTTGTGAACCAAAGACTCTGCTTGGCCTTGGTAGCACCGTGCTCCATCCAATTGACTTGTTGGTCATTTATGATGCTAGGTCTTGGTATTCAATGCTGGAAGGAAAACCAGCAGAAGACTGTGGCCCACCATTGTCAGAAGTGGGTGGCTCCTCTCATAGTCTGTCTCGCAGGTGCAGGGATGCCAGTCATCTTGCCCTTGGGAGAACACAGGAGAAGCAGAGGCCAGGGGACTTCGCAGCACTGCTGTTTCTTTCTCCTTGGCACCGTCCTGGAGCAGCGACTGGAGGTGGGGCAAGACACATCGCACCACCTCCCTCCATCCTCCCATTGCCGACGGTGAGCACCTACTGCACCTCCTGTTTGGTCATCTCATCTTCAGACTCTCCAGTTTGTTCCTCTACAAGAAACACTCGTGGGGTTGGTGGGCTGTGGCTGAGTGAGGCCCCTCTCCAGGAGGAGAGAGCTATGTCACAGCTCTTTGTTCACCATTCTCTCTCTTTTCCGAAGAATTCTAATTTCAATCCTAGCATTGTTTCTCTTGCCAAAAGACATAATGAACATTTTAGGAAACTACTCAAAGTCATAATAGAAATTTTTAAAATGTGTATTTACATCATCCTTATTATATGTCAGTGCTTTATCCACTTAAGTTGTTCAATACTCACAATATTTGGAGAAAATTATCATTATCATCATTCTCTGTTACACTTGAGAAAAAGGAAGCCTGGAGAGGTTAGGTCCTGCCCACGGTCACACAGCTGGGTTAATGGTGGGGTCCACACTTGAAAGCCTGTGTAGTTTGGCTCCACAGCCAGGCCACTAAGCACCACACCAGGCTGCCTTCACCAGGGTATCAGAGCAATTGGAGTGTGAGTGTGCCAGGCCTCGTTTTCTTTTTCTTTTTTAAGACAGAGTCTCACTCTGTCACCCAGGCTGGAGTACAATGGCGTGATCTCAGCTCACTGCAACCTCCACCTCCCAGGTTCAAGTTATTCTCCTGCCTCAGCCTCCTGAATAGCTGGGACTACAGGTGCCCGCCACTATGCCTGGCTAATTTTTTGTATTTTTAGTAGAGACAGGGTTTCACCATGTTAGCCAGGATGGTCTCGATCTCCTGACCTCGTGATCCACCCACCTCAGCCTCCCAAAGCGTTGCGATTACAGGCGTGAGCCACCGCGCCTAGCCTCAGGCCTTTTTTTTATACTCTGCAAGTTACAGCTCTCCTCATTTCAAATATTTTACGTTATGACATGCCACAGCATCCATGGTTCCACCTGCCCCTCCCATGATACCCCATCTTAGTTTGTTTGGGCTACTATAACAAAAACACTATGGTTGGGCACAGTGGCACATGCCTATAATCCCAACACTTTGGGAGGCCAAGGCAGGTGGATCATTTGAGGTCAGGAGTTCAAGACCAGCCTGGTCAACATGGTGAAACCCCATCTGTACTAAAAACACAAAAATTAGCCAGGCAGTAGTGGTGTACACTTGTAATCCCAGCTAATTGGTAGGTTGAGGCAGGAGGATTGCTTGAGCCTGGGAGGTGGAGGTTGTGGTGAGCTGAGATTGTGCCACTGCACTCCAGCCTGGGTGACAGAGCAAGACTCCATCTCAGTCCCCCGCCCCCGCCACAAAGAAATATTTCTCAAGGTTCTGGAACCTGGAAGTCCAAGATCAAGTTGCTGGCCCATATGGTGTCTGGTGAGGATCATTTTCCTGGTTCATAGGTGGTGCCTTCTTGCTGTGTCCTCACGTGGCAGCAGGGGTGAGGGAGATCTTTGGGGCCTCTTCTATAAGGGTACTAATCCCATTCATTAGGGTTCCACTCCCATGAGTTAATCACCCCCCAGAGGCCCCACCTCCTGATTCCTCACTTTGGGGGTTAGGAGTTCAACATATGAATTTGGGGGCAGGGGGTTTAAACATCTAGGTAATAGCATATTTTTCCTGTTCTTGTTTTAGAATCCTTAAAGTAGGACACCCAGTAGCCTGTATTGAACGGTAGCTGCTCACCTGTGAATTGAAATGTATTTGCCACTTCTACAGTTCTCAGATATTACTATTGCCATTCTTTGACCCACTTACTTGAGAAAAGTTTGAAATATCTAAACTTCTGATTAGGATAACTACATTTGAACATATATGTTGGGAACACTGTGTGTGTGTCTAAGCAAGGGTGTATTTTCTCCTGTAATCTCCATAGAGTGATGCCCTTCAGAAAGTGTTTACTTCAGGGTCCCATCATGGGTGGCATCCCCTTTAGTGGATTTCATCCTCCAATCAAATACATGCATCAGTGTGCCAGGTGCCCAATGATGACATGGTCCCAATTAATATACCAGGTTCTCAAATAGAGGCACCTAAGTCGAGTCTGAATTTAACTAAGAGTTATTGGCAAAAAAGGAATTCATCATTTGAAACGTTAGATTTGGAAGTGTCTTAGTATATGAAATTCTAGGTCTCATCATGAAGAAATATTTTAACATGGCCTCACAGAAAATCTTCCATGACTTCTCTGATGACCTCTCCTTTTTCTTCTTGTTTCTCTTTTTCTTCCCTTGTCATCTATCTCTCAGACTTATCCCCACTTAAAAAGAATTCTTTCTTTTAGCTGCTCTTTTTCATATAATTAAAAGAAGATAAAAACAACTCTTTATTTCATTGCTTTTTCATAGCTATGAGGTACGTGAATAATTTTATTTTTATCTGCATTTACAAAAATGATGAAGATAGAACAGGTCAGGGAGAATATTTTGGTAGTGAGAGAGAGATAGGTAAATAGAATCTGTAGAGATTCTACTCACAAAATAGACATTTTTCAAGTTTTAATGAGGAAATACATTTTCTATTCTTAAGTTCAAAGGTAAATAAGGAATAGATATGGTAATATTTGCCAGATTTTACATTTATTAAAAGCCAGGATAGACAGGAATAATAGCATAACTCAATATTTATGATGCAGCAGGTTCTACATAAATATTAAAATGAGGCAGTTATCATCAGAACTTTGTTGTTGATATTTGCTTTCAAATTTTAATGAACACAAATGCTACTTATGTGGTAAAGTTCAATACCTGAAAAAATAACTCATTTGTCTATTAATACATCTAGCCATAGAACAGCCATGGGTAAGTCTTTCTTTATACAATATATTAATTTAAGAAGACATTAAAAAAAGACTTTCACTTCTGGGAAGATGGAGTAGATGTCCTTTCCCCTTGTCCTCCCAGTGAGAGCCACTAAAAGCCACGGACACTATGGAAGAAACATACACAAGAACTCTGCAAAGTGGACAGAGGTCAGACCGGCTCAGGACTATGGAAACCAAGAAATGACATGTCAGTGAGTTTTCTTTTTGCCTAAGATGTCCCAGCCAGGATACTGGAGAAGCCGGCAACCTGGAAACAAGAGTGGGGATAGACCAAAAAAGCCCCAAGAAAAGCTAAAGCACCAAGAAAGGGAAAGCCTAGCCTAGTCAAACAGAAAACTTTTAGACAATAAATGTTCTGTTCCAGAAAGCCCCTCGGGGAAACTGGTGCCCCAGCCCTTCTGCCAGCAGAGTCTGGGTGAGCGGAGTCTAGACTTCCACCTTCACAAGGCTGTGGTAAGATGTCCGCTCCTCACTCAGCTCTAGTTGCGTCACACAAAGCCAAGGGAGCTTGAAATTTCATCCCACTGGTGGTAATGAATCCCACCCACCCCAAGGGATAATGACCCACTCCCACCCCGTGTGCTGTCAGTGGAGACTACTCAGGGAGCCTTGACTTCCAGCACTCCCACCCAGCAAGGGGACGCCTCTTCTCCCTCCCTGGGGTAGTGTCAGGGAAGATGTGGCTGAGCATCAAGACTCTCACTGCTTGATGAGCAGCAAGGTGATCCTTCCACCTGCTTTGGTGTCAGTGGAGGATACGTGGGGAGTATTAAACAGGCACCTTTGTCCCTCCCAGCCAGGATAGGATCAAGACGGGCTAGTGGGTAGATCTCTCAGCATTAATACCCTTCCCAACAGTAAAAAGAATTCCCCTCCTCTCAGGTGTCAAAGGAGGCCAAGTGGAGAGCCTAGACTTTCATATCCACCTGCTAGTAACAAGGCAGTTCTCCCCTGTGCTCAGCCAGAGCCGTGTTGAGGAGGCCTGCTAAAACACAAAATTTAAATAAGAGGAGAAGTCATATAACATGATACCTAATGCTTCCAGGTTTTAATCTAAGGTCACATATAAAAGTATTAGAGAAATTATAAATTGAAAGAGGAAAGAACATGAGCATTCACTAATGTGGAGATGACACAAATTCTAGAATTATTTGACAAAACTTTAAAAACAGCCATATACAACTGCTTCAGTGAGGAATTACAAACATGCTTGGAACAAATAAAAATGAGAAAGTCTCAGCAGAGAAAATAGAAATATAAAGAAGAAGAAAATGGATATTTTCGGACTGAAAAATATAATAACTGAAATTTAAAAACTCAGTGAATGAACTCAACAGCAAGTGAAGAAGACAGATGAGTCTATTGACCTGAAAGATAGACAGATAACTAGATACTACCCAAGCTGAAAAATAGAGATAAAATAGACGTCTGGGGTTGGCTGGGGGGAGGGGGGCGGGGAGGGGGTGGACAAGAGCCTCAGGAAAATGTGCAACCATAGTAAAAAACTAACATTTGTGTCACTGAAGTCCCAAAAGAGAAGAAATAGTTGATGCCATTAGACTTTGATGAGTTATAAATGTGGTAATATCTAAAGCAACTACTAAAAATTACGAAGCTATATACCCAAAAACACTACAGATAAACCAAAATGGAATTCTAAAAACATTCAAGTGATCCACAGGAAGGCAGGAAAAAAGCAAACAGGGAACAAACAGAAAACCGAACAGAAAACAGCAGACTTAAGCTTTACTGTATCAACAAATACATTAGACGTAAATGCTGTAAATACACAAACTAAAAGACAGAGATTGGAGACTGAATAAAAACACAATCCAACTTTGTGTAGGAAAAATAATGATATTTGAAATTGAAAACAAAACAAAACAAACATTACTGGTTGTTAATGAGTGACAGGGCCTGATATGACTGCAAAGAGGAAACAGGTTGGTGGTGATGGAATAGTTCTACATCTTGATCGTGGTTACATGAATATCACAAGTACTATGAAAAAATGACATAGAATCATACATTTATGTTGTGTCATGGTGAATTTCCTGTTGTGGTATAATTACATAAGATGTAACCATTGGAGGAAACTGGATGAAGGGTATATGAGACCTCTCTGTACTATTTTGAAACTTCCTGTGAATCTGTAAGTGGAAATTTCATCTATGAGCTTTCTTTTCTCATCTGAGAACCAGAATGGCCGAATGAATGATGGATGGATAGATTGATGGACTGATGGGAGAAGCATTAAGTCCTTAATTTGCTGGTTTTTAAAATTGCAGGTTCTGAACATTCATTTTTCATTTGATGTCTGTTCTACTTTGATTTCACAGCAGCTACAGTTATCAAAACATTTGGCGGATAACTATTCAAAGATAGAAAGAGGATTGTATCAGCCTCTGGCTAAATGCTCTAAGGGAACTTGCAGAAATGAGATGCACAAAAAGCACATAAAACACATTTGGAACTAGCACAAGTACAAAGTAAGTAACCTGAAAACCAACCTATCTGATCACTGGTTTATCTATACATAAAGACTTACCAAAGAGATTGAGATACTGATGACATCTAAAGTACACTCACATTAGAAAAGCCTTTTCAAAATGTGGCTGTAAGGTAGGGCTTCTTCTTTTCTTCTTTTTTCTACACGGATCATCTGAAGGCCAGATTAGATGATCGTTTTTGCCACCTACACAAACTTGGCCACATGTGAGAACAGCAGCCTCAGCTCTAATTTCTCACCTTAGGAAAGATAGTAAACTTTTCCCTGAGAAGCACCATGTCCTCTTCAATCTTGCCACTCTGGATTTGATACATAACCTCTTTCAAGGTGCCAGCCACAGGGCCAATCCCCTTTGTCCACACATAAGTGCCCCCAGCTAACAAAGTACATTCTCTTTGTCCCCAGTGCCACCTCCCCAGTGCATCAAGGAAAGAGGCAAGTTCAAGGTCATGTGTTCACAGCCATATGGAAGACTTCAAATTTTTTCCAAGTTAAGACTCAGATTCTGTTTCCAATTGGTGAGTTTAAAAAAAAATGCAATGGATTCTCCAATATGATCAATTACATCAGCGCTCAGGGCCAAAGTCATATATAACAGACAGTATGGAAAGGAGAAGCAAAGGAAGACAAAGCAATTAGTATTGCTAACCACTGCTGTAATGATTATTATTGACAAGAAGGAACGACCATGGTGATGCCTGCAACTTCCATGAAAGTTAACCCTACCCAGACTAACCAGTGCAAACTTCAAAAAATTATTGTTGTTTATCAAGGACATGTCATACTTGGGAATATATCTGTGCCATGGAAAGAGATATGGCATCTTTAAATTATGGGTAACGTAGATAAAGGGCTGGAGTTCTGCCAAGGTAAAAGTTGTAAAACTGGATTGATTTTTGCTACAGCTTGCTAAGGGCTCCCCAGAGCCGGGATGCAATGTTCAAATATAATAATTGATAGCCTGAAAAAATATTTCTGATAAGTGTGCAGAGGTAACGCAGAGCTCTGCCTGAGATGAAGTGAGCCTTTGTGCTTCAGCAAACCCTACGACCAAAGTGACCCAGATCCCAGCGCTGCCGTTGCCTTCTCTGATTAGAGCCACCCGGCTTCCTGCTCCCTTCTTCTTTCCTCCCCACTTCCACCCCTCCTGGCTTCCACCTCCTCCTGCCTGTGCTGCAGCTTCCTCCAGCTGCAGAGAAAATGGTCTTGGCCTTCAAATAGGGGCATTTGTTACATGCTGTTGTGGAGAAGTAATTATCCAACCATCAGACCTGTATGTGTGGGGGGAAATCGCATTCGTTAATATCACCTTGGTAATCCCAGGGGGCAGAGGGGTTCACGTTAATCTGACCCCTTTTCAGTCTTGCCTTGGTGAGCTGACCACCCCAAGCTGTGAGTGTGTATGTCTAAATTGCCCGGGATTCAATTGAACACATTAAAATTTAAAAAGGATTTAACTGAAATTTTTCAATAGCTTCTGAGAGGGGGGGATAATTTATTAGCTTGGAGTAAATTAAAATCTCAAGCAGGGGTAAAGACTCCGAAGATTGCTTTAATACATTTTATATGCTTTCAAAAGAAATGTTCTTTTAAATGGTCCAAAAATCAGCTAATTTTGTCCTATTTAGCAAATTACCTCCTAAGGCCACAATGTTGAAAAACTTAACAATTATTTTTTTTAAAGCAAAAAATAGAGGGGGAGTGAAAAAATCACACACCTTCCATAGGAAACAACCAAATCCTAGATTGCTGTGTCTTTTATATGCCACAGTTAGGATTTTTTTTTTTTTTTTTTTTTTTACCTTTCTTCATTCAAAAGTCAGTGAAACATTTGCGTTACCTTCTGCCAGACCACACGGGGACCTTTTTTCCACATGGTGATTGCAGGCAGGAGGAGGGTAGAAGGTTAATGGAGGGGCATTGGAAGGCTAAGTCCCATGTGCCATGCTGATAATTTATACCTTTATTTCAGGCCACATTCACCTGTGGAGCAGCAAGGCCATGGAGGTGACCCGAACTTGTTGCCCTGTTCAGCCCAGAGGCTGTCCCTATCCTGACAGCAGATTTCTTGCTTTGAATTATCTGTGTAATAAAAGAATCCTTCTGAGCTTCAACTGACATTCTGAGGCTGAGAGAGGAAGATCCATTTTTTTCCCCATCTAATTCTTTCTTTCACTTTTTTTTTCTGATGATGAAAAATATTTTTTTTTTTGGTTTGCATTTTGGAGGATTTTCTTAATGTGCTGCATACAGCTCCTGGCCTGTGGTCCACTGGGGGCTGTCTCTCCTCAGACTGGCATGATTAGGCAGTGAAAGAGACTTCCCTTTTCCAAGGAGTACCTCTGTTTTAGAATTCAGGGTGGAGCATGCTGGCAACCTTTTGGGGCACTTTAGATATGAATCAGTTTGAAGGCGTAGCTATGATCCTTTCAGAGGCCATTTAGTGCCAGACTCTATCCTGTGATTCATGTGTATATCCATCTGATTAAAGACAAGGTGGGTGATAAAGAGAAAATAAAAGAAAATGAAGAAGAAATAAAAGAAGTGTGAATGAGTCAGCCTGAGAAGCTTGTTCCTGTTCTTTCTAATCAAAAATTCATTATTTAAGTGTCATACCTCTATTCTGGGTACCTGTGAAACACAGCCCTGGGGAGCAGGCAATAGATATATGATGCCCTCTACACAGCTGTGACTTCCAGTTTCTTATTGCCCAGTCTGAAAAGTATCTGCTTCTATCCAGGGCTCAACAAAAAGATAAAAGGTAACCCAGACCTCAGGATTTTGGACTGATGTGAGGCCTGAAAGTATCACTCAATGGAAACAAGTAGAAATGATTTTTATGGTTGGTTGACTCAAATTTGCAAATTTGCATCTGGGACAAAAGAGTTGCAAGATATAAGATATATGAGGGAAGAAAAAATTAGAAGAATTTCAAACTTAACAAACTCTTCTTAATGTTTTGGCAACCCAGGAGGTGAGAGGCCTTGTTTGTGAAAATTAAATGTCAGGAATTTCCTTAGAAAGAATGGCGACTAATTTCAGTTCTCTTCATCCTCATTATTATTTCTGTATTTTCTAGTTCATTAATATCTATTATCTTTTTATTTTTTCCTTCTATTTCTTTGGACTTCATTTCTAATTTTTTCTAACTTACTAAGTTGAACATTTAGCTTGTTAATTTTTTACTGTAATTACTGGTTTATTTGGAAATTTTATACTATGTTATTTTATGTTTTCAATTTTCAGTGACTTTGCTTACTTTTTCTTTTCTTTTTTTTTGATTTTATTAGTTTGACAGCATTTCTTTATTTTTATCCTCTCACCTCCTTCTTGGATTGGAACATGATTTAAGCATTTTATTTTGATTTTTCTAAAAGTTGCACTGCAGCTAGATTTAGCTAAGGAAGTATAGCCTTCTGGCCCCTTACATGCACGGTCCTCCTCTAAGCCATAGCGATGTGGCTCAGTTGTTTTTGTAAAATTTGAAAAATTTAAAATAGTTTTTAATTCTTCAGAGAAAATAATGTAAGTTCCCCAGATTATATAGGATTCAGGTCCCCAAAATCCTGGTTCTGCAATGCCCTTATTATATTATTATTATTATTGAGATGGAGTCTCACTCTGTTGCCTAGGCTGGAGTGCAGTGGCTCGATCTTGTCTCACTGCAACCTCCGCCTCATGGGTTCAAGTGATTCTCCTGCCTCAGCCTCCTGAGTAGCTGGGATTACAGGTGCCCACGCCCAGCTAATTTTTTTGCACTTTTAGTGGAGATGGGGTTTCACTATGTTTGCCAGGCTGGTCTCGAACTCCTGACCTCAGGTGATCCCCCTGCCTCGGTCTCCCAAAATGCTGGGGTTACAGGTGTGAGCCACCACACCTGGCCAATACCCTTATACTTTAACAAGCACTTTTGATGTGAAGAGTCTAAGCTTATCAGCATTTCTACTCTCTCCAAGAGGAACTAAATCCTTTAGCTCTTATTGTCCCCTCTTTTTTTTTCTATGGTATTGTTGAATGGGATTTTGAGTCCTTATTTTTAAGCTTTCCAAGTTTAGATATACTTTTAATTTTTCTTAATAAGTCAGTTTAGATTCATTTATATTTATAAATTTTCAAAATCATCAGTCTCTTGCAATTCACTTTTCATTCCTCTGTAGTTTCTTCCTTCCTTCCTTCCTTCCTTCCTTCCTTCCTTCCTTCCTTCCTTCCTTCCTTCCTTCCTTTCTCTTCTTTCTTACTTTCTTTCTTTCTTTCTTTCTTTCTTTCTCTTTCTTTCTTTCTTTCTTTCTTTCTTTCTTTCTTTCTTTCTTTCTTTCTTTCTTCTTTCTCTCTTTCTTTTCTTTCTTTCTTTCTTTTTCTTTCTTTCGATGGAATTTTGCTGTTGTTACCCAGGCTGGAGTGCAGTGGTGTGATCCCAGGTCACAGTAACCTCCGCCTCCCAGGCCTAAGCGATTCTCCTGCCTCAGCTTCCTGAGTAGCTGGGATTACAGGTGCATGCCACCACGCCCAGCTAATTTTTTGTATTTTTAGTAGAGATGGGGTTTCACCATGTTGGCCAGGCTGGTCTAGAACTCGTGACCTTAGGTGATCCACCCACCTTGGCCTCCCAAAGTGCTGGGATTACAGGCATGAACCACTGTGTCCAGCCTATTCAGTTTCTGTTCAGTATCTTTTTTTAGTATTTCTTGACTAACAGTCTATGAATGCTATACTCTGTAAACTCATCTTTATTTTACTTTCACTTGTAAATAACAGTTTAACTGCCTATAGGTTAACAAGTTCTACTTTTTTCTGGCTTTTATGATAGATGAAGAGATGCCTGCAGTCAGCACCATGTGCTTACTTTGTGAGTAATCTCAATTTTTTTCTAATTATCTTTAAGATATTTCCTTTGTTTTTATGTTTTCTAATTTTATTTTGATGGGTCTAGGTATAAATTTATTTTTACTTGTTTGGGAATCAGGGTGCTTCTCTAATCTGATTTTTTTCAGCTCTGCAAAATTATCAATTATTTTTTCTTCAAATATTCTTCTTGGTGGATTTCTTATTAGATGAATATGGGACATTATTTCTGTTGCTTAACTCTTTTGACACTTTACATTTTTTATTTATTTGTACTGCATTTTGAGGGACTTTTCTCAGAATTGTTTTCCAGTTTATTGAGTCTTTTGTCAGCTTTACCTAATCTGCTGTTTAACCTATCCAATGTTTTTAAACATATTAATGACCACAATTATATTTGTTATTAAAAGTGCCAGGTTTTTTGCATATTTCTTGTTCTTTAGTTATGATTTGTATCTGGTGGGTTATTAAGTGTGGGAGGAGTCATATGCCACCACTCCAGTTGCATAGTTGTCTCTACAAAGCAACTTTTTTTTTTTTAGATTCATTGGGATTTCATATTACAGATAAATCCCATTTAAGGCTCCCATACACCTGGATAATAATATAAATTTGATCTTCCCATGCACTCATGGCACAAAGTTGGTGTTTTGATTTCTTGCAGGAGACCTTTTTCTCCTTTATAGCTGTCAGCAGGGAGAAAGTTACACTGCTGTTTCCCCAGGTTGGTGAGTGGAGCTAATTTCTCTTTGTGTGACCTAGACAGTCTTGGTTTTATAAAAATATCTATTCCAGGGCTGGGTGTGGTGGCACACACCTGTAATCCCAGCACTTTGGGAGGCTGAGGTGGGTGGATCACCTGAGATCAGGAGTTTGAGACCAGCCTGACCAACATGGTGAAACCCCGTCTCTACTAAATAAAAAGAATTAGCCAGGTGTGGTGGTGCATGCCTGTAATCACAGCTACTTGGGAGGCTGAGGCAGGAGAATCACTTGAACCTGGGTGGCCGAAGTTGCAGTGACCCAGGATCACACCGCGGCACTCCAGCCTGGTGACAAGAGCAAAACTCCATCAAAAAGCAAGGAAGGAAGGAAGGAAGGAAGGATGGATAGGTCTGGGCAACAACAGTGAAGCTCTGCCTAAAAAAAAACGAAAAAAACAAAAAAAGCTATTCCAGCTGTCCACCTAATTCAGGTGAGAGGTTTTCTCACCTCTTCCAATGTGGTTGTTAAAGTCACACCCTCAAGCCCTAGGGTCTGTATCAAAGAAGATACTCCTGTGAGCAGTGGTGGCATCTGCTCTAGCTTTGCATGAGCTTTGAGATTCTAGTACTGGGAGGGTTCCTTTTGTCTTTTCAGTCTGCTTGTGCATTGTTACCCGTTTTCAACATATTTATGCATTCATATCAAGCGGTGGACTTCTCTACATTAGCTGGGTCGGCCATGTTGCTGAAGTCTCACATAGGTATTTAGAGCATTTACAGCTGCTTGAAATTTATTATGTGACAAATGGTTTCTTAGCGTCTAACATGTTGGGAACAGTGGCTATATTCAATGAGGAACTATTACATGATTTTTTTCAAAGTCCTAATGGAAACCACTCAGACTGCATCCCCGCCTTCTTACTCTCCTGAAAGAAGAGAACGACCATCAATGGCAAACAGCAGCTGCAACAAAACAACACTAAGAGCAGGCTCCATGCTCAGGAGAGATTGCTGTGCCTCCTTCTCGTGGTTTCTGGTGCTCCACACTGTCAGAGAACCATCTCTGATACTGAACTATAGAAATGATCCCTAGAAGAATAGTCTTACATTACATAATTGGAAACAAGAGAGTGACATAGGTGTTGGTTTTTATTAATAAAACAGAACTTGTGCACGTGTACACATTTAGCAAGCATTTTAAGCATGCCAGCTGTTGTCCTCAGCACTCCATTGCAAGATCTAATTTGATCTTGGCCAAATCCTCTAATGCAGACACTGTCATTAACTCTATGTGAGTAAACATTTCAGCTGATGAGGAGACTCAATTAGAAGGTAGGTAACTTGATGAGGAAGCCTTACAGTACGATTTAGAGGAGTACACCTTGAGTCAGTCCATGCTGTAGATCTAGAAATGATAATGATTAATTAATTAGCAATAATAATAGCCAATAACATTTATTAAGTGCATATTATATTCCAGGCAATTTTCTAAGCACCTTTTATAAAATTAACCAATTTTCATCATCACAAGAATCCCATAAGCCTGTTATTATTTTTGTCCCCAATTTACAGGTAAACAAAACAAAGGCACAGGCCAAAAGTCACATAGCTAGTAAATGGTAGATTTTGGGTTTGAACACAGGTAGTCGGATTGTAAAGCTCGCCCTCAGAAATTATCCTCAGTGATAAGGAAGGATGAAAGATTAGTTAGCTGTGTGCTCCAGTGGTCCAGTAAGGAAGTAACCAGGGTTTGAGCTGAAATTGTGATAGTAAGAATGAGGGAGGGACAGATATGAGAGCCCTGAAGGAGTTAAAACAAAACCTCTTGGCTTCCTGTAGGTCTGGGAGATGGAGAGCCTGAGGGTCAGGGAGGACCTAAGGGTTATTTCCTGACCCCTGGCTGGTGTCAGATCATAGTGCTTTTACCCAAAGTGAGGATAAATGAGGAAGTTTTGGATGCAAACATGTGCTTCGCTCTTTAAAAGAAATATGAAGATGAAAAGTTTTGTTGAGTTCAACTATTATTTTGATAACACTTAATCGAAGATTAACCTATTAAATAATTCAAAAGCATCTGTAGTTGTTTTTGTGAAATGAATTTTCTGCAGCATGAGTGCTAGTGCACACCCCTCTATACGTAAGTAAATATTCACATTTCTTTTACTGTTTTGTCAAAAATCATCTCATTCTGTTACCTATTTTCTAGGGATGTAAAATTAAGTGACAGTTTAACAAGTTATTCACAAAATCCACTCCATTGAGACCATGTGTACATTGAGAATTATGCTTGCTGTCCCTTTTAAATGAAGGTGAGTTCCCTCATCAATCGCCGGCATCTCATACGGCGGTTGATTTCCCAGAGTCATGATAGATTTGTAGTGATCCAGCCAAACGCTTGCGCATGGCTCCTCCCTCTGACTATAGATACACATCTACAAGACAGGTGGCCTGTGTTGGGAGTAGTCTGGGGACATGAATGAGACAAAAGCTAAGTAGCCCACGTGGGCACTGAACCCCTAACCTTCGCCTCATTAGCACAGTGCTCTGACCATCTGAGCTTACCCGCCACAGACTAATGATGTGTGCATGGAGGCACAGCCACATCAATCACATTTTCCGAAGCAAAATTCACTACCCTGAAAGTAACCCGAAGAACCATCCGTATAGATCTGCTCACCAAGGGAACGCAAAGTTATCCTAATGGATGGCTGACGTGCTGCTTTTCCACAAGCCGTTCATTCATCATCACTAGGTCCTAAAAGGATTTCAAGATGCCTAGGAATTCACCTTAGTTAATTCACACTTTTACGAATGTACTTCTTCCTTGTCAGGTACTCTAGCTAGCATAGATACAACTTGTGATTCTGATACCTCAACAAGTAAAGCGTTGAAATTCCCCCGGTTAGGAATTCATCTGTTTTCATAGATAGATCTTCAGTGGTTGTGACTGATCCCTTAGAGAATCTGTCAGCCCCTGAAATTTTAGGTAAATAATGTGTGCATATGTGTGTGCGTGTGTGCACACAAATGCAGTTTTTCCCCTTTGGGGAATATTTTCAATTTTGTTTAGATTTTAAGTATATGTGACTCAAAGCCTAAGATCTGTGGCCCTAACTTGGTAAAGAAGATAAGGGAGAAAAAAACTCCAAAAACATACTTACTGTAGAGCATACTCCAGGTAAGAAGTCACTTATATTATTTTTATTTCATTTTTAAAACTTTATTTTATTTTAGGTACCAAGATACATGTGCAGGATGTGCAGGTTTGTTCCATAGATAAACATGTGCAATGGTGGTTTGCTGCACCTATCAATCCATCATCTAGGTTATTAAGACCAGCATGCGTTAGCTGTTTTTCCTGATGCTCTCCCACCTCCCCCAACCACCCTCCCAACACAGGCCCCACTGTGTGTTGTTGTCCTCCCTATGTCCATGTGTTCACATTGTTCAGCTCCCACTCATAAGTGAGAACATGTAGTGTTTGGTTTTCCTTTTTTGCATTAGTCTGCTGAGGATAATGGCTTCCAGCTCCATATATGTTCCTGCAAAGGACATGAACTCATTTCTTTTTATGGCTGCATAGTATTCCATGGTGTATATGTACCACGTTTTCCTTATCCAGTCTGTCATTGATGGGCATTTAGATTGATCCCATGTATTTGCTATTGTGAATAGTGCTGCAATGAACATACGTTTCCATGTATCATTATAATAGAATGATTTATATTCCTTTGGGTATATATCCAGTAATGGAATTGCTGGGTCAAATGGTATTTCTGGTTCTAGGTCTTTAAGGAATCTCCACACTGTCTTCCACAATGGTTGAACTAATTTACATTCCCACCAACAGTGTAAAAGTGTTCTTGTTTCTCTGCAGCCTTGCCAGCGTCTGTTGTTTCTTGACTTTTTAATAATCACCTATTCTGACTGGTATGAGATGGTATCTCACTGTGGTTCAATTTGCATTTCTCTAATGATCCATAATGTTGAGCTTTTTCAATATGTTTGTCAGTCACACAAATTTCTTCTTTTGAGAAGTGTCTGTTCCTGTCCTTTGCCCACTTTTTAATGAGGTTGTTGGGTTTTTTTCTTGTAAATTTGTTTAAGTTCCTTGTAGATTCTAGGTATTAGACATTTGTTAGATGGATAGATTGCAAAAATTTTTTCTCATTCTGTGAGTTTTCTGCTCACTCTGATGATAGTTTCTTTTGCTGTTTTGAGGCTCTTTAGTTTAATTAGATCCAATTTGTCAATTTCAGCTTTTGTCGCAATTGCTTTTGGCATCTTCATCATGAAATCTTTGCCCTTGCCTATGTCCTGAATGGTATTGCCTAGATTTTCTTCTAGGGATTTTATAGTTTTTGATTTTACATTTAAGCCTTCAAACCATCTTGAGTTATTTTTGTATAAAGTGCAAGGAAGGGGTCTAGTTTCAATTTTCTGCATGTGACTAGCCAGTTCTCCCAGCACTGTTTATTAAACAGGGAATCCTTTCTCCATTGTTTGTTTTTGTCAGGTTTGTCAAAGATGAGATGGTTGTAGATATGCGGTCTTATTTCTGAGTTCTCTGTTCTGTTCCATTGGTCTATGTGTCTGTTTTGGTACCAGTACTATGCTGTTTTGGTTACTGTAGACTTGTAGTATAGTTTGAAGTTGGGTGGCATGATGCCTCCAGCTTTGTTCTTTTTGCTTAGGATTGTCTTGGCTATATGGGCTCTTTTTTGGTTCCATATGGATTTTAAAGTATTTTTTTTTCTAGTTCCGTAAAGAATGTCAATGGTAATTTAATGGGAATAGCACTGAATCTAAATTACTTTGGGCAGTATGGCCGTCTTCATGATATTGATTCTTTCTATCCATGAGCATGGAGTGTTTTTCCATTTGTTTGCATCCTCTCTGATTTCCTTGAGCAGCTGCTTATATTATTTTTAATGATGGACAGAGAGAAGGTCGATACCATGGCAAGTGTGTAAGAACACCTGAATGTCTGAGGTTGAAAGTGTGCATGTGTTGCAGAAGCAACTGTATTACTTAGAGAGGGAGCGATTGTACCTCTGACCAGCCCGGCACTGGGGACATCTGATGACAGTGTGTACTCTGCACCAAACTCCAGAACCCTGGGTGAGAGATCACATCTGGTTTATTGAAAACTGTTGCTAATTTTCGCCAAAAACGTTTACTTGGAAAAGGAGGAAAAGGGAAACGATCCACACACTTTGGCTTCCTCTGATATGGAATTTGGAAGATTCCCAGAAAGACAGACAGGTTGGAATACGTAAATAACCCAGCATCAGGATTGGCAGAGAGGTGATGCTAGAGGACAGTAAGAGTAGAAATGAGAATAGTTCTAGAAAGTTTGTACTGGAGGGTACTAGGCAGTTTACATACATCATCAGGCTAATTCTGACAGCAGCCCCAGAGGTAGGCTTACAATATTACCCCACAGTTAGAAATGGGGACAAGTAGCAATTGGAGAAGGTTAAGTAAATGGCCAGGTGTCATGCAGCTGCAGTCCTGGCATCAGTATTTGAATCTAGCCTGCTTACTCCACAGCCTGTGCTCTAAGCCAGGGGCCAGCAAACTGTGGCTCACAGGCCAGATCTAGCCCGTGGCCTATATTTGGAAGTAAAGTTTTGATGGAATGTAGCCACTCTCATTTGTTTGCATGCTGTCTACGGCTGTGTCTGTCCTCCCGTGGCAGAGAGGAGTGGTTGTAACAGAGGCTTTCTGACCTACAGAGAACTGAGGCCCTGAACAAAATGAAAATGCAGGGCCTCCAGTTCACAAATTATTAAGAATTTTAAAACAGTAACAGTAGAACACTAAACCAAGCAAACGGCCCTTCTAAATTGTGGGGCTTTGTACAACTGCATAGTTCTCATGGCCTTGAAGCCAACTCTGGACCCACAAAGTCTGAACTATGACTATATGGCACGGTACAGAAATATTTTCCTCTGATGTTTTTTTATTTCCAGCCCCTGATAAAGCTTCACTGTTTCACAAATGAGAGAAATGGTTTAGGTTTCCCACAAATCTAGATGGTCCCGAAGTATTCACCATAAAAAAACTATGCTTTAGTTTGAGATTCTATCCTTATACAATTTTTGGTGCCAAAATACCCTTTTTGATGAAATGATGGGAAGAGTAGATAATAGACATTTGTTTGTCTTATGTCCTTAATTGGCAAAATAAAAAGTTTATTACCGTATGTCAAGAATCTAATTAAAAAAGAATTACCAGTATAGTAGTCACTAGAGGTACATAATGTTAAATGGATAGACAGAAAAAACCAAAACAGAGTGTTGAGTAAAACCCAGTATGAGATATAAAGTACAGTAACTCTGCCACACATAAATAAATACATGCTCTCTCTATTTCAAACACGTGTGCATAGCAAAGACATATACCAAACTGAGTGAGAGTGGGGAGGGGAAGCTGGGGTTGGGAATGGAGTTGAAGAAAAAAGCATGAGATTAGACAAGAGGAAGGCCTCGTACCTACCGATTTTCATAATACGTCTTGAACTGAGAATGCAATTAACTGAACTGAACTTTTACTGTCTAATATCCAAAACACAAACTGTCCTCACAGTGACACTTGAAATTCTGACTCGGAAAGCGCTCCCACAACACTCTGCAGGGCAAGCTGAGATGGACGGGTCTGCCCCTGGTCACTGCTTCTCTGCCATCCGAAAGCCAGCATTCGAATAGCACTTTATGGTTTGCAAAGCTCTTTCTCTTTTATTAATGTTGATATTCTTATACACATTTTATAGACAAGAAACCTGAAACTCCAAAAGATCAAGATAATTGACCAACCAACACAAACGTGGCCAAACTTAGGCTCATGCCAAGTCTTGTGACATTCAGTCTGATAGTTTTTCTAGTCTCCCCACAAAAGTTGACTCCTTGATGGGGTAAGATTCATCGTGCTTTAAGGGTGACAGCATGATCAGGAAATGTTTGCTTTTATGAAAAGTCTGTTGGTGACATCTTTTAATACATTTGCCAATAAAGAAGGCATTCATTCCTCAGGGTGTCTCCCTCTGTCTCCTTCTTTACTGCATTATCTCCCATCCTCACACCCAGCTTTACCAAATTATGGGGCCAAAGTGACCCTCAGAGATGATTCCAATTTTGCACCAGGGTAGGACAAAAGTCAAATAATAACATGATGGTAACTGTTTATGCCTTAAATGATCTAATTCTGATTTTCTAAGTCTCTTTGGTGTACCTGCCATGTCAACAGCCTTGCAAATGGGCTGTTCTTGTTCATGGCTAACTTAAATATCTTTGATGCATTTTAACTCTATTCCTGTCCTCCAAAAAACAGCTGCTTATATTCTAATGTACACTTTAAGACAGTTACTGAGTTTTCTACTCTACTTTCACCTAATTAAACCAAGATCCTTTTGCATTTTTTCATAAGGACTATTCACAAGACGAATCATTTTTGTTTTTCATTTATTTTGCATTTTACACTCTTTTGTCCCTGACTTTCTCTTAGACGTTGCATGGCCTCTCTAGATACCTACTGTGATAGGTATCAAGACTAAAGTGATAGGTTAGATCAATGATGCTCAAAGTTTAATCCCTGGACCAGCAGCATCAGCATCACCAGGGTATTTGTTAGAAATGTAAATTGTGGGGTACCACTCCAAACCTATTGAATGAGAAGCTTTGGGAATGGGGCCCCACAATCTGGTTAGCAAGTCTTCCAGGGAACTCTGATGCATGTTAAAATTTGAGAATTACTTTTTAGTATACTCTTTCCTCTCCCTTTGTGAACAAAATACTTTTCAGCCCCATTTGTGTTGAGCATGGCCACATAATTTATATTGGCCAATGGAATGTTAGTGAATGTGGTGCAATCCTTAAATGTGCTTGTGTGGCTTAAGTTGGCTCTTGAGCTGCAGTGATTCAACATAAGAGGAACATGCACCTGGTCCAAGACAGTGTGGAGTTACATGGAACAGAACAGCTAGTTTGTTTCAAAGAAAAGTAAAAGCAGAAATAAACTCTTGAGATGTCTGTCTCCCTTACAGTCTAGACTCCATGATGGGTGGACTTCATAGGACTCATTAGCAGGCAAATACTTGTTCAGTCAATGAACTGGATGAGGCCAGTCTATCATGCAAAATGCTAAAAATAGGTAAATAAATTAATGCATGGAAAGAACTGATTACATAGTTCTTTATGAGTAAAATAAATCCCCAATCATAGCAGATTAAGTGAATAAAGCAGATTAAGTAAATAATTTTCTCACACTATACGATGTCTGGAGGGAGACTGATGCTGTCATTGGTTCTGCAGGTTGATAATCAGGGTCAGCATCTCTGTGGAGAAGGGGCTAGTACTGCTCAAGTTGGTCCCATTCTAGGTATTTTAAGTAGAGGGTATTTAATAAAGGGAATTGGCTACGTAAACACTGGAAGAGCAGAGAACCAAGTGAAGGTAGTGAGAACCTCCAGATATTAATGGCAGCAGAAAAGACCAGGTGGATAAAAGGAATAACTGAGGTGTATTATATATAGATTCATTGAGGTCTCCAGCAGAATTTTACTCATTGTTCTCCAGCTCACAGATGTCCTCTGTGTTAGCTTGCTTCACTTGCCTCTAGTCCTGCCAGTTCTTCCTAGATTACCCCTTAGTAAATAATTTGCATTCACGTCCTTGTCTCAGCTTCTGCTTCTGGGAGAACTCATGAAGACGCACCAACTGACTGTTTCAGGGACAAGTTCCTAAAAATCACCCATTGTGGAAGCAGAACTCGTGTATTTTATAGAAATATTTTTTGAAAACATTCATGGATTGATCCACTCCTTGCTATTAAAAAGACATAGTGAGCTTGCAAATGCAGATGCATATAAAATGATCTGAAAATATATATGTGTGTGTGTGTGTGTCTGTGTGTGTTTGTGTGTGTGTGATGACCTAAATTTGTTTCTTCTCCTAAGCAGGATCACAATTTTACATTCTTTAATTCTTGCTTCAAGATTTGTGAAGGAAGAGCTTGCAGGAATTTCTCTGATATGCATTGTCCTTAAGAATTACTTATATCCACACATCCCATCTTGTAACTCTCACTAAACAGACCATCAGCAGCAATACAACCTCTTCCCTATCTCTTACTTCTGGCATCTTCTTCTCCCTATTATGCTCTCTGGATTAGAGCCATTTCATCTGTTTATCACCTACTGTTTACCTCATCATGATAACAATGCCTCATATTTGCTCACTTCATAGTGAGCATATATAGTACTTATCTGTAAATAAATATATAGTACTTATATTATTTAATTTTGATTTTGATTTTCAAAATGGGTTTTAAGGTAAATAGATTTACCATTTTATGGATGGAGGAACTGAGTCTCAGTTGAGCATTAAATGCCAAGCAGAAAGTGCTTTAGCCATTTGGGACAGAGCCTGGACTGGAGCTCGAGTGTCTTGTGTCCAACCTCAGAGCAAATCCTACATTTCCACATAGAACGTCTCATAGTTAGCAGGTGACATTTAAGTAGAATGTGAAGAAGGGAAAGGTCTGGGGTTGGATACCTGGGTTCAAATCCTACCTCTCACCTCAATTTCTCTGTGTTAAATAACTTTGTTACTCGGAGACACACTTTCTCATATTAAAATGGGATCATAAGGCTGGATGCGGTGACTCATGCCTATAATCCTAGCACTTAGGAAGGCTGAGGTGAGAAGGTTGCTTGGGGCCAGGAGTTCGAGGTTGCTGTGAGATGTGATTGTGCCACTGCTTTCTGGCCTGGGTGACAGAGTGAGACCCTGTCTCAAAAAAATAAAATAAAATAAATAAAATTAGACCATAATAGTACTTTCCTTATAAGGTTAATGTGAGGATTTAATGGGATACAATATGCAAAATACTTACTAAAATCATAACCAATCATATACATGCATCAAAGACCCTCCTTAACAAAATATGTCTTACTCTGTGAAGGGTGTATGTGTGTATGTGTTTGTGTGTGTGTAAGGGGAATGATTACAGTCTATCCAATAAAGGTATTTTCTACTTAGAAAATTGAAACCTTCTGTTATTCTTTACCTTAAATCTGAGCAATTCCAATTATTAAACTAATAAGTTTCTTACCAGTAGACTGACTGCTTCAATAGAACTGATTTTGGTTTACAGATATTGGCTAGAAAAAGTAAAAAAAATTGAGCAATTTTTAAAAAAGAAGTTTAAAAAATTGTGGTAGATTACATAGGGCATAAAATTTGCCATCTTAGCCATTTTTAAGTGTATGGTTCAGTAGTATAAAGTACATTCATCTTGCTGTACAACTATCACCACAACCCATCTTCAGAACTTCCTCATGTTTCAAAACTAAAACTTTATTCCCATTAAATAATAACCCCACATTCCTCCCTCCACCAGCCCCTGCCAATCATCATTCTACTTTTATCTCCATGAATTTGACTATTCTAGGTACTTCATATAAATGGAATTATAAAATATTTATGCTTTTGTGACTGGCTTATTTCACTAGTGTAATATTCTTAAGGTTCTTTCATGTTATAGCATGTGTCAAAATTTCCCTCCTTTTTAAGGTGGAATGGTATTTCCTTGTATGTATACACTATATTTTGTTTATCCATTCATCCATTGATGGACACTTGGATTGCTTCCGCCTTTGGCAGTTGTGAATAATGCTCCTCTGAACATGGCTGTATAAGGAATTGTACAATTCTTACTCAAAACAGCATTCTTTGAGAAGTGGATAAAGAAGAAAAGTTTATGAAGAAAATAGTTTAGTGCAGTTACGCTACTTTGAATTAATTGAGTCTGGTTAGCTTATGAAGACATAAACAGAGATACCAAATTGGTTGCCTTAGGAGAGGTCAGACTTGAACACAGAAACCTGAAAATTATCAACAAAGAGAAAATTTCTAACATCTCTTTTTTTTTTTTTTTTTTTTTTTTTTTTGAGACTGAGTCTTGCTCTGTCACCCGGGCTGGAGTGCAGTGGCATGATTTCACTCACTGCAAGCTCCACCTCCTGGGTTCAAGCCATTCTCCTGCCTCAGCCTCCTGAGTAGCTGGGACTACAGGCGCCCGCCACCACACCCGGCTAATTTTTTTTGTGTGCTTTTAGTAGAGACGGGGTTTCACTGTGTTAGCTGGGATGGTCTCGATCTCCTGACCTCGTGATCCACCTGCCTCGGCCTCCAAAAGTACTAGGATTACAGGCGTGAGCCACCACGCCTGGCCTAAAATCTTAAAGAAAGTGATTTTCATTATGGTGGAGATAGGATGTAACATGATCACTGAGGTGAGGAGGGTGTATTGAATTTTCAAGACTCGTTGTTAAGACAAAGTACAGAAATTTAAGCTTAACAGAGGAATATAGATAAGTCCAAGAGAGAAAGCACATGGCTTGAAGAAATTTCAAGAACCAATATTTTATGAAGATAGTCCATAAAAGAGCTGAATTGGTAGAATACAAAGGGCCATTCAAAAAGAGGACAGAAGGCAGTTTCCAGTAATGGGATGAAAATACAGCTATTTGAAAACAGAAGTCAGAGGAAATCTGCAGTAGGAGAGATGGAGAAATCATTCGGAAGGCATTTATTTAGTTTTTAAACAAACAAGGCTGGGCATTCTTGAGCCCATTTTCCAAAGATGGTTATAACAATATCTCCAGTACCCCATGTGCTTCTAGAATCTTGCCACACTAACATCAGGAACCAAAGTCAAATTCCTCTGTCTTGGAATCTAGGTAGGCTTGTGACTCACTTGTAACTAAGAGATTGCAGTGAAAATTATGGTGTGTGACTCCCAAGGCCAGGTCACTAAAGTCTTCATAGCACCTACTTTGCTGCTAAAATGCCTGGTCTCAAAGCCTTCAGTTTTCATATAGGTAGTCCTCCTGCCATCAGGTGGCCATGCTGTAAGGAAGCTCAACTAGTCAGATGAAGAGGGACCACACTGAAAGACCTGGAGACTATGCAACAGAGATGTTCAGAAAATCCCTGTTATATCTCTAGCAGTTGCATGAGAGACCTTGAGGCAGAACCACTGAGACTATGGGTCAAAAATTAGCCCTTCTCTAGTTCCTAACCGATAGGAATTGTTCAAGACAATAAGATGATTGCTGTTGTTTAAACTACTACATTATGGTATTTGTCACACAGCCTTGGGTAACCAGAGCACTATTTATGGGCCAGGCACTGTTTTATGTACTGAAGTACAGTGCTTTGAAAATAGAACTGTCCTTGTTTTTATAACATTTACAGACCTGTTAGAAATAGAGAAAATGAGAATATTTGGACAAACATTAGCCAAAGAGACAGGATAGAATGATCAAGAATAACGATAGAGAAAAATATAAATGACCAGGTGTAGCTACAACTTTCCTGACGTTTGAGGGTAAATGATACAGGCAAATACCTTATATGCAAGATGAGCACTGTTCCTTTCCCACTTCCTTGCTGCTGCACAGGTGGAACTGGGGAATGGAAAATACCAGGCAGGAGTAAGAGAGAAAGAAGGAAACTTTAATGGCTCCCTGGGGACAAGTATAACCTGAATGATGCAGACGTGTTTTTCACCAGTTTCTGGAGATGAGATAAATGCTGTTACAATAATCCCCCTTTTGGGGGCACTCAGGGGTCACGCTTCCTCTCAGGTACTTATTGTTAAGCAGTGGGCAGAACCATCCCTGGCTGTGGGTGCTTTGTGGCCAGAACAAAGGGCAAAACAAGTGTTTAACACCCCACTGCCCCTCCTGGCATAATTTATAGCATTTTAATTCTCCTACTTGTCCCCGCTTAAGAATTTCTTATAGCATTATTTAATGATGTGAGTTCAATAGGCAATTTTAAAACCTACTTAATTTACTATTTCTTTCCTCAGTGATGCAGTGAGAAGTGGTGCACACCGTACTGCAGAGGTAGCAGCCTGAGTGTGATGCGGAGAAAAATCATCCCACACCAATTAATACTTAAATACGCTCCAGTTTTCTCTCTCAGGACCCCAATAGCCATGACAGAATGCTAGGGAGTTTCACAGATCAAAGAAAGAGTGAATCATGTTAAAAGAACGGCATCAAACACATCTTATGCCTAGTCTTGGAATGCCCCCCATGTCTTTAGATGTCCTACAATATGAAGGGAATGAGTTTTACAGGGCAAATGCAATACACACAAAGGAGCAAGGGATGTAATCTTAAATTGAGTCAGTAGTCTGGAAAGAAAGACATGAAGAATGTGCCCAGTAGCATTGGAGAAACTTGTTACTGTAATAAGCTCAGGAATCACACGTACAGATCTCTAACATTAGTGAATATATATTAGTAAATTAGGGTGGCTATGAATATTCACGATTCTTCTGAATGGACCAACCACAATGACTGACAATAGGCAAAGGATAGAGGGGGTGGAAATGAGGGATGGAACAAGCAGGTGCCACGAGTCCTATTCTGGCAGATACGTCTGATTCACTCTTACCAACTCTGCTCCCAAGATGTTTCTCGATCAGAGCAGTGGCAAAGCTGATAGGTAGCAAGAGGGAGTCTCACCCACAGGTTAAATATTCCACTCTTCCCAGGCAAGTTAGAGCAGCTCATCATGTCTTGTGGCAAATCAATTTCGGAGCATTTGTTCTTGGCATCTGGCAAACCAGTAGGTCACAGTTTCAAATCCAGGATTTTAATAACCTCACCTGGGAGAGACTTTAGACGACCTCTGCACAGTCTCATACAAAATGAAGCTTCAGTCTCAGCTCAGTTCTTAATAGAGAAATGTCTGCATCACTCAGCTGATGCCAGCAGTTAACAGAAGGAAAAGCTACCAGGTCTCCCCTCCTCGTCTTGATATATGTAGCTGGTGAGAATGTGTCTGGTCATACGGATGGAAAGCTGCAGACATCAAAATCGTCAACGGAGCCCTTTCACAAGCATAAAATTCAAACTGGAGAGAGATTGGAGAGAGAGAGAGGCTCAAATTAGTATCCAAACATGCCTGTTTCCTAATGCTCATTCAGACAGAGGTTCAATGGCTGGAAATTATTGAAATGAGGCAGAAGTCAAGGGGATGCTGCAGATACAGCTACTTCCCGGCACCAGTGATCGTGTGCCTACAGTCGCAGGATCCTGGTTCCACCTCCACATTGGGAAGAGTCCTTAAGTACCTGCTGGTGCAACTTTCCTCTCTGTCGTCGTGTTGAACAAACGTAGGGAGTTTTAAGCTTTGGGACTTGCTGAGGCTAAATTGAAGCAGCATTTTTCCCATCGTTAGATTCAGGAGAGTCCCCTGTTCTTCTCCCCCGGATCCCACCAGGGACACACTTTCAGAGTCCATTCACTTTCTCACTCCTGTCATCTCCTCACTCTGCTTCTCCATTTACCCTGATGGGATGCCATCCACATTGCACCAGAAGAGAAGCCATCTTGAAATATTCAGTTTCCTCTTTTCTCTTTCTTTTTTTTTTTTTGAGACGGAGTCTCGCTCTGTCGCCCAGGCTGGAGTGCGGTGGCGCGATCTCGGCTCACTGCAAGCTCCGCCACCTGGGTTCACGCCATTCTCCTGCCTCAGCCTCTCCGAGTAGCTGGGACTACAGGCGCCCGCCACCACGCCCGGCTAGTTTTTTTGTATTTTTAGTAGAGACCGGGTTTCACCGTGGTCTCAATCTCCTGCCCTCATGATCCGCCCGCCTCGGCCTCCCAAAGTGCTGGGATTACAAGTGTGAGCCACTGCACCCGGCCGTTCCTCTTTTCTCTTTCTTTTCTTTCTTTCTTTCCTTCTTTCTTTCTTTCTTTCTTTTTCTTTCTTTCTTTCTCTTTCTTTCTTTTCTTTCTTTTTCTTTCTTTCTTTTATTTCTTTTTCTTTCTTTCTTTCTTTCCTTCCTTCCTTCCTTCCTTCCTTTCTTTCTTTCTTCCTTCCTTCCTTCCTTCTTTCCTTCCTTCCTTCTTTTCTTTCTTTCTTGCCTGCCTGCCTGCCTTCCTTCCTTTTCTTTCTTTCTTTCTTTCTTTCTTTCTTTCTTTCTTTCTTTCTTTCTTTTTCTTTCTTTCTTTCTTTCTTTCTTTCTTTCTTTCTTCTTTCCTTCTCTTTCTCTTTCTTTCTTTCCTTCTCTTTCTCTTTCTTTCTTTCCTTCCCTTTCTTTCTTTCTTTCTTTCTTTCTTTCTTTCTTTCTTTCTTTCTTTCTCTTTCTTCTTTCTTTCTCTCTCCTTCCTTCCTTCCCTCCCTCCCTCCCTCTGTTTCCTTTCTCCCTTTTCCTTCCTTCCTTCCTTCCTTCCTTCCTTCCTTCCTTCCTTCCTTCCTTCTCTCTGTCTCTCTTTCTTTCTTTCAACAGAGTACCATGAGGGTTGTTTTTCGTTTTGTCAAACCTACAAATGTAAACCATCTAATAACTAAGGAAACATTCAGGCTTACGTTAGTTTTTTTATTACTATTATTCCATTTGAAAGGCCCAAGGCCTGGCTCAGTGGCTCACCCCCTAATTCAAGCAATTTGAGAGGCCAAGGTGGGAGGATCTCTGGGATCCAGCAGTTTGAGACCAGCCTGGGAGGGTATGAGACCCTATATCTCTCTAAAAAACAAGATGACCCAAAGCCAGGCATTCTTGGCTCTAAAAGAGATGGGAGGTCAGGGAAGGAGGTATGTACATGCCTTTTTAAAAATCTGTAACCAGAAAGATGCATTGCAATGTCCACAAAGATGCATTGCAATGTTTTGGTGTGGATTTTTTTTGCATAAATTTAAGGGGTGCAAAAGCAATTTTGTTACAGGGATATCATTATATGGTGATGAAGTCTGAGCTTTTAGTGTATTCATCACCCAAATAATGTATATTATACTCAATAAGTCATTCCTCATAGTCCACCGCCTCGCACTCCCTCTCTTCCAGGTCTCCCATGTCTATCATTCTACTTTCTGCAGCCATAGTCCCTGGATACCCATGTCGGTAAAGGAGCTCAAAAACATCTTCTATTTTGGGTGGGTTGGGGAACCATCCAGAGGTGACAAACTGCATTAAATAATGAAACCGGGTTTTTCTTGAGTGGAAAATGTCTTTATATATAGCCAGGATGTATGATCAGACACTGCTAAAAGTTGACAAAAGAGCTCTCTGTGTGCTAAAATCCTGCTGAGAAACCCCAGGCATTTCAATATCTCAACACTGCGCTCTAAGCAAGGGCTGTGTGGCACACGGAGGGAGGCAGGCTCTCACTCACCTGCTTCACCAGCATCTGAGTTCTGAAGAGGAGGACTGGTCGGGTCATCTGAAAGGTCTGCCTTCCAAAGAACGCAGGCTCCTCACAAACAGCACCCAAAACACTGAGGTGGAGACAATGTACTCATTTTTTTATGTTAAATATTGAAATTACGTTCAGTATTGAAAATATGAAAGAGAAAGAATGTGTGCAATTCAGCATCTGACTTTACATCCCTTTAGAGCAAGATCATAAAATAAAATCTAAAAAAACACTTTCTTAAAACTTACATTAACCTTCACTCCATAGAAGAATATGACTTACAATACACAGGTTTTCTTCCCTCCTCTTCCACCATACCACCAAAGAAAAGGGGGGAAAATAATCTGTCAGATATTATTTTATTTTTCAAGAGTTCAGATATTCTTAAATGTAAAACTTTTAAGTGCAATGTAAAACATCTTCAAGTAAAAGATATAAATATGCTTTTTGATTTCACAAAAGAAACACTTCATAATTTATGGTATCCATTCTTGAGGAAAGAACACCTTCACTACTCATGAATTATTGCTTTCTTCTACATGGTTAAATATTCACTGTCTGTCTATCTATCTGGCTCATATTTTTTCTGTTTATTTTCAGCACTCTCAGAAGTAAGGAATACATTTGAAACTCAAAGCACAAGGAATTTTGTGGGTAAACTGGCAAAACTCAGATTGATATGTTAAACATCTACAAACCAATGCAAGAAGTTGGGTTGGTTACATCCCAATGATGTCTAAGGCTCCATGGATAATCTACCAGAATCGCATCACTTAAAAATAATTATATCAATTTAACTTCCTTTAGGGAAATATGCTTAGAATTTTTAAATCCTATAATCTGTTAAGATTTAAGTATGTGAAGTGTTTTTATCACCACTAAGTTAAATTACCTCTATGTTCAAAATTGTGTTCAATTGCAAATAATCCCTAAACAATGGTTAGAAAGGCAATACAGTATTTCTAGAAGCTTGTCTAGACATTATATAAAAATGCTTGAATTGTAAACTTCACAGGTAACTTATACACCATATATCATGATTATAAATTTATGTGCATTATTAATTCTTCTAATTTGGTTGTATACATTTCATGTGTAGAAAAACCAAAACAGGGATAAAGACACTCAGAAAAAGCTTGGTTATGAAACAGATTGGAATTTGGGTTTTAGTCATCAGAGATGTGATAAACAACACTGGGCATTAATGCAGAAAACAGATTGAGCTTTTTAATGGGACATCAAATAAGACTTTATTAGCATCTATTAGGTTCAACCCAAAGCTCAGGAAATAGCATTAATGAGCATCATATATCAGTCTGTCTGTTATTAGATAACAGTATCCCTTAAAACTAGCAAGCCTTATAGTACTTTATACTTTTTTACCTTTATCTTTAGAATTAGCTGACATTCTATTGTGTTACACTGGCCTTACTATTAGTAATAGTGAACCAATTTATAAACCCATTAGTGACACTTTTTCCAGAAGATAAAAACAGTCAAAATTATCTGGCAGCAATTAATCTTAATGGCTGTATGCAGTAAACAGCAATGGGCTAATTCCAGCTCTGTCAGCCCCATCAAACAATCCCGCATTAGGCAGCTTTTCAGTGATCCATTAAGCATATTCAGAACAACAACAAATTCAATGCTGAAGGCATATGCACTAAACATTACAACAGTGATCTTCTGAAGCCATCATTATCTCTTAAATAGTACTTCCCCCATGTATTATCATTATGCTGTACATTAGAAATACTTTGATTAAACTCCCTTAATTCATAACAGACAGCTGCAGACCATTTATGCAGTTAATCTCAACACAACAGCTATTGAGGAAATATAACAAATGAAGGCTGTAAACTGGAAGTCATTACTATGAAAGATACTGGTTTTCTAGCCCTCTTAGAGCAGAGTGCATCATAAGGGTGGGCTTTGGGCCTACAATAATTGGGATGAAACCGTTAATGACCTTCCACTTTCCTGTCACATCTGTCCCTGGGGTTGTTGTGCTCTAGGCTGGGCATGTGACCAGTTTAGGCTGAGCCATGTGTCCCACACATTGACCAACGTAAGGGCTTCAGGAGAACCCAAGCTATGGTTAACTTCTATTTTCCGGCTTTGGTATTAAGAAGTCAAGGTTTTGACGGAATGTGAATAATCTCATTGATTTCACTGAATCATTACAGTAAAGCACTGAAAAACTATTCTGATTGTACACTAATGATACCATCATTAGCAGTAGTTTTACATTTCTTTTCCAAAAAGTAGTGTCTTTTAAAGTTTAATTCATAATACTTGAGTTTACAAACGTAAAAAAAAAATTCCTACTGAATTTCCTCTGTAAACTTTCTTTCCCATGTGATATCTTCACTTATCAATTCAGAAAAGTTATGCATGCCAAAAAAAAACCTCCTAAATTTAAGGAGCCACACCCCAATTTCATGTTTTGCAGAATAAAATATGCACTGGCTTAATCTGATGAACAAGAAAACTGTGTCGTTTTCTCCACACTACACCTTCACAGAATCTTTCCTTTTCACAGGTAGACAAACCATAAACATGGGCATGAATGAGCTCTATGTGCCTGGCATTTTTTTTTTCTTTATATAGGGTTTATTTCAAAGTCCGAAACCACAGACACCGTGTCTACTTTTTGATGAAACGGTCAGGTAATTAGAACATAAATTTAGAGTCCCCTTGCCAACTCTGACAGTACTTTCAGCTTTTGGGGTTAGCATAAATGAATTAAATATTGATTCAAAATATAAAGTACTGTCATTATAAAGCAATAAGAGTCTAGCTTTCAGAGGGAAAGACCAATCCCCGTGGCAGTTTACGTTGAATGTCTAAGGAGATTTCCACAATCGGGGCTAGATTGACCCATTCCTCCAAGGTGCCCACGGACACAAGAATATTAACATTTGCTGTTCAGTCCCCTAGAGATCCCTCCCTACTGTTCCCCACACTCCCCCCTCCCACTTCTTGAACATAGTGCTTTGAAAAATGGCAGCTCTGGGGAGCTTTTCTTAATTTTTTCCTCTCAAATTTGTTTGAAAGACATGGGTATTATTCTGAGCCTAAGCTTCCTGCCATGTGAGTTATAAAGCACTACTACTAGTTGTTGAGGCACAAATAAGTCTGAGAAATAATGTCACTCCTTAGAAATTCACAACGCATGTCAATATAGTAAAATCTGTGAGAAGTTCTAGAGAAAGGAAGCCTGTTTAACTGTGATTAATTCAGTATGCCCCAATCTGCTTGGCTGACTATTTTTTTTTCTTTTTAATAGAACAACCGTTAACATCTTGTAGGGCACTAATCTTTTACAGAATATATTTTGAGACATGTTTTTCTAAATTCCTGCTTGTGATATTTATGCCTCAAAATTGATCTGTGGCAGGAAAGAACAAATTTGCAAATTAATTAATTGTGCTTTCTTCTGATTTTTGTTTGTTAGCTTTCGTTTAGCTTACAGATACTCCACTGTTGAAAGTGGCCATCAGCAAATGAAATTAGGTTTGAAATTCACAAGCTGGTTTGACGTCTATTTTTGCCATTTATTCCAAGAATCTGAATTCAGTAAACAATGTTCCTATAGACATTTTTCTGATTGAGACATAAGGTTTTCCTCAACTAAGATTAGATTTTTGTAACTGATATTAAACATGTGGATAATTGATGAATGTGCTCAGTTTTCCTGCTGTGGAACATTATCTTTAGCTACAACACAATGATATTTAGAGTTCTATCACATTTAGAGTTCTATCTAGATATATTTACATGTGTCTATGTCTGTTCTCTATTCAGGAAACTCCCAATTTTGAGTAAGTAACTTCTATATGTTCATTTGAAGTTCGTTGCTTGGGATCTCAGATTACATTTTTCCAAAGGAATTTATTACAAGTTGTCATTACATTCTAGATTTAACCTATAAAAGTCTGTTTAATGCACAGCAACTGCATTGCTGAAATGCTAGGTGCACTAAGAAAATAAGCCAAACATCAGCATGGTTGCCATGCTGATAAGTTAAACCAAGTAGAAAAATAATAAGGTGATAAAATTGACTGAGAGATAGTTTAAAAAGTTTGATCTAAAATGCTGATGCTTGAAGAAACATAGGTTTAATTTTAAAAGATGCAGCATAGACCAAGACTTGTGTGTACATGTGCAAATGCATGTCTACGTGTAGCTTTGGCAATATTTCCAGGGACCCTTCCAAACTCATGTCCTCCTTACCATAGCCCTCCATGATACAGACACATCACAGCAGGTCTCATTCCAGGAGAGAGAAGTGAGACTCCTCTGTGGCATATATGTGAAACGAAAATAGGGAATAGGAAAAAGATTGTTCTCTACAAAATCTAGGCAGGAATTGGCAGCATAAAGGAAAGGAGAAAGTCATTCTAAGTATGTATGTGTGTGTGTGTGTGTGTGAGAGAGAGAGAGAGAGTGAGCAAGAGCAGGGAGGAGGGGAAGAGAGAGAAAGGGACAGGAAAAGAGCAAACACCTTGGATGGACTTAGAGGTGAGGTGTGAGTAGTGAAACAGAAAAACGTGGGGGATCTGCACCTGTGAAGTGGTTTTCTGAAGGTGGACATTCTGAGAAGGAAGGCAGCAGTGGGGGAGTAGGCTTGCTACTATATGCCTGGTGTCTAGTTTGTCTTGGTTTTGCCTCAAACACCTATATAACCATCAAATCCCACATTGTTGTTGATTCCTGTTTTAGAGCACAGTTCTGGTGACCAAGTTCTGACTTCTTGTCCTTAGTTTGTTGTCTGATTCTCCACTGAGCTGGTGCTTGGGCATCCCCAATCTTGTCAGCCATATTCCCCAGAAGGATGAGCCCTGTGTCCTGCAGTATCCCATACCTCCACAGCTGATGCTGACCCTTCCCTTTCCCACCCAGCTCTCGCCTCCTCCTGTTCCTCACTCTCACCTCTGTGGAGCTCCTGACATGCTTCCTGCCATTCTGGGTCCTCCAGGGGCTTCTGACCACTTGGGCTTCCCAACCCATCCTTTACACAGCACCTAGAGTCCTCTTAACAAATGCCCGTAAGGCCTTGTCATCACTCCGAGTCCCACGGCTGACAAAGTCTGTGTATTTTCGCAGGAGCTACCCTCTGCCACCCTCCACTATTTTGTTTCCCACATCCTGAGTTCCAACTCTCTGGACCTCCCATCTGTTCGTAAATGCACCATATTGACTCTCACCTCTATGTCTTTGCCCATCCCTGTTCCTTTCTCCCAACTTTGTTTCTATTAACGGACTTTTACTTATTAATACCAAATTCATTTACTATGTCTTTTGAAAATCTTCATCTCTAGCTAAGCAAGATGCTCCTACTCACTGAATTATAATTCACTGAACTGTAATTACTTTCCATTCTCATCGAACTGCATGAGAACAAGAATGATGTCTTTCATTTGTGTAGCACAAGCAAATAGCATACTTCTTGGAACATAGTAGGTACTTAAAAAATGTTTATTGAATGAATAAACCAATATACAGAAATGTCACGTAGAGTGACAGCTCCTTTTTTCTAGCATAATGTAAAACTGAAGAATTTTAAAATGGTTAACAGTTAGTTATTAGGTAACACAAATCAACTATATTCTATAGAGAAAAGGATATTCTTAGGATCCCTGTGAAAAGATTAACAAGTGCTGATCTGCGTGTGGTAAGATTACAGGTGATTTTGTTTTGCTTTTATGTGCACGAAGGCATTGCCTAAATTTTTAGAAAGAACATGAGTTGTTTTTATTATGATATAAACAAGAGCATGAATCCTCAAAAAATGAAGTGTCTCCTTAACATGCTTCATAGCTTTACAAGGAAACAGAATACACAGGACACGTTGCTGCTGTTTTTGTGACTTCTGCTATCTTCTGCATTCCTTGCTTCTCTGTTTCTCTCCTCTCCCCCACTTTTTTTTTTCTTTTCCAAAACGTCACTGGTGGCAGCCTTGGCCTGAACTTGGTGAGATGTGGTTCACATTTGCACAATGGTGGAATGCTTCCTGTTGGATATTTCAAGTATTTAGGCATTGATGTCCTTATTACCACATCTCTGCTAATCTGGACTCCTGTCCATCATTGACCAGCTCCTCCTCATGGTCAACGTGTCCCAAAGTCGTGGTGGCAAGAATGCTGGAGAGGATTTCTAGGGAAGCAGTTTATCCTAAAAGGGGAATGTCAGAGTCAGTCATTTATTTGCTTCAAGACACGTGGTACCAGTTTCTCCTAAGGAGGTCTAGTGGCTGGTTCACCAAACTAAAATGAAGGAACCCAGCCAGACTCCCTACACGCCTCCCTCCAACAGCTAAGTGTGTCCTGAGCCGTCCTCTGAAGCATGAAAGCAATGCCTCTGTCCACGATGGGGCTGAGAAGAGTCCACCCCATAAAATGTTGTTGATGGGCTAGTCCTTCTCAGTTCCACTCAATGGGCCTTTCATTCCTGTGAAAGTTAGCAAATCCTCTTAAATAGCAATGCAATATTGAATGCTTTTTCCATAAGTCTACTTATACATATGGAGGAAAATTGGTACACTAGTCTAATAGTATTAAAGATGATCTAGAAAAAGACATACTGACACTTGGAACACACTAGCCCTCTGCATTTATAACAGCATCAGGGGACTGTGGTCTTCTGTCTCATCTAACTGAGGTTAAATGGGCTAAATCAATTAAATTCAACAAACATCTGGTGGGTACCTAATAATTTAAGGTACAATGCTGGGGGTTTGGAGAATACAACTGGAATGAAGCATGATCCCTGTCGTCAAGGTGCCTAGAAAGGACCTGTGATATAAATGCTCTTCTCCTTGACTACAGCTCAGTACAAAAACATGTTTATTTCCATTCATTAGATTATTTTATTTTAGCTGATATTTATTCTCATCCCTTTCTTAAAAATTTCAGTAACTTGGCCAGATGTGGTGGCTCAGGCCTGTAATCCCAGCACTTTGGGAGGCCGAGGCGGGTGGATCACGAGGTCAGGAAATCGAGACCATCCTGGCTAACATGGTGAAACCCTGTCTCTACTAAAAATACAAAAAATTAGCCAGGCATAGTGGCGGCCACCTGTAGTCCCAGCTATTCAGGAGGCTGAGGCAGGAGAATGGCGTGAACCTGGGAGGCGGAGCTTGCAGTGAGCCAAGATCACGCCACTGCACTCTAGCCTGGGTGACAGAGCGAAACTCTGTCTCAGAAAAAAAAAAAAAAAATTCAGTACTTACAAACTACATTATCTATAAATTTTAAGCAAGCTTCTATTTGTTCATTGATGCCATTCATTAATGTCTTCACCCAACAAATATTTATTTAATGCCACTATGTGTCAGGAACTGTTCTAGAAGCTTAGAGATGTAGTGGTGAACACGATATGTGTTCAAGACACACACGCACATTATTTTAAATTTTATTTTTTTATTTTTATTTTTTGTTATTATTTTACTTTAAGTTCTAGGGTACATGTGCACGACGTGCAGGTTTGTTACATACGTATACATGTGCCATGTTGGTGTGCTGCACCCGTTAACTTGCCATTTACATTAAGCATATCTCCTAATGCTATCCCTGCCCCCTTCCCCGACCCCCAGGCAGGCCCCGGTGTGTGATGTTCCCCACCCTGTGTCCATGTGTTCTGATTGTTCAATTCCCACCTATGAGTGAGAACATGCACACACACGCACATTTTTATTACACAGTTGACCCTTGAGCATCACAGGTTTGAAGTTCATGGGTCCACTTATAGATGGATTTTCTTCCACCTCTGCCACCCGTGAGATAGCAAGACCCAATCCTCTTCTTCCTCCTCCCAAGCAGCCTACTCAACGTGAAGACTACAAGGATGAAGACCTTTATGATGATCCTCTTCCACTTAATGAATGGTAAATGTTATTTTCTCATCCTTATAATTTTCTTAACAACATTTTCTTTTTCTCTAGCTTTTATTATTGTAAGATACAATAGATAGTGCATATAACGCACAAAATATGTGTTAATTGATGATGTATGTTATTAGCAAGGCTTCTGGCCAAGAGCAGGCTATTAGTTGCTAAGTTTTTGGGGAGGCAAAAGTTGTAGGTGGCTTTTTGGCAGAGGAGGATTAGTGGCCCTAATGTTTTCATTGTTCAAAGGTCAACTAGATACACATACATATGTGAATATGTATATATGTGTATATGTATATGTGTGTGTATGTATACATGTCTGTATGCATATGTATGTGTGTGTAGATGTATATATGAGTATATATATGTAACACACATGCACGCAAACATGCACACACAAATCTTCCTTCTTAGAAATTAATAAGAGCTGTGAAAAGAAAGCAAGCAGCACAAGGGGTCAAGAGACTCAGGAGCTCTTCTGAGATGGGGTGTGGCAGGGAAGCCCTCTGAAAACTTGGCATTTGAATGGAAGCTTACAAAGGTCTTGAAGGAGAGCACCACGCCAGGCTTCCCATCAAGTGCAAAGTCCTATAGCAGAATGATGTGGGGGCATCTGGAGAGCACCAGAAAGGCCCATGTGGCAGTGGCAAAGGGTCTGAAGGGTGAGTGGTGGGTGGGAGATGAGGGCTGACCTGGGATGAGGCTCCAGACCAGAGGGGCTCGTAGGCCATAGTGAGTAGTATGAGCTACTTTCCAATTGTGGAGAGCTTTGAGTCCAAAAAAATTTAATCTGACTTTCATTTAAAAAAGATTATTCTGACTACTTAGTGGAAAACATCTTATAAAATAAGTTAAAGGAAATGATTAATATCTGCTCCATTATTTCAGTCCTAGGTCCAGATTATTTTGCACAACCATACTAACTCTTTTCCAGTTTCAATACACTGACCATAATTTGTCAATACAGTTACTGTTATCAAAGTGCAATTTCCACCTAGAAGATATAAGTAAAAACCACATAACAACTAGAGGTTCCCAATGGTGAGCTCCTGTCTCTCAAGATGTACAAAGAGATGATTCACTGCTAGGGCACTGTAGGAGTAATTTCTACGTTCGGGGACACTAACCTTGGGTACCTCTGAGATCCTGTCTTTTTTGAGAGTTTCTAATTCTCTGGATTTCTTTGCTTTCTATTTAATAATATAGATGGCACACAATTCTAGGTTTAAGTAAGACATGGAGAGTTTAGTGGATATTGCGTTGGGCTCTCCACATCTTGTTAGGCCTCAAAACACTCCTTCCATCAGCTGCTGGGCATGGCGGTAGCAGATCAGCTGCCAGCCTCTTCCGAAAAGGTCCCATGGCTGGAGAGAGCAGCCTAGCCCAAGGTCATGCCTCTTCCTGAGGAATCCTGTATCAGCCTTTGGTTAGTGTAGGGGAATAAAGACCTGACTCCCTTGCCTCAGCTGGAGACCGCATTGAAGGGCTTTTATCTCCAGAGATCCCCAAGGTCAGCTGGACTCTGTTGAGTCTGGCTTCTCCCTCCTAGTCCTGCCTTGTTCCCATCCCTTCCTCCATGTGGGTCCCCATAGGTATCCTCACTCAAAGTCTCCTGCCCCATAAGCTCAGGTTCTGTGTCTGCAGCCTGGGGAGCCCCAGTAGAACTATTGCAATCCTAGCACTTTCGGAGGCCGAGGCGGGCAGATCACGAGGTCAGGAGATTGAGACCATCCTGGCTAACACGGTGAAACCCCGTCTCTACTAAAAATAGAAAAAATTAGCCAGGCATGGTGGCGTATGCCTATAGTCTCAGCTACTAGGGAGGCTGAGGCAGGAGAATCGCTTCAACCTGGGAGGCGGAGGCTGCAGTGAGCTGAGATTGCACCACTGCACTCCAGCCTGGGCGAAAGAGCAAGACTCCATCTCAAAAAAATAAAAAAGAAAATAAAAAGAAAACGCCTTTGATGTCATGTATGCAATGGGAGCCCAGGGCTCTTGTTAGAGTCTTGAAGGTGTCATCGTCACGTTTGGCTTGCAGTGGCTAACAGCCAGCTAGCTGCCGCACACTGTGTTCAGAGAAAGGGGCTGCTCTGGGAATTTCCAACCATGCTCCACGGGAGGATCAGTGTGTGCACAGTGCTGAGCACACTTCGGTAGCTCGGTAAATATGTACTAAAAATTAAAAATATAAACTGCAAACCTTTAGCCTGTGCTTGGATTTGGAAGATCCTGTAGACCATTCTGAGCCACAGAGCACACGTGGGTGCTAGGGACAAGACCACCTCTGGAGGTGAGGGATGACCTCTGCAGATTCTCGGTCAGAGGGCTATGAGAGAAAGAGATCCAACAGGCCTATAGTCCTGCCACATGCTCTGCAGACTGCAAAGGAAAACTGGGCTATCCAGCAAGGTTGACCGAGAAAATAGAGCAGCACTGTTAGAGAAATTCAGAAATCATTTAAAAGACAGAAAAGTTTACTTTCTCAAATATCGTGAGCAAATGCTGCAAAGTATAACTTCACCTCTCCCCAATTTTATATCTTCCTCTGATATTTTATCATAATACTTTAATGGCTTCTTCTGAAGTGTTTTGATGGGATAATTTTTTTGCAGGTATCTTTCATATGCATCAGCTTATTGGCATCAACAAGTTAGATAATAAATTTAGCTACAATTAAGAACTACATTAAACATAATATGTACAGTATAAAGGTCACTGGAACCAAGTTGACATTTTATTGTATTTCAGCATAAAAATCAGGGCAACTTTTGTGAACATGATTAATAATTTGAATTCTGTACATGCAAAGGCATCCAAATATATTGTCTTAAAAGAATAAATGCTCAGTCAATGCACAATAAGTTTTTGATCAAAGTTCATTACCCCATGCTGTCCATGAACTGGGTGAGTCTCTCCGATCATTAAGTTCTTCCAAGAGGTGAAATGGTTCAGTGGCCCAGGCTTGGGAGACCCCGTTGGGTTCAGATCCTGGTCTTCCCTTCCCAGCTGCATGGCCTCAATCAAGTCACTTAGTTTTGACGGTTCAGTTCCCTCATCTGTAAAATGGAGATGGAAATCATAGTATCTAACTTATAGAGTGGTTTTGGGAAGTTAATACACATTAAACACTTTGCACAGTGTCTGGCACATAATAAGCTATAACTAGCTATTCTTATTCAAATGGATTTTCTCCCCTGAAAAAATGCATTCAGGATATTTTGAGGCAGCTTGTGTCCCATGTACCAGACATGGTTTCTCCCATTTGGCAATGTCACTGAAATGATATTTGAGGACCAAGCATTGTGCCAAGGTAAGGCAGACATCCACTCCCCATAGAAGTGTCCATGGGTTTTCTGCCATTTCTAGCTATGGGATTCATTTATCAAAGCTTTGGGGAAATACTTTACCTATTTTATTTCGCTTGTCTGTAAAATGGACACAAAATACTTACCTATTTAGAGTTCAGTGCAAAATACTTGATGAATAATTAGCTTACACAGTGTCTAGTATGAAAGAATGTTGGGGCCAGGCATAGTGGCTCACACTTGTAATCCTAGCACTTTGGGAGGCCGAGGCAGACAGATCACCTGAGGTCAGGAGTTCAAGACCAGCCTGGCCAACATGGTGAAACCCCATCTCTACAAATATACAAAAATTAGCTGGGCATGATGGCGGGTGCCTGTAATCCCAGCCACTCGGGAGGCTGAGGCGGGAGAATTGCTTGAACCCAGGAGGTGGAGGTTGCAGTGAGCTGGGATCATGCCGTTGCACTCCAGCCTGGGCGACAGAGGAGACTCTATCTCAAAAAAAAAAAAAAAAAAAAAAAAAAAGGAAAGAAAGAAAGGATATTGGAGGTTGGAGGTGAAAAGTAGCCTGTATTACCATCTGTGCTGGGGTTCGGCATCCTTCACAAGGGGCTTGCAACAATCAGTTGAAGCACTGTTATTGCATCTGCACTTGAGCATTGGCAGGTTGGTCTTACCCACTGGATCCCAGTCATGCTGTAAACAGGGCTTGCTTTGGAGTCTGTCAGACCTGGCTTAGACCCAGGCTCTGACAAAGTGGCTGAGTTATGCAGCTATTTGGTGGCATCTAATACCCTATCCCAAAGGACTGCTGTGAACAGGAAGGAGGCGTCAAATTTGGCAGAGCCTGATGAGGTGAGGCCAGGACCCAGGAACTTCTATTCCCTCCCATGCTCAGGAACGGTAAGTGTTCTTCTATCTGCAAAGGTAGATGCTTGGCACATCATGGGTATTTCACTCATGATTGCAAAATTTGAATTTGTGATAAGTCATTTCAAAAGTCAGATCTAGGACCAAAAACACAATATCTGTCAACATGAACTGTAGATCACGGTTTTCCTCCAGCCCAGGAGTCTTCTTTCAGTAAACGATTTTTCTTCGAATGTCTTCATTCCCTAAATAAAACAAACAAAAAAGAAGTAAGAGATTTGTTCATTTCAATTCCCACAATATAGCTTACAGTCAAGATTAGGAAGAGTTTTCCAATTTTAGGTATCTTATTTCTCTGTTCTCTGAAATGGGTATAATAGTAAAGAACTTGCTAGGATTTAGTGTAAAGTACTTTCTCAACATTTGGACTGTGCATTTTATTTGAATCATGTCTCTCAAATTCAAATTTGTTAATGTTAACATGAGAGGGTAAATGACTAGAGATTCAGTCATTTGTGCATGTCCACAAAGAGATACTAATTTGGGCTGTGGGGGAAATAGTCATTATAACAACATCCAAGGGCAGACAGGAAAATTGTAGTCATGGACTAATTATTCTTTTCATGTCTCAAGTTTACATCACTGTGAAAATTCTTCCTCTAAGGTTAGGTGGCAGCTAATGTGAATCCTAACTCAGGTGTTGGATATATTTATTAAGGTGGCCTTTCTTTAATGTTTCTACACAAAGTCAAGTGGACATGGACATTCAGAATACTACATATTCTGAAGCAATAAAATCTAATATGCTGTAATATTATTTCCTGCTTCTATTTAAGGTAGATACTTAAACGCTGACTTACATTTTATTCAATCTTTAAGTTTTTAAAACAATGAATTTTCTCTACCGCATTCCCACCCCCTCACACTTTTTGAGCCCACCTCGCTGGATTTTGTGAAAATAGATCCTTCACACACAACAAAGAAGGAACTTTCTGGAAGGCTGTGATCTGGAACTGCAGACTTCTCTCTCAAGTCAAGTACGTTTCTGTCTTTCTTAAAGCTACAAAACTACAACAATGTTTATATTCATATGAAGTATTTCAGCAATTCATAGCCAATTTATCAATGACCACGCAGCTGCAGGCACTGCAGTTTAAAAAAATACACCAGCTCACTTAGTGTTTACATAGGCTCTGAAAGCCCCACGTCCTGGCAGGGGGACAGGAGCCACCGGAGTCATTAGAAAGGTACGCTGGAGCTCCTGCCTGTGATGGTGGAGGGATGTTTGCATTATAGCCCAACACATCATTAAGGACACAATTGTTATTTAATGTGGCACAATCATCTTTCTACTCTTCATGAAATCCACTTAAGTAATTACCTTCTTAGCTCATTGGCTCTGTGAGCTGCCTGGTTAGAAAGGGTTATATCTAAGGAAATATTAAAAACCGGGCTCACACTGTTGCCCCTTTAAGCTGACTTGTATTTATTAATATATTCTAAATGAAGATCTTTCTTCTTGCCCTGAAAGAGGGAGGAAACTCCAAGGTAAATAAATGCTCTGGAGCATTGGCAGGGTTTAAAGGGAATAAGAACACATTAGCCAAAGTCTCCTCACTGTCAGCCATTCTTAACAAAGCAGCTGATACCTGCATAATGCCTGGGCTCTTTGTAGTTTCAGTCTGACATCTGTTTTAGCCAATCAATTTTTCATTAAAGTCAAAATGCTGCTTTAAAATTTGCCTTGGCTTTCTCTTTTTAAGACAAGAACAAATTTATGACAAAAATATTCCTTTACAAAACTCGATGCAACAGCTTACTAAGCTGTGTGGATCTTCATAAATGGCATAGTTTTGAAGACTCATTTTGAATAGTCTAGATATTAAGATGGAAGGTTTAAAGAATCCACAGAACTTATTTTCAGAGCACATTTAAATGTCTTTTAAGCAGATTTTTTTTTATTATGACGTGTCCAAGATGAGCTTGCAGAGATTCAGCATCATTTAAGGAGAGCAGAGCTGAAGTACAGAATTGAAATTACTTGAAAACACACATCTGCATTTTAAACTTTAAGCTCCCTTTCAAAATACACTGTACAATCCATGTTTACTATAAATACAGCGAGGTAAGTCTGAAATACCTTTATCTTATTTGGTGGATCTGTGTTTGAGCCTCTTTGTTTGAGCAGAAGTGTCAGCTGTATTTTACTTTATTATATAAAAAAGTTTCAGAATTTAATTAAGGGTCAAGTACCAGCAGTAGATAAATGCAACAGCTAAAGCATATTTCTGATCACTCTGAAGTCTGCAATCATGAAAATTATTATCATTGAGTAAAACTGGTCTCAATGATGGTGACTGGGAGATGGATTCTGTGTTACTCAGCCATCATTTACATAATAATGGGTTCCAGTTTTCATCAGCACCTTTTGTTTGTACAGTGCTTACTGCTACAGTAAATTGTCAAAATGTCATTCCTCTCCAATCAGCCAGAAAATATCAACAGTAAACAAGGCACAGGAAGAAATTCTCTGATTAGGAGTGTGGCAGAGGAAGAGTATTTCGCTTGAAACATGTTATTCTGGTGTTCCCAATAATACAGTTGTACAGATTATGAAAATTACTTCTCTCTCTCGCCACCTCCACCCAGCCCCTTTAATGAAGAAATACCACTCTGCTTCCGAGGTCACCAGGAAACCTCAGGACGATCACTGGAGATTAATTGATTTACATATGTATTTGTCGGTGCCACTCTGTTCCCTCTTACTGGGGATCAGCCTCTCCTGTTTTTCTGGCAGGGTATTGCGGATTAAACGGGGCCAGATTCTCCTATAACGTTCTTGTCCCTGTTTGGTTCTCTGACTCCTGGCCAGTGGGGTTGCAGAGAATAAAGGAGCTGTGGAGAAGAATTTGGCCAGTGCCCACGCTGCTATCACATGGGGCAGTGACAGAGAGGCTCCCATCAGCTGACTCGCCAATACTCTTCTTGTTTCAGCTGAATTGCTGCCAGAGCAGGAACTCAGGAGCTGGGGAAGAGCCGCAGGCGGCAGCAAAGTCTTCCACTCTTCGCCTTTCTACTTGGCCATCACTTGAACTCGGAGACCAGGGACGAGGAAGGATGATAGCCAACTCTACAGCCAGCATTTAGGGCACCGAGCCCAGAGTGCCCAATGGCCAGTTCTCTCTCTTTCTGCTTTCCCTGCACCCCAGGCCACTCTTCAAACATTTTAAAGTCCGAAAGAGACATGAAATCAACAACTCTTCCTGTTCCTCGGTGAAATCTCCCCAGGACTAGGAAAGGATGAGGATGAATTAGTACAGTATATGCCTTATAACCATTATAGTTACAAAATATATTAAAATTAAAGACTTCACATTGTGTCTGAAATAAAAATGAATATAGTGGCATCTTGCCAAGAGTCCCAGAAACCACTCTTGTGTGGAATTGAAACATTTGGCTCATATAATACTTAATTTATTTTTATGAAATGACAAGTTATATAAATGTATGTTTAAAACAGAGGGGTACACCATTTTTTGGTAAGGTTTTTTTTTTTGGATTCTGGCATATACAGCTACATGGTCGGGACTTATTTCTAAACAGAACAAAAAAGAATATGTTTTTCCAAAATGGCGTTTTAAAGCTATATGGTCCCCAAATATTTCAAAATATGATCATGCAGTTAGGTTGCCCATGGCAAGGCTCACAGTACCTTCATTGGAGATGAATAGGAGTTTTAAGATCTATTGAAATGAAATGTTGACATCAGGAAATATTTTGTACTGCTTTCAGGTTTCTTACCATGCACTTTATTTTGCTTGGCTACTTTTAATTTTTTTCCCCCACTTCTCTTTGAAAATCCGACATTGTCCAAACCCTTTCGATTAAGAAGCTTGCCTGAATGAAAACGCCGTGATGCTGTGGTGGTGCATCAGTAAACAGGGGGCCCGAGGAGCGGGCAGCGCGCGGAGAAATAGGGCTGATCAGCGGTAATTACCCTGACACCTCATGCAGTACAGGGAATTAACTCCTAGGACTTTGGGCCGAATGAAGAAGAAGTTGATGTTTCACGTTGTGAATGCATCAGTGCCTGAACCCATTACCAGTTTAAACGGAGATGGGAATTTACTACACACTTTTTTTTTTTTTTTTTTTTGGTTGGGAATGTAGACCGGTGTGCAGAAAATGAGAAAGTAATTCAGGATGCAGAAGCAACCACAATTTGTATTTTTAAGGCTTTTGCCTTCTGATTCTATATCATATCCATGGCACATAAATACAAGAGAAGGTCCATGGCAACCATTGTCTTGAAAAGAGGGAGCCCGTTGTCTTAAAGAAGTTAGTGTGTCACCGAAGTAGGTGAAGGTATTCCACGGCAGACCCATAGAAAGGAAAGTGCTCGAAAACACAGAGCAGGAGGGGAAACACAGCTCAAAAGGCAACTAGTTAGCAGCTGCCACTATGACCTTTAACTGCATCCATGGTAACTGGGCTAAAGATGGAGTTCCATTTTATTATTCTCACACCCACAATGTTAAGCCTGTGAATCCCATTGCAATTTAATGGCTGAAATCAGAAGGCAGATCTGTGTTCATTGGACCGGTGCCGATACCCTCTTAGCTAATGAGCGCAATAAACATTTTCATGCCAGGAAACCAGTGCAAGTGGAAATATTATGCCATACAGAAATATATACCCAAACACAAAGAAATGGTCAGTAAAGTCCGTCTTTTATGTATATTTGCATATTCTAGCATTCAAAGCCAATCATCTTTTAAAAGAATGAAAAAAGCTGCTAGACTATTAAAAACTGTGGCATACCACAAAGCTTACTGTGAATGAGAAATCAGAAGAGTTATGAATTCTAGAGTTAATGACTATTACTGCCTGTTCTATTATTTTCCTTAATGAATCTTATTATTTGTAATGTATGCTTCCTTTTATGTGGCTCTAATATACTTCATGCCTTTTCCCTGACTATATACCGTACCTCCAGCTGGGGCAAAAACCACTGCAAAAGCAATACCCCATTTTTTGGTAAAGGGAAGAGGTTTTATTATCGCTTTGTCTTCATAGCTATTTAGTTCATAGTTCCTTAAGAATTGATGACAATAGTGTCATATTGTTGTTACAGACTTTGCAACCTGCAAGGATACATAGATCATGCTTGTTTGTTTTGAAACCCCAGAAAAAAAAGATAATGGGAGCTCATCACCAGTGAATTAGCCTTTTAATGCATGCTGCCTCTCTGAACAACTGGTAACTGGTAACTTTTTTTTTTAACCAAAAACATGTAAATTTAAGTTTAGAATGAGATGGCATCTGAAACTGAGCTCCTCAATTTAAGAAATAGCCAGTTTCAGAGGTTTAAGCATGATTAACATATGATATATAAAATTTTAACTGTGATTTTTCTGCTTCATTCTCCTAATAATTCTTTTTACAAAACTTTTAACGCATTAAACTTTAGCTATGTAAATGTTCTGCTTGTATCAAAAGGCTGCCAAGAATTATCCTTGAAACCTATCTTACATTGTTTCAATAAGGCACAGTGTATAAAATTACATGGGCACCTACAGATAATGAAATCTTTGGTATTTTTCCGTCCTTTCAAATTTTTCCTCAGAAATATTAAAATACTCCCCAACTTTATTTTTGCTAAATTGTTTTCTGAGCAAAGATGAGGGGTTAATAACTTTCCTTATCAGGAACAATATGTTTTTCTTAGGGAACAATGTCAGGTATCCATTGTAAGAAAAAACTTGAACAATTTTGCTCACAGAAGCTGCTTGTCCTGGAAACTACAAAGGTCAGAGAGAAAATAATTTGGGTGCTTCTTATCTTTTAAAACAATGCCACTTTTATCATTATCAGGGAGTTTTAGGAAGGCTTTTTTTTTTTTTTAAAGCGAGACAAAGGAAGTGAGAACTCAGAGACCTGTTTACTTGACTTATAAAAGGGCAGGCCGTGCCTCCATCAGTTAAATAAAAGATGTTCTATCAATTTAGACAATTATACCAAAGATTAAGAGTGTCATGAAGCTGATGAAATCTCCTAGGTAACATTAAAAAATAATATGCTTTTAGATCACATCATATATTAAATGACAACTGCCAATTTTTTTAAAAAGAGTTCTCAAAATTCTTTCCTGAATGACAATGTGAAGTTAAAATACTTTGTTCTTAACAGTTAACTTCATTGACATGACGCTTCTGCTTCTTGACTAAGGAAACTTGGCTAATAAGAGCTTTTTGTTTATTCAAGTAAAAGTGGACTACAAGATATAGATTTTATAGCCTCCCTGCATCTTTGCTTAATTAAGGCATGCAGAGGAAATGTTTTGCTAGCACATTACTTAGTTTAAAATATCTAAATATGGCTTATATTTAAAGAGTTACCATCCTCTTGACTTGGCTTTCCCTATTTTATTGGCTCCTGAATGATTGTTTTTCTTATCGTTAGGCTAGGAAAAATTATTGCAAGCTTTAATTAAAGAAGTGACAGTAGTCGCCACAGGAAAGATCAGAAGAAGGGCTTACGATGACCTCGGCCCAGACCGAGCTCTGTAGAGGACTAATTGCAGGACCAGAGGCGAATGGTTTAACACAGCTGCCCTTCACAGCCCTTTTTGCTCAATGTGCACAATAATATCTGCTTCTTCTTGAGGACTGTTACACAGATACCTGCCAGTTATGAGTGGTCTGACACATTCTCAACATGGAGCTAGGGAAACCCAGAATCATTTAGCCATCTAATCTAAACAACGTATTTGTTATAAAGTTCACACCTGGGTAGAAGATGCCACCAGTCCTCTCAGCCTCAGTAAAGGCTCCTCCCTTCTTCTTGGGCCCAAGGAATGAAGGGAGAGGCCCTGCACTCCTCTGACCACCCAGGTTGAGTTTGGGCCTGGGATCCATGCTTTGGTGAAGAGCTCTAGGGGACCAGGATATAAGCAGAGATGCCATCAGCCAGCCAAGACTCTCTCATCTCTAGGGAAGTCTGCTGTCCTCACCTGGCTTTAAATCATACTCCCTAGCCCAAATCTGCCTTCTGGTCCTCTTCTACCTCCACCTGAGCCTTCCAGCTCCTGGCACAGTTTCAGGTTTGACCCTCTGTGCTGCCAGGCAAAGCACCAAGTTCTTCTGAGTTGTTGGTGACAAGGCACAAAAAGCCCATTGTCACTGTCTACTTTTCAACTTCTGGTCCTTCCCACAGGGTTACTTTGCTCATGTAGAAGATGTCAAACCACCATCACTATTATCAGCAGCATCAGCAAGAACACTACACATTCATCGAGCTCTTACTCTGGGCATATCATAAGGACTATCTCATTTAATCCTTGTAGCAAGTCTATGAGAAAACCAATTCTGAGAGATTAAGTAAATTCCCAGAGGTTACAGAGATAGGAAGTTGTTTGGTTGAGCTGTAATTCCCAGAAAGAGCAACAGTGATAATATAAATATAAGGTTTGGCTGCATTTTTTTGGTACAGATACTAAGGTCTAGGACACTTAGCTAGCTAGCCATGCTATTTGTGGACTTGGAAGATGGGCTTGCTTAGCTAGCCATGATATTTGGGGACCTGGATTCTTTTCTAACTGATTTTCTTCTAACGGTACTAGAACGCTTATCAACTTGATTGCTAAGAGGTATGGGAGAGAGAGGATTAGTTAGTAGACGCCCTCTAAGTTATGTCTATGGGCTTGACTCTTGATCTGTTAACGCTTACTGCAAAACATTGATGGTGGTTTTTGATTCCAGCATTCCTTGTGTCATTCCCAGCCTGTGACATGTCTGTGAATGACTTCATGCAGTAACCATGTGCTGTTTTATCTCCATGGCCTGGTTTATAGTGAGAATTCAAAAGTATATCCATTGGATCAACTGACAAATTTTGGGGGCCTCCTGTAGCAAAATCATCTTACTAGATGACTTCAACAGAAAAGGGATGTGGAAGAGAAACAATCCCAAGTTTTTCAGTTGAGGTGGGATACACAAATATGTATGTGTTATTCATAAATACATATTACCCCTTACTCTCCCCTCAAAGAGAAAGTTAGGAAAGTAGGAGACAAACATGATAATACATCAAAACACATTTTGGGTGCTTAGGAAAAAGGACTTAGAAGTAAAGGTATACTTGACTTTGCAAACACGTCCAACATGATTCAAAAAGTGCTACAGGGTCCACATTAATATGAAGTTTTGTCCTCCCATCTGCAGCCTCAGTCTGTGTACAAAAGCCTAGACCATATGATGGTCGGAACGAACTGGGATCGCAATCGGGCATTTCCTTCAGAGCCAGAAACATTCCAGAGGATCAGTGAGAGGAACAGTTCTGATTCCAGAAGGGTGTTTTGTGATTACTCACTGTATTCTGACTTCAGGGGAGAGAAAATCATATTGCAGAAGACTTGTGGGAAGAAGGCAGGCAAACAGTAAAAAAGCAATTCTCTAAATATATCAGTTCTCAGACTATGGATGATGACAGGATAAATGAAAGCAACATGTGTCAAATGTGGTACAATGGCAATCCCACACTAGAGAGATGGGAAAGCACAAACACTAATCAGAAGAAACAAAGAAGAATTGAGAATTATGAAATTGCTTTACAAGGGATAAGTCAACAGCATGGGTGGAATGGAGAAACACACAAGCAGTGGACCCAGGTCTTTAGGTAATATTAATAAACAAGGCAATTTGCTTATTTGTTGGTTCAAAATGGAATGATATGGGAAGAAAATCAAATAATAATTCAAAATGAAAAAATTACCTCATCCTCAAGTAAAAACACAAGTCTTCTTATCAAATAATATAGAACCAACCAGTTCTAGTCAATGTAGAAAAGTATTTTTGTTAGAGGGTTCAATGTAGGATTCAAAAGAACTTATACGTGAAGAGTATAGATATTTTTCTGAAGGTCAAGATCATGACCTTGTAAGTTATGTTAAGTACTTAGTACATTTTGGTCCTATTATATTATCGCTCTGAGTTCCATAATGAAAAATTGAAGGATGAGTAGGTCAAAGACAGAAAAGTATTTATATGAAAGTTAAAAAAAAATCATATACTTTTATTTAGAACGAGTTAAACATAATAAAATTATAGATTTGGTTGTGTTCTATCCTCTTGCCTAACATATTTGGAATTATTTTATTTTAAATGAGGACTCCCCCTAAGCAGATGTATAATGCTAGTCAATGCTTTTATTTATTTCTGCTATAGCGCAGAAGTAACTGCATCATTCAGATAACTCCGATAAGGCACCAAAATAGACACAGATAGAGAAGGGAGAAGTGTCACCGCAGATGGACTCTGGAGCCCGACTATGGTGGACAATTTGTGTTGACACTTTAATTAGGACACACTTCCAGTCGATCAGTCTTTTTTGTAGATGGTTATTGTGCTCAGAGATGAGCTAACATTCTTACTCTATTTTTCTTGTGATTTCAAGAATAGTCTAAAACCTTAATTACCAGTATGGTTAAAAAAAAAAAGGTTTGAATTTTCTGGGTAACTGAAATGTACATAATTAGGGCCAAAGACTTTAGTTTTTATCCATTTCTATTGATATTACTTTTCTCCAAATACATTATAATGGAGTATTGCATGAACCTGCAACTTGCTGGAATTCAACTTCATGAATTCTGAGAGAAATTGAGAGAGAGAGAGAGAGAGAGCATTGAAATGGGACAAAGCCCCCGTCCGCCTGCCACTTGATGGCACTGCCATGGGCTGAGTGTAATGAGGGGGCCTAAGACCATTGCTCTTCAAATGTTCACAGTTCCTATGGCTCCAGAGCACGGACACCTCTCCTCTGAGTGGGATTCTGGTGAGTTTCCATCCAGATATGCTATTCCCACAGCATGGTGTTTCAACAGAAGACAACTAGAGCCTCAGAAGTGATAATTTATTCCAATCTGGCAGGAAAATGTGGTCTGTGGTAAATTTATTGAGAGTTAGTACCATACATTATTTTATAGTGGATGTAAAGAACGTTTTTTCAAGGTGCTTTAGATTATCTTGTTTTTCACTTGAGCTAAAATCTTAACCTCTAAGTAAACTGTGAGTCTACTTTATATACATATTTACCATAATAAATCAACCATACTTCAAGTGAGTTTTATCCTGACTTGGGAGTCATATTATTACATAACCTACAGGATGAAATGTGTAATCTCTTAATAAATCCACTTCATCATTTTGCTTTTTCATTACTTTCTTCTTGTTCCTAAAAATATACGTCAGAAAGAGCAGCAGTATAAATGCTATGTAGTATTTTGGGGGAAGAAAGTATTTTTTGGGGAGACATGGTACATTGAAGAATGATTAAGTATTGTTTTATATCATAAATCATTTGATTATTTATTTGATTTATTAAGATACATTAAAAGATCCATTATCTTATAAAAAATGACTTCTACCTGTTGTTGATGTTAATTTCTTGCTTGTTCCATGAACACGCTGAGTCTGCTGAGCTGTTCAGGATGGTAGGCATTAGACACATGTGGCTGATTAAATTTTAATTCTTTAAAATTAAATATAACAAGCAATTTAGTAGCACTGGCCATGTCTTAACTGCTCACTAGCTACATGTGGTTACCATGCTAGACAGCATAGATGTAAAACAGTTCCATCATTACGCAAAGTTCTATTGGACAAAGCTGCACTAAGTTCTTAATTTGAAAAGTGGAGAAATTTCACAACTTAATTAATTATGAAACAATTTTTCCCCTTCATGTGAAAATAGATTTATTGCTGTTAAGTACTACTCCAGCATTGTTGTATTTCCGCAACTATAGGCAGGAATGGGAAATAGCATTATTAATTTCAACAGTGCTAACTCCTCAGGGTTTTATTTTTCCTTTTGCTTGTATTTTCATTTTGTTGATCTCAAGATTTACTCCCATCTCAAGATATTTTGAGATGGGAGAATTTGAAGTTAAAATGTAGAAATATAAAGTGGAAAATGTTTCGTAAGATAATTTTGTCAGTATGTTTCATAAGTCCTGAAACAGATCCTGTTATGTCACTTTCAAAAGAATATTACCTCAAATGCCCTGATTGTATGTCCCCAAATATTCAAATAGTGTTATTAACAATAGTGAAAACAACTATTTTAGTCTTATTTTAGTCTATTAGGAAAAAGCTCATAATATATTGCTGAACAATAAAATCAGATTACATAGAAAGTATCTACAAAATGATCTACCAGTCTATAAAAATTGCTAGCATTGGCAGTATAGAAGAAAAAAACTATGTAGGGATATATGCATTAGCAAAAAATGGAAAAATTAATATCAGAAAAGCAATCCTTTTTCCTCTGGTACTTGCTTTCTTTTGTGCTTTCGTTAACAAATTATTCTTTTATTTTTGTTTTTAATTGACACATAATCATTGTACATATTTATGGGGTGCAGTGTGATGTTTCAATACATGTATATACTGTATAAAAATTCAAATCAGGGTATTTAACATATCCATCACCTCATATATTTATTATTTCTTTGTGATGAGAACATTCAAAATCCTCTCTTCTAGCTATTTTGAAATACACAATACATTATTGTTAACTATCATCACCCTACCCTACTGTGCAATAGAACTGAGAGAATACCCGAAGTTATTCCTCCTCTCTAACTGTAACTCTGTACCACTGGCCAGTGTCTCCGCATGCCCTCTTCCACCTTATCCTTCCCAGCCTCTGGGAACCACCATCTTACTCTCCACTTCTATGAGAGCAAATTCTTTAGATTCCACATATGAATGAAATAGTGTACTTGTTTTTTTGTGCCTGACTTATTTCATTTAACATAACATCCTGCAGGTTCATCCATGTTGCCACAAGTGATGGAATTTCTTTCTTTTTTATGACTGAAATTCTGTGCTATCAAACTTCTGTGTCAAGAGTGTTACCTAATTGTGTTCTCAATATCACAACTAGCATGCAATGACCACTTATGGTGTTTTTGTCATCTTTGTATGTGTCATCTCATTTAATCTTGCAGCAATAACTATTTCCATTTTATAGTTGAGGAAGGTGAGATAAACAGAATGAGTAATTTTCCCAGGTTCATGTAGGTGGTGTGTGATTAAGCTGAGATTTGAACTGACACAACCTGGCTCCAGAGCTGCTACTCTGAACTCCTGTGTCACTGAAGCCACACAAACAAATGTCTATCAGTGATAGAAAAAAAAAAAAAACTCAAAGAGAAAATTGCTCAATAACAAGATCAGTCTCCTATCAGACCAGCAAAGAGACATAATTGCAAAGTTTTCAGGCTAATTGGGAATCCTATTGGACTTCAAATCTAAAGTGTGTAAGAATGAACAAAATTTTGCTACTGTAGGTAACAGGGCCCAAAGATACTTCAAGCAAATTAGGGGCAGCAAATTGGGATTACGGCTTGAAAAAGGTCTAGAGTGGACCTCCCAGGTTGGTGAAAGAAAAGGGAAAAACCTGGTCCCTGCTACTCTCAGGGACTATGGTCATGTGAAGCTGTGTGCCCAAAAAGAAGGAAGACATTGGCACCATTTTAGTATCAAGAACCAGGAGAAGCCATTCCCTGAAAAAAAGTATTTCAAATACCATTGCAAGGCAAGAAGCTCCTGTGTCCACTGTAACACTGGTCCTGGAGTCAAGGTTACAGGGATGTCACTTAGAACGCCAAAAAAAAAAAAAAAAAAAATGCTCTACACTAAGAAAGAGCAAGAAAGGGGGTGAACTGCACACAATAAAATCACATATTTTACAGATGATGCTATAAATCAAAACTTCAAACTGTGTTAAAGAATTCTAGGCCAGGCACAGTGGTTCATGCCTGTAATGCCAGCATTTTGGGAAGCCAAGGCCTGAGGATTGTTTGACTTCAGGAATTTGAGATCAGCTTGGGCAACATGGTGAGACCACAGCTCCACAAAAAATAAAATTTTAGTCTGGCATGGTGGTATGCACCTGTAGTCCCAGCTACTTGGGAGGCTGAGGTGGGAGGATCATTTGAGCCTGGGAGGTCAAGATTCCAGTGAGCTGTGATTGCACTATTGAACTCCAGCCAAGGTGACAGAGTGAGACCTGTCTCAAGCAAACAACAAACAAACCAGAAAAAAAAACAGAATCCTAGTGCTGAGAAAGAGAGCCAAGACACCAACAATCCAAATATAAATTCACTATGGATAAAAATCAAACTAATAGGACAATGCTGGAAAAGATTTCAGTATGTTTATGAATCATAATAAAATAAATAAAAGAACAACATGTGTAACAAGAATAATACATTGCAAAAGACAGAAGTTAAACAAAATGTATTTGTGTAAAATAACAAGTTGGAAATCTTGGGAAAAAAAGTAGTAATTCGCAAAAAATACTAAATTGAAGTAAATTCTATATTGGACGCTTTCACAAGGGAATATAAAATTGAGAGATAGTACTGAGGATTTCATTCAGATTACTCCTATCTTTGTATCATCTATCTATCTATCTATCTATCTATCTATCTATCTATCTATATCTATTTCTATGTACCCATACATACATGTATATATATACATACATATAGAGAGATAGGTAGATAGATATTCTCTCTATATTTCTATAATTTACTGTGAAGAAAATATATATATTTATATATATATAAATGTAAATTTATTAACTTATAGAAGATAGGTCAAAAGGCTCTAAAGTAGGTCAATCAGGACTTCCAGAAAAAGAAAAAAGAAGAAATGGGGAAGTAATATTAGATAAAATGATTGCTACAATTTTTTCAGCATTGATTAAAGAGATTAATCATTTTTAATCTTTAGATTAAAAATGCCCTTCCAAAAAACAAAACCAAAAACTTTAAAATAAGGAGAGAATAAATCTTCATTTAGAGATACCACAGTGAAACAAAATCACATAAAAGAGACCACCAGAAAGGAAAGATAGTTTAACTTAAGTTCGACAGCTGGCTTCTCACTGGCAGTAAATGATACCAGAAGACAATGGTTGAATTTCTTCAGTGCTATCAACCCTGAATTCTATAACAAGCTAATTTATTAGTCAATAAAAAAAGAAATATTTTTTAAAATTCAGAGGTGTGAAGATAGGGTGTAATACTTACAGACTTCATTGAGAAAAATTCTTAATGACTTCTCCAAGAAGAAAAATAAAATTGAGAGGAGTTGGATAAAAAAATAATAGTAAAACCGATAATGTAATTGACAAACACACTTTGTGTGTCAGAACATCCTTTAGTGTAAAACAGATTGTTGTTCAGTGTGTAGTTAACGTGAGCTAAGTGCCCTGTCTTTTTCAGAAAGGAAAAAGAGACATCAAATAACCACTGATCTTATCAGAAACATTTGTAGTTAATATTCTGAGGTTAATTTAAAGGAGAAATATAGAAATCTTTATCAAACAAATTAGCATTAGAAGTAAAGAAAACAAGTACAAAGAAAAGAATTGCAGTAAAACTGTTCCAAATTTATCAGAAATTGGAATAAATGTTATAAATTAAACCCATTTATTACAAGATTGACACTAGCAGATGAATTTTTTTTTTTTTTTTTTTTTTGAGACAGAGTCTTGCTCTGTCACTCAGGCTGGAGTTCAGTGGCCCTATCTTGGCTCACTGCAACCTCTGCCTCTCGGGTTCAAGTGACTCTCCTGCCTCAGCCTCCCGAGTAGCTGGGATTACACATGCCCGCCACCATGCTTGGCTATTTTTTTTATAATTTTAGTAGAGACGGGGTTTCGCCATGTTGTCCAGGCTGGTCTCAAACTCCTGACCTCTGGGGATCCGCCCACCTTGGCCTCCCAAAGTGCTGGGACTACAGGCGTGAGCCACCGCGCCTGGCCAGAGTGAATTTTTTTTTTTAAAGCTATCTTCTGCTTATATGAAAAAAACCATATAGAAATATTGGAAATAAAAGAACAGAAATAGATCTAATTACTTCCAAATGTTGGTACAGCAACATTTACTTCAGACAAAAAAGAATTTGTAGCAAAATTCGTGATTACAGTTAAAGAGGAACATTGCATAATTTTAGTGGGTAAACACACAAACTATTCAGTTGAGTATGTATCTATATTTAGAATTTGGAATTACTATGACCTTGAAGGTCAGAGGATGGGGGAATCTATCCTCTCCACTTCCCTGCACACCCCTGATATCAATGCATTGTATGAGATTAACTTTTTTTTTCTCCTGAAATCCCTGCTATTTTGATGTTCAATTCTTATGAGTGGAAGGAAGAAGTAATTCTCTTTCCAATTTTATTTTTTGTTGTTGTTATAGTTTAACTTTCCTTGCTTAGTTGTAGGGCAGCAGAGAAGGCGATAAAAAGCATGTACAATGAAAATGAACAAGACACAAAATGCAGAAGTTTTTTCTAAGGTGCAGGAGAGGAGTATTCACATTAGAAGACAAGGCAACTCACTCACTAGACAGGATACACGTTGTGGAGAGGTGCCAGGGTCATGGCTGGGGAAGTAAACTTCCTTTGTTGAGATAAGGAGCTGCCATTGGATAGTGGAGAATCTCAGTGTGGTGAACCTCAGGGTGGTGAACATAGGCCAACTCAAGTCCTCCTCCACCTGGTAGAACTACTGAGACAGAGGGATTAGAGATTAAATCGCTGTTGCGTGCTAGGATGGAAAAGGAAATGAAGCATGGGTTTAACAGTGCCTTCATTTAAAGCTGGAGTATGGGTGCAGATCATTTTAGGAAAGGGTCAGAGAAATCTTGCAAACATTGCACGAAAGACGTGAACTTAAATCCTTCTTGGGACTCAGAGGACTCTGGTCTTCAAGCAGAAGAGACAGAATGTGGTTGCAGAATATTAAATCTAAAGAAAGGATGCTTGCCCATGACTTAATAATACTTTCAAACTGAAGTATCACCAGATTCAATTGAGAGCGTTGTAACAAATGTGCAGTAGACAAGGTATAATTCTTAATATTTTGAAGAGCTAGATAGTCTCTCACAATAGGTCAAGATTTAGAATATAATTTTGGTCACAGGAGCATGTGGTCTTTTGCCAAGCTGGGAAGGAAGACTAAGGGTTCTAGGTATTCTATTCCATCTGTTCCTGGTATTTACAAAGCTGAAGTGACTTAAATTGGAGCTTCTCTGATTCTCGTTTGAATGTTGCTTGAATAAGTGGAAAATAGCTAAATAGGAGAAAGTCTGAGTAGGACTTTGGATTCCCACACTGGTTTTTACATTAATATTTTAAATCTTTTGATGTGGATTAATATTCATTTCTGTTCTGAGCTTCCTCCTTTTCCCTGTTTTCCTCTCTGGATCCTTCCAGAAGAACCACAGCCGTTGCTGATGAATCTAGGTGGGGGTAGAGCTTGTCTGCTGGAGGTGACACAGACATCATCACCACAGTGTAAACACCATTCATGCAACTGCAGCCACCACCGGGGCGACTGGCCAGACCACCACTTCCCAGAGCCCAGGTAAATATATTTCCTTTAGCATGACAACCCTAGCAAGAGAGCAGAAAACCAAAACATAACTAGCTTTTGACACAGCCATTTTATTGGAAATATTCAGTTTTTTATTACAAGCCATGAAGGTGTTTTTGATTTTGTCACTCTCAATTATTGTACATTTAATGTAGAAAAATAAGTACCTTTCAAAAAGCCTGGTCACACTTGCAAAATATTTTTTAAATGTAAATATAGGTTTATAAAACATACATTACTTCCAACAATTAATGATCTATTTGGTTAACAGTAATTACATGGAGTTTATTGTTGATTCTCTTTTGTGTGATAAGTCTACATATTTTTTTGAAGAGCCCTTTTACAGAGGAAGGGGAAAAAATTTACTTTTGCCTGGAACAAAATGTAGTAGTGCAAATACTTGCTGTAAAATAAGGAAATGTGATTCAAATGACTTGAGTTTGGGGATTACTGAGAAATTCATTAAAAAAAATTCTGAACTCAATAAAGGACTGTGTGGGATACTTTAGATGGTAAATATATTTGTATTTTAACCTTGTGGTCAATTCCCAGACTTTACCAGCTATCTTAGTGTTTGTTTTTTCAAGGCAGACTCCCGGGAATAACCATTTTTATGTCTTTCAGATACTGCAGCAGCTATAAATAGCTTTGTAGCGTTACATTAGGTGAGACAGCCCAATATCCCATGGCATGAGCAATGTGGAATTTTGAATAAAAAGTAGTTTAAATGGCATTTTGGTTTCAGTAGTGAAATTAAAAGCAAGAAACAAATCACAGAAGAGGGACAAACAGATGTTTCTCTGATAGTTGGATTCCTTAGAAAATTGACTATAAATTCCATGAAGATAGTTATTAGCACTGCATTATATAATCAGCATGATTTGGCTGGTTATCTACAAAATCATTAAAAAGTGTAAGAAGAATCAAATGTATATTGTGTACCAAGCAGGAACTGCTGTTGGTCTTCGTTGAAATCCCTTCTGCAAATCTTTTTGTATAACTTAATTAGCAAAGTTAAAATTAAGATGAGGCTCCAGTGTGTTTAGATAAAACAATTTCTATGAGAGGACACTTCATTAAAACATTTAATAATGCAGCAAACTCTCAGTTATCAAAGAAATCTCTTTACAAAAACTGTTTTTGCCAGTGAATAAAATGATTCAATCTAAGATATTTATTCTGTTCAAGAAATATTCAAATTTTGCTTTTACTGTGGGTTCATATTCCAGGTGCCTGTTGTATGCTCTGCTGACATCACTGATTTCTAGTCTTTATAGCAGTGCTGTCCCCTAGGATGTATTTAATACACGTTTATTGAGTGCCTACTATGTGCCAGGCACTATTGTAGGCTCTCTGGGAGCAGCAGTGAAGAGGATAAAGTGCTTACTCTCATGAGGCTCACATTCTGAGAAAAGCAATAAGCAAGGAAACTCATAAATAGATATTTAGTACATTCACAGAGTTATGCAGCCATCACCACAATTTCAGAACATTTTCATAGCCCTCAAAGCAAGCTCTGTACTCTTTAGCCATCATCTCCAATCTCCCGGCCTCAACAGCCCTAGGCAATCACTAATCCATTTTCTGTCACTGTATATTTGCCTATTATGGACATTTCATAAAAATGGAACCATATGGCTGGGCATGGTGGCTCACGCCTGTAATCCCAGCACTTTGGGAGGCCAAGGCGGGCGGATCACGAGGTCAGGAGATCAAGACCATCCTGGCTAACACGGTGAAACCCTGTCTCTACTAAAAATACAAAAAATTAGCTGGGCGTGGTGGCGGGCGCCTGTAGTCCCAGCTACTCAGGAAGCTGAGGCAGGAGAATGGCGTGAACCCGGCAGGCGGAGCTTGCAGTGAGCCGAGATCGCGCCACTGCACTCCAGCCTGGGCGACAGAGCGAGACTCCGTCTCAAAAAAAAAAAAAAAAAATTGAACCATGTAATATCTGGTCTTTCGAAACCAGTTTCTTTCACACAGCATAATGTTTTAAAGATTTATACACACTGTAGCATGTGTCAATACTTCTTTTTTATTGCTGAAAAAAATCCGTTAAGTGGATTTTACTTTTCCATTCATCCATTGATGAGCGTTTGCATTGTTTCAACTTTTTTTGCTATTAAGAATAAAGTGGCTATGAACGTTCCTGAACAAGTGTTTGTGTGGACATATGTTTTCATTTCTTTTGAATAGATACCTAGGAGTAGAATTGCTGAATTATTTGTTTAACGTGTTGGGGAACTGCCAAACTATTTCCCAAAGTTGCTGCATCATTTTACATCTCTACCAGCAGTTTACGAAGCCTTCAATTTCTCCACATCCTCCAGAATTTGTTATTATCTGTCTTTTTTATTATAGCTATTTCTAGTGGTTGTGAAATGGTGTCTCATTGTGGTTTTGACTTGCATTTCCCTAATGACTAACGATGTTGAACATCTTTTCATGTGCTTATTGGCCACTTATATATCTTCTTTGGAGAAATGTTTATTCAGATCCTTAGCTTATTTTTCAATTGGATTACTAACCTTTTTGTTGTAGAATTGTAACAATTCTTCACACTCTCTCTAAAGTCTAGATATGTCTCTTATCACATACATGATAGGCAAATATTTTCTCCCATTTATTCTGTTGTCTCTCTGCTTTCTTGAAGATGTCCTTCGAAACACAAAAGTTTTAAATTTTTCTCAGGTAAATTTGATCTATTTTTCTTTGTGCTTTTCGTACCATATCTATTGTTTGTGCTTTTGGTACCATATCTTAGAAACCACTGCCCAATCAGAGTCACAAAGATTTACTCTTGTGCTTTCGTCTAACAGCTTTATAGTTTTGACTCTTTCACTTAGGCCTTTGATACATTTTGGGTGAATTTCTGTGTATGATATGAGGTAGGAATTATGTGCTAATTTTGATGAAGTACTTATTACCCCAGGAAGGGAATAAATGTGTTCCCTTTTAGTAAAAGTGTTTTCAGAAAGATAGTGTTCATTTATTAAAAACTATTTTGCTTAAACAGGGCACTTTTCTGTGAATACAACAGAAAAATCCTTAGCTTTCAAGGAGATCACATTGTCTACTGATAGATATAAACAAATAAATAAATATAACAAAGTCAAGTGGTATAGGAATGATAAAAACGACAGAACGGTGAATGGGTGGAGAGTGCTGAGGGTGTTGCTTTTATTCTGAGCTGTCAGAGAGGGCTTCTTGGGTAAGGTAATATTTGAGCAGAGACTTGGAGGAAGTGAGAGAGTGAAAGCTGGGGATCTCTAGGGGACAAGCACTCTAGGCGGAGAGAACAATGCAAAGCCCTGAGGTGGGAATGTGCCCCCCATGCCTGTGGAACAGCCAGGAGCTCAGTGTCGCTGGAAAGAGGAGAGGAGAGACAGGCTGGGAAAACTGAAGACATGGGGGGAGCCGAATCACGTGGGCCTCATGGATGGTGGTAGACACTTTGGATGTAATGTGAATTGAGACTGGAAGACATTGGAGGGTTTTGAGCAGAGAGACCAGGTGAGCCAACGTATGTTTCAGGAGGGCCACCTTGGTGCAAGCTAGAGAAGCATTTGGAGCCAATTAGAAGGCAATAATTCAGGCTAGAGAAGATGAAGGCTTGATTCAAACTGACATGGTTGGGGATGGTCAGAGGCTGGGCATATTTGGATGATACAACTTGAGATATGAAAAAAAGTGAGGAATTAGGGATATTTCCAGGTTTTTGGCCTGGGCAACTGGAAGCAAGAGTTGTCATTAACTAAGATGAAGAAGAATACACAAGGAGCATATCTTGAGAGAGAGGTAGGGGTTCAGCTTGGGGCATACTAAGATTGAGATGCCTAGTTGATAATATCCAAGTGAAAATGTCAAGTGGGGAGCTCAGTACAATTCTGGCTGTGAGAAGAAAGTTCTTAGCTCTTAGCTAGAGGTGTAAATCTGATGCTAACAGCATAGTGTTGGTGATTTTAGCCTTGGGACTGGATGTAGTCACCTAGGAAGGGAGGAGGATAGAATGGGAAGGCATCAAGGAGTGATTCTTGTGGCATTCCAATGGTCTATTTCTATGCTGAAAGAGGAAAAAGAACTGGCAAAGAAGTCCTAGAAGATGTGACCAGTAAGCTAGGAGAACCCAGAGTGATGCCATCATTGGAGTGGATTCAAGGGGAAATTGGAGGGAAAAGGAGTAGCAATAGCTCAACAAATATTAAATGACTACTTCCTATGTGCCAAGAGTTGTTTTAGAGATAAGTCAGGGAAGAAAAGAGACCCAAACCTAACCTTTGTGAGGATGACATTCTAACAGGGGGAGAGAGACAATAAAATGATAGGTGTGCAAATTACACAGTACTGCAAGGTAATTCCTGCTTTGGAAAATATATTGAATAAAGATTATCGAGTGGGGAGCTTGGGAAGTGGGAAGATTGCAATTTTAAGTAGGATGGTTGGGGTAATCTTTATTGCAAAGGTGGCATTTGAACAAAGACTTGAAGGGGGTAAAGGAGTTAGCAGGTCCCTGAGAGAACACACCAGACAGAATTTGCCCCCGTGCCAGGGCTGAATGGGCCTAAGGAGACAAAAGACAAACAAACAAAACAAAAGAAAAGAAAACAGCAAATGGACCAGTATGCTTAGAAACAGTGTGAGTGAGGACAGCAGTATCAGGAGGCTTGAGTGGAAAGATGACAAGGTTTGTTAAGGTCTTGCAAGCCATCGTAAGGACTTGTGGGAGGGAGCCACTGGAGAATTGCATGGAGGAATGGCATGATCAGACAGCCTAATGGGTGGTGGGCAGGCCAGACTCTGTTCGTACATATATTTAAGAGACAGGGTCTCACTAAGTTGCCCAGGCTGGAGAGCAGTGGAGTCATCATGGCTCACTGCAGCCTCAAAATCCTGGGCTCAAGAGATGCTTCCAGCTCAGCCTCCCAAGTAGCTGGGACGACAGGGGTGCCCTCCTACACCTGCCTAATTTTTTTAGTAATTGTTTTGTAAAGATAGGGGTCTCACTATGTTGCCCAGGCTCCCATCATATTTTGAAGATAAAGCTTACAGGATTTACCTATGGCTGTGGGGAGTGGAAGTAGGAAGGAAATTGAATGCACAATTTTGACCTGAATGACTGGAGGATTTGGGCAGCCTTCACCTGAGATGGCGGAGGATGCAGGTGAAACAGGTAGGGGGAAGGTAAATGTTTTTGTTTATTCAGTTATTATTTATAAAATATAGAAGTAATAAGTTTTCAGGGAATTTCTACTTAATCAAACATATTTAGCATTAACAGGCTACTGAATTTAACTTCTTAGTATTTCTTAGGGCCCTTCAATATTTCATGATTTTTTCGTGTTAATCTGGTATCATCTAATTCTGTGACAAAAGAGAATTTTCACTTTAATAGCACATTCTGGACATTAAGTGGTAACTAAATGAAATTTTGTAGAATCTGTTTTTATGTCTATTTTTTGATCTTCCCAATTTGAATTTTGAATAAACAGACATCTCTGTTTATTTGTAATTCATGTTTGAGAATGATTCATGCTCTTAAGACGTAAGCAGCTTTGGTTTGAAAAATTAAATAAGCCTTTTAAATATTTAAGCTATATATTTTTGTACTAAATATAAAAGTTAAATAACCAGAAAGTTCACTTTTGCTGTGATAGCTTCCACTTGTAGCTTACAGTTCTTCAGTGTATTTTGTATTGAATGCAGTTACATATCCATGCATTTGCCAACGGAAATGAACAACATGCTAATTTTTTCAGATAATATAAACTAATGAATACACACACTCCCAATACATTTTTTTATTCAACTGAAGTGATTCTAAGAGTGTGAAACACATTTGACCTTGTCTTAGTTCCTCTTATAAGTCTCTGTCTTGCAACAGAATACCTGAGACTGAGGAATTTATTTATTTATTTATTTATTTATTTGAGACCCAGTCTGCCTCTGTCGCCCAGGCTGGAGTGCAGTGGCGTGATCCCAGCTCACTGCAAGCTCTGCCTCCTGGGTTCACGACATTCTCCTGCCTCAGCTTCCCGAGTAGCTGGGACTACAGGTGCCCGCCACCACACCCGGCAATTTTTTTGTATTTTTAGTAGAGACGGGGTTTCACTGTGTTAGCCAGGATGATCTCGATTGCCTGACCTCGTGATCCACCAGCCTCAGCCTCCCAAAGTGCTGGGATTACAGGCGTGAGCCACCGCGCCCAGCCGAGACTGAGTAATTTACAAAGAAGAGAGCTTTCTGTAGCTCATGGTTCCATAAAGTGGGAAGTTCATGGGACATGGTGCCAGCATCTGCTCAGCTTCTGGTGGGGATTTTTGTGCTGGGTCATAACATGGACGAAGGTCAACAAAGAAAGGACAAAATCCTAGGGGGGGTCCTCGCTTTATAATAGCCCACTCTCAGGGGAATCAGTTTATTCTCACAAGAAGTAATCCAGTCTAAGGAGACCAGAACTCACTACCATGAGACCCATACCAAGCCATTCACGAAAGAACCCCCCGCAATGACCCAAACACCTCCCACCCGGCCCCACCTTCCCCACCAGCACACGGGGGCTGCATATCAACATGAGATTTGGTGGGGACGAGCTGTATGTAAACCGCAGAATACCTGAAGCTCAAATATCACACTCCACTGAGGCATGACCTGATTCCCCAGGGCGTTGGTGGCTCATTGAGCAGTCCTCTCATAGCAGTCACTTTATATCTCCATTACGAACACGATCTCCTTGTATTTCAATTATACGCTTGCAGGTTTCTCCCTCTATTCTAGCAACTGCTCCCAGAGCAGAGAGCCAAGACTTACGTGCTTCGTGGCCCCCCAAGTCTTAATGGTTCCTGCTATGGGGAAGATGTGCAATAGATGTAGAAAGATGTAGAAAGAATGAATATATTCATAAATGGGCAAATGCTGCCAAACATTTTTAACACACATAAATGCTGTATCAGAACTCTCTTCAGGAAAAGTTCAAACAACAACCAAAAAGCAGCTTCTCTCCTATTTTTCACTGAAGCAGAGTCCAGGACTTCTGAGACCACCTGAGGCTGGAGCCTGAGGAACTGAGGAGAGAGAATAGGGCAGAGTCACTCCAGCCTGAGTGCAAAAGTGATCAAAAGAAGCAGTCCCTTCTCGGAGTAATTCTTTTCCATTCTTGGTATAGGAGTTGAAGTTTCTTTGCTGCACTTCACTAGAGGTGATAGTTCTATAAAGTAATATGCTTAGTTTTTCAGATAATATAACCTAACTAATGTACATGCAGGTAGATTATATTCCTTTTTGGCCACTCTAGTACAGATTTCTCCCAAAACATTTGGGCAGTGGACAAAAGCTAAAAAAACTGCTCCTCTCTGGTGCTGTAAAAGATAGCCTTTGGCAGGCCACACAGGCCTTTATAGACAGCATCTTGTCTTCACAGCCACACCTCCTTTTTTGAGGTCACATCACCAGCATTTTGAGTACTAGAGTACCTATTTAGGGCACGAGAATAGGCAGCTATCAAAGAATTTGCACGAAGCACATGGCTGGTAAAAAACAACAACAAAAAAATCCCACTGTTCTAGGATTTCTCCATCGATTTGAGGGAACCAGGGAATTCTCTAACAGCCATAGTTAAGGGTCACTTTAGCAATTGGAAACAATGATCAAGCAGCAAATTGTTGGCAGGGGACATCCAGACAGAAGGTAGCTTAAATTGATGGCTTCTGTGGAGGCCAAGGGAATTCAAAACAGAATTTGCCTGGGATTTTGTTTGGCCAAACCACCTTTACTAAAGAACTGTGATATCCAAACAATGCCCATCTTCCAGATCAGATTCAGAAGCTGGAATGAGGAGTTCCTAAATAAATAAAAGTCATTCCAGAAGGATGAAGTGACCACTTTTCAAAAAAAAAAAAAAAATGTGTCTTCCATGTATTGCCCCAATTTTCTCTATAGGCAATGTTGTTGTGAAACTATCCAAAGAATTTATTTGGTGCTATCAGGTGTTAAATAGCTTCAAAGAATTTTATGTGTAATTTACAAGGTGTTAAGTTTTGACTGTACCTGTACATGACCTCTGTCGTGAATACTCATTTGGCATGGACGGCAACTTAACCTGGTTTAAAGACAAATGATTCTGGCCGGGCGCGGTGGCTCACGTTTGTAATCCCAGCACTTTGGGAGGCCGAGGCGGGCGGATCACGAGGTCAGGAGATTGAGACCACGGCGAAACCCCGTCTCTACTAAAAAAATACAAAAAATTAGCCGGGTGCGGTGGCGGGCACCTGTAGTCCCAGCTACTCGGAGAGGCTGAGGCAGGAGAATGGCGTGAACCGGGGAGGCGGAGCTTGCAGTGAGCCGAGATTGCGCCACTGCACTCCAGCCTGGGCGAAAGAGCAAGACTCCATCTCAAAAAAAAAAAAAAAAAAAAAAAAGACAAATGATTCTAGCTGGATATACATCTTTGTCCTGAAAAGATTCAGACGACAGTAGAGACAATCATCACCATCATCTCTCACTACAGTCTCTGCCAGCACAGGTCCTACCTGTTCTCTTGGCTCCCAGCTTCTAGGTCAAAATGATTGCAACTTACGTAAACTTAAGCCTGTAGGCTAACACTAACAATTTCTCGGCAAGTGAAATTGGACCCTTGCTTACCTCCCCAGCCTCGGGTCTCACTGCTGCGCTCATTCCTGCTATTATCCCTGGCTCTGATTCTCCTGAGGTGCTTCCAGTTCTCCACATGGCTCAGATGATCTTTTGCCCTCTGTCTCCCTGGTCCCTCTGCGTTAGTAACCTCTGTTCCGGTGTCAGCCACCCCTCACTTTGAAGACCCTGCTTCTGGCTGAATGCTGCACACTCTTCCCTGAGCCAGGGTTGCTTTCCTGAACACCAGTAGCCCTGCACTCAGCACCAATCCCCCGTAAGTGCTTCCCCATGGCATGCCCCATCTTTACCTTTTCTCAGCCCTTAGTGTTCTCCACTGTATTGCAGTCGTCAGGGGAGATGGCTTATTCCCAGCACTTAGTTTATTGCAGAGGCATAATGCATATTTCATGATAAATGAAACCCCAGAACCCCACCCCCTGAAAAAACACACCAAATATTGTTGTCTCTCAAAGAGGGCAGTCTTGGTGCAAAAGAAAAAATGAAGCCTGAGTTTGTATTCCAAAGGCATGAGCTTGAACCAGTTCTGTTACCTACTGCTGTTCCACCTCTAAGAAATCATTTCCCTTCTAGGTGAGTCAGTTTGTGCGTCTATACAATAAGGGTAATGGTACTTTGCTTCTAAAGTAGCTGTGACTTCTAAAGGCTTACTGGCACACGAAGTACATAGCAGTGCAGTATTTGGGACACTTTTGGTAGGAATAAAATTACTCATCATTCCGTGGATATCTTGGAATGTTCATCTGGAATGCAGCTGGGCAGAGCCATTCCTTCGTGTCCACACGGCCACATCACACTTTTGCTCAGTTGCTGTGACAAGCTGCGGGCTTCCCTCACAATCACTCCAAGACAGCTCTGCATGCACAGGCACTGGTGAAGTGTAGCAGGCTGCAGTGTGGATACCTTGCACTCAACCCCCTAAAATGGACACTTCCAGGTACACTGGCCAGGAGAGGAGTCTTTGTGGTTGGTCTATATGTGATGTTACATGGCTAAATGAAACAAAAATGCTTTGTGCTTATGGCCCATGAAAACAATGAATCAAGGAGGAGAAGACAAGGGCAGAAGGCGAAAAGGTTTCAATGTCCAGGAAGCTGCGCCCACACCTCTCATCAACCTGTCTTCACTAGCTATTGTTAAAGGAATAGAAGGCATTTCTAATAAACTTGGTATCATTTTCAAAATACCAAGTAGATTATTTTGTTTTATTTAGAAAACAATACTTTGGAATCTGAGGGTCCTATTGACCTTCTTATGGCCCAGTAATGATACCAACAATAAAAGTAACACAAATTGAGAGTTTATTGTGTGGCAGATGCTGTGATAAGCATGTTACAAGTGCTATCTAATTTTTATTTCATTTCCTAATGATGTTGGAGGTGGCTTCATGTGCTAAGAGTGTCTTACGCTGACCAGGTTGCTATGATGAAATGCCAGAAACCAAGTGGCTTATAAACAACAGGAACTGATTTCTCACAGTTCTGGAACCTGGAAGTCCAAGATCAAGGTGCTGGCAGATTCGGTGTCTGGTGAGGACCACTTGCTGGCTCATAGATGGGGCTTTCACGCTGCATCCTCTCATGGTGGAAGGGGAGAGGGAGCTTGTTGACGTTTCTTTAAAAGGATACTAATTCCATTCATGAGAGTTTCTCCCTCAAGACACAGTCACCTCCCAAGGATCTCATCGCCTCATACCATCACCTTGGGGATGAGGATTTCGACGGAGGAATTTTGGGGACACAAATATTCACACAATTGCAAACAGGAAACTTCTGCAATCCTAGTGTTACCATAGAAAGAAGGAAATTTTTGTTTCACTTTTTGAGCGTGGAAAACCCAGGAAAAACATTTTCAGCTTCTCCTTACCCCTTCTTCCCTCCTTCCTGGTTGGGAAGACCTCTGTGAGCAGTGAACTGGGGAGAATGAGCGCAGCTTGATGGGCTTGGCACAGCCTAGTCTCTGTTGGATCCACCTGTCCCCTGCTGGGTGCATTTTGGCCTGCTCTTGGCTCTTTGCAAGCTTAGAGAAGCTGGCTTTGCCCGTTTTGGGCCCTGACCCTAAAAGAACCAAATTGGCGAGGGGGTGCATATCAAAACCATATTCTTTAATCAGCTTAATAGTAACACAGCTGATATTTTTATTTGCAATTCTGTCCCCTATGTCTGATTTCTTAATAGATACCAAAGCAGGATGGGAAAGTAGGGTTTTTATTTGCCTTCCTACACCCTCCCCAAACCAAAATTTTAACCGGAAAATCAAACGCTGGACAATCAGCTTTGCATCAGCAACACATTCAATTAGCCCACAAGGGGACACAGAGCACAGGCTCCTGAAGGAGATAATTGATCTGGAGCAGCCTTACAAAAATGGGATTTATGAAGATTTGGTCCTCAGAAGATTCTTTAAAAGCTAGAGGAAAAGGGTTGATTTGAGGAGTATGGACACCGCTTAACGTTGCTGGTGAGTTGACATGTGCTTTCAGTTCACTCGTGCACGGCACACGGGAGTAACTGTTCCCTCCCACATCACACTGCTCATGTTGGGGAGCAATGGGACTTCGTTAACAAGATCTTACCATTCATCCCTTCTCTATGTTATCTCCTTGAGGATGGAGGACAAATATGAATTAAAATACCAACTTATTATTAAATTTTTGCCAGCCACAGAAGCGCTAATCAAAGTAAGATGCTAGCAGTTTTGAAACTTCCATCTCTTAGATCGAGAGACCTACAAGCTGAGAAGCAGCTACAGGGAGAGGGAGAGGGAAAAGAAAGGAAATGCAGTCTTCTGAGAGAGAAAGGCAGTCTGGTGTGCAGAAGAGATCACGGGCTTTTGCTGAGGCCCTGGAGAGCCCTGAGTGAGGGCACCATGGCCAGGGCAATCGACTTGCTCAGCTCTGGCCCATGCAGAGGAAAAATGGAAATTTCTCTCAGGAGCAGTGAGTCCTATTTTAGAGAAGCAGCAGCTGTTTCTTTTTTCTTTTTCTTTTTTTTTTTTTTGTTTTGAAATGGAGTTTTGCTCTTGTCGCCCAAGCTGGAGTACAATAGCATGATCTCAGCTCACTGTAACCTCCGCCTCTCAGGTTCAAGCAATTCTCCTGCCTCAGCCTCCCAAGTAGCTGGGATTACAGGCGCCCACCACCACACCTGGCTAATTTTTGTATTTTTAGTAGAGAGGGGGTTTCACCATGTTGTTCAGGCTGGTCTCGAACTCCTGACCTCAGGTGATCCACCCACCTCGGCCTCCCAAAGTGCTGGGATTAGAGGAGTGAGCCACCACGCCCAGTCAGCACCTGTTTCTTTTGTGAGGTAGGAGCTGGAAAGTGGGTAGCGAGAAGGCCTCGTGTTGTTCCCAGGAGCAGCCCCCTGGGAGGGATGGCTGCAGGAAGCTTGCCCAGGAGTCCCTCCTCTCACTGGGGAATGGGTAAGTTAAGGCACGGGCAGAAGCAGCTTCCTTCTGATCCCCATCTCATTTATCTTTATCCCAGATCACTGTCTCCTTCTGGATGACAATAACTTTTCTTAACACTTCGAAATAGAATTTACAAACTATTTGTAAAATAAAAATATTCAGATCACCTACATATTTAAATGAAGTGGAGGAATGTAAATATTGTCAAAATTGTTTTTTCTTAACGATATACCTATTGTTAACCTTACCTGTGTCCTTCAGGTACAGATGTTTGATTTGTCTGAGTGACACACAGAAGAACCCCAGCTATGCATTCGGGAGGCTAGACATGAATTTAAATCTAATCCTTACCCATCTCCAAGATGCATACATATTTTCTCAAAGCTTCACAATAATATTGAAGAAGAGACGCATCTTTTGATTTGTACGAATGTAGCGTTTTTTAGAATTTACACATGCGAAACAATTTGCAGGTTTATTTTTATATTTAAGGAGGCAACAGTGCACTGATGTCCCTAAATCTGGGTGCCCTGGTCACTTTTTATTTCCTCCCTGAGTGATAACTGAGTTTCTCTAGAATAAAATCATAGAAGGAGTCCATTATGAAGTCAGTCAACTAGACCCAGGCTTCCTGGCAATAATACACTGTGCAAAAATTTCTCCTTTTCTGTGCCACTATAAAAGGACGGTCAGATTAGGTTTGAGATCACAAGGAAAATTCCTTGGGAAGTAAACTTTTCTATATGATAGTGAAAGGTACCACTCAGAAGAGTCAAAGAGATAGCCCTCTCACCCCAAAGTCAATAGGAAATTCAAGTCCATTGACATTGTCATTGGCAGAAGGGGTTCCGGCATGATTGACATAAATTGCTATCTTGGAAGAACTGTGGAGAAATGTCATTTCCGAAATTAAATAGCTTGAATCTCCGTGGCCAGGGGGTGGGTGGCGTGTGGATGACCACACACAGCGGGGGCTCGCTTGGCATTTAGCTCAGTTACCGTGATGCCCTGAACATAAACGTCAAAAGGAAAAGAAAAAAAGAAAGGGGAAAAGGGATTCCATTGCCTAGAAACCAAAACCTCACTACACACAAACCAAACAGAGGAAGGAAAAGACTTTGTACACTCTGCCTTGCTTTGTGTCATATTTTCATCCCTAAAAGAAAGGAAATTTTCTGATGAATCATCTGATATGAACAGAAAGTAAAACAGGAGTTGTCTCCCAGAGTCTCCACTGAGCGATAGTGCCTACCTGGGCTTGCAGTATCCTCTAGAAAGGAAAGACGATGAGAATGCAGAAAGTTAACTCATTAATAAATAACATCTCTGCGCACAATTTGCTAACTTTTCATTCTATCTTACAATTTTAGGAAGAACTAAAACAAGGGCAGCTTTCAGAGACAGAATGTGGCAACTGAGAGTCAGTGTTCTCTGTACTAAGATGTGAACTTTGTTCTTTGTTTGCACGCTAATTGCATTGTGTGAACAGAAGCAATTTCTGTTAGAAAAAAAATGTATAATGGTATTTCATACTAACATGAGACTCTGAATCCAGGTATCTTTGAAGAGTCCAGAAGTGCTGTAACAAACTGCTAACATTTAAACTCATGGAAGAAAGCTTTTAGAAAATGAGATGTGTACTTAAATTATCCTGAAGTAAGTGTTGATTGTTAAAAGGAATAAAAAGTTTCATTGAAAAGTATATTGTAGGGTGCTACAATTTGCTTGGGGTTTTTGTTTCATTTCCTATGTAAGGAATAGTTTCACAGATATTTAGGCAAGTTAAACATTCATACACCTATATAGGCACTGTCTTGCCCTTTGAGCTGCTGCTGTGTATTTATTACTAGAGAAAATTGTACCAGCTAGGCAGCAAATTGCAATGCCCTAATTTCAACATCTCTTCATCTTGCCTAGACTGACAGACACCCTTCAAAACTGTTGGGTAAATTTTCTGGTGATCGTTGGCTCTCTCACAAATTACTCCGAGGCTCAGTCTTTAAAAATAACTGTTTTATGATGCGTGCAGATTCTGTGGGTCGGGAATTCAGAATGGATACAAGGGGTGCTTGTCTCTACTCCATCATCCTGGGGCCTCAGCTGGGAGGACTTGAGACTTTTTTGGCAGGGGATTGTAATTCCTTGTAATTTTAAAAGGAATTTCACATTTTATTTCATGTAAAAAGAGGATAAGATATAGTTTGGCTATTTTGTTTTCAAATTTAGAAGCATGGCTATCAAAAGATCATAAAACTTAAGAGCCATGATTGATGCTGGAGGATTTTTCCTTTTTTTTCTGAGACTATAGAATGGAATTGTTAAGCACTAAAATGAACTGATACTCCTTTAGAATACACACATGAAGAGACTGAGGCAGAGTTCCCAGCTAGGAACCCAGAGCTGGAATGGTCCATGGCAGGATTGCAGAGAAAACTGCAGTTTTCTGTATTTGCACCCAGGCCACATAGAAATATCCCCTCTCTCTAGAGATTGAGAACACTGTTAAGAATAGGATTGTTTTAAGAGTTAGAAAACTCATCATCTGAAAAGGCTACATATGGTATGATTGCAACTATGTAATATTCCAGAAAAGGCAAAACTATGAAGACAATAAAAAGATGAGTGGTTGCCAGAGGTTGAGGGGAGGGAGGGATGAAAGAGGCAGAGCACAGAGGATTTTTAGGGTGGTGAAACTATAATACTGTGTATGATATTATAATGGTGGATGCATGCCAGTATACATTTGTCCAAACCTATAGAATGTACAAGATCAAGAGTGAACCCACATGCAAACTCTGGACTTTGGGTGATAATGATGTATCAATGTGGTTTCATTAGTTGTAACAAGTCTACCACTCTGGTGTAGGATGTTGATAGTGGGGAAGGCTGTGGGTCTTTGGGGACAGAGGGAATATGGAATATCTTGGTACTTTTCACTTCATTTTGCTGTGAGCCTAAAACTGCTCCAAAATAAAGCCTATTTTTTTTAAAGGCACATCAGGTGAATTTGCTTTAATATAGAATTTGGAAAACAAAAGTTTAGTACTCAGCACGAGAGCTTTTTTTGGAGAAACATGATATCAAAACAAGGGCCCAGTTAGCGAAAAGATTCCAGCAAGTATATTATTCCCTGTTGAGAAGAGTCTGAGGAGTCATCAGAGAAAAGGCAATTAATTCCCCTCTCCAGGTGGACTGTTGGAATGGAGGGTGTAATAAAACGCCAGCAAACAGATCTGTCTGCCAAGAAAAGCTGGACGATCACAGCGTATGTTAAGAAGTGCGCACATTTAAACCACGCTAGGCAGTTATTCAGTTTGACTTGAACTGGACAGGCTCCATTTGGAGGCTTGGTTTGGGCATCCCTCCTTTCACAGACAGAACAAATGAGAGGGAGTTCTGAAGGGAGCATCAGAAATGATAAAAGGGTTAGAAAATGTGACCCATGAGAAAAGGTTAAAAGAACTGGACACATTCAATCTACAGAAAAGAAGACCTGAGGGAGGCATAATAACTATTTTACTCCCACATAAAGGGATATTATAAAGAGGATGGGGACCAATTATTCTCATTAGTCAATGGGGACAAAACAAGACATAATAGGCTTATGCTGCAGTAGGGCAGATTTAGGTTAAATATCAGGATGAGCTTTAACACTATCAGAAGTTCGAGAAGATGAGGGAGGGTTTGTGTGGACGCTTCATCCCTAGAGATGGCTGAGGTTGAATTTAATGCGTTATTAATTGGGATGGGTTCGGAATTTTAAAATCAAGTCCTCTCTTATATATGTAGCTTGATGTGTCATTTAATCCTCTTACTCTGCTTAAATAATTGATTTGGGGATCTATGTGAATGGGAACAAATATATATGTCTGAGGGTTTCCCATTCTACATCTTTACATTATAGTGTCAAGAGAAGAAACACTGTTCTTAAATAAGAGTCAAAATACATTTATTACATCTGTTATTAGAGAGTGCACAGTGTACTATTTCATAATTCGTGAAATGTACAACTTCCATCAACCTTTGAAATGTTTTACAGAAACATAACACTCAATAGTGTCTAAACAAGTATGTGACAAGAACATTGAAACATGCTTTCTATAAGGAATAAAATCGTATTACGAGTAATTTCTCTGTGTCTCTCTCTGTCTCTTTCTCTCTCCCTCCCAACCCCTCACCCCCCTCTCATTTCCTGGTTTCAATCAGGCTTTAGAAAACCCTTGGCACCTGGAACCAAGGAACGTACAACCCCAAACACTCACCCCCTACTGTGGCTTATTAGAATTTTTATCTGCCTAAAGATCGGGCAAGTTTACCTCATTATTTCTCCACTCTCTCATTGGTCACAAAGTTTGTAGCCCTTGATACATCTTTTCATGGAGCCATTAAGTGAAACAGCCAGTAATGAGTGTCTTCATAATGACTCATTTAGTTCCTTCCACTGGAAGCGATGCATATTACTTCTGCAACACTTCACCTACTCCATTCAAGAAACCAGCAGCCCTGGTTAGTTCCCATTACAAACTTAACTTCTCTTGAAATCTCTGGTGCTACAAAATGTTCTTTTCACTTCCCATGATCTTGATTTTTAATATACTCTGTAGCTTGTTTATTGTGAAAACAGTGAAATTATTTTAAAGGGTCCTACCATTTTCATGTATTTATATGTATCCCAAACTCTTTCAACTGCCAATTATTCATTAAAATCCAGTAAATTTGAATCATTCATAAAAAATAAAAGTACTTTAATGCTATGCTATGTTGATCTTACCAGGGTGTCTGTGAAAATAGCATCTTTCAAAATAATTCTAAATTTCCAAATAGATTGTTCAAAGACAAGCTTTCATTCACAAATATTGATACTACACATTTCATGATTGCATTTCCTGTTAAGTAGAGTCTAAATAGAGTCTAAATATAACCCAGGCCCTGTCGATGGCCAAGGTCATCTCACCACCACTGAGTGGAAGTTTACCATGCAGAAAAGTATGTTGCATATGAACATGAACGAGGTACCCCATAAACACTGTTGTATTTGCTGGCTTTTTATATTTTTCAATTACATTAATGAATGATGGGTCTTTATATCCTTAAAAGAAATAAATCCTTAAGAATAAATTGGGATCAGATCGTACTAGATAATATTTATTCCACACTAACGATCAATAACACAGCATTCTAACTGTATTTGGCTAGAAATTTTGAGACTCAAATTAGGAGATATTTGAATTTTTGTTGAAGAATGTTATAGGTAGTCTTATGGAAACTACTTTTGGCATTGAAGATTACAAAAAATGTTTCTGAATTTCTGATTTGTAAATCCAGTCAATTCCAAATCTCTTATACCTTCTGGGAATTATTTCCACCATTTACATCTTGGCTAATGCCGGCTTCACATACTAAATAGCAACTCTGACCATCCAAGTTGCCTTTTTAAAAACCCTGTTGACTCAGCATTGGGTGCAGAGAAAAACCCAAATTAATGCATGATCTCATTTGTCAATCTTTCTTTGATTTTTGGAGCAGTAGCTCTTTTTATTTTTGATTATACAAATGATAAAAGTTTATCACATAGCATTTAGAAAATACCCAAGGCCTGAAGATTAAAGGAAAATCCAATCATAATTGCATAATTAAGCAACACTAAGTTCACCCTATGTGTTTGCATTTTCTAGGCCTCTGAGCTTTCCATGGACTAGCTTCTCCCCGGAATGCTTTCCTCTCAACCAGCCACCTTGAGATCTACTTTTAAACCTTTAAGTTTCAGGTAACATCTTGATAATGCTTTCTGTGGCCCCTGACCTCTACACAAAAGAGCTCATTGTGTTGTAGTTATTTGTCTTAAGTACCTTTTACTCCTCCCCACAGGATGGTTTCAAGGCAAGGCCTGTCTTATGTGTTTTTATAACCTTTAGCATAGTGCCTGCATCAAGTAGGCTCGATCGATTTTTCATAAATGAGTAAAATAAACAATTTTCTCCAGTCACTGCAGAGTCCAACCAACTTCCAGCCAACCCTCTCCCTGTACCCACTCTTGCCATGCAGGGAAACCCACCTACTACATGAGTCTGGGTAAGAAGGAGCAACAGGCTGTAGCCAATTCCCTTCCTCTGTCTGACTCAATCTCTTGTCTTTGCAACAGTGTTTGAGTTTATAGTACTAATTTAGCTAGTGCATCATTTATTTAAAAGCAAACCATGACTATTTGTTAAAACTCTGCCACTGATGTATACGTAAAAATAGTTATTTAATGAAACCATCTCATTTGCTTTAAATTTTTACTAAGCCACTCATTCTATTTTGCACTATGTTGTATTAGATTATCTGTCATAAATACCAAAAGGGATGTGATTGCAGACACTCACCATACAGCCAGGCAAAGCCAATACTCACTCACTTCCCTACCAGCGACATGTTGAAGTTGGCTTTTCTCATTTGCAATGCTACACTTACGTTCTACTCACAAAATTGATCCTCTAAATTCAAAGGATTCTTGCAAGTGAATGATTAGAAATACATAATTTTGGTGACAAATCATAGGCCTACAGTAGAATAATTTGATATTTGAATGGGATCCTTGTCATGAGAAATATTATGATGATGTAAGTTGAACCACAGCAGGTACAAAAAAAGAGGGGGCTCATTTGGGAATCATTAAACTTTTTTTTTTTTTTTTTTTGCAGGACATTGGTAGTTTCAACTCTGTCTTAGAATATTATTATAGGCTAAGCTTAAAATGAAAAAGCCCTCAGGTCATAGGGAATTATTACATGTCTTTCCACTGATAAATTTGTTGTTGAGTTTATTTATATAAAATCAGTTGTTCTCCACATATGCTATCACATAATTTAATTGATATAATTTATTTTCTTTCTGGAACCTCATGAAAAAGATTTCTGGAGAGGAATCGTGCATGTGTATATAGTGAGGAAGGCATAGCCTGACATGAAGATCTCTTTGCTGGGAGTCAGGAGACCTGGCCCCTTGCATTGTCTCTGGCCATGAACCTGGCAATTTTCTACAAATAATTACTTTGTCCCTCCAGTCCTATTTTGAACCATATTCTCCCTGAGGTCTCCTCGATCTCTACAATTAAATGATTCTATTTTCTATATGGGTTTTGTAGTCTTCTCTGGGCTCTGGTTGTTTTTCCTAAGAAAACTTCACATCTTTCTGCACATTGGGTTCTCATCCCAAGTATTTGCAAAGTGGTTATTCTCATTGGCTCCTACAACTGTGGTTTAAACATTTCAGCCACTGAGAAGCCTTTCAGGTCATTAGTGTCCAGTATGTCTGTTAACTTGGACATATGATGTGACTCCAGAAAGTTCTAAAAGTGTGAGGTTTTGGAACGGAACAAGGAATACTCTCAAGGCACTTAATGCAGAGGCTGTGTCTGCCCAGTCTGCATCCGCCTGTGCCCCCAGCACTGAGTATTGTGTGGCTCCTGTCAGTTAGGTGAGTGACACCCAGAGATATTAGAGCAAACCATATGGAGCAGGAGTGAGAGCTTTAGGTGCAGAACCACGGGTACCTTCGATACAGATGTGCAGAGCCCTGGCATTATCCAGCTTTGAAAGAGACAAAGGCTATTGTGTACTTACAGCTTATTTTCCTCTAAGAGAAAAACTTAGTAAGCATTTTTGACACATGGACTAAGTATGTCTGTGTAGCAGCTGGAATGACACAATGGACCCTAATAGCTTTTTCAGGTTTTTTTCATAGTATTTGCACACTGCAATCCCCCTCTGTCCCCCAGAAGATTTGCTTACATGCCACTATCCTGCCTAATGTTTGGATCTGGATATTTATTAAAGGAAATAGAAGAGCCAGGCAACTTCTAAGGGCCCATCCCTTAAAGGAGATACTTTGTTCTTCACACGTTTATTCCAGCAAAAGTCCAAATGCTACGTATATGGGAGATTACTTTCCAATTTGGATGATGAAATAACTTATGGTGCAAAGATGTCAGACCTCTGTAGTGTGTTTTTGTCCACCCGATCCTGTGCACTACCAGGCACAGACCCCAGTGAAAACAACAAAGGTGTTGCCTTGTAGCAAGAGTGGCCACATGGCTGTGATTATGTATGAATTAACACATCAACATTACGAAGCTCTGAGAAAAACTCATTTCCCTGATGTGTATTTGTGGCTTGTAAGTTTGTAAATGGTATAGATGAAACAATGGCACACTCTCTCCCTCATTTTTCCTTGCATATTTGTTGGTTTATTTGCCCTGTTTTGGATATAGGGATATGAAAGACAGGTAGGAATGTGTGTATAGATGTTTATCATTTATAGAGTGTAAATTGAACATGCCATTTCTCCATCAGCCGTGATATAAATGCTTAATGTTAGAATGCATTGCTCTGCAAGTGATTGTCTCTGTGGCTTTGTTTACACCATCTTTTTGCTTTTAGTGCTGGTAGGGGGAGTGGGGGTGGGGTGAGGGGAGACATGCCTAGTGTGAAATTAGAGAACTGCGGTGTTCTGATGGCAACTTTCTTCTCCAGCAATTTCTAGCAACAAGCTGCAGGAACATCACTTTGCATAGATCTATAACAAAGAGTTAAAAAAAAATACATTAGGTCTTTTTGTTCTTCTGTAGCAAAATAACAACTTCAGCCTGTATTTCAAGATGCATATTTGCTTTGTCAGTCCCCCGGACTTAAAAGTGAAGTTGAAATCAATCTCAGATGGATTATCTGTGTGATATAAACATGTGGGCATGAAATGTATAGAGACTACATATGGCAGGCCCATCTGATATAAACAAGTGGGGCTGAGAAATATACATACATGCCGTGATTGATTTGTTAACTGTGTATGTAAATGGAGCTGAAAGCCCATTTCCAAGCATGACCTGCGATAAGCAAACGCATATAAATACACAATAAACGCAGATAACACAAGAATAACATCAATTAAAACAATTATGACAACTTCTAGTCATCACGAGGTATTGTTTCAGTTCCATCTTAAAACAGGAAAAGCTTCCAATTGTTCTTAAATCGACTGGTAACTGATTCCACATTTGTGGAGGCTTGACACAAAAGGATTTTTGTCCCTCGTTTGTATTCATCTGAGGACATGTGAGTTCCAAAGCCTGAGAAGGGAAGTTATGTATGGCCTTCTGTTGGGCTGGGACAGGTTGAAGTGGTGCCTACCAATAAGACTCCTTTTATTTCATTATTGCAAAGTACACATTTTATATTTCCTTACCAAGCTGAAAGGGCAAAAGTCTAAGTATTAACATTTTAAATGACTGCCTTGAAGTCTACCAGCTAAAGAATGCAAAACCTACAATTTATACTTTAGTAAATCAATTTGCATTATTTGGTGGTATAATTGAATTGAACAGAATGCACAGTTACATATTTAAATTTACTAAGGCAAAGAATTAAGAGAAATCCACGCTCCCATGACACGAAATTATTTTGTTTATGCGCATGGATGTACACCCAGACTAGAGAAGCAGGTTTTATTGCCACACACCCAGGGCTTCAGGGCCCCTGATTCCCGGTGCCTGAGTCTGGGTCTTTGTGGGCACTACCATCCTGCCTTAGCCTCTTCTCCACTGCTACTTAAGACATGGTTAAAATGCCTACTCTAGGCCGGGCGCGGTGGCTCACGCTTGTAATCCCAGCACTTTGGGAGGCCGAAGCGGGCGGATCACGAGGTCAGGAGATGGAGACCAAGGTGAAACCCCGTCTCTACTAAAAAAATACAAAAAATTAGCGGGGCGTGGTGGCGGGCGCCTGTAGTCCCAGCTACTCGGAGAGGCTGAGGCAGGAGAATGGCGTGAACCCGGGAGGCGGAGCTTGCAGTGAGCTGAGATTGAGCCACTGCACTCCAGCCTGGGTGAAAAAGCGAGACTCTGTCTCAAATAAATAAATAAATACATAAATAAATAAATAAAAATAAAATGCCTACTCTAGCAAACCCCATGCTTCCCTGGGGCAGGGTGGGTTGCTTTCTCTTAATCTTCTCTGCAACAGAGACCTCTGTTCAGGCTCTCCTCACAGGACCTTGTTAATCACAGGTTACACAGGGGCTAGTTTTTGGATCTCTCTCTCTCATGAGGTTGCAGATTTGAGGAGCCACAAGCATCCTATGAGTCTTATCTGACCAGTTAGTCTCAGCATCAGGACAGCATCCACGTAGACGTTTCTCAACAAGCAGAGACTAAATGTCTTAAATCGTGGTAGAAGCCACAGATTTTTGTCTAGACTCAGAATTTCAGACATTTCCTAGATATCAACAGATTGTTACTGAGGCAAAATGAAAAGTATCACCATTGCATAGTTGTAACTATTTATTAAGACATCAGGACCAAATAACCCTGATTTAGAAGCTGCATGTCATCTCTGACTTGGCCTATGCAGTGAGAACTTGACCTCTGCAAGCCCGTGTGACACACTGCCACAGTGAGTTCCTCTCTCCTCAGCCTGCCTGGCTCCATGGCTCCACTCAGCCACTACACTCTTGGGTCTCTGTCCACACATGGCTCTCTCCTCTCCTCAACTGGCTCTTAAATTCCTCCCAGGAAAAGAAAATACACTTATAAATTTTTGACTCAAATAATCGAAGTGGTTGCCTTGAATTCTTCATTACTTTATTTATGAAAGCCTGACTGAGTGTCAATGGCGATGTTGTCTTGAGTGTAAATCCTCTTACTCATAGCTTTATTCCATTTTGTGAAGTAAGGAGAATTGGTATTTAAATTGAGCTTCCACATGAGACATGAAACCCATAGGCATGCAACCATGCAGAGAGATATTGTGATCTCTGCCTCAGAATCGGACCATTAGTCCTTTGACATCTTTGGTCTGTCCCCTGGTGTAGAATGACCACGAAGGTGAGTTCAAGGAAAAGCCACAGCTGCCTCTTCACCTCTGTTTTCATAGGTTTCTTCTTTTAATGCCTCTATTCAATTTATATAAAGAAAAAAACAGAGCCTCGGGGATCTCGTCACATTTCTGAGTCTCTGTCAAGCAAAGAGATAAAGTGAGGGTTGAAGAAGGTGCGTGATAATGTAACTGGAAGTGTCCATGCCTTCCAGTAAGCAAAGGGCTCGACCCAGTAATGTTTGTGTAAGTTCCCTTCTGACTCTAGAGGTCCACCTATGTCTATTGAATACAACCATGTGGGTTCCAAACATGCATACATTGTAATCGGGTAAATAGAATTCTCTTATTAGAGTAGCACATTTCCTCCTTGGAGAGGAAAAGTATTGCTTCAGACTAGAGGATCCTGAGGTCCCTGACCAAAGAAGTTCATTTTAAAAGACAACATCTGTGGAGTTTATGAACTGTCGCCAAACAGACAGACCAATTTAAAATGATATTCAGCCATGTGGATGAGTCAAATGTGATACCACTGCTCCTGCCTCAGTACTATAAGTGGAGAAAATGGATTTCCTGTAGAATTCTGGATGAGAGCTCTGGATGAATTCCCAGGGAAAAAAATGTCTGACCATAATCAAAAGTGGTGTCAGGTTGGGTTTGGGGAATTATGGATGATTTCATAGTGAGGGAGATCAAATACAAGTTAGCTAGTGTAGGAGACAAAGCTAGTGGCACAAGCAGAGACAGGGCCAAAGGGCATCATTCATCAAGCCAGGGAAACTTGTTCTCCCTCAAGAGGCTGGGGAGTGGTGGAAGCCTGGTGAGCAGGGAGGACATGGTCAGGCTCATGCAACTCTTGACAGCCCGTGGGACAGTTATGCACAGACGCACACTGCTGTCCACCTGGTCACTGTGCTCTGGATCACCCACCCTCAGAAGGGCTCTGCAAGATCTTCAGTGAAGTTGAACAAGACTCTTAATTTGCTTGGAGAATATGGAGAGTCAAGGGACTGAATGTTTTATTGTGTCGGGCTGAAAGAGAAAAATATGTAATCATTTCTGGAAAAACTTTTACCCAAATAGGCCTCCTTGTGTGGAGTTGGAAGAAGAGTATAATTTCCTCACAGACTATTCCTGCGTGATTCGGAAACACTTCTTTAATATCCAACAGAGGAATGAGATGCAAACATGAAAACAAAGGGATCTGATCACGTGCCTTCCACCAGAGTCCGCATCTTCCCATCATCTGGGATGCAAGCATGAGCATCTCAGGTTAGGCTCTTGAGAAGAAGACGTGATGTGAAGATTTCTGTGCAATCAATACATGAAGGAAGAGCTTCCAGGAGAAACTGGTGAAAGATGAGGTAAGCAGACCACAGAAAAGGGGAAGCCAGGCCAGGGAGTCTGGTTTGCCTAGCTCATGCTAGGCAAATGAGCATCCTCAGTCTGATCTGCCAGGGAGCTCTGGAGTATAAGTCAAACCTGAGAGATGGACTGACTTGGGGTATGGGAGCCAGTCTTCATATCTGACACTGGCCAGACTTTGGAGAGGGGAATCAGGAGCTGAAGGGCAGTTCTCTGCCCTGATGCAAGCCAGAGAAGCAGGGCCATAGAGGAAGAGGTGGGGGACACACCAACAACAGGTAAAGGGACCCAGGAAACTCTTGGCTGAGCAGGGCCAGTGTCTCCAACAAACTTTTCACCAACCGAGGTCTACATACAGGCTGAGAAGTACAGTTTGGAGTCAGATACACAAGTGTTTTTCCCCTTTGAGCATCTAATTTTCTTATTAGATGTGTAAACTTTGGCAGAGTACTGAATTTTCTCCATATAAGAGCTTAGAGTTTCTACTTTTGCAAAATGGGAATAATGATATTGCCTCCCTTATGGAACTGTGGGACTTAAATGACATGAAGTATGTATAGTACTCAGCTCAGTGTCTGCACATAATAAATGGTTAATAAATGTTAGTGAAAATGAGAATTGAATTTCTTATGCTTAAATAGTCATCATTGACTAAGTGTTTAATCAGAAAGCATGCAAATGGTGTGGATATGCGGAACTCCAAATAAAATTTGTCCTGATACTTGAGGGCAAACATACAATCTGGCTTTTCGAATTCAGATACCTCAGCTTCTTTTGATCTAAATTATTCAGGGAACCAATTCAACTTTCTGCCTAGTCCTGTTTTGCTTGGAAAACACAAATGCTGCTAACATTATGGTTCTTTCATTATACAAATCATAGAACTTCTCTGGGCCCAAGTTTCTCATCTATAAATAAGATAGTTTGACAAAATGATTTCCAAGTTTCCTTCCAAAGTTTACTATGACTGCATTATTTTGCACATGTCATTCTAGACGGAATTAATCGTAGGAAAATAAACGTTCAATTATACTGAAGGTTACAAACTTCTAGCCTTTACAATTCAAAAATATTTCACTAAAATTAGACTTCAGTTAGAAGTACAAAGGCAGTAACATGAACTATTTTGTTTCAGTGTTGTTTTGACCTATTGTTATTTTGGGTTTGAAAACAGTGTATCTGGCCAGGCAAGGTGGCTCATGCCTGTGGTCCCAGCGTTTAGGGAGGCCGAGGCGGGTGGATCACTTGAGGTCAGGAGTTCGAGACCAGCTTGGCCAACATGGTGAAACCTTGTCTCTAATAAAAAATAAAAAATTGGTCAAGCATGGTGGCACACTCCTGTGGTCCCAGCTACTCAGGAGGTTGAGGTGGGACAACTGCTTGAACCCGGGAGGTAGAGGTTGCAGTGAGCTGAGATTGTGCCACTGCACTCTAGCCTGGATGACAGAGCGAGACTCTGTCTCAAAAAAAAAAATAAACAGTGTGAGAAGAGGTGAGAATTATCTTAAAAATAACTTAAACAATTATAATCATTCCCAAAGAAAATTTGCAGCCCAGAAGAAATGTCTGCTATGTTGTTTTGACCTACGTGAAGGAAATTGTCAGACTGATAAAGCTCTTTATGACAGTTATTACATTGGCAAACAAATAAAGCAGTCTTTCTTGAGATATAAAATACACAGCCTCTGTAAAATATAAAGATCCTAAGTTAGGGAAGCTCTCAAGCTAAGATATATTTATTCCCCTTAAAATAACCTAAACATAGATAGCAAATAGAATAGGGCAATGAGATTTGATCATTTATGTGATTCTAGAGAAATAAAAGAGGATATATAAAATTACATACGTTAAATTTTAATTTTGATGACTTAAAAATAGTATTGTTGGCCGTGTGCAGTGTGGCTCATGCCTGTAATCCCAGCACTTTGGGAGGCTGAGGTGGGTGGACCACCTGAGGTCCAGAGTTTGAGACCAGCCTGGCCAACATGGTGAAACCCTGTCTCTACTAAAAATACAAAAATTAGCCAGGTGTGGTGGCAGGTGCCTGTAATTCCAGCTACTTGGGAGGCTGAGGTGGAAGAATCATTTAAACCTGGGAGGCAGAGATTGCAGAGAGCCAAGACTGTGCCACTGCACTGAGCAAGACTCCTCCATATTCTCACCTATAAGTAGGAGCTAAACAATGAGTACACACGGACATACAGAGTGGAATAATAGACACTGGAGGCTCCAAATGGTGGGAGGGTAGGAGGGGGATGAAGGGTGAAATACCACCTATTAGGTACAGTATACACTAGTCAGGTGATGGGTACAGTAAAAGTCCAGATTTTACTGCTACATAATATACCCATGAAACACAACTGCACTTGTGTCCCTAAATCCAAGAGATTTAATCATTTTATGGTACCTCATTTTACTTAAAAAAATCCTCTCATGGAGGAATATGAGGTAAATAAGAATTTGTCCATGAATTTAAATTTTAGGCTTAAAATATGAAGATGAACAAATCATATCCATATTTAGGATACTAAACCTGTATTCTTAAAGTTGTTCTTATATTCATTTTATAAACACTGAGATACAGTCATGCATCTCAGGCATCTCAATGCATAAGGATGTTTTGGCCAATGACTAAACACATATATGATGATATGGTTGCATCATACTGTATTTTTACTGTACCTTTTTAATGTTTTGATATGCTTGGATACATACATAACTACTCTGTGTTACAACTGCCTACAGTATTCAGTATAGTAGCATGCTGTACAGGTTTGTAGCCTAGGAGCAATAGGTCATACCATGTAGCCTAGGTGTGTAGTAGGCTACACCATCTAGGCTTGTTAGTATCCTCTGTGATTGCACAACTACAAAATCACCTAATAATGCATTTCTCAGAGCATATCTCTATCATTCAGCATTGCATGACTGTCTATATTTTTAAAAAATAAGTTTCAGAGTATGAGAAATTAAATTTTTTAGAAGCTCAAAATGTGATTTGCATTTTTAAAACTCCTTCATAGTTTGCTTTCCTCTACAATATATTCCACACATGCCCTCAAGAATCAGTCTTAGCTAGATGAAGAGCCACCTTGAGCACAAACATCAACTCCTCCTCCACAGAGTCCAATTAATATGAGCAAAAGATGATACAGACAGGAGGCAGGGTGGGGAGAAAATCAGTGTTGAAATTATGGTTGCATTAAAGAATTTTTTTAGAAATGCAAGTTAGATATTGTACAGCTGGGCTGGATTTGAAGAAGTCACCAAGAGAAAGCTCATACTTTTCCTCATATGAGGAGAAGTACATTTCCGCAAAATATAAGTAGAGAATCTGGAAGAAGCCTAATTGCCTCAATTTGAAGGGGCAAGTGCAGGTCACAAACAAGCACTCGCTCAAAATATGTTTCTCCAGCTTTGAAATAACAACATCTAAAAGTCACTGGGCTGGGCGATAAGGCATGGCTACATCAAGCAGCAGATCGGTGGGTCTGACAAGCATTCCTTGTGCTTGATGGAGCCAGGGGCAGGACCCCGAGGCCAGAAAGGTGTCTTAAAGGCATCAGGTAGTATGGTTAAAACAGGATCTGTAACTTCAAAATAATTAGGAAATTTACTCATATAAATTATAGTTTACATTACCAAAAAAAGGAAAAGAACAGAAAATAAAAGGGAGAAGTAAATAAAAAGAAAATATCATAACAAAAAGAGACCATGCATATCACTTATGATAATAGATGAAAATGAGTTAATGTTCTCTATTAATATCACATAAAGCAAATCACACAGAAGATAAAACAGAGGACCAATTTTTCTTTTAAAAATTAAGGATACAATCACCAAAGAAGGCAATGCTTATAAAATTTATGGATAGAATTGCATAGCATCAAATTATACAAACAAACGTTTTCAGAAACACAGGGACAATTGGCCAAAAATTAACAGAAGGGAGAGATTTTGTCAAATTTTATGGATCCCTAACAGATCTCAGGCAAAATATTAATGGGTGTATAAGGTCTAAATTATAAAACTATTGTGATGTAATAGATACATAATTATACTAACATGACTATACCACATGTTTTTACATGTCTATGGACAATTTAAATATGATTATATTAGTTACAAAGTAAACCTCAATATAGTTCACAAAATAAATTCACACAGGCTGGGCATGGTGGCTCATGCCTGTAATCCTAGCACTTTGGGAGGCTGAGGCAGGTGGATCACCCGAGGTCAGGAGATCGAGACCAGCCTGGCCAACATGGTGAAACCCCCTCTCTACTAAAAATACAAAAAATTAGCCAGGCATGGTGGCGTGCACCTGTGATTCCAGCTACTCGGGAGGCTGAGGCAAGATAATCACTTGAACCCAGGAGGCAGAGGTTGCAGTGAGCTGAGATTATGCCACTGCACTCCAGCATAATGAGTGAAACCCTGTCTCAGAATAAAATAATAATAATAAAATAAATAAGTAAATAAATTCACACATTCTCTAACAGCAATGCAATAAAACTAGAAGTTAATAACAGAAGTATAAACAAATACTTGTAAAATCTTATCTTTTCTAATAAATGTAAAGACAAATAATGTGTGATGAAGGGGTAGGAGGAATGGAGGTTATGAAATATTTAATAAATAATTACAATAAAAGCTCACATAGGCCAGGGCGCGGTGGCTCACTCCTGTAACCCCAGCACTTTCAGAGGCCGAGGCAGGTGGATCCTGAGGTCAGGAGATCGAGACCATCCTGGCTAACATGGTGAAACCCCGTCTCTATTAAAAATACAAAAAATTAGCCAGGCATGGTTGTGGGCACCTGTAGTCCCAGCTACTAGGGAGGCTGAGGCAGGAGAATGGCGTGAACCCAGGAGGTGGAGCTTGCAGTGAGCAGAGATCGTGCCACTGCACTCCAGCCTAGGCGACAGAGCAAGACTCCGTCTCAAAAAAAAAAAAAAAAAAAAAGCTCACGTATATTAAGATCTATGGTATGTTGCCACAGTTCTAATTAGACACACATTTGTAGTATAATTTATATTAAATTTAGAAAAATAAGAGTAAAACCAGGAGTTAAAGAGAAAGGCATTAATACAATAAAAACAGATTCAATGAATAAGTCTGAGGGCTTTTGTTTTTTTAAGAAAAATCTTATTTACAATCTTTAGCTAGTCTCTTTAAGGAAAAAAGAGAAATGGCAAATATTCCCAGATTCAAAGCAAATTAAATTTATGAAGAAAATATAATGCACCATTCTACAGGAACTGTTCTGAAAACTTCAATTAAATGGTCTGCTCTGCCCACTGATGTGAAAAAAACTTCTTATAGTATACTAACTACTTCTATGTTTTACATTTAATTCTGAAGTTTTATCGCATACCTTTAATCAGCCTGGCTTTTCTAGGCCCAACTTCACACTGTTTACAGCATAAAGCTACAAGGTATTACAACTTTTTAAGGTACTTAAGTGCTAGGTAGATCAAGTCCTCTTTCATTATTTTACTATTTCTAAATAATCCTGGCCATTCTTACCCATTTCTTACTGTAGAATAATTTTTGTCTTGTTAAAAATGTCATTGAAATCCTAATAAATGTATTATTATATTTTGGTAGTATTAAATTATTTGCAAATAATCTTTTAATCAAAATCATGGTATGTCTCACTGCTTTTTTGGATCTTATTTTAAGTCTGTAAAGTCTTGAGGATTTTTTAAAATACACATATTTATAAGTTGATTTTTAGAAATTTTATTTTTTTTTTGGACTGTGCACTCTCTATTTTCTTCTAAATGTCTGAGTATAGAAAACTACTTATTTCTGTCTATTTATTTTATAGCTAGTCACAAACGAAAAACTCTTATCAATTCACAAAATTTTAATTTCTTTCCTTGGTTTTCTAGGAAGTAAATTAAATTATCTGGATAAAGAAGAAAGAGATATGTCCATCTCCTCTATTCCAGATATGTTCTATTTTATTTTCTTGTCTTATTGCACAAGCTAGAAGATTCAGGACACATTAAATATTAATAATGATAACAAGCATTCTTCTATTGCTGTGACTTTAAAGGGATGTTTTTTATGTTTTGTTGTGATGTTTAATTTTAATTACTTTACAGCACTCTTTATGCTAAGAGAAAATTACATAATGATAAAAGGGCCAAACTGCAAAGAAGGCATAATGATTCTAAATTTGTGTGTACCAATTACATAATGTCTCAAACTATATGAAGAACAGTGATATAGCTGTAAGGGGAAATAGAAAAATCCACAATCATAGTTGCAGACTCAATGATTCATTCTCAGTAATTGATCGAATTACTAAACAGAAAGTCATCTAGGATATAGAAGAACTGTAGAACACATAAAACAAAAAGAATATATACCCAGAACCCATGGTCTATTTTAATAGATGAGCCATATCCTGGGCCATAAAACAAATCTAATAATTTTTTAAAAATGAAATCATGCAGAGCATGTTCTATGATAACTATGTAATCAGACTAGAAATCACTAATAGAAAGACAGCAAGAAAATCTTAAAACACTTGGAAATTAAGCAACACACTTCTAAACAAATTATGAATACAAGAGTAAATGTGAAAGAAAATTAAAAAATAGAACTCAATGAAAGAAAATTACAACATATCAAAATATGTGGAATATAGGCAAAGTAGTGGTGACAGGAAAACTCACAACATTAAATGCTTACATTAGATGAGAGGAAAGGTCTCAAATTAATAAGCTAAGTTCCTACATCAAAAAAACTGAACAATGAAGACAAAATACACAGAAAACAAGGAGACAGAGGGAATAATAAAGATAAGAGCAGAAGTCAATGAAATTAAAACAGAAAAAGATAGATAAAAATCAATAAAACAAAAAGTGAATTCCTTGGGGATAAACCTCAAGAAGATAAATATGAACAGAGAGGAGACAAACATCATTAGTAACAGGAGTGAAACAAGGGATATTGTGGCTGATCCTGCAGCCGTTACAAAGAAAGTAAGGAAATACTATATAATAATTTATGTTCATACTTTCAACAACTTAGAAGAAATGTACTAATTCTGCAAAACCACTAATTCTGCAAAGCAACTACCAAAATCAGCTAAGATGAAATAGACAAGCTGAATAGTCATAAACTATTAAAGAAATTAAATTTGCAGATAAAAAGCTCACACACAGCAAAAATCTTCAAGCCTACATGGTTCCCCTGAAAAACTTTTTGAAATATTTAAAGAATTAACACCAACTCTGCACATTTTTTTTCAGAAGATAGAAGACGGAACACTTCCTAACTCATTTTATGATACACATAATAATACCTGATATTAATACTAGACCAAAAGAGGACAAAAAATAAAAATTACAGACCCATTTCTCTCATGAACTTGGTCATAAAAATCCTCAACAAAAATCACAAAATGAATTTAAAAATGTATAAAAAGAATTATACAGCATGGCCAACTGGGACTTCTTTCAAGTATAAAACACTGGTTCAACATGCAAAAATCAATTAATGTAATATATCATATCACAAACTAAAAAGAAAACTCATATCAATACAGAGAAATCATTTGACAAATTTCAGTGACCTTTATGATTAAAACTCTCAGAAAAATGGAATAGAGAGGAACTTCTTCAGTTTGATAAAGAGCATCTACAAACGACTTATAGTTATCATCATATTTAATAATAAAAAATTAAATTTTTCTCCCTAAGATCAGGATCAAGGAAGGAGGTTTGCTTTCCTCACTCTTATTTTACATAGAGCTGGAAGTTTTACTAATGCAATAAGAAATAAAAGGCATGAATAGCTAAAAGGACAAAAAAATTCTGCCCCATTTGTAGTTGACGTTACTGTGTACATAGAAAATGTCAAGGAATCATAAAAACATCTCAAATAATTAATAAGTGAGGAGTTCAGCAAAGTTACAGGATATAAAATCAACACAGAAAAATTAATTGTATTTCTATAAGCCAATAACACGAGTAGAACTCGACAACAAAAATAGAAGGTATAATTTAATTGCAACAAAGAAAATGAAATAGTTATAAATCTAACATAATATGTGTAAGATTTCAATGCTGAAAACTATGAACTACTGATGAATAAAATCAAAGAAGTCCTAACTAAATGAAAATACACACAATGTTTATGAATCAGAAGACCTAACGTAATAAAGCTGTTAATTCTCTCCAAATAGATAGATCTATGAGTTTAGTGCAATTTCTATCAAACTTCAGCAATGGTTTTTGTAGACATAAACAAGTTTAATTTAAGTGGAAAAGCCCAGCTCATAAAATAGCTAAAAACAATTTCGAAGAAGAATAAAGTAAGAAGATATTAAAGCTCACTACATAATAATTGAAGACAGTGAAGTATTGGCAGAGGGATAGACAAGGAAGAGTGAAAAGAATAGAGAACGCAAAAATAGTCTACACTATTATAGCCAACTAATTTTTGACTAAGGTGCAAAAGCAATTCAGTAGGTAAAGGATAGCCTTTTCAATAAACTGTATTGGAGAAATTGGGCATCCATATTAAAAAAATGATCCCCCACCTAAATCTCCCACCTTCTACAAAAATTAACTCAAATGGATCACAAGTTTAAATGTGGTAAAATATCAAACTTTTACTAAAAAGCACAGGAGAAATCTTTCAGGAATTAGGGCTAGACAAATAGTTCTTAGACATGACATCAAAAGCACAATCCATAAAGAGAGAGACTGATAAATTGGACTTCATCAAAAATAAAACTTTTGCTCTGAATAAACCTTGTTAAGAAGATGAAAAGACATGTTACAGACTGGTCGAAAATATTTGCAAACAAACAATCCAATTAGAAAATGGGCAAAAGATATGAACAGACATTTTACTGCAGAAGATATGCAGACGGCAAATAAAGCACGTGAAAACATGTTCAACATCATTAGCCTTTAGGGAAATGAAAAGGAAAATCACAAGGCTATATTGCTACACATCTAGAAGAATGGCTAACTGATATCACCAAATGCCAGTGAGGATGCAGAGAAACTGGAACACTCATACATTGCTGGTGGGAATGTAAAATGAAAATAAGTATGGAAGTTGATTAAAAAGCTCAACATAAGCAAACCACAGGACCCAGCAATTGCACTCGGTTTTAGCAACTGAATGACGAAAACTCATGTTCACAAAAAAATTTGTACATAAATTTATTCAGCAGCTTTATTCATAATAGCTCCAAACTAGCAACAATCCATAAGTCCTTTGACAAGTGAATGGCTAAAAACATTGTGGTACATTCATAGCATGGGAATACCACTTGACAACAAAGACGAACAGTTATTGACACACGTAACAACTGAATGGATCTCAAGGAATTATGCTGAGTAAAAAAAGCCAGTCTCAGAAAGGTTACATATTTTATGATTCTATGTACGTAAGATTCGTGAAAATAAAATGTCAAAATCATAGAAATAGAGAACAGATTAGTGGTTGCCATGGGAAGTGGCTGTGGTTATGAAAGGTAGCACAAGTGATCCTTATTGTGGAATTTTTTTGCTTTTTGACTGTGGTGGGGACTTGTGAATACACACTTAACGATAAAATTGCATAGAACTAAACAAACACAAATGAATGTCCGTCAATCTAAAGACGGTATACAGATTTTATTAATATAAATGTCCTGCTTGTGATATTGTATTACAGTTATGCAAGATGTTAGAAAAACTGGGTATATTATTTCTGTATTATTATTCTTTATTATATCTTACAACTATGTGTGAATCTACAATTATTTCAAATTTTAAAGGTTTAAAACATAGATCTTTGGAGATTGTTAGTGGTAATCATGAGGTTTTTCTCTACTGGTTTATATTACTAGATTTTTGATGATGAACTACCCATCACATTCTAGAATAAAGCCTGATGGCTTATGGCACATTCATTTTTCTCTGTACTGCTAGATTTGATTGATTTGATCTTCTAATATGGTTTAGGACTTTTTACATCCATATGCACAGATTAAACTGTGTTTTGTTTTTGTGTTGTACTAGCTTTGCAAAAATAACTGGGCAACTTTCTTTTGTGCTCTGATTCAGTTTATATACTTTGAAACTTTTTTGAAAAAACTCACCCCTAATGACATCTGAACCTATAGCATTTCATGAGGTAATTCCTTGAAAACAGTTCCAATTTCTTCCATGTTTATTTTTATATTCAATTTTTCAACTTTTTTCATCCAGTTTTGTCATTTTATATTTTCTTAGATTCTTCAATATTTTCAAATGTATTAGTATGAATTTACATTTGATATTCAATAATAATTTTATATCATCTTTTTATGTGGTGATAGATTATATCTCAATTCCATCCCACTCTAACTAAAACTTGTGTGTTCTTGTATTTTCAGTTTTAGTTTTTCCATGTGACTTCTAAAATCACTTGACATCATTTTGGTGTACGGAGTCTTGTAGGGTTCATAACTCTGGTAATACATTGACCAACACCACCATGTATGTATATGAACATAGACATAGAAATAGATATATTTATATATTTGTCACTGTCTACCACAATAAATTCTAACTGGATAAAAACTTGGAATAGAGAAAAAAAGATGAAGAAGAAGTTAAAAAGTTTTTGTAGACATGTAATTTACTTGAACTCTAGTTGGGGGCTTTTCTAAGCAACTCTAGTTGGGGGCTTTTCTAAGCATCAAAACAAAGGAGAAAACAAAAGAAAGATTGCACATTTAAATGAACCAAAAAGTTCTAAAATGTATGCATATTAAAACAATTTAGACATTTCAACAAATCACACTGGAAAAAACAGACTTCTATACACCCCAAAAGTAAACTTTATCCATATATCTCAACATTGGAAAAAATTAACTCCAACTGTTATAGTCCTAAATGTAAAATGTATAAAATTATACAACTTTCAGAAGAAAACACAAGAGAAAACCCTGTGATAGTTTTAGACAAAGATTTCTTAGATACAACGGTAAAATCACTATCTAAAAAAGAAAAAAAAAACCTGAGAAATTGGAGTTCATCAAAATTAAAAACTTTCTCTGTCAACAAGATCCTATTTTTAGAAAAAAAGGACAAGCCACACACTGGGAGAAAATATTTTTAAAATATATGTATGAAAAAAGACTAAGTATTCAGAATATAAAGAAGTTTCAAAACTCAATAATAAGAAAACAAAAAAATCAATTAAAAATGGGGAAAAGATTTGAATAGACACTTCACTACAGAGGCAGATAGACGGTAAATAAGCCCATGGAAAGATGCTCAACATCATTAATGATTAGGACATATCAATTAAAACCACAATGAGATACCGCTACATACATATTAGAATGGCTAAAATTTAAAAAACTGATCATTGTAATTGTTGAGGAGGATGTGGAGGAACTAGAACTCTCATACTCTGCTGTTGCAAATGTAAAGTTACACAAGTATTTAAAATATTGGTCATCTTTAAAATAAAGGTAAACAAATTCCTGCCACATGTTGCAGCCATCTTTTCTAGGTGTTTGTGATATAAAATGACAATGGAGACACAAGTCCACAAAAAACTTGTACATGAATGTTCATCCCAGTTTATTGGTAACAGCCCAAATCTGGAAACAACCCAAATATCCATCCTGTTTTGTGGATAAACAAAATGCAGTGTATTCACACAATGGAAATCTATTCAATAATAAAGAATCATGGACTCAATATTTTTACAATATGGATGTTTCTCAAATCATTGTGTGTATTCATATTGCATGCCTAACATTTAAGTCATCCTTCAGACCTGTTCTGTTGATAATGCTCCTCACATTAAAATTGCCAAGTGAATAAAATCAGCGTTCCTGGGTAGAAATCAGTTTTGTGATCCTCTACAGTCTGGAAATGCTCTCCCTCTTACCAAGCTCTTTTCTCCTGATACTGCTTTATTCTTCTGAACCAAATTTTCCTTTCTGCTTAAGTCACCCTTGAAATATATTTTTCTGTCCATGGACAACTCTACATTTTCATTCTTAGCAAAACAAATAACGTAGTTTCAATATCTTTCTTCAAAAAAAATCATGTTGAAAATCAAGCAGTTCGAGTTTCTCCATGTGAAATCACTTTTTGTAAATACATTTGGCCCTTTGTATCTGAGGCTTCTTCATCCACAGGATCTGCATCTGCGGGTTCAACCAACCCCAGAGGGGAAACACAGTGTCGAAGGGTTGGAACCCACAGGTACGGAGGGCCAAATTTTCCTATCTGTGGGTTCCAAAGAACTCACTATGGATGTGAACATTCGTGGATTTCAGTGGAGTTAGGAGGATGTCCTGAAACTAACCCCTTGTGGAGACCAAGGGATGACTACAGAGAAGTGCATCATTTTAGGATTCTTGCTGGATTCGTGTTGGTTTATCCCTGTTGCTTCCACCTGCCTCTATATCATTCCTTTATTCAACAAGCATTTAAAAGATCCTTTCTGTGTGCAGTCAACTATCCTAGATTATATGGATACAAAGTAGACTCAAACAGGATTCTGTTTTCTGAAGATGGGATCGTCTGTCTCAATTGAGACACAAGGATAGCACCAATGCCCGGAAAGCTTGAAAAGGATAGCGGGGTTTTTGGTCCCAAAGGGTTCTACCCTCTAGACTTTGAATGCTATGAACAATCCACCAAAATGTCCAAATATCCAGGAAGTGTTTCATAAGAGAAATACAATACACATGGGAAAAAAAGCACATCTAAAATGTACCACTGAGCACAAAGATATGCTTCAAAGGTAGGCTGAGGAAGGCTACCTTAGTCTTGGAGAGTCCCACCATAATCTCCCTTATGTCCCCTGCAACATGGCACCTGGCTGAGATCCAATGATAAAGGATTCTTTGATTTCTGGTTCTGGAAGTATGGTAAATTAGATGGCATGAATGGCCTCCTGGCACAGATAACGAAAAGCCAAATATAACTTAATGAAGATTCTTTTAAATATGTGAAATATGAGTTCTAAAATGTAAACTCAGCAGGTGCCAGAAATAAAGACAGTGGAATAGTATATTAAGCAGACTAGTAGAACATAACTAAATTGTCAGCATAGAATTTCAAATATCGATAATCACTTGATACTGGGTTTTAAATTCAGACATTTTGAGACCAAGATTCTGATTGTTTATCATTCATAGGCATCACTGAAGAAGGGTCACCTCAGGAATAAAATTTTAAACCCCAAAGAAAGTAGAAAGATGCAAAAGAGAATTTAAAATCATGCAGACAAAATCATTCATAAAAGTATAATAATGGAAAGAAGAAAACAGGTATCAAGGCTTATGATAAAGCTATAGTGACTGAAGCATAGTGCTACTCATGGACGGTTACACAAGTAGACCACTGGAACAGAACCAGGAACTCAGGGACAAAGTGCACACACCTATACACCCTGGAGCCCAGTACAGTGCAATGAAAGCTGAGCTGGGATGCCAGATAAGGAGAGAGACAAGGGACTTGTTAATAAGAGGTGCCAGACCACTGGGAGAAAAAGATATAGAAAAGATAAAATCAGATCCCTACCTCACACTATTGGCAAAAATATATTGCATATGATGTATTTTAAATGTAAAATCAAAACTAAATATTTCAGGAAAAAATAAGATAATATTTTTAACATTGAATTTAATAAACAATCTTAAATTATAATAAAAGATACTACAAGAAATGATAGATTCATTTGTCTTTGTTTTTAAAACTACATAAAATATAAGTTCAAAAGACAAATTTAAACAAAAGCCTATATAATCACTGAATAATTTGCACCCATGATATCTTAAAAATATCTTCAAGTAAAAAAAATATATAAGCCTTAAACATCAGTAGGTATATGAAAGAAAATACATTGACGAGTCTAAATTAAGGGAAAGTGACGATGTGATTTAGTGGAAAGAACACAGGCTTTGGGGTCAGGCTGACTTGGAATTAACACCATATTAACCGTGTCTCCGAACTGTGATGGTGGAGCTTCTAAGCCTGAATAACTTTATCAGACAAAATGGGGACCACAGTACTTCATCAGATTGTTTGGAGGGAAATTATGACCATTATGATATTTTATTCATTTAACAAACACTTTCATAAAGGTTACCATATACCAGGGCCATAAGTCCTGTTATTGTTTTCTATTTTAGAGACGAAGAAACCAAGGCACAGGGAGTCTAAGGAATTTATCCGAGTTCATACAATTAGTAAATGGCATGTCTCAAATTCAAACCCAGAGTGTTGACTCGGACCTAGGAGCATGTGCCCCTAACATACTCTCAATATGTGTGCGTGTGTGTGCACATATATGTACATATACACACACCTATGTATCCATGTATACACTATCAAGATTAGTGCAGGTTTGTAGATTATAATTTTTTTTAATTATAAAATTTTGGAGATTTGCTCTATGAAAATGCTATGTATTTTTGATTTGCAAAATGGCTTTTTGAAGTCATTTGGGGGTTTTGCTCTGGCAGTCTAAAACGTTCCTCTTAAAAGTATATACACAGTTGTCTCAAAAAATATTGTTATCAAATTAGAATCAATAAGAGTTGAGTCTAAAAGATCAGATTTTATTTTTCTTAAAAAAGGGAAGTTGGCAATTTACCTTAGTAGTTTAGTAGAAAAAAAAAATTCTCATTTTCTTTATTAAAAGCAGGAAGCATACTTTTGAGGGATTTTTTTTTCCAGCTTTCTAAATGAGCTTGTGTGGACAAAAATCCTCAGGAGTACAGACAGTACATATAAAAGGCGATTAGCCATAGAGTAGAGGTGTCTTTCAGCCCTCTCCTCCCCATCCCAAGGGTCCAGTCTGCTCTCTGGTCTTCACCTCCAGGTCATAAATGTCTTAGTGGTACCTGACTTCCTTTCCCTCCCTACCTTCTGCAACCTGGGAAATAATTTGGAGTCTTTGTTCAAACTTTAAATACAACCTTTACATCAATTGTTAAAGCTCGTAGATATTTGACTTGTAATAGCATTAACTGTGATTTGTAGGATGAATGTCTTTTTTTTTTTTTTGCCTTGTCAAAAAATTTAGGCAATTTTGAGCTGATGGAGCCTAAATATAGAGATCTACTCTTGACTGTGAGACAAGACTGAAACATGGTTTGTTCGGGTGTGTGTGTGGTGTGTGTGTGTGTGTGTGTCTGTGTGTGTGTGTAGGGAAGTGGAGAGGATGTCTTAGAAGGTATAGAACATATCTGGGCCAGCGCCTTCTCCTGCTGTAAACATGATCCCTCTCCTTTGCTCCCAAGATGCCTGGATGCTGTGGTGTCCATGTCTGTGAAGTCACATATCTCCTGTGTGCCCCTGTCCTGTCAGCATCAGGGCCAGGCTCTGGTCCCCAGGAAGCCTTGGAAGGAGCAGCGCCCGGCGAGGACGTTCCCACAGCAAGGCCTCTCCTCTGCAGATAAGACGGGAGGGGAGGGGCGGGGCGGGGGGCCGCGGACACCCAGGCTTGCTGGAGAGGCTGGGGAGCCACAAAGTAAGAAGACAAATCAGATCTCTGACTATTTATAGCTCTTTCTGTGAACAGCTTTCATTCTTCCTAATTACCTTGCAGCACCATAATGAGCATATATGCCGTGCCGTCCAACGTGTCAGGTTAACAGTGTGGGGTGTTCTTTCTGCCTACAGTGTAAGCAGGACGTGGATGATTGTTTTCTGTCATTTCCCACCCTCTCTCCCTTGTGTGCGCAAGCGGAGGTCAAAAATGGGATATAGCACAGTTGTTAAGAACGTGCATTCTGAGTCAGAAAGGCCTGCGCTTGCATTCTACTCTACGTCTTAGTGTGTGACATTCGAAAGTTATTTAACCTACCTTAGTTTTCTCATCTGCAAAACAAGAATAATAGTAAGTACCTCAAAGCATTGTTGGGAGAATTAATAGAGACAATGCATGCTAAGTGCCTGGCGCATACTAAGTACCCAATAATAATAGACACTATCAGTAGCAATCATAAGAACTCCTTTTGCAGGATTATATGAAACATTCAAAGAAACGATTCCCTATTTAGCGATAGACCCTGGCATCTTAAAATGGAATGTGATTAAACTATAAATTCATTTAAACCACTATGTGATTAAAGAAAGGATTGGCCAGAATTGGAGGATCAAAAATAAGGAAATATACTGAATTCCTAAAATTTAAATTTAGTGATTTTGTTAAAGTTACCTAGAGAAGTGACTCACAATGGAGGAGAAGTTTTATCCATGCAAAGACAGAACTGATTCTGAATTTAAGGCCGTTTTAGCATTATGATCAGTACTAACTCATGTTTTCTGGGCAATTGATATTTATTGTAACTTATGCCTTTTTTTCTAACCCCATAAAAGATGAGATTTCTAAATAAAGAAATGCTCATAGGGAGGGAAACAAGAAAACCAAGGGTTAGAATACAAATTGCCAATGGAATAAACCAGTTACTTGCATTCACAGATACAGTGTCCTACAGTTAGAGAGAATCCATTATTCATGGGTTAATTTATTGGAACAAAGTTTTGGCACTGCAATTTTCCCTCATAACTACCCATATGAACCATTGGGCCATTTTTCCTTCCTAAAAATCAGGATGCAAAAAGGAAGACATGGAAGGGACAGGTAAAGGTGAAGCGGATGTTCGACTAACATTTTTGCTTTAAAAGTAGAAAGAACAGAGATTTCTGTAGCTTGTTTGAAAAGCTAAAACTTTCAGCTCTCTGCCAACAACCACAGCTGAAACTGACAAGGCCTGACATCTCCTCTGCTTTTCCTGCTCCCATTTTCTATGAAAATACTGTAGACACTGGATCAGGAAAGACAGTGGAGGCTTAAAATAATCACTCTTTCAATTTGCCCCCTGTTAGTTTCCATAGGAAACAAAAGTGGGAACTGTAGCCGGCAGCAAGCAACTGTCTTGTTAGAACCCTTCCTTGTCGATTCAGCTGTGGCTGTTGGCTGAAATCTGAAAGTGGCATTTTTCAAAAGGCCCTTTGGCTTCTGAATCTAGGGAGTTTTCACTTTGGAAAGCAATAAAAACGAATGGAAAAAAAAAGTGAAAATTACTTCCAACACCAGGTTTTCATATATCTTAGGATACTATTTTTCATGCAAAGAACTTTTCATTTCTCTACCTAGTAGTTTATGTATGAAAGCTGAAAACCATTTTATAAAAGCGAAAAGATACATCAAAAAAATGAAACTGCATCTTTGGAAGGTTAAATCCTGGGTCTTGGATGTGTACTACCTTAACCGTAAACCTTATCGTGTGAAATTGCTTACATAAACATTCCATTTAGGGAGGGAGTTCAGTTTCATTGGAACACTATCCTAGCTTCCTTCATATTTTACACACACATTCCAAGTTGCTGGACAGGCTTCCACAGAAGAAAGGTAGGGAGAATTTGCAGAAAACACAGCCAGCTACAGAATTTAAAATTGTTTTTAAAAATATATTTAGGAAAGAATATGATTCAAAATTTTATAATGAAACAAGACTCGAGTACTAATTCTTACACAAGTTTAAAAATAAAGACACCTCAAAATCATCCTGTGGGGTGATGCTTTCACTGGGGAGAAAGCATTATACAAGCATGCATCATTATAAATTTTAGTAAAGTGCAGTAGTAATTCCGTCTTAGATAAAAAGTATTATCAAAAATCTGTAAGGTTTGAAAATATCATGCAAAGGTAACTCTAGCTGATACGTCAGGGCTTCTCTGCTGTTGTCATCAATCTATAATATGTTCCTTTAAGAGGAGGCAACCCCACTTTATTGATAGAAGAAGGGTGGAAAAAATATAAGGTGGAAGAGATTTACTATACATATTTATCCAATTTAAGTGGAGAGAAATCCCTCAGATACATGCTTAAACCAGAGAGTGAGCTATCAAATACCCTCAAGCATGCTATCTAATATATCTGTGAAAACCTATGCACTTTCACTTTCTTTTTGATTTTTCACCTGCAACATCAACAAGAACCAAAGCAAAAGGATGTAGCTCTGATTATTTTTTAAACTCTGACATCAAAGCACATTATAGTTTTCACATTTAAAATGTTTTTTTTTTTAACTTTTGAATATTTAATACGTAAAAATAGTGCTCTTTAACTCACTTCCTACTCCCATCACCTGGGGGCATTAGTGTTCACATATCTTGCCTTTCCTTTTTTAATGAAAGAAGAGGCCATTTTTCATACACATTTGTATATTTCTCTGTTTTAGGGAATTTTTAAAAAAGAATAGTCAAGGCTTGAGGTTGGAGCAGAACTGAATATCAAGATTGGCATGTGAGAAAGGTCTTGCAAATTGGAAGTTGCAGATTTAAAAAGAACAGATAATGCTGAAGGAAAATTATTCTGCTTAAATACATCAGGAGTCTGGTGTTTCTTTCAGGGAGTTGCTGAACAGTGTGTGTATCGGTAGGATTGTGATAATGGGAACACTGTTCAGCTTGCCTACTCTTCCTTCATAACTCATTAATGCCTTTGCCATGGGTTCTTTATGGGGCATCCATTAGAAGTATACACTAATAATAGTTTAATCCCACTACACCCAATTATATATCCCCGTTAACCAATGTCCACCTCCCTTTCTCTCTATCCCTCTGAATTATGTCTAATAAAATAGAATATGCTAACAAAGAGGATTAAAAAGACAACAAACCTCTCCTTTCCCAACATTAAAAATTAAAAATAGTAGCCATAATGCAACAAAAATAGCCAGAGAGTGGGCAGAAGTGGATAATGATGAGCAGAGGGGAACACCCGCCCATCACCCCACCTCCTGTCATTAATAACACCACACCTGACAAAAGAAAAGATAATGCTTGCTGGAACAAAACTACATAAACCCCCAATATGTTATTAAACAACCCATTTTAGAACTTAAATCATTAAACCGCATCTCCATGGGCTCTTCAGAAGGACTGTCTGAGAAAAATAATGGATTGTCTGCAAACTTTTATGTTAGCTACTGCCTCTAGAGTTGTGCTCTTTAATTATTAAAATGTAGTATTAATGAAACATGCAATCCTGCAAAGAAAACTACTTTTATCGTTGCACATGAAAGGCAAAAATTTAATATACAGAGTATACTGTATACACATTACAAATGTATTTGCATCCACCTTCCAAATAGCAAGCACCCCCAACTTCCCCCTCCCCTCCTTTACAGCTGCTCAATCTGCAAGAATGTGCAGAAGTAATTTATCTGAAATGGCCACTATTGTTCTTGATTCTGATTTGATTCCAAAAAAGCCAAATAATAGAAACCATTTTGAACATCTATTTTGTGCACCTGTTGTGCTGCATTATGCTACTCTGCCATTTCCATTTACGTCACATCTCTTGACATGCCTTTCATGCACCGTGCTGCTTTGCTCAACAAAAAATCCAGGATGCTAGAAACCCATGCCATTCTTATTTTATTAACAAAATGGCAATGGCAAATGCTATTGGATGACGGCTTTGGATGCAAACAGGAGTACATCAACTTAACTCCTAGCCAGGATGAATTTCACTCATGTTAAGTAGATTTAAAACAACTGAACAGCCTGAGGGGACTCCATAGAAGTATAAGATGTTAATATTGTTAATGATCCCGTTACGTGGGCAAAATGGTAAGACTTTGGTAGTTTCATACTTTTCTTGTTGCTTTGGTCCGAGGATCCGATGTGAGTTGAGAAACTAACTAGTTTTTTCACTCCACTGTATGTGTGGCCTGGTTTCTTTGGGGATACTGCAATTGCTATTTTTTAACTGTGGACCCTCACCTTAATTTTCGTGTCTATATTGTAACTCTGGCACTTTCAAATATTTCCTTCTAGTTTCTTAGCTTCTCTGTGTAGTGACACCACAATTACAGTGACACCACAGACTCACAGTGACCAAAAAGTTTCAGTTGTGAGACTTTATCTGCAAGTGGACCTAATGCTTTGCATAGCGTCGACAGACACACAGATTTTGAAGCAATCAAATACCCAAGCCTCCTTTGCTGTCTGTCAGGTCCATTATCAAGCACCTTTCATACTGTGCAGATACCCTCAATGCTCAGGTGTGTACAGACACGTTTACTCTATCAAATGACCATAATGCCAAGATTTTCCAGCACTGAGATGTTATGGTACCTCTTTAAGGTATCAAGAAATCTGGTAGGCTTCTTCAGTGGCATTAATGAATCACATAACGTGGCTCTTTTAAAAAATCTGACAATGATGAAAATTATCTGACTCACAGAATCTTAGCATGAGAAGGGACCTGTGAGGTCAAATCTGGCTCTGTCCTAACGTGGGGATCAATCCCTTCTTCAACATCCTTGACAGATGTTCTTCCAGGTTCTGTCTGAACTTTCCATTGAAGGGCAAACCCCTGCTTAACAAAGCAATCTGCTCTATTTGTAAACAGCCCTAATTGGTAGGTAGTTTTCCTTTACTTTGAGCTTGAAATCTGGTGCTTGAAGCAGAACTGACTCACACACAGAAAAGGTGATGCTGCCCATGACTGGCTTCATGGGTGCGGGACCTCTGCAGTCATGCAGGGCCCCATGCTGGGTTTAATGCTTTACGGTCACTGTCTTGAAACTCTTAATCATTGTTGAACAAGGGGCCCCACATTCCCATTTTGTGCTGGGCCCACAAATTTTGCAGCTGATCCTGACTCCGACTACGATTTAAGATGGGGGACTGCTAATGCTCTTTCAGGAGCTCTGATGTTATTTTTTTGGTCACATGTATATCTTGTCAGCAAAATTACATGATCTTTTTTGCACGTATTGCAAAGCAGTTTTTAACTAGTGAATTTTATCCACTTTTGTGTGCTTCCTCCCTTGCATCTGCCTTCATCCACTTCATTCACTGTGGTGTCAGGGTTGGGTAGGAATACAAAACTTGACTAAACCGTAGTCTCTGACTTTAGTCAGAGTTTAGTATTACTAAGCTTCTCCTTGCTTCACTTTTGAGATGCTGACTCAAATCCTCCCTTGTTAACCAAAAGTAGAAGGACATATTTTGACTGACTTAATCAGAGGATATGCTAAGAAGTAGCATGGAGTCAAAACACTTTGTTTAAATGCTGATTCATGCTACTTACTGGTTCTGTGACTTTGGAAATGACACTTAGCTTGAATGCCTCCCTTTCCTCATCTGTAAAGGACAGATAGCCACACCTGGCCTGCCTATGACAGAGGGCCTCCTCTAAATTTTAATGAGAGTACTACAATGTGGAGTAAGCTGAGGCATTGCTGATCTTTGATGTAGGGTTCTCAGGGATCAGCCTAGAGGCTCTGTCTCTCCATCCCAGCACATTTCAAAGGCCACAGAGACACACCTTGGAACTCTTATCAGTTGGAGATGCTCATAGTGAATGCGGGCCTTGTCTTACTTCTTTGTTTTGCCAGCTGCTATTCAGATACTGCATATTACCTCACGAGCAAATGGAAGACAGTCCAGGAAGACTTCAAGGAGGAGCAAAGCTACTAGAACCTTTGTAGATACTAAGACCCACGCATGGGTTTGTGAGTGAGTCCTTTAAAGCTTTAACAGATGTTGGTAAAAGGGTCCAACAGAGAGAAAGTACAATTCATGCCAACTGCAGCCAGGGCTGTTTGTGGAGTATCTAAGTGGGGGTGGAGCATACATGAGTCACACGGAGAAGTTAGAATTCCAAGAGATTGCTGGAACATAAACGATGTCCTGAAAAATAAACTCTAAACACTCTACCTGTCAACAAAACAATCAGTATGGGGGTATCTCTAATTTCCATTCCCAAAGATGACATCAAAATTTTTATGGGGCATGAATATTCTGTTCCCATTTGAAGGCCTACTTCAGCAAGTATGATGGAAAATACATTAAGTGGTCATGATTTTCAAAATATATTTTTATGAACAAGTTTATTATGAAATATGAACTCTATTGATGCATAGCTTCAACTTAACTTTTCTTTTACCAGTCAGTTAAATAAAACTAAGCTATAATTAAATCAACTTATTTTTTGTTAATAAAAATTGAACATTGCTTAAAAGATAAAAATAACATCCGTGTGCTTTGAAATTGAAATTATGTTTACATATAAACTAACATCATCTTAAAAAGTAAATTACAGTGTTCAGATCTAGGAAAAAAAAAATTATCTCCTTAATTGAACATAAGAAGTAAGCATTTGGAAGTGTTAATACTGGATATATCCATTGTGAAGGTAAATTTGAGTGACTGAAATATTTCCAGGAGTGTTGCTTTTTCTGCAGTGAGGCTTGTTGGTTTCGTTTCAGATAAATAACATTGCTTAGATTCCGTATTTTGACTTTAAGATTCCCTAACTGATGATCTTGGAATTTCTCAGAATGTGAGCACACACTCATTCTTTAGGAGGCTGGAATTTTGACCAAAAGCAATTACTTTTTTTTTTTTTTTTTTTTTTGAGACCAAGTCTAGCTCTGTTGCCCAGGCTGGAGTGCAGTGGTGCTATCTTGGCTCACTGCAAGCTCCGCCTCCTGGGTTCACGCCATTCTCCTGCCTCAGCCTCCCAAATAGCTGGGACTACAGGTGCCTGCCACCACGCCTGGCTAATTTTTTGTATTTTTAGTAGAGACGGGGTTTCACCGTGTTAGCCAGGGTGGTCTCTATCTCCTGACCTCGTGATCCACCCACCTTGGCCTCCCAAAGTGCTGGGATTACAAGCAATCACTTTTATGAAAGCAAACCACTTGCTTTCTTATTTTGAAAATTTAGCTTGTCAACTAGGCACCTCTTTTGTCAGCTTGGCCAAGAATGGAGAACAGATATGGATGTGGTGTTTTTGCACTTCCTCTCCAGTTTGGTCTCCCTTTGGCTTATGATGTGGAAACTGCTGTGAGCCTTGGCACACTCAGAGGGTAGTGCAGTCACAGTGCCACTTTCTGGAGGTTGGCCGCAGCCTTGTGGTCAGGACACGTCGTCAACTGCTGGGCACCTTGATCTCAGAGCAGAGGTAACAGCTGATCTCAAAACATCATTCCTAATAAATAACCACCATGTGGGGCTTGTTTTAAGCAACAAGTTTAAGCAATAGGTTGAATGTGAACAGGCGTGGTGGCTCACGCCTATAATCCCAGCACTCTGGGAGGCTGAGGTGGGTGGATCATGCTGAGGTCAGGAGTTCAAGACCAGCCTGGCCAACATGGCAAAACCCCATGTCTACTAAAAATTACAAAAATCAGCCAGCCATGGTGGCAGGCACCTGTAATCCCAGCTACTTGGGAGGCTGAGGCAGGAGAATTGCTTGAACCCGGGAGGTGGAGGCTGCATGGAGCTGAGATCGCACCACTGTACTTCAGCCTAGGCAACAAGAGTGAGAGTCCATCTCAAAAAAAAAAAGGTAATAGTTTGCATGTAAGTGAACTCTGAAACATATATTTCCTTGTGTATAACCACAAGTTTCTGAGGAAATTTTCCCCCGAAATGGAAAAAACAGATTTTTTTTTCTGGAAAATATTCGTTTCACGTGTGAAACTAGTTGGTAGGAGTTAGGTGTTTTATTGACTGATTTAGCTTGCTGAAATGTGTAATCAAGAAAAAACATTAAACTCATAAAAACAGAAAGAAGTCATTGTGGGGAGGAAATGGGAAACCAGAATGGCCCACGGAACATGTAAGATATAATTGTAATCTCTTCTCTTGACTCTCCTGCTTCATGCACACACACTTGTCAAAAGAGAAATTGAAGCCCTGCATTATACTTATCTCTTCTTGCCCCAAATTACCTTCTCTGTAGACTAAGGATTACTTCTGCAACCATTGGCTACTAGGCAGGTAGAGCAAAGGTGAAGGAAGAAGGGGCCTGTTGGCATTGGGCTTCACAGAGAAGACCATTTTACTTAATAGAGACTTTCAGGGCAGAAACTCTCTCTGCCCTCAGCTTGATGTTTTGACTCTCCTGTATCACCTCAAGATATGAGAGGCTATGGGGTGCTGCATGTCTGATTTTCATCACTCACGTCTCTGACTCCTACTATCCCCTCAGATCAACAATTTATACACAGGTATGCGTTAGCTCATGTCATACTTTTTCTGGCTTTCTTTTGAAGCTAGATATTCTTATTTAACCCAGAATAATAAAGTATTCTGAAAAGACACTATCTAATACCATGTGGATCTAATATTCTTTCCCACTTTGTTATTACTGACAGAAGGCCTATCAAAGAGCACAAAATAGTATTTCATTAAAATGAGAGGATATAACTGCATCTGCTCTAACATCAAAATTTTCAGACATGCTCTCATTAAATTCAAGACCCTTTTCTGAAGTTGACTTGCAGGAATAGAGACGGGATCCCTGAGGAACAAAGGGAAATGCCTACTCTTCAAGCAACCACTGACATTAAGCTTTGTAGGCCTCCGGAACATGGCAGGATTTGTATCAATTGCTAATCAGACCTGTTTTCTCTCAATTCCAAACTCTCTTTTTCATCTCCCATTCCCTCTATACCTTTGTCTTTCAGGAATGAGAAAACATATACACCCGCAAATATCCTGATAGACATCTTATTACAAAGTCACTTGCTAGCCACTCTAATTTTTACTTTACTGAAAGTCAGGGTGCCACATGACACGAAATACCGTTTTTTGTTAAGACTCAGAAAGATGTCAGTTTTTCAGGTGGAAAACGTATCTTGGGAACCCGTTTGTTGCCAACAGAACGGCCTCATTGGGGTTCCTATCGAAGTGTTTGGAAGGCTGTTCGGCATGAAAAGCAGAGGAAATATTTTTAAACCCTTCCGTTCATCACCTGGGCGAAGCCTGATCTGTGTGGGACAGGCCGGAGTGGCTTTGCTTCTCCTCTCTCCCCAGGTCGCACGGAGGCTTGAGCCTGTAAAGGCAACCAAGGTGAACTCACTCATTCCACACAACGGGGTGGATCTTTCACCACAGGGTGTTCTTGATAGTGCTCTGTCCACTCTAATTTTAAACACCTAAGCAATGAGAGTCCAACCACTTCCCTTGGAAGATTACCCTACAGTCTAATAGACCTCAACATTAAGAAGATTTTCAATTGGTAATTGGTAATCAACCTAAATTTCCCTTTTCTTAATTTCATGCCATTACTCTAAACCCTATCCCCTTGTTCCACCTAGTTCTTCACCTTCATTAGTGTTTACATTCTCCAAATACTAATAGATAGCTGGTAAGAAAAAAAACACTCTCAGTCATCATTTAGCTAGCCCATAAATAGTTACTGCTTCTTTGAAAAACATGTCAGTTCCAAAATATATTGTTTTCCTTTAAAACCTTCTTTAATATTAAAAGATTCAAGTTTTTTTTTTTAATAAGCATAAAGAGTCTGGAAGTGAAATGCACAGCAGTCTGTAATGGACTAGAGGGGATTAAATGCATCCTTAATGTGGGCGGGTGATAATGGTACAGCTACATTCACCTTCTTTTGCCCTTTGCACAGACACAGAAAAAACCATTGAAACAATGGGATGAAGCCTTCTTCCCTACAGTAGTCTATTTCTATATTCATTCTTCTATTTTACCTATCTATGTATCTATCTATCTATCTATCTATCTATCTATATGATAGTAGTAACGATTTGTGTTACTCTATAATTACATAAAACATTACAAGGTGGACTTTCAAGTGAGGATCAAGCCTTATTTTATGCGTTATTCATCACACTACCTATTCTTTTTCAATTACCAATTGGGGTTCCTATCGAAGTGTTTGGAAGGCTGCTCTGGATAAAAAGCAGAAGAAATATTTTTAAACCTTCTCATCACTTGAGCAACGCCTGGTCTATGTGGGGCAGGCCAGGTGGCTTTTCTTTTCCTCTCCCCCCAGGAGAGAAATTTGATTTAATAGCACTGTCTAAAGACCATGTTTTAGTAGCAAAACTTCAAAATAATTTATGTTTTAAAAATTGAGGTTTCTCTTCATTTTCCTTGAGTATCCCAAAACTCTCGCTTTGGTCTCTATGTAGGAAATAATCAGATCCCGATTGTCTAGATCCCTACAGTAGTGGCTTGGTTCTGCCTTTATTCTTCAGTGTTATGATACTACTTGATTCTTTTGAGTTTATATTGAATTTTAAGTTAGTTTTCTGCTTAGTCAACCTGATACATGTTTTACATGAATAAACATACCAATAGAATAGAAGAAACACTGCATAACTTTTGGAAAGTTACTCTAACGACAATACCCTAGAACACTTAATTCTGTAAGATGACATCCTTGTGTTATAAACTACTGGCATTCCTGAAGGCATTTATGTGCCTTTCTAGAAAATGTCTGGTTGAAATAGTGAACATTTACAACCATTACCAAATTCAACAACACTTCAGTTTTAGTATGTGGGCACAAGTCCAAGACAAGTGAGCATTCACCATCTCTATTCTTCCTTCCTTTGGCTACACAATAGAAGTTCTCAAATGTTATACTGATTTGTGAGAACTTTTCTCACATATTTGTAGGTAGCATAGAATACTCTTAAGTTGAAAACAACAGAAGTGAACTCTCACAAACTTAAGCAGAAGGGAGGATATTGACTGAGATAACACTGTGGCATTTCAAGGAACTCGACATGAGTTGACCAACCAGGCTGTGGAAGGAGAAGAAAGGCAGCTGGCTTCTAGGTCTTCTGGAATAAGAAATAAAATTCATGTGTCTTCTGCTGTGCTGATGTGAATACACTCAGTTTCAACAAGCCCCAGCAAGTGGCCTTCTATGTTTCAAATTTTAAATTTCTCAGAGAGAGAAACTGGCTCTGTTTGGGCCCCTGTTGAGCGTGGTCCATGAACTAGGCCAGGGATTCAGACTTGAGATATTGGTAGTACAACTGGGACCAGCTTTTGTGCATCAAATATCCCTTCAAGAAATAGAGACATAGCTGTCAGAAATCCATACACCGCAGGCATCTTATCCTCTGGAGTTAGAGTTATATTGCATGGTAGGTGCTGAAGAAGATTAATGTGACTTACTGCAACCAATACTTGTTTGATGCTGAGATTGGCATATGAAGTTTCTAACATTTCCTTGGGTCACTGATGGCAGACATTTAAGTGAAAATCTAGGATCTTTTAAGTGTAGTTGGGTTACAGAATTTCTATCACAATACATCTTGTATATAAAATAAAAATAAAATTTATTTTCTTTATTTTGGTTGCAGCTTATCTAGGCTTCTTCCCAAGCCCTCAATCAGTAGTGAATGAGGTAGAGAAGAGAAATTAATTAAATGTCCCATCAAGTTTGGAGCTGTCAGGCCTGATAATTTAAGCTGTCTTTCTCAGTTGGTGTTCACTCTTCCATTTGGATAAAATGCCCAATCTCTTATGTATTCACCCTCCTGCTTCTTCCCCTAAGATGATGTCCTGGTGTGTGAGGAAAGGTGAATGCAATTAATGGATCCTACTGGCTATGAGAGTAAGTAGGACTTCTCGGATTCATGTGGAGCCCTTGCATTATCTTCTGACACTCTTGTTGCTGAATCCACTCCCTATCTGATCTCTAGAAGCCTGCTTGCATTCTTGGCCACAGTCTGGAGCTGGTGAGCTCATGGTCCTTTACTTTGGCTTGCATAGAATGATAGAGAAAGAGTATGCAACTCCTCCTGTGGCCATGGTCTTGGCTCAGGTCTCTTTGTCTGTAGAATTCGGAGTCCCCGCCATGAGTTCAATCCAGCTCACTGGCCAGTGGTCCATCCCCAGTGGCTGCTGTGGGGCTGTCTTACCCTGACAGCAGCGCCCATGCCTCAGCTAACCAAGAGTAGCCAATGAGGCTTAACCAGAGGGCCTCTCTCTGCCTAAATATGTGACAAGGACAATGGCCATTTTGATGTGGGCTTTGTAAGAAAGGTTGGGTCAATTCTTACATTTTTTGAGGACAAGCACATATGAAGACTATCTAGGCTATCACCTTTAATATCCAGGGTCTGTTTATTCAAGGCTTTAAGATTTGCTGGACATGTCCATGAGATGAAATATTGAGGTCTAAGATTATTTCCACGTGTGGACAAGACACACTTTACAGAATTTCTCTGATGAGATGATACAACTTGTGATTTGATAGGTCAAGTAGAAGTCTTCTCTCCAACAGTAAAATCAGATTTGAAATTGTTCAGTGACTAATCTCACCCCAATACCTGCCCTAATCTGGTGAACTATGGGGATTTCCCAAGGCTTTCTAAGCCTAAACGGAAAATCTGAGTGTTTGATGTTCTTGATGTAGTCTCTGGATCTTGGAAGTCATTTATTATTACCATTTACATCTTAATAGCAGGGAGTTTTTTTCTGACTAAAACTGGTACAATAAATGACCTTTCTATCAAATATAAGTATTTGTATTAAAACAACATACGCAGTTGTACTCCAAGTCTAACATCGTGCTTTGAGAAGTAACTCGAAGACGTTTTGTCAGTAATACCTCACCCAAACTCGGTAGCTGGATTCTGACTAGCATTCTCTTTACTGTTTTCTCTTTTAACTACCTTGCCTACAGAAGTCAAAAATGAATTTTCCACATAACTGACTTTTTAAAATGATGCTTCTCTTTAGTCTCTCCATATGGTATGTGCTCTTTGTACTCAGAAAGTAGTTATGGAGTATAAATAAACAAATAAATGTAAATAGTTAGAGTTCTTTTTTTTTTCCATACTGACCATACCAGAGAATGTTATGATTCTCTTTCCTCTGCCACTCATGACTCTTCCATGGCTGGATCTGATCTGCTTAGAACTCATAAATCCTTAACATTTGGAGGGTGTCTATTCAGCCCAGCTTGCCTGCGTCATGTAAGTTATTTCCTTTGAAAAACACACATACATTTTTACTGGGTCCACAGGCCTGGGGAGTTTCTATGGGCCTAAAAGTGAGAATTGGTGTCTCTCAAATCTCTTTCCTCCCCTCATGAGTATTGAGAGCTAGGTGAAGTGGAGCCAGGCTCCTGCTGGTACAAGCACCTCCCGCTCTTCTTCTATGCGCTCCACCAGCAACATTCACACGCTCGTTCATTCCCACTACAGAGAATACTTGAGCATTCTCACTGTTTTCAAGACAGGGGAGGGTAAAAGGGTGGATAGAAAACTGAATTCTCTGTCTCTCGCCACAATTTACATTTCACTCCAGCTAGTGTTGTTTCTCTTACTTGGAGAGGGGTTCAGCTAATGAAATACATAAGATCAGATTATGGTCTTCACAATATTAGCAAACAAAAGGTATAGAAACTAAACTCACATGCCAGGAGTCACCATGACAGTCTTTATCTTCAATATTTCTATCAGGTTATTACGCGTTGTGCTTGCAAATGCATTGAGCTATCATGTGTTTGGAACATATGGACTAAAACTTGGAAGACGACTTGCATCAGGCATAACAGACACCAAAAGCAGAGATATACAGACCTATGCTAAGGCATTGAGGAGTCCATCTTCCCAAATCACATGATAGCTTAAATCGTACTACAATAATTTGTCTCCTATAGGTGGAGTTCAAGAGGAGCCCATCAATTAATAAAAATATTATATCACTTCATATAAACCTTTGGTGTATATTACATGTATGATATGATAAATCAAGCTATAGAACTTTGCTAGCTATATTTGTTGATATATTTATTGATTTTAATCTTCAAGATAAGCTTTGTGACTCTTTTAATAGCATCATTGGTTCAGTCTCTGTATATGAATATGTTAGATGTATTAGAGCTATGTGTATATATTTATACATATATACACACACATACTGTAAGCATATATCCCTATACCTTTTTTATAGATAAATAAATCTTCTTTGAGCACCTTGTGTTCCAAAACTAGTGTTTGCATTTGAATTTTCATAAAAAATACTCTATTCTTGCTAAATAATTGTATTTAAGACAGTCTGTATAGCAGCATAGCAGAATTTACTTCTTAAAACATTCACTTAGTTACCTAAAGAAGTCCCTAAAATTCCAACACATGGATCCTATAAAAGCACTGACAAATTGGACAAAAAGCAAATTTGAGCTTTTCAATATCATCAATAGCTATGAAACAAGCAAGTGTCTCTGATGGTAAGGCTACAACACAAAGACTTACTGTTGGGTGATCCTGGAAATCACAGTCTATTGATCCAGACCTGCCAGTCATGGCCCACACTGCCATTTTCCTTCTCCTTATGTGAGGCTGTGGCATATTTACCAAATGACATTTCGTGCTGTTTTCACACTATTGTTTCTTCAATGTCTTCTTTAACTAACTTTCATTTTGTTCTTCAATCTGTTGTATGTAATAAGTAGGGAGTCTATCAACAAATTACTAAAGCTCTTGGTGACTCTTCTCTCACAAAGCACTTAGCTAACAGGTGCAAAATAGCGAACTGAGAGATTTTTCTGGTGAAAGGATAATTTATTGTAATGGCAAAGACCTCAGCCATTACATTTCAGAAATGGCATCTGGAAGTACCACTGGAGCACCACTCCCCTCAAAACTCTGGAATGGCTACATTATGGATTGACAAAAGTTAATTTTTGACCCTCTACAAAGTTACATAATGTGACTTATTTTGTTTTTGTTCTGGATAGGTGGGGTGAGGTCCCTATGAAGCTAATGGGTATTTTTCATCTGCTAATCTATATCCTATGTGGAATTACTTAGGCAGAAACCCAGAGTCAGAGTGAACTTTCCTTTCTGCACTTCTCTTAAGCAATTTATTTATCATTTACTCCATCTCCATCTTTACCAGTTTGCTGTAATTTAATTTAGATTAATAATATGCCAATATGTGAGCCAGGGAAAAAACTTCTTTCCTTTATAGCACCCTATGAATTGGTCAAGGGCAATGACAATTTCAAGGGGAAATTTGGGCTTGAAAACTGAGCTCCCACCACTGTCAGTCCCCTGGTGCTTCGCCATCTTATCTAAAGCTTCTTCTGAGAACATCACAGCAGGTTGTCCCTGATTGCTAGTACATTCTCCTAAAGGTGGGACAAGTGTAAGAAGAGCATTTGACACAACCCAGTCTCTCATGAGATGACTCCCAATGAAGGTCATTGTTTAAAGCAGAGCCATATTTAGCAGCTCTTCAGGAAAACACCACAGTGCATTTGATAAAACATACCAAGATGGCAAAACAGTTCAGTTCCATTGGAGGAGAGTCTTTATTCTCGTTTCCCCCCTTCTCTAAAATGGGCGATTGCTTTTCTGCCAAAGCGGCTCAAAGGGCCATGGAAACTAAGGTCCTTCAAAGCTGTTAAATGCATCTTCAAATTTACAATAAAATCAGCATGACAAACCTTCCAGTAAAATCTCTGGAGCGTCACAGCAGCGCCTATACAATTTTCCTTTCAGTAAGTGTTTTAGTATTCCACACCTTGAGAAACAGGGAAAGCCAATGTGGGCGAGGAAAGCTAAGCAAAACAAAAACCAAAACAGAAAAAAAAAAAGCCACCACCAACAAAGACAGTGAAAAAAAAAAAAAAAAGCAAACAGCCACGCGCGCTATTAAGCATATGCCAAAGTAAACAATCGGTGCGGGTTTGCCATGGCTGTGCCCTGCAGGTAGAAGGCAGGCAGCACGGGAGCAAATGGAAGGGGAAAGAGAAAGAGAAGCAGGAAGTGGAGGAGCCGGGAGCAAGGCGGCCTGATTGTGAGCCGCAAGACACACCATCAGCCATGCAAAACAGGACATACCTTTCTGGCTTGCTGGTTCTGTCGGCTGAGACAAAGCAGTCCCATTCGCAGCGGGAGGCCAAATCAAAATGAAATTTTATTTAGTCTGCACTGTCCCCAGATTGGGTTTCAGAATGACTGCTTTAGGAGATAGCATGGATGTGGCTGATGCATGCTTTGCATATGAAACTGCAGTAGGAAAAGAAATCTACATAATCAAAAAAATCTGTGCTCTGTGTGTGTGTGACAAAAACCCTGGACTCCAGTGATTTTGCTGCTGTGTATGTTTCAAGCAGGCCCTTTCAGGGTTGAAAGACGTTAAAAAAATTTTTTAAAATAATGTTATTAACAAATATTAATAAATCTGTAACAGCCTAGTTTATGAAAATATATGCAATTTCCTGGTTACAACTCTGCCACATTAAAATAATTGTGATTTCTAGTATATTTAAGAGTGTATCAAAAATCTGTGTGAGAAAACAAATTGAATTTAAAAACAAGTGCAGGCTATTTTTCTTTTTTGGAGGAGGGTTGTTCCAACAATTACTATACTCCCTCAACCTTGATAAAATAAATTAAAAGCTTAAGTCTTAAGCAATATGGAAATTAACACTAGGAGCCTCTTTGACTTTTCTCTGGGAAGACAATCATATTTAGACACTATTTTAAAAAATAGGGCAAAAGTCTTTGAAAACACTCTTTAGACGTTGGAAATTATATTCTTGACATTAAGAAAAGGGACTGTAAAATGTATATAGAACGCACATCATGGAATCTCTAAATAGAGACATGTGTGCTGTATGTGTGTATTGTACACACACACACATATCCTACTATGGTCTTAATACCGGGTTACCTCCTGCTTTGGGCAGGAAAAGGAAGTGATATTCAAGGTGCTGTGAAACAAGGGGGCAGAATAGAGCCTGTTGGTAAATATATATTATTTCTCAAAGAAATACTTATCCCAGCTTGGTTTTGATAGATCAGTTCCTTAAGGTTGAGTGCTGCCAATCATTTTCTTTAAAGAGGAAATAAAAAGTAAAAGAAAAAAGAAATAGAAAGAAAAAATACATACCTGTATAAAACGATAGCAAAAAAAAAAAAAAAAAAAAAAAAGGCAAGACAGGCTTTCCCACTGCACGGTGCTCTGAAAAAAACATGGACCGTTGTCGTTCTGTTTTATGAAGTATTCCCAAGGATGGGAAGAATATGAAATCTGCCCATTTAAGCTCTGAGGAGGCAGTCTCCAAGCCATGACCCAGAGCAGCGTAAAAACTTCTCACAATAATGAGATACAAATAGCTCAAACAATATGCTTCCACACACAGCCCCAGCAGAAATCACCAACAGCAGAACCATGTACCGACACCCCTTAGAGAGACAGTCAAGCCTAATTCTGTGATTCAGGTTTCGACATCATTTTCTTAGAAAAGCTTTTCCCCTGTTCCAGCTTGGATGGGTGGCCTGTCAATAATAATATTTACAAATGTAAAGATCTTTTAAATTGGTAATTTTGCATTAGATACAATGGCATCATGTTCAGCTGTGTACACCACCAGCATAAAGCATAAAATCCAAAGAGAGCAAATAACATGTGCCTCCTTTATGCTCCAGAACCACCACATCCAGGTCTCCTTATAACAAGGGCAGTGACTTGGTTTCTCTGTTGCTTTCAAGCAAGACCCTCTTTTGCCTTGTCTTTCCAATATATCATAATTGTTCAGATATTCACTAAGCAGGAGTTTTGCCTGCATATTATTTTTAGTGACAGGACACCCCTTTTCTGGAGGACGGAAAGATGTTACTTCTTAACAAATTCTCTATCCCCCAAATTCAGTGCACCTGGCATTCACTTTCTACCTAATAAGCATCCGTGAATATGCAAATGTTCAGTGTCTCAGTAACCTCATTAATTTATTCCTCAGGCAATCATAGAATGTGAACCGGTCCTGTGCCACTAGTACTGGATATGGTAGGATCAGGGCTATGACAATCAGCTGAAAGCTCAGGCTGCATATTGAAACACTGTTTCATCTTTATTCCGTCGTTTGGCACTCTAATTCAAACAAAGACTCTTACCTTCCTCTACTTAGCTGACAGCCAAAAGCAAAACCAGAAAAAAAAAAAGAAAGAAAGAAAAAAAGAGAAATGCATAGGGTTAGTAATTAAGATCTTCCCTCCACCACCAAACACAAACCAGAGGTGATCCATGGCTTGAACAAAATCTCCACAAC